>NC_069499.1:445268813-445868813 GCF_027579735.1 Bombina bombina
GTTTCTTATTTATCGGGTAAAGGAATGAAAGATATTCTAATCAGCCAGATTTGAGTGTCCATGTTCATCTGCTGAATTAATGATGCCAAATATATATCTCCATCACTGTGGCTATAATACTACTAAATTAAGATTAACTTTTTTTTTTATCTTGGATACTAAGAACAATGTAATACATTTGGGGACAGGTTGCACATTTCAGTAGCTCCCAGCTTCAACAACGATTCTGGGGGTTTTGTCGGACCTGATACCCGATAATAAAGGAGAGAAGTGCTTTTAACCTTTATCTAAAGGCTTGCTTTAAAGATTGGAGGAGGACCGGGAGTGTTTCTACAGCCCACAGTCAGGGCAACTTAGTGTGGCCTAGCTGCGAAGTGGTGTGGACATGGAGGATCTCCACGCGGCTATCCTAGCCCTCTTCCAGGAATACGATTGTAAATTGCAGAGTAGGCTAGACCAGCTTATCTCGATCGTTAGCCGCCAAGCCACAGATGAAGGCAACACTAGGTGTTTGGAAGGCGAAGCTGCGGCGCCTGACATGCACAAGCTTGTTACCCAGGAGAGCTCTACGCGACACTCCTTATTAGAGACTGCCTACCCATCGGAGAGTGTGTTAACCCAAGAGCTTGGCGGATCCTTACAGTATGCATTGGATTTGGGAGAAGCGGCAGACCCTCGGATGCCTGAAGGAGAGATCGGTTGTGGAGACAGTCGCGATCGGGGGCCCTGAGGGATCTGGAAATGCCACCGCGATTATGTTACGTCAGGGGACTGTACCTCCAGAGGCAATTTACCTTATCAGGGGGACTCTCTCTTCTCACTGCCCAGATCTGAGGTTTGGTCGCTTTGCTGGTCCTGACGGCTGTGGCAGTTTCTCTGGTTCGCTTTTGCAGGGGTCTGGTTCAGCGGAGTTGATCACTACCCAGCACGCAACACAAATGTCCTATTCATGCAAAACTGGTGTAGGGTAACCCTGTCTTTCCTTACATGACCTACTTTTGAGTACTTTGGCCTCATCGCCCTAAATGACGGCTCCATAGCCTGAAAGAACCGTTATGAGTCCCAATCCATGACAATAAGTTGTTGGTTAACACTGCAGATATTTTTCTCTGTTATTTCTCTTTCAATGCAATACGGACTGTATTGGTGCCGACTCTTAGGCCCCAGATTGTTGATATTGAGAGACATTGTGAGACTTTTTCTGTGCATGTACAGATCTGATTCATTTGATGCTGTCTCTCACTAGCCATATTCACATGCCTTTGTACAAAGAAATATGCTCTATGTCTAAAAATCTTCTTTTAATAGCACAGGACTGCACAAATTCATACAGCCTAAACCTTTTCCTGCCAGTTCTTTGATGGTCAGGAAATAGGATTTATCTTTGTAACAGGCTAGCTTACTTTTATTGGGCTAGATCTGCAGTCACATTGCTATATTACTCCAGTATTTGACCATATGAGTAGACTTGAGGGTAGATAGTTGGTTAGAGAAACATCACACAATATTTAACACTTAGACTGTGCCTTGCTGGTGGGGGAAGATACTGAGTTCTAACTTAAAGCAATGTTTAACACTTAAGCTGCACCTGTTTTTATTATGTTTGTTGAACTGTATTAATAGGCTGCTGTTAAAAAGTAATGCATATGAATAGAGCTATCCCTAACCAGTGAAAAAAGCTGATAAATGAGTACGATGAGTAGGGTCACTGAGGTTTAGACCCAATTTATAACTGTTAGTGAGTTGACCTAGTTAACTCTCCTACATAAATAGATATATACTAAACTTAGCTTCCTTGGAGACCTCATTGAGTGAATCTCTAGAACTCTTTCCACTTATAATATGTACAGAGACTATTACCTTAATACTACTGAGATCCCCTTCTGATAGTGTATGATGTTTGAGAAGGAGAGTATCTACATCACGCATAACTTAGGTTATATTAAGTATTTAATGAAGGGGACTTTGTTACCAGCTTTGGATCCTCCCCCCCCCTCCCCTATCTGTGTGGTAAGGGATAAATAGTTTATCCTCCATACTCCCTTTTTGGCAGAGTTATGTAGTCTCTGCCCTGGCCGTAGAGTCTACCCCATAGTTTGTACCCATATGAGTGTCAAAACGGCTCTCCAGTTCTTATTAATGAAAGATTTCCTGTGACTCTTCTTCTAAGTTCCAATGTTTTCAGACTGCTCTACCCTATAATTTTTGGTATAGCTGTTAGTTCACACATATATCCAATGTACGTAGATTTATTGATGTTGTGTTTAAGTTTCAAAGGTTTAGGGCAACCAATGTATGCTTTTCACGTATATTATAGAGTTGGATCTGGATGATAAACCTTGTCTTAATGTACATGAATAGAGATACCAGTTAATCTGAATTATAAACCTACTTTACATCGCCACTCGTGGGTGAACTATTCACTCCCTGTTGGCAAACTACATCTAGGCTTACCAAGATTTCTAATTTTAGACTACAATTCATAACTGGTAGATATAGCACCCCTTTTACCAATTGCCCACTGGGTTGTTATAATTACGTGATTACCCTCAGGAGTTTACAGAATTTTGTAGTCCTGATAGCTATATATGTCATATTAGATTACAGACCTTTAGAGCCTGAAACCTCTGTATTTTTAGCTCTCATTTGAATCTTATACTAATTACATTATTGTGAACAGTTATACTCCTGTACATACTAGGATTTAGATTTATCAGTAATGCAGTTCCTGCAGTTCTGTTTTTCTGACACAGTGCTGAGTACTTGTATATTTAATGTTGACATACTTATCTTTATGACCACCTTCAATGCTAGTATTAGATTTCCGGACCTATTCATGGTCCTAACAGATATTTGAAGGAGAATATTAAGGGTAGGCCTTGATTGGGGCCTATACCACCCAAAAACCCTCTGATTAGTAAATTGAGTCTATTGTGGTCCCAAAGTGGCCTCAACTATATCTGAGGAAAATTAGGGCGTTTTTAGGTTTGCTCCCAAACCTCTATTCATTTGACCTATGTTTTAACTTTGGAACACTATGAGACTGGAACTAAGATTTTATGTATTTTTATGTCTACAGTATGTGTTTTATCATCTACTATGTGTCATGTGTTTAACTGGGAAAACTTTTTTTGTCTCGGTAATTGTTATTCCCTCAATAAAAATAGATAATAATAAAAAATAAATATATAAAAAAAGATGTAATACATTTGATTGTTTGAGATCCATGTTTTGTTGTCAAGTCAGAACTCACGCAGTTAAAAACTTGAAGCAGACACTCCTGTGCTTTTCACAGCAGTGGTAATTAGGTGTCTTTACTGTGATTAAGCACAGCGTTCTATAATAGTCTTGTAAGAATTGTTAACTCTGTCGATTAGATACTGCTTTAAATGGGATGTGTTCTCCCAGGTGAGCTTTTACAGTAAAAGCATCAGGGAAAATGGGTGGAACAAATAGGTCAAGCTCTGTTTTAATAGATTGCATTATGAAGACAATTCCTCTTGGGAAATGTAAATTAGTAATGATTGATGAACCAGTCTGTGTCTGCTTTTGAAACAATGCTACAAGGTGAGCAATCTGGTACAACAAATATTCTTAAGCCTAAAAACATACAGGAAAAAAGTGTCTTCTAAAGAGAAATATAACACATATACATTATACTTTTAATTACTATCTCTCAAATATTTTTCAAGCATCATTGACAGCTCTGATTCTCTGATTTGACCATTTCATCTGTAAATTCCTATGTTTTTACATGTACAGTTCTGAATAATTATGATTTAATACTATTTACAAACACCTCTAACGTGGATTTGTAGAAATACTTACCTTTTACTTCTGCAAAGCCGGATCGCCGATCCCAGCCTCAGTTTCTCTGTACTGACGTCAGAAATGTCAAAACCGGCTTCCTCCAATCATGGCTTTCACCCCAGAGCGTCCATCTCGTGATGCCCGGATGTGATTGGAGGAAGCCAGTTTCGTCATTGCTGTGGTTGTACAGCAGGAAGAAGAAGGCGGGGGATCATCGATCCGGCTTTGCAGAAGTAAAAGGTAAGTATTTCTACAAATCCGGTGCAATGTAAACTTTCATCAATGAAAGTGCCCCTGTTTTTAAAAGTATTTTTAAAAACCAGGCACTCATTGCTGAAAATTGACATTCACTTTAATTATGTTTTGCTTAGAACTAGCATAGCATTAGCAATGTGTTTCAATCAAAGGAAGACTAGTTTTTGGATGGAATCTACTACTTGATAAGTTTATATTAATTTCATGAGGTCAGTCACTGACCTTATGAAATTAATATAAATGTATCAAGTAGTAGATTCCATCCAAAAACTAGTCTTCCTTTGATTGAAACACATTGCTAATGCTATGCTAGTTCTAAGCAAAACTGAAGTGTCACTGCGACTGTTGACTTTCTACAAAAAGATTTTTGTTTTTAAGGGTTTCTGGAACATTGCACCACCCCATATTAAATTCAGCTCACTAATTAGAATTATGTCTGTTCTGTGCATTTTTTCAGTAATAACCAAATTACACCATACACATTACCTTTTTATGTTGCTTATACCAACATGGAATATGGATGACTGACAGTCAGTCATCGATATTCCATGTTGGGGTAAGGAACTTTGTTTCTTTCTCCAACATAGGTGTGTCCGGTCCACGGCGTCATCCTTACTTGTGGGATATTCTCTTCCCCAACAGGAAATGGCAAAGAGCCCAGCAAAGCTGGTCACATGATTCCGCCTACCCCAGTCATTCTCTTTGCCGTTGTACAGGCAACATCTCCACGGAGATGGCTTAGAGTTTTTTAGTGTTTAACTGTAGTTTTTATTATTCAATCAAGAGTTTGTTATTTTAAAATAGTGCTGGTATGTACTATTTACTCAGAAACAGAAAAGAGATGAAGATTTCTGTTTGTATGAGGAAAATGATTTTAGCAACCGTTACTAAAATCCATGGCTGTTCCACACAGGACTGTTGAGAGGAATTAACTTCAGTTGGGGGAACAGTGAGCAGTCTCTTGCTGCTTGAGGTATGACACATTCTAACAAGACGATGTAATGCTGGAAGCTGTCATTTTCCCTATGGGATCCGGTAAGCCATGTTTATTAAGATAGTAAATAAGGGCTTCACAAGGGCTTATTAAGACTGTAGACTTTTTCTGGGCTAAATCGATTCATTATTAACACATATTTAGCCTTGAGGAATCATTTAATCTGGGTATTTTGATAAGTTTATATCGGCAGGCACTTTTTTAGACACCTTTCTCTTTAGGGGCTTTCCCAAATCATAGGCAGAGCCTCATTTTCGCGCCGGTGTTGCGCACTTGTTTTTGAGAGGCATGACATGCAGTCGCATGTGTGAGGAGCTCTGATACATAGAAAAGACTTTCTGAAGGCGTCATTTGGTATCGTATTCCCCTTTGGGCTTGGTTGGGTCTCAGCAAAGCAGACACCAGGGACTGTAAAGGGGTTAGAGTTTAAAACGGCTCCGGTTCCGTTATTTTAAGGGTTAAAGCTTCCAAATTTGGGGTGCAATACTTTTAAGGCTTTAAGACACTGTGGTGAAATTTTGGTGAATTTTGAACAATTCCTTCATATTTTTTCGCAATTGCAGTAATAAAGTGTGTTCAGTTTAAAATTTAAAGTGACAGTAACGGTTTTATTTTAAAACGTTTTTTGTACTTTGTTATCAAGTTTATGCCTGTTTAACATGTCTGAACTACCAGATAGACTGTGTTCTGAATGTGGGGAAGCCAGAGTTCCTTCTCATTTAAATAAATGTGATTTATGTGACAATGACAATGATGCCCAAGATGATTTCTCAAGTGAGGGGAGTAAGCATGGTACTGCATCATTCCCTCCTTCGTCTACACGAGTCTTGCCCACTCAGGAGGCCCCTAGTACATCTAGCGCGCCAATACTCCTTACTATGCAACAATTAACGGCTGTAATGGATAATTCTGTCAAAAACATTTTAGCCAAAATGCACACTTATCAGCGTAAGCGCGACTGCTCTGTTTTAGATACTGAAGAGCATGACGACGCTGATAATAATGGTTCTGAAGGGCCCCTAAACCAGGCTGATGGGGCCGGGGAGGTTTTGTCTGAGGGAGAAATTACTGATTCAGGGAACATTTCTCAACAAGCTGAACCTGATGTGATTACGTTTAAATTTAAGTTGGAACATCTCCGCATTCTGCTTAAGGAGGTATTATCCACTCTGGATGATTGTGACAAGTTGGTCATCCCAGAGAAACTATGTAAAATGGACAAGTTCCTAGAGGTCCCGGGGCTCCCAGAAGCTTTTCCTATACCCAAGCGGGTGGCGGACATTGTAAATAAAGAATGGGAAAGGCCCGGTATTCCTTTCGTCCCTCCCCCCATATTTAAAAAATTGTTTCCTATGGTCGACCCCAGAAAGGACTTATGGCAGACAGTCCCCAAGGTCGAGGGAGCGGTTTCCACTTTAAACAAACGCACCACTATACCCATAGAAGATAGTTGTGCTTTCAAAGATCCTATGGATAAAAAATTAGAAGGTTTACTTAAAAAGATGTTTGTTCAGCAGGGTTACCTTCTACAACCAATTTCATGCATTGTCCCTGTCGCTACAGCCGCGTGTTTCTGGTTCGATGAGCTGGTAAAGGCGGTCGATAGTGATTCTCCTCCTTATGAGGAGATTATGGACAGAATCAATGCTCTCAAATTGGCTAATTCTTTCACCCTAGACGCCACTTTGCAATTGGCTAGGTTAGCGGCTAAGAATTCTGGGTTTGCTATTGTGGCGCGCAGAGCGCTTTGGTTGAAATCTTGGTCAGCTGATGCGTCTTCCAAGAACAAGCTACTTAACATTCCTTTCAAGGGGAAAACGCTGTTTGGCCCTGACTTGAAAGAGATTATCTCTGATATCACTGGGGGTAAGGGCCATGCCCTTCCTCAGGATCGGCCTTTCAAGGCCAAAAATAAACCTAATTTTCGTCCCTTTCGTAGAAACGGACCAGCCCAAAGTGCTACGTCCTCTAAGCAAGAGGGTAATACTTCTCAAGCCAAGCCAGCTTGGAGACCAATGCAAGGCTGGAACAAGGGAAAGCAGGCCAAGAAACCTGCCACTGCTACCAAGACAGCATGAAATGTTGGCCCCCGATCCGGGACCGGATCTGGTGGGGGGCAGACTCTCTCTCTTCGCTCGGGCTTGGGCAAGAGATGTTCTGGATCCTTGGGCGCTAGAAATAGTCTCCCAAGGTTATCTTCTGGAATTCAAGGGGCTTCCCCCAAGGGGGAGGTTCCACAGGTCTCAGTTGTCTTCAGACCACATAAAAAGACAGGCATTCTTACGTTGTGTAGAAGACCTGTTAAAAATGGGAGTGATTCATCCTGTTCCATTAGGAGAACAAGGGATGGGGTTCTACTCCAATCTGTTCATAGTTCCCAAAAAAGAGGGAACGTTCAGACCAATCTTAGATCTCAAGATCTTAAACAAGTTTCTCAAGGTTCCATCGTTCAAAATGGAAACCATTCGAACAATTCTTCCTTCCATCCAGGAAGGTCAATTCATGACCACGGTGGATTTAAAGGATGCGTATCTACATATTCCTATCCACAAGGAACATCATCGGTTCCTAAGGTTCGCATTCCTGGACAAGCATTACCAGTTCGTGGCGCTTCCTTTCGGATTAGCCACTGCTCCAAGGGTTTTCACAAAGGTACTAGGGTCCCTTCTAGCTGTGCTAAGACCAAGGGGCATTGCTGTAGTACCTTACTTGGACGACATTCTGATTCAAGCGTCGTCCCTTCCTCAAGCAAAGGCTCACACGGACATTGTCCTGGCCTTTCTCAGATCTCACGGATGGAAAGTGAACGTGGAAAAGAGTTCTCTATCTCCGTCAACAAGGGTTCCCTTCTTGGGGACAATAATAGACTCCTTAGAAATGAGGATTTTTCTGACAGAGGCCAGAAAAACAAAACTTCTAGACTCTTGTCGGATACTTCATTCCGTTCCTCTTCCTTCCATAGCGCAGTGCATGGAAGTGATAGGTTTGATGGTAGCGGCAATGGACATAGTTCCTTTTGCGCGCATTCATCTAAGACCATTACAACTGTGCATGCTCAGTCAGTGGAATGGGGACTATACAAACTTGTCTCCGAGGATACAAGTAAATCAGAGGACCAGAGACTCACTCCGTTGGTGGCTGTCCCTGGACAACCTGTCACAAGGGATGACCTTCCGCAGACCAGAGTGGGTCATTGTCACGACCGACGCCAGTCTGATGGGCTGGGGCGCGGTCTGGGGATCCCTGAAAGCTCAGGGTCTTTGGTCTCGGGAAGAATCTCTTCTACCGATAAATATTCTGGAACTGAGAGCGATATTCAATGCTCTCAAGGCTTGGCCTCAGCTAGCGAGGGCCAAGTTCATACGGTTTCAATCAGACAACATGACAACTGTTGCGTACATCAACCATCAGGGGGGAACAAGGAGTTCCCTGGCGATGGAAGAAGTGACCAAAATCATTCTATGGGCGGAGTCTCACTCCTGCCACCTGTCTGCTATCCACATCCCAGGAGTGGAAAATTGGGAAGCGGATTTTCTGAGTCGTCAGACATTGCATCCGGGGGAGTGGGAACTCCATCCGGAAATCTTTGCCCAAGTCACTCAACTGTGGGGCATTCCAGACATGGATCTGATGGCCTCTCGTCAGAACTTCAAAGTTCCTTGCTACGGGTCCAGATCCAGGGATCCCAAGGCGGCTCTAGTGGATGCACTAGTAGCACCTTGGACCTTCAAACTAGCTTATGTATTCCCGCCGTTTCCTCTCATCCCCAGGCTGGTAGCCAGGATCAATCAGGAAAGGGCGTCGGTGATCTTGATAGCTCCTGCGTGGCCACGCAGGACTTGGTATGCAGATCTGGTGAATATGTCATCGGCTCCACCATGGAAGCTACCTTTGAGACGAGACCTTCTTGTTCAAGGTCCGTTCGAACATCCGAATCTGGTCTCACTCCAGCTGACTGCTTGGAGATTGAACGCTTGATCTTATCGAAGCGAGGGTTCTCAGATTCTGTTATCGATACTCTTGTTCAGGCCAGAAAGCCTGTAACTAGAAAGATTTACCACAAAATTTGGAAAAAATATATCTGTTGGTGTGAATCTAAAGGATTCCCTTGGGACAAGGTTAAGATTCCTAAGATTCTATCCTTCCTTCAAGAAGGATTGGAAAAAGGATTATCTGCAAGTTCCCTGAAGGGACAGATTTCTGCCTTGTCTGTGTTACTTCACAAAAAGCTGGCAGCTGTGCCAGATGTTCAAGCCTTTGTTCAGGCTCTGGTTAGAATCAAGCCTGTTTACAAACCTTTGACTCCTCCTTGGAGTCTCAACTTAGTTCTTTCAGTTCTTCAGGGGGTTCCGTTTGAACCCTTACATTCCGTTGATATTAAGTTATTATCTTGGAAAGTTTTGTTTTTGGTTGCAATTTCTTCTGCTAGAAGAGTTTCAGAATTATCTGCTCTGCAGTGTTCTCCTCCTTATCTGGTGTTCCATGCAGATAAGGTGGTTTTACGTACTAAATCTGGTTTTCTTCCAAAAGTTGTTTCTAACAAGAACATTAACCAGGAGATTATCGTACCTTCTCTGTGTCCGAAACCAGTTTCGAAGAAGGAACGTTTGTTGCACAATTTGGATGTTGTTCGCGCTCTAAAATTCTATTTAGATGCTACAAAGGATTTTAGACAAACATCTTCCTTGTTTGTTGTTTATTCCGGTAAAAGGAGAGGTCAAAATCTACCTCTCTCTCTTTTTGGATTAAAAGCATCATCAGATTGGCTTACGAGACTGCCGGACGGCAGCCTCCCGAAAGAATCACAGCTCATTCCACTAGGGCTGTGGCTTCCACATGGGCCTTCAAGAACGAGGCTTCTGTTGATCAGATATGTAGGGCAGCGACTTGGTCTTCACTGCACACTTTTACCAAATTTTACAAGTTTGATACTTTTGCTTCTTCTGAGGCTATTTTTGGGAGAAAGGTTTTGCAAGCCGTGGTGCCTTCCATCTAGGTGACCTGATTTGCTCCCTCCCATCATCCGTGTCCTAAAGCTTTGGTATTGGTTCCCACAAGTAAGGATGACGCCGTGGACCGGACACACCTATGTTGGAGAAAACAGAATTTATGTTTACCTGATAAATTACTTTCTCCAACGGTGTGTCCGGTCCACGGCCCGCCCTGGTTTTTTAATCAGGTCTGATAATTTATTTTCTTTAACTACAGTCACCACGGTTTCATATGGTTTCTCCTATGCAAATATTCCTCCTTAACGTCGGTCGAATGACTGGGGTAGGCGGAGCCTAGGAGGGATCATGTGACCAGCTTTGCTGGGCTCTTTGCCATTTCCTGTTGGGGAAGAGAATATCCCACAAGTAAGGATGACGCCGTGGACCGGACACACCGTTGGAGAAAGTAATTTATCAGGTAAACATAAATTCTGTTTTTTCAAGATACGATGAGTCCACGGATTTCATCCATACTTAAGGGATATCGCCTCCTGGTCAGCAGGAGGAGGCAAAGAGCACCACAGCAGAGCTTTATAAATAACTCCTCCCTTCCCTCCCAACCCAGTCTTTCTCTTTGCCTGTGTTAGTAATAGGAAGAGGTAAAGTGAGGTGTTCATTTAGATTCTTCAATCAAGAGTTTTTTATTTTTAAAATGGTGCCAGTGAGTACTATTTTATTACAGGGTGTAGCCGTATTCCTTGTCAGCCTCTGGAGCAAAGCTATAGGTGGCTTTAAAGCATTGGGAACTGGTGGGATTCATTTCTCACTGCGCCTCCCATACTGTGTGCTGCCCTTCACATGATGGTCTTAGCAGATACTAACTAAGACCTTGTATGTCTCCACAGAATGTCAGGAAGGAAAAAGGAAGACTTCTTGATACTGTGGGACTGTTCATGCTGTTACTCAGCACTAAGGTATGTGCAGCTTTTATTTTCTGGGACAGTATTAACTCAAACAGCTGTCAATTTTATTCCTCTGACTTCCTTTAGTCTAATATACCCCTCAAAACTTCTCTATTCTTTGCAAGGGAAGATGTGGTGGGGGAAGATCAGGACAAGGAGCGCTCAGGACATAAAAAGGACATTATTACATTTTATTGTTAGAGCGCAGGTAGACTGTGGGCTTGACGCTGGGGACCTTGGTTATGGAGTAAGACTCCGGTGTAGGGGTGGTAGTTTTTTTTTTTATTGAGGTTCCGGAGCGTGTTTTCAGTGCTGGGACATACGTTGCTAGGACCGCATGGGTATTGTTCAGTAACTTCTGCTGGGAGCGGGCATTCGTTTTCTCGTTTTCCTAAACAGGAAGCACTAGTGTGTTAGTTACCGCCCACGATGGGCGGTGTTATCTTCGCACGCTCAGGAAAAAGCTGCGCAGTTGTTTTTCGGACAAAGTCCCATATGCGGCGGATCAGTACTTTTGCTGGCTGCTAAGACCACATGGTTAGATATTGAAGCAAGCGGTCTTAGGCAGTGTAGAATCGGTGGACAGTGATCGGAGTAACGAGGGGATAGGTAGGCGCCTCAGCAGAGCTGTTGAGGCGGCAGAGACTCTTTAGTTTAACGGCTGTCCTATTTTTAAAAGACATTGGGTTATTCTGTTATCCATTCTTTGAAGTCCCTTGTTAGAGCTTCCAGAGTGTGAGTGCTATTAATTTGTTATTGAAATTTAAAGACACAATTCCACGTTATATTCTTAGTACAGTCATATTAGGCTGTTGCATTAATTTTTATTTTTTACACCCACGACAAAATTTGCTTTGCTTAATTTGTTGCCATGGAGCATGTTACATGTTCCTTATGTTTGAATGCCAATGTGGAACCTCCTGTTACTTTTGTCCCTCATGCACTGAGAGGGCTTTACAGTTTAGAGAACAAATTTTTTTGATAAAGAATTGACAAAAGCGGCTGCTTCTCAGGGTTCTACCGATGAGATACAGAGTATGCCGCAACTTTATACCCAAGCGTCACAACCCTTAACGCCTGCTCAGGCGCAGCTCATTACCTCTGCAGCCTCTGCTGCAATTACACTAAAGGACATAGCTGCAGTTATGTCATCTACTCTCTCAGAAGCACTATCTGCCTTCCCGTATTGCAAGGCAAACGCCGAAGGAAGGACAACCACGTGGTCAATACAGCTTCTGATGCTTTAATGGCGATATCAGATGTACCATCACAGGGCTCTGAATTGGAGGTCCTATCTGAAGGCGAACTTTCTGATTCAGAAAGCGCCTTGCCACTGTCAGATTCAGAAGTGGTTTCCTTCAGGTTTAAACTGGAACATATCCGCTTGTTATTTAGGGAGGTTTTGTTGACTCTGGACGACTGCGATTCAATTGTAGTTCCTCCATAAAAATTAAGCAAGTTGGACAAATATCTAGAAGTTCCTTCTTATTCGGATGTTTTTCCAGTTCCCAAGAGAACTTCAGAGATTATTGCTAAGAATGGGAGAGACCAGGTATCCCATTCTCTCCTCCCGTTTTCAAGAAGATGTATCCTATAGCAGACGCTATCAGGGATTCTTGGCAGACGGTTCCTAAGGTGGAAGGAGCTATTTCCACCTTAGCTAAATGAACTACTATCCCTATTGAGGATAGTTGTGCTTTCAAATACCCTATGGTTAAGAAATAAGAGGGCCTTCTTAAGAAGCTTTATGTTCATCAAGGGTTGCTTTTGCAACCGGCAGCCTGCATTGTCACGGTTACGAGTGCGGCTGCTTATTGGTTTGATGCTCTGGAAGAATCTTTTAAGACTTAGTCTTCTTTGGAAGAGATACAGGATAGAATTAAAGCTTTTAAAGTGGCTAATTCTTTTGTTACGGATGCCTCTCTGTAGATGATCAAATTGGTGGCTAATAGTTTGGGGTTTTCCATCTTAGCACGCAGAGCCTTGTGGCTGAAATCTTGGTCTGCGGATGTGTCAATCAAGTCTAAGCTTTTGGCTATCCCTTACAAGGGGAAGACTCTGTTTGGGCCTGACTTGAAGGAAATTATTGCCGACATCACGGGAGGCAAGGGTCATCTCCTCCCTCAGGATAAGAGGTCCAAACAGAGAGGTCGGCGAAGTAATTTTAGTTCCTTTGAAATTTCAAGGGAATCCCCCCTTCCTCTTCTTCTAAACAGGAAGGGAACTATTCGCAACCCAAATCTACCTGGAGACCCAACCAGTCTTGGAACAAGGGCAAACAGTCCAAGAAACCCGTTGCTGCACCCAAGTCAGCATGAAGGGTTGGTCCCCGATCCGGGACCGGATCTTGTAGGGTGCAGACTTTCCTTCTTCATCCAGGCTTGGATAAGAGACATTCAGGATCCCTGGGCAATAGATATAGTGTCTCAGGGATACAAACTGGAGTTCAGAAATTCTTCTCCCAGAGGAAGGTTTCTTTCTGGGTTGTCTGTAAACCAGATAAAGAGAGAGGCGTTCTTACGCTGTGTAAGAGACCTCTCCTTCATGGGAGTAATCTGTCCGTTCCAATTCAGGAACAGGGACAGGGATTTTATTCAAATCTGTTTGTAGTTCCCAAAAAGAGGGAACTTTCAGACCTATCTTAGATCTCAAGACTCTAAACCAGTTTCTCAGAGTTCCATCCTTCAAGATGGAAACTATTCATACCATTCTTCCATTGATCCAGGAGGGCCAATTTATGACAACGGTGGATCTAAAGGATGCATATCTTCATGTGCCTATCCTCAGAGATCATCACAAGTTTCTAAGGTTTGCCTTTCTGGACAAACATTTTCAGTTTGTGGCCCTCCCTTTCGGTCTGGCCACGGCGCCCAGAAATTTTCACAAAGGTTCTGGGGTCTTTGTTGGCAGTTCTAAGGCCTTGAGGCATTGTGGTGGCGCCTTATCTGGACGATATACTGATCCAGGCATCATCATTTCAACTGGCAAAGTCCCATACCGAAATTGTGCTTTCCTTTCTGAGAACCCACGGGTGGAAGGTAAACGGGGAGAAGAGTTCTTTGTTCCCTCAGACAAGGGTTTCCTTTCTGGGAACTCTAATCAACTCTATTTCAATTAAAAAATTTCTGACGGAGGTCAGAAAGCTAAAGATTCTGAACACATGTCGAGCCATTCAGTCCAATCCACGTCCGTTCGGTGGCTCAATGCATTGAGGTAATCGGTCTGATGGTAGCGGCAATGGACATTATTCCGTTCGCTTCGCTTTCATTTCAGGCCTCTGCAACTAAGCATGCTCAGGAAGTGGAATGGAGATTATACAGATTTGTCTCCTCAAATAATCCTAGACCAGGAGACAAGGAACTCTATTCTATGGTGGTTGTCACTGGATCATCTGTCCCGGGGGACATGTTTTCGCAGACCCTCATGGGTGATAGTGACAACAGATGCCAGCCTGTTAGGATGGGGAGCAGTCTTGGATTCCCTGAGGGCTCAGGGGGTGTGGTATCAGTCAGAGTCTCTCCTTCCCATCAATATTCTAGAGTTGGGGAGCAATATTCAATGCTCTTCAAGTCTGGCCTCAGTTAGCCACGAACCAATTCATCAGGTTCCAGTCGAACAACATAACGACAGTGGTTTACATCAACCATCAGGGGGGAACGAGGAGTTCCTTATCAATGTCCGAAGTAGCCAAGATAATTCGATGGGCGGAGGCTCACTCTTGTCATCTGTCAGCAATTTACATTCCAGGAGTGGAAAACTGGGAAGCGGATTTTCTGAGCAGACAGACCTTTCATCCGGGGGAGTGGGAACTTAATCCGGAGTATTTTCAAGCCTGATTCACAGATGGGGTCGGCCGGAATTGGACCTTATGGCATCTCGTCAGAACGCAAAACTTCCGAGATACGGGTCCAGATCCAGGGATCCCCAGGCCGAGCTGATAGATGCCTTGGCAATTCCTTGGTCCTTCAGCCTAGCTTATATGTTTCCAACGTTTGCTCTTCTTCCCCAGGTGATCACTCGGGGTCAAACAGGAGAGGGCATTTGTGATCCTCTTTGCTCCGGCATGGCCTCGCAGGATTTAGTATGCCGATCTCGTGGACATGTCATCTCTGCCTCCCTGGAGGCTTCCATTGAGGGAGGACCTTCTCATTCAGGGTCCCTTCCATCACCCAAATCTTGTTTCTCTGCAGATAGCTGCTTGGAGATTGAACGCTTAATTTTGTCCAAACAAGGTTTTTCTGTTTCGGTCATAGATACTTTAATTCAGGCACGTAAGCCTGTTACTAGGAAGATTTACCATAAGATATGGCGTAAATATCTTTATTGGTGTGAATCCAAGGGTTACTCATGGAGTAGGGTAAGGATTCCCAGAATGTTGTCCTTTCTCCAAGAAGGATTGGAAAAGGGGTTATCCGCTAGTTCCCTAAAGGGACAGATTTCTGCTTTGTCTATTTTGTTACACAAATGTCTGACAGATGTTCCAGATGTGCAATCCTTTTGTCAGGCTCTGACTAGAATCAGTCCTTGTATTTAGACCTATTGCTCCTCCTTGGAGTTTGAATTTAGTTCTTATAGTTCTTCAAGGGGTTCCGTTTGAACCTATGCATTCCATTGATATTAAGTTATTATCTTGGAAGGTTTTTATTTTTGGTTGCTATTTCTTCGGCTCGAAGAGTATCTGAGCTTTCAGCATTACAATGTGATTCTCCTTATCTTGTTTTCCATTCAGATAAGGTGGTGTTACGTACTAAACTTGGTTTTCTTTCTAAGGTTGTTTCAAATAAAAACATTAATCAGGAAATTGTTGTTCCTTGTGTCCCTAATTTTTCTCCTCAGAAGGAACGTCTGTTACATAATTTGGATGTGGTCCGTTCTTTGAAATTCTCCTTACAGGCGACTAAGGATTTTTGCCAATCGTCTTCCTTGTTGTCGTTTTTTCTGGAAACGTAGGGGTCAGAAAGCTATGGCTACCTCTTTCTTTTTGGCTGAAGAGTATCATCCGTTTTGCATATGAGACTGCTGGACAGCAGCCTCCTGAAACGAATTACGGCTCACTCCACTAGGGCTGTGGCTTTCTCATGGGCATTCAAAAATGATGCTTCTGTTGAACAGATTTGCAAAGCTGCAACTTGGTCTTCTCTTCATACCTTTTCCAAATTTTACAAATTCAATACCTTTGCCTCGGCCGAGGCTGTTTTTGGGAGGAAAGTTCTTCAAGCAGTGGTCCTTCCCGTTTAGGTTCCCTGTCTTGTCCCTCCCGTTTTATCCATGTACTGTAGCTTTGGTATTGTATCCCATAAGTAAGGATGAAATCCGTGAACTCATCGTATCTTGAAAAAGGAAATTTATGCTTACCTGATAATGTTATTTCTTTTTCGATACGATGAGTCCACGGCCCGCCCTGTTCTACGTGACAGGTTATTATATTTTTGTTAAACCTCTGCTTCTTGGCTTTTCCTTTCTCTTCCTAACTTTGGTCGAATGACTGGGGTTGGGAGGGAAGGGAGGAGCTTTTTATACAGCTCTGCTGTGGTTCTCTTTGCCTCCTCCTGCTGACCAGGAGGCGATATCCCATAAGTAAGGATGAAATCCGTGGACTCGTATTGAAAAAAGATATACATTTATCAGGTAAGCATAAATTTCCTTTTATACTTAACAATGTTAAGTATAGGAGCAGGGGGGCATGCTTCCTAGAAGCCTTATCTCAGGCATCTAAGCAGCTACAGACCTAACCTTTCCAACAGTGTAAGTCCTTGGGGATCTAAAAAAAAAGGGTTAAAATAGCTGCCTTTTAGACCCTGGCAGCTAAGAGCATGGGAGGGAGACCTCTCCAGACCACTTACAGATAGGGACCTCCGTACCGCTATGACGTTGACCAAAAAGACTGTTCATTGTGCAAATACCTTAGAAGCCTACATGAAACTATTTCTGAAATGGTATTACACCCCCTCGAGACTGTCACAGATGTTTCCTACAACGTCTCCTTTATGCTGGAGAGACTGCATGCAGAGAGGTTCTGATATACATATATGGTGGGACTGCCCAAAACTTGCACCCATCTGGAGTCAGATAGCGGGCCTCTGTGCCAGTCTCGGGCTCTCTATTCCACTTACTCCTACAATAGCTCTCCTGCACATCTTCCCAAGAAATGTCCCAACCCATGTTTCTAAACTGATCATTTTTGTTCTAGCAGCCACGAAACTGGCAATAGCAAGGGCCTGGAAACAGGTCCTACCCCCCAGATATTGCAGCGGTTATATCTATAATGCAGGTATACGCCAAAATGGAACAAAACTTCTATTTTAACATGGAAAAAGAAGACCTATACTGGCAAACTTGGGAGCCTTGGTTCAATTACCAGGGAAATCATAGCTAAGCAAGGAGTCATGTAAAGTTCCTGACCACCCCCAGTAACGTACCTAATTCCTAACTATGTCCATTCTTCCCCTCTTCGCTAACCCTTTCCCCCCCCTTTTTTCTCCCCCCCCCCCCTCCCCTCCTATAATATGTGACCTACTCTTTGCCCTAGCCTGTATCTCTCCCTATTCTCTAACCCCTTAGAGGAGACCTCCCCCGCCTGGGAATGCACATTACGATTACTAGTAGAAGTGTATTGACAAACATTTCTGAGCTGACTTGTTATAGTCACTAAAAAGTTGAGTCTATGCATGGGACTGGAGTAGTTACCCTAGTCCCTATACTTAGGTTTGTTCATAATAACAGAAAATGAGGTTTTATGTACCTGATATTTTATTTATTTCTGATATGCTCATCACAGATGCCTTGTGTTACCACTAATGTATATCTTTACTATACAGATGTAACAAAATACTGTTTATATGCAAGTGAAAATACTGAGCATTTGTGATGTAATCTTTGTTATGATGCATAACCCTCAATAAAAAGATTTAAATAAAAAAAAAAAAAAAAAATAGCTGCCTTTTGTCTGTTGAAACCACTGCCTGTTCTAAACATTGTAATACTGTTCTATTAGCTATAGCATAGCTATGTAAACAAGCAGCAGAAGAAACCAATTCAAGCGGGGAGGGGGGGTGGAGGAGAGAGAGAGACCAGCTCACTTGAAAGGGTGTTCCTGCACCAGATTTGAATACAGTGAACTGCTTATCCCTTTAAACTCTGGCATAAAAGAGACGATAAGCACCTCTTGCATAATTTATTTTAAAGTTTTCCTGTATTTCTGAAATTTTAAATGTCCGTAAGTGATTGTGATTTTTCCACTTTTATCTACAAGGATAACATAGTTCTTTGTTAAACCAAATACTACTTTAGAGTTGTTGTTTTTTTTTCTGCAGAACCCCTCTTTATCCTAAAAGGAAAAAAAAACTTTCTCAAGGACAAAGAAACATTTTTGTTTTATACAATATTATGGTGAATACGCATAAATGCAATTCCCTCAAACGCCTCTCTCTACTAAGCCTATTTCTTGAGGGGTCCATGAGTCATTACTCCTGGGAATTCCACTCCTGGCCACTAGGGGGGGGGGGGGTAAAACATTCCCAAAACTTCAAGAGCACTTAGAACTCTCCCACCAGACTGGAAAGCCAGTGTTTTCTATGCCTCCACAGGAGGAAGGTGAGTAATTTTAGGTGCTCCAGATTCTCAGTTGCGAGTGGTCCTCAGACTGATTTGAGGCTCAGTTTTCCACTTAGAGAGCTCCTGTTTAGGACAGAGGGAAATTAGAGTATTGGGTAGAGACATAATCACTCCCAGTGAGGAGTTAGTCTCAGGCCTCCTCCTGTTCGCCTTGTTAGATGTACAGCACTGGATAAGCTATCTACTGGGAGCAGTCATGTCGCTTTAAATTTTTGCGTTTATATAGATATTGTTATGTGTTCGCGCATGTCAGCCTATCATTTCTGGGTGTTCCTATTTGTTTAGGAATGTGTCGTCTTATGAGTGTGTAGGCATCTTTTTGTGTGCTTTGCTTTTTGGTGTGTGTTTTGTATAGGGAGAACCGACTCGTGTCTGGTTAGCGCACGTCCTCTTACATGTTAGCGCAGGAGGGTTTTTGTTTCCCGCCACCCTAGTTCAGATGCAGTCTTTTTCCTTATTAGCGCCCCTCTGTGCTTGTCCGCTTTGTTTTTAGGTGAAGGGGGTAAGATTTGCTTAATTTCAAGAGCCGGTGGGTATTTTTTGTGTGTGTTTATATGCTAGAGGGTCTCTACATACAGTTTGTACTATTGCTCCATTTATTAAGTATCTTTGATTTATCTGATTATATCTCTGACTGTGTATTGCTGTATTGTGTCCTTTTACATTTATTATCTATTGTGGTATTCTTTTGTCTGCATTTTCCTGCATGATAGAGCATACTGGGAACTGTCCCCACCTATTAAAATTTAGATCTGGTGACCGCTTAGTAATTCATTTTAAGTGTGTTTTTTTTGCAAGCTAATTAATTTAACGTCCCAAGCTCAGCTTTGCAATTCTTGTATGGATCAATCTTATGTATTAAAAGTCAGACCAGTGTGGTTCTTGCTTCTAAAGGAATCTATCCTCCCTCTGTTTGTACTATACCAGGGGAGTACTTCAGATTTTGCTCAAGG
The DNA here is from genome assembly GCF_027579735.1 of Bombina bombina. Classification (NCBI taxonomy): domain Eukaryota; kingdom Metazoa; phylum Chordata; class Amphibia; order Anura; family Bombinatoridae; genus Bombina; species Bombina bombina. Next base: position 445,288,333 of record NC_069499.1, read on the forward strand.
ATTTAAGGATTTTGTATTCTCAATTATTTCTGAGATGTTGGATGCTATGCCTCCTCCAAGTAAGCGCAAGCGGTCCTGTTTCTTACCACCTTCCCTCAAATAAGTTCATATCTGCTAAGCAGTTACTTAATGTTTCCATGCTCTGACTCCTAAGAGTTGTCTTCTGTGGGTGGGATGATCAGGAGTCGTGTTTCTGATCAAGACACAGATCCCTCCACTTTTATGTTTAAATTTGAACATAGTCCATTCTCTTTGAAGGAGGTTTTATGTTCTTTAGGTGTCCAAGATCTGAAAGTTCCTGTGGAAATAATCTGCTGCTAAATCTCTGAGGTTTTTACATTTTTTTGAAGCTATTTCTGAAATAATATCTCTAAAGAGACGTCTAATTCCCGTTATTCCTTTAATCCAACTTTGAAATTGTTGCCTTCGTACCTGCTTCAAGCGTTGAACTTTAGAAAAGCTTTTCCAAAGTTGTATGGTTTTAGTTCTACTTTGGCTAAATGCACTACTATTCCTTTAGAGGATAGTACTTCTTTCAACGACCATATGGATAGGAAATTGAAGTCTTTTGATTGAAAGGCTTTTCAGCAAGCAGGTTTTCTTTTCAGGCCAGCGATTATCATCTCTTTTGTTGCAGCACCTTCTACTCTTTGGTGTAAAAGATTATCTGAACAGTTTTCAGATGATTTTGTTGGTGAAGATTTTCTGCATTGCTTAAAACATCTCAGTGTCAGCTAACACTTTCATATGTGCTGCTATTGTTCACAATATTAAGATTAATGCCAACATTTTTTTTATTGTATTTTTATTGAGGTTACAGAATATACAAATGAATGCAGGGTTACAATACCAATTTAATCTTGAGCATATAAGAGCATTCTTGCGTTGGCAGGCAATAGAAGTCCCATCCTGTAAACAAGAGTTTTGGTATATAGTGTAAAATAATTTTCTTCTAAAGATGTGGTGAGTCCATGGGTTCATCTTAATTGCTGTTGGGAATACCACTCCCTCGCCAGCAGGAGGAGGCGAAGAGCACCACAGTAAAACATTTTAGTATCACTTCCCTACCCATAAACCCCAGACATTCTCTTTGCCTCTAGTGCATGGAGGAGGTGAAGTTTAGTGTGTAATTAAATTATATTTTCTAAGAAGATTGAGAATTCAATCAAGCTGCAGGGTATAACCTAGCCCACGTTAGTCTTTGTGGTCGAGCTGTGGTGGTTTTAAAGCAGTGTAGAACTTGCAAAGTGGTGCTTGCTCTGTTTCTCTACCTATGCTGCCCTGGCCTCAGATATCTAAGTTGTTTACTTCGCTATCTATGTTATCCTAGTCGCTGTGAGGAGAATGTGTCCTCTCATATTAGGAGCTGTCGTCATGTCAGACAGCAAGGCAGGTAAGTGCAGGTCCTTCCTTGTGGGAGAGGGGCACTTAGGAGTTCCTGCTTGAAATAATGTAAGGGATGGATAGCTCACTCATAGGATGGGTGTTATTTTTGCTATGACATGCTCGCAGGCACAGGTTGGTGAGAGACGTGTGGGACTTTAAGGAGGTCTCAGGGCCGATTTTTGTGTGTCAGGGTGCTGCACTGTCTGTTAGTTATAGACTGTTTTTCTTTCAGATTACGGGTGCTTTTTTAACCACGCCCACCTCCTTGACAATACCGCAGGAGTGTTTTCACGCCTTTTTGACGTTTTGTGACGTCATTGAGGGCTGGCGTTTCCCTGCTATATTGATTTTCTTTTGCTACGTAGTGAGGAGCGCTTAGAGGAGTGCAAGTGAAAACGTTGCAGGGGTTGATCCGCGTCACGTGGTGGGTAATGGCACCTCGGCATACTGAGGTGCAGAGGAGGATTTAATATCTGAGGAGTTTATTAAAGACTAATAGTACTTTTGAGACTTAGCTCTTTTTATTCTTGTTAATTCATTTTGAACATTAATGCTAGAGGATTTGAATAGAGGATATTAATCAGTTATGTCTGATATGGAGTCCACTCAATTCAATCCCTGTTTATTGTGTTTAGAGTGCACAAATTGCAGCACCCATTCAGTCATGTTCTTCCTGTGTTAAACAGACATTGCAAAGATACGTTTTTTTGATGTTGAGCCTTATGTTTCTCAGGAGGATGTTGTCCAGAGTAATGCCGGGGCCTTCCCCTATTTCGTCCCAAGCCTCTATGGCAGCTAACACTGTGTCCTGCGGTTCCTCTTTAACTCCCAGTGGAGGGTTTTTAAAAGGCAGAGATTGCTGGCACAGGTATCCTCAGCGATATCTGCAGCCTTGGCAGAGTTTCCCAGATTTTCAGGGAAGCGCAAGAGGACATCTAAGGTTTCAGAGACTAGGGTATCTGTTTCTAACAGTGACTCTCAGGTTCCTTTAAGATCAGAGGATGAGGAGAATTCTCGCTCAGAGGGTGAGATTTCAGATTCAGACAGTGTAAATCCTTTCTCTGATAATTAAGGATCTTCCTTAAGGTTTAAGCTGGAACACCTTCCGTGTGCTACTAAAGGAGGTCTTAGCTACTTTGGACGATTCTGAGAGCAGTAGTAATGCCTAAAAAGTCCAGTAAACTTAATAGTTTCTTTTATGTTCCTTCCTCTTCTGAGGTTTTCCCCGGGTCCCAGATAGGGCTAAAGAAATCATAGCCCAAGAGTGGGAGAAACCAGGAGTGGTTTTTACACCGTCCCCACGGTTTTTAAGAAAATCTTTCCAGTAGAATAATCTATTACGGAGTCTTGGTCTTCGGTGTCCAAGGTAGAGGGTGCCATTTCCACTCTGGACAAAGAGGACTACTTCTACTATTGAGACAGTTGTTCTTTCAAGGATCCGATGGATAAAAAGATGGAGGCTTATCTTAAAAAGATCTATGTACATCTTGGTCTCCAATGGCAACCTGTGGTATGTATTGCCACAGTGACTAGTGCTGGCCTCATACTGGTTTGAGGCCTTTGCGGATTCTCTACAGGAGGAAACGCCTCTAGATGAGATTCAGGAAAGAATCCGAGCTCTCAGGTCGCCAATTCCTATAGTTGCTGATGCGGTCCTTCAGGTCCTTAGATTGGGAGCTAGGCTTCTGGGTTTGCTCTTTTGGCCAGACGGGCTTTATGTTGAAGTCTTGGTCAGCTGAAATTTTCATCTAAGGCTAACTGATGACTCTTCCTTACAAGGGTGAAGACTTTATTTGGCGGAAATCATTTCTGATGTTACAGCGGAAAAGGGTCTTTTCTGCCCCCAGGATAAACGGAGCAAACCGAAGGGACGTCAGAGTAATTTATGTTCCTTTTGCAACTTTAGAGGACAGCCTTGTCTAAACAGGATAATAACAAGCCAGCCTGGGAAACCAAACCAGTCCCCGGGGTAAGGGGTAAGCAGGCCAAGAAGCCTGCAACCAACTCTAAGTCGCATGAAGGGGTTGCCTCCGATCCAGGCCTGGATCTAGTTGGGGGGCAGAGTTTCTCTCGTTCGTTCATGTCTGGTTAAGAGACGTTCCAGACCCATGGGTGGTGGAAATGTTTTTCAGGGCTGCTGGTTAGAATTAAAGTGTTGTCCCCCCCAGGGCAGGTTTCATCTTTCCAGATTATCTGTAGACCAATAAAGAGAGAGGTGTTCTTGAAGTGTGTCAAAAACCTCTCAGCTCAGGGGTGATTGTTCCAGTCCCAAAGTTGTAAACCGGGTCTTGGATTTTACTCAAATCTGTTCGTGGTCCCCAAAAAAGAAGGGAACCTTCCGCCCGATTCTAGACTTAAAAATGTCTCAAACAAATTCCTCAAAGTTCCGTCATTCAAGATGGAACCATTCGGACAATTTCTTCCTTTGATCCAAGAGGGTCAGTATATGATGACCATAGACCTAACGGACGCTTACTTACATGTTCACATCCATAGGGACCATCACAAGTTTCTGAGGTTTGCATTCTGGATCATTCACTTTCAGTTTGTGGCCTTGCCATTCGGCCTGCCACAGCTCCCAAAATATTCTCGAAGAGGCCCTTCTAGCAGTGGTCCGTACAGGAGGATAGCCAGTGGCCCCCCTATCTGGACGATATTCAAATTTAGGCTCCTTCCTGTCAAGGGCAGCGGCTCCACACACAGATGTTACTGTCCTTCCTCCGGTCTCATGGATGGGAAGGTGAATGTGGTAAAGAGTTCCCTGGTTCCAGCAACAAGAGTAGTGTTTCCTAGGGACTATCATAGACTGTCCTGATGAAGATTTCCTGACAGATACCAAACCAGCCAAGCTTCTATCATCTTGTCGAGTCCTTCAGGAGACACCCCATCCCTCAGTTGTTCAATGTATGGGAGGTAATTGGACTAATGGTGGCAGCCATGAACATCATGCCATTTGCTTGTTTTTCATCTGAGAGCCTTGCAGTTGTGCATGCTCAACCAGTGGAACGGAGATTATCTGTATCTCTCTTCTCCAAAGCTAGTTTTGGATCAAGAGACAAAGATTTCTCTTTGTTGGTGGCTATCTCGGGATCACCTGTCCCAGAGGCACTTTCTTTGAAGACCATCTTATGTTACAGTGACTACAGACGCTAGCCTAGTGGGATGGGGTGGGCAGCTGAAGTCCTCAAAGCTCAGGGTCTTTGGACTTGGGGAGGAGTCAAATTGCCAATCAAACCTCCTAGAGTTGAGAGCAATTTACAATGCGCTTTTTAGCCTGACCTCAGTTGGGCCTCAAACCAGTTCATCAGATTCCAATCAGACAACATAACATCAGTAGCGTACATCAACCAGCCGAGGGGCCACGCAAAAGTTCCCTAGCTATGAGGGAGGGTGTCTCAGATCATTCAGTGGGGCCGGGAGGACCACTGTTGTCTGTCAGCCATCCACATCCCGGGAGTAGACAATTAGGAAGTGGATTTCTAAGCAGCCAGACCTTCCATCCGGGGAAATGGGGAACTCCATCCGAAGTGTTCTCCAAGCTGGTATCCAGCTGGGGGATGCCGGAGCATGGTTCCAGTCGAGGGATCCTCAGGCCTTCCTGATAGATGCCTGGCAGTTTCCGTAGGACTTCCATTATGGCCTATCTGTTCCTCCATTTGCTCTCCTGCCTCGGGTGATTGGTCGCATAAGACAGGAACCGGGCATCAGTGATTCTAATCGCTCCAGTTTGGCCTCGGGAGAAACTGGTAATGCAGATCTAGTGGAAATGGTCATCTCTACCTCCATGGAGTCTTCTCCTGAGGAAGGACCTTCTTCTTCAGGACCATTTCTTCAGCCAGTCATCGTTTCTCTGAAGCTGACTGCATGGAGATTGAACGCTTGATTCTATTTAAGCGGGGGGTTTTCGGAGTCAGTGATCGAGACACTGATCCAGGCTTGTAAGCCGGTTACTAGGAAGATTTACCATAAGATATAGAGGAAATATCTTTTTTGGTGTGAAGCTAAGTGCTATTCTTGGAGTAAGGTTAGGATTCCAAGAATATTCGCCTTTCCTCCAGGAGGGTCTGGAAAAAGGTTTTTCTGTTAGTACCCTGAAGGGTCAAATTTCAGCCTTATTGGTCCTTTGCACAAGCGTCTGGCGGATGTGCCGGACGTTTAGTCCTTCTGGCAGGCCTTGGTCAAATAATGCTGGTGTTTAAGGTGATTGCTCCTCCTTGAAGCCTTAATCTTGTTTGTCCGTTGAGCCGATGCATTCTCTTTACATTAAGTTTTTGGGGGTGGAGCTTGACCACCGCAGGCAAATGGCCGTGTTCTAAAAGAGCGCCTTACACCTTAAGCAGTGCAACGGCATATTATGGCAGATTATTAGCCCTTTCCTTAACTAAACTGATGGGGGTAATAACTTTGGATGATACTTAGACATCGATGAAGATAGTAAGGAGTGGTGTCTCTCTATAGCAAGATCGCATAGCCGGAAAAGAAACACGCAACGGAGGGGAAGCTGCTAGGCCTTCTGTGTCGGGCCAATCTGTCGGGTCAACTGTGCTGGGAGGTGAACAAACAGCGCGGTACGGAGGAGCTGGGGATTATTGCTAAAAAATAGAGCGGGAGGAGATCAGTAAGGATAAGTGTAAAGTTCACCACCGGCATCACTGTATAACACAGTAAGTCATGAAACACACAATACACTTACTGCACTAATAGTGGTCACAGATTGCAGCTGGGGGACAAAGCAAAAAATAATAAAGAGCGCCATTTTTTTATCACCTACGCAGCTTTAATTTAACAAGTGCTGCATTTATCAGTCGCTAACCTATCTTGTGAAGCAATTCAAGGACACGCTGAGCTCATTCAGGACAGAGCCAGTTAGTGGGAACTTTGGTAGTGCACCTACACAAGATTTATATACAGTGGGGGGACTCCTGGGCATATATATTTGTAATAGAACTACTTCAATTAAGGCCTTGTGGTTGAAATCATGGTCAGCTGACATGGTTTCAAAGTCTAGACTTTTAACTCTTCCGTCCAGGGAAAGTTTTTGTTGCGGGTCTTGTCTTGATGCCATTATTTCTACTTTGTCTGGAAGAAAGGGAGCTTTTCTCCTCTTGACAAGAAGTCTAAGGGAGAAAACGGAGGCTACTAGCTGTTTTGATTCCTTTCGTCAATCTAGGAACTAAAAAGCTTCCTCTTCACAGAAGCCAGATTCTTCCAGATCCTCCTGGAAATCTAATTCTAATTGGAACAAGGTTAAACAGTTCAAAAAGCCCTCTTCCTCTAACTAAATCAGCATTAAGGTACTTCCCTTAATCCAGAGTTTCTGGTAGGGAGCAGATTGCGTCTTATTCAGGGGTTATGGTCTTAATCTGTTAAAGGGACACTGTACCCAAAATTTTCTTTCGTGATTCAGATAGAGCATGACATTTAAGCAACTTTCTAATTTACTCCTATCAACAAATGTTCTTCATTCTCTTGGTATCTTTATTTGAAATGCAAGAAAGTAAGTTTAGATGCCGGCCGATTTTTGGTGATCAACCTGGGTTGTTCTTGCTGATTGGTGGATAAACTCATCCTCCAATAAAAAACGTGCTGTCCAGAGTTCTGAATAAAAAAAAAAGCTTAGATCTCTTCTTTTTAAAATAAAGACTAGCAAGAGAACGAAGAAAAATTGATAATAGGAATAAATTAGAAAGTGGCTTAAAATTGCATGCTCTATCTGAATCATGAAAAAAAAAATTTGGGTTCAGTGTCCCTTTAAGGGCAAAATACAAGAGATACTCTTGATGTATTAGTGCAATATTATAAGCAGGAAACAAAAAGAAAACGCTCTCTGAAACATTTAAAAGAAGATAAAGCTAAAAACGGTTACCTGCGCTCAAAAGTGAAATATTGTAGGATCTAAATATATATAAACCAATAAATACTAAGTATGTAAATTATACTAATAGATATCATAAGTTAAATACAATTTAATAACAAAGTGGACACAAACCAAAAAAACTTTTAGATAATAACCACCGTGGTAAAAAAAAAATTTTTATAGTGATTGGCATAAAAACTTAATGGAAAAAAGTCCCAATATAAGGCATAGTATGGAAGTCTCACATGAAAGTGCTGGTTAAGGTTTGAAATATACTAGACTGTCTTTAGATTCAATTTTGTGATCAAACCACAATCGCTATCTTGCAGGAAACAACTCACAAAATGCACGACAGAGGGCACCTCAGGCGGGATAGTTACTCCCCAAGCACTGTGGCATATCTACAAGCCAAACACTCCGGTCGATTACCTTGCAATCCGACTGTGTGGCGTTAAAACTCTATGGCGTGCTATCATCCAGGGGATTTTGCTCTATCTCCAGCAAATGGCTATCATGTGTCTGATTTCCCCAATAGCCGACTCTGCTTTGTGAGCGAACAAAAAAACAGCAGCAGCAACAGTGCTTAACAATTTTACCAGTTTCTCCCAGTTTAAGCAATATAGATTTTTCCAACTCCTTGTCTCTCTCAGAGAGACAAGGATTTGGCAAAACCTGTATTGCTGAAACTAAGAGAAACTGGTAAAATTGTTAAGCACTGTTGCTGCTCACTGGTTTTCTTCACCCATCTCTTCCCAATCAAAGCACTTAACTATATCTTCTACTTCTCTCAGTAGTCCGGGGATAGGGCAGAGAGGGGTGAAGAAAACTAGTACTGCCGCTGTATAACAAAAATTTTAGAGTCTGGTTCGTCTCTACCAAGAAAGAAAATAATTTATCAGGTAAGAATACATTTTTTTTCTTTCTAATGGTAGTGTGAGTCCACAAAATCCATTCCTTAAATATGTGAATCTATACCCAAGCTGTGGAGACCACAAAGAATTTAGGGTGGGATTAATATAGACAAGGCAGTCACATAGTTACTAGGCACCACTGCCTGAAGAACCTTTCTCCCGAAAGATGCCTTCGCTGAGGCAAAATCCTCACTTTGTAAAATGTTGTTAACGTATGAAGAGACGACCAGGTAGCAACTTTTGAGGTTTCAGTAGAACAGATTTGCATTCTTAAATAGCCCAGGACCTGGATAATGAATGAGTGGAATAGGCAGTGATATGTACACAAGGCTGATGACCTGCCTCTAAGTAAGCCATATGGATATATTCCTCAACCAAGAAGATAAGGAAATGGCAGTAGCTTTCTGACCCTTGCACTTGCCAGAAAACAACACAAACTGAAAGCCTGGCGAAAATCTTGGTAGCATGGAGGTAAAACATTAAAGCCTTCCCTAACCACATCCAGGTTGTGCAACAATCTCTCCTTAGAGGACTTAGAATTAAGGCACAAGGATGGCACAACAATTTCCTGATTAATATTGTCTGTCGACACAATACCTTAGGCAGAAAATCTTATCTAGTTCCAACACAGCCTTATCCTGATGGAAAACCAAGGGTAAGGGGATCGCATTTAAGAGTTGGTAGCTTTGATACTCTAGGGGCTGAAAGAAACTGCCAACAAAAACAAAACCTTCCAAGAAAGTAACTTGATATCAAGAGAATGCATGGGGCTCGAATGGTGCATACTGTAAAACTCTCAAAACAAGATTAAGACTCCAAGGTGGCGCAATTGACTTGCAAACTGGTCTGATTCTGATCAAAGGCCGTAAATGAAAAATCGAACATGCAATTGTGCCAACTTTCTATGAAACAAGACTAAAAGAGACAATATTTGACCCTTTAGTGGAACTAGAAGAAAGGCCCTTCTCAAGCCCTTCCTGAAGAAATTGAAGGTATCGAAAGATTTTACACTTATGCCGAGATAAAACCTGGTCAGTTGCACTAAGATAAATAGACATTTCTAACCTTCTGATAAAAATGCCTGGGGTGACGGTCTTTGCGTGCCTGAACAAGGCCACGCAGTCTGAGACTCTAGATTTTGATAAAGGAAAGGACACTGAGTTTAGAAGCTCCTCTCTGAGGATGATGCCACGGAGTAATAGACAACATCCTTACAAGATAGAGAGAAGATAAAGAGAACAAGAGGAGCGCCTCATGTGCAATCAGCACAAAGAGCTATTAGAATAGCAGACACTCTTCCTGTTTGATTCTCTCCACTATTTGGGGATGAAGAACTGTTGGAGGAAAGAGATATACAAAAATGATACCAAGGGACCGCCAAGGCGTACACCATATCTTGGGAGCTTGAAGTTAAAAACGTGATGCATGAGATCCATCTCCAGAGAAGAATAGATCTGATTGTCCCATCTTGAAGGAAGTAACCTTCAAAAACCTGTTGAGTTATTCTGAGGGAAACTGGAGGTCTGAACACAATTTGTAAAAAAAATCCCTCTTCTTCCCTGGCTTTTTTGGCGACTAGGGACAAAAGAATCCTTCCTCTCAGAGGTCAATTATCGGAATACTATTGTGTAACCCTGGGATGAAATCTCCAGTTACCCATGGGTTCCTGAACAGACTTTACCCAGACCTCTGGAAACCGCTTTAATCTGCCCCCTACTAGAGTGAACTCCAGTTCAGGGCCGACCCTTTATGCAGACATGGAGTCAACTGACTTCTTGTTCTGTTTGTTTTTATTCTAGTACGGAATCCCTACTGAATCTTTGTTTTGACAAAAGGACCGAAAACTGACAGTTTCACCCTTTGGTCTTGCCTTTTTATCTTGAGGTAAGAATGCTCCCTTTCTGCCAGTGACAGTATAAATAATGGAATCCAAACCCAGGCCAAACAAGATCTTGCCCTTGAATAATAAAGATAACAATCTAGATTTGGGAAACCATTTCTGCTGACCAGGATTTCAACCAGAGGGCTCTCCTAGCCAAGACAGTGATGCTAAACATTCTTGGCGTTAATATGAACAATCTGAATAATTGCGTCACAAATAAAGGAGTTTGCAGGTTTTTAGAGCTTGGATACGCTCCTAAATCCCTCCAATGAAGATTCTATATATATATTAATTAAGACAGAGAATTACACCAGAAAGAAGCCGCACCTGCCACTGCCACAATGACGACTGCCTGGCTGAAAAAGGATCGTCCTTGCAGAAAGGATTTCCTCTTTCCTTCTAGCTTCCTTGAAGGATATACTGTCCTCTAGAGTTATAGTGGTTCTCTTTGCTAAGGTATAGATGGCACCATCTGCCTTTGTAACAGGGATTCCACAATTCCAGATGGGCCTCAGGAATGGGGTATAACCTCTTAAAGGAAGGAGAAGGGGGAAAAGGAAATCCCATGCTTTTTACACTCCTTCAAGATTGCCAGAAAGTAAGGAAAGGACAGGAAAAACATCAGGAGTCCTGATCTTAGGCTTGCAGATAATATCTATTCTTTGTACAGGCTTTTCGTCAGGTGTCTTAAACTCTATGACACATAGAGTCCTTTTAGAACCTCTCTGAGTAATTACCTTAGATGGTCCATTTTAAACCTGAAGGTAACATCCTCATCCTCCTTGTCAGATTCAACAGGAGAATCAGACAAGGAAAGATAGTGTACCACCCTGAGGTAATGGGGTTAGAAACGCCAACACAGCTTCTTTAAAAATTAGTATTTGGCACTGGTAATGGAGATGAGTCAGAGGCGCATACACCCGTATCCATACTACTAGGGCCCACCACCTGACGCTAGGCAATGGCTCTCACAGAGGTCTGAGCAAATGAGAGTGCAAAACCGATAGCAAACAGGGATTGCAGAACTGAGCTGGAGGACACACATTATTAACTTTACATAAGACATTTATTTGTATCAGGGAGAATGTCAGAAACCTCTGCATCAGACACGTGTACAGATCCTACAACTAGCTCCATTGTCTCACCAGTTAGGACTCCTGGGTAACCTCAGTACAGATTTATGAAGCTAATAAAGGAGTCCGATGGCTGCACCAGCAGATGTCGAAGGATAAACAGCCCCACTGCTAGACTCTACGTGCTCTGGTGGAGTGTCTTACCAACTCCTACGGAGTTGGAGCTCATTCGCGATCCAGCTGTTGGCTGCACTGTAGTAGTAGAGCACGGGAGGAAGGAGCACAGCATGCATTGTCGATACATGGCAGGAAACTATGATCCCGCCACTAGACTGTGATGCGCTATATTGTTTGATGGAGATGCTAGCCCTTACTGCTAGAAAGCAAAAGTCTCACTATGTGCATTGAACAAAGTAACAGGGTGCAACTGCAGCCCTAAAACTCAAAGAACCTCACACACCCCCATCAGGAAACTTTCCTGATATATAAGGGTTATGGGACATCTCAACCATAGGGGGATACTATCCCTCTTAGCCAAAGATAACTATGATCCCTCTGAATAAAGCCCTTACTAGGAAACTATCTTGTTAAAGCAGAGGTTAGAGAGCAATAAAAACCTCCTTACCTGAAACTGGATGTCAGATCCCCTCTCTGAAGTAGACAGACATAGGTTACAAATGGGAGTCAACAAACAGTCACCACAGCACCTGCACACATACAACCTCTATGCTGGCCGGATTGAAAAGCTATGGCAGGCTTCAAACAGATACACACATACACATCATACAACCTCTATGCTGGCCGGATTGAAAAGCTATGGCAGGCTTCAAACAGATACACTGCCAACCAATGCACTAGCTGTGTTGCAATACAAACACCACTCTCAGAGACACACCACCCCAAAAGTATAACGCTGTTGCAAGGCTCGCTCCAAAAGTGGGGGGCTCAAAATGCCCTGACTCACGGTTCTGTGGATTGGCCGAATTCTGGATCAGCACCAATACCTCCATTACCTCTACTCAGATGATTCGGACCACCGTCGGCGCAACTTTCCCTTCTCGATCCAGCTGTCTCTCTCCACAGGCACAACTCTGCATGCGTGATCTCTTGCAAGGGAAGTGGGAGTGTCCCTCTTTCAGTGGTCGGCTGCAGGAATTAGGACCCACTATACACACTGAGGGACAGGTTGCCCCTTTAGAGAGGGAGAGGACAGACATGGCACAGGTTTTTTTCAAGACCCCCCTGTAGAACTCGAAGGGGGGGGGGGGGATGGAGAACCTTTAAAAGAAAGGTATCCAACACGGAGGGGCAGACAACAGAAAAAGTACAAGTAAAATCCATTATAAATTTATCTAGCTATTCACTTAATGACTTGGAAGAAAAAGTTTTATGAAAAGGTTTAAGTTTTTTCCCAACAGAGGACTTTAATCTATTCCAAACTCTCATTGGTGGGAATAAGCTGGTCAGAAATGTATTGCTTAAAAAGGCATTTTGCCATTAATGGATTGGATTCACACTTAAAGGAATCGTAAACCCCGAAATTTTCTTTTATGATTAAGATAGAACATACAATTTTAAACAACTTTCCAATTTACTTCTATAATCAAATTTGCTTCATTCTATTGTTATCTATAGCTGAAGGGACAGCATTGCACTACTGGCAGCTAGCTGAACACATCTAGTTATCCAATCACAAGAGACAAACGTATGCAGGCACCAATTAGCAGCAGCTCCACTAGTGTATGATATATGCGTATTCATTTTTTACAAGGAATACTATGACAACAAAGCACATTTGAAAATAGAAAGTGAATTTAAAAGTGTCTTAAAAATTACATGCTCTAGCTGAATCATGCAAGTTTAATTTTGACTTTCCTATTCCTTTAAAACACTGTGGGACAGATTGCATCAAGAGGTGAGAAAGGGAATCTTAGTTATGATGAAGTTTGTGATGTGGTGACTTTGGATGCACTTTTTGATGAGGGTGGGTTTGTCTGAAAGTTGAAATCATAGACAACCATGAGAATTTGTACCCATCCTTGAAGGGAGCATCCACATTCTATCCTATACAATCTGGAGGGAAAAAAAAAAACAGAAAAGGGTGGAGAATGATTTAAACAAATTAGCCTATTCTATCGATAGGTCTCAAAAAGCAACATGAGTAAGCAAGAAAAATACACCCTTAAAACTTCGTCAAAAATCGAGACCCTTCGTCATAAGGGCGGCCGACGAGGGGGGTCCATTGTAGAGATTGTGAATTTTTTGTTCATGAAGCATTGAGACATTTGGACAACCCCTGACAATATAGAAAGTTGGTGTTTAATCCCACAGTAAAGTTCCAAAGAGAACTTCGGCACCTCATAGACGATGGTAGAGAAGATGGGGTTTCTGGATCAGAACACTTGCCTTTTTCTATACAAAGAGAATCCTAGAACCCCCATCTTCAATCACCTTCCTAAAGTGCATAAGTCCCTGGTAAACATAGAGGGAAGGCCCATCATAAGTGGAAATTGGATCTCTTCTCCAACCTTTATCCCAATGCTTGATATGATATTACAGCCATTTATAAATAATCTTTTGAGCTTTTTGAGGGACACAAAGCAGTTGCTCTCTGAAATGGAGTCCCTGGTTTGGGAAGAAGAGTATGGCTAGCTGACCATAGACGCCAAATCATAATATTTGTCTATACCGCACGATAAAGGGTTAGAAGCCATAGATTTCTTCCTCAAATGGAATCAGGGTTACAGCAGAGAATTTAGGATGTATACATTGAGAGTCACAAAGTTTCTGTTAAAGCATATTTTTTTCTCCTTTGAATTGATTGCAATCTCCAGAGATGTTGAACAGCGATGGCCCTCCTACGCGAACCTTATATGGACTGGAGGGAGCTGTTCCACATCTTTGGAGATAGCAATAGATTTAAGTCCAAAAGTGTTGCTGGTGGAGGCCCTTAACAATACAATGGGTCTACAGTTTACATTTGCGTATGGGGCTAGTAGCTATCATTTTCCTAGATGTAACCAAAAGGGAAATAATAAAAAAGGTAAAATTGAAGTTGAGCTTTATAGGAAACCCATTACAGGAAACACACTCAAAACTCTGTTTTGAAAGGACAGTTTACTCGGTTACACAGAAATTGCAGTGATGACAAAACATATGCGTTGCAAGCCAGAGATTTATCTAACAGGGTCCCACTACAGAGGCTGTAAGAAGAAAAAAACATTGATAAGGTATGCAAAGAGGTAGCCAGTCTTGACAGGGCAGTACTCCTGAAAGATGATGAGGAGAGAGGTTGGACCAAGGAAAAAGTCACTGGAGTGGTGACTTTTGTCACGCAATATAGCAGACAATATTATAAAATTTGCAATGTAATAAGCAAGCACTTTCCTATGTTGAAAGCAGATGATGCTTTGGTAAATGTGGAGAATGGATGCAGATTTGCATTCAAAAGAGGTAGGACACTAGGCAGCACCATTGTACCCATACAGCTTAAACCAAGGACACCTCATCAAAGTTCCTGGCTCCTTTGCAAAGGGGGTGTATAGATGTAGCTTTCACAATTGTACAGCCTGTGGCCACCTGGAAATAGGGAACACCTTTAAGAGTGCTATGACTGGTGAGGTCTTTGAGCATAAAGCATGCTATAATTGTAGATCCACATGCGGTGTATCTCTTGAACTGTAATATCTGCAAGATTCAGTATGTTTGCCTCACCACTAGGGAGGTGAGGTCTAGAGTAAGAGAGCACTTGAGTAATATTAAACAGGGGGATCTGTCGGACACCTCTAGTGCAACACTTTAAGACCAAGCAGAATAAAGAGACAAATGGTCTTACTTGGTCCATAATTGAGGTGGTCAGGACTGACGCCAGAGGTGGGGACAGATTCACCCTGTTAGCTAAACGAGAGGTCTTTTGGATTCATAAGTTAAAGACTAGAATCCCGTGGGGAAGAATTCAGAATTTGACTTGATCAACTTTTGTTGTTGATGGTATGCGCTAATGTTTGGTGATTACCTGTACTAATTTGAATCATCTTACATTTGTAATTGTTTATTTTAACAATATCCCTCTTGTGATTATACAATATTATTATTTATGAAATCTATCGTAATAGAATTATGCAACCTAATTTTTTGACAATCCAGCACTGTATAGTTATGGTGAATCTATTTACTATTGCCTAGATTTAGGAGTTCTGCGTTAGCTGTCAAAAGCAGCGTTAAGGGGTCCTAACGCTGCTTTTTACCGCCCGCTGGTATTTAGAGTCAGTCAGGAAAGGGTCTAACGCTCACTTCCAAGCCGCGACTTTTCCATACCGCAGATCCCCTTACGCCAATTGCGTATCCTATCTTTTCAATGGGATCTTCCTAACGCCGGGTATTGAGAGTCTTGGCTGAAGTGAGCATTAGACCCTCTACCGACAAGACTCCAGCCGCAGAAAAAAGTCAGTAGTTAAGAGCTTTCTGGGCTAATGCCGGTTCATAAAGCTCTTAACTACTGTGCTCTAAAGTACACTAACACCCATAAACTACCTATGTACCCCTAAACCGAGGTCCCCCCACATCGCCGCCACTATAATAAAATGTTTTAACCCCTAATCTGCCGAACGCACACTGCCGCCACCTACATTATCCCTATGTACCCCTAATCTGCTGCCCCTAACATCACCGACACCTACATAATATTTATTAACCCTTAATCTGCCCCCCCAACGTCGCTGCCACCTACCTACACTTATTAACCCCTAATCTGCCGACCGGACCTCGCCGCTACTCTAATAAATGTATTAACCCCTAAAGCTAAGTCTAACCCTAACACCCCCCAAAATTAAATATAATTTTAATCTAACGAAATACATTAAATATTATTAACTAAAGTCTTCCTATTTAAAACTAAATACTTACCTGTAAAATAAAACCCTAATATAGCTACAATATAGCGAATAATTATATTGTAGATATTTTAGGATTTATATTTATTTTACAGGCAACTTTGTATTTATTTTAACTAGGTACAATAGCTATTACATAGTTATTTACTATTTAATAGCTACCTAGTTAAAATAATTACCAAATTACCTGTAAAATAAATCCTAACCTAAGTTACAATTAAACCTAACACTACACTATCAATAAATAAATTAAATCAATTAACTACAAGTACCTAGAATTAAATAAACTAAACTAATTTACAAAAAAAACAAAACACTAAATTACAAAAAATAAAAAGATTACAAGAATTTTAAGCTAATTACACCTACTCTAAGCTCCCTAATAAAATAACAAAGCCCCCCAAAATAAAAAAAATCCCTA
Organism: Bombina bombina; assembly: GCF_027579735.1. Classification (NCBI taxonomy): domain Eukaryota; kingdom Metazoa; phylum Chordata; class Amphibia; order Anura; family Bombinatoridae; genus Bombina; species Bombina bombina. The sequence continues at coordinate 445,304,755 of NC_069499.1, forward strand.
CCCTATTCTAAATTAAAATAGTTAACAGCTCTACAGGGAGTGCAGAATTATTAGGCAAGTTGTATTTTTGAGGATTAATTTTATTATTGAACAACAACCATGTTCTCAATGAACCCAAAAAACTCATTAATATCAAAGCTGAATAGTTTTGGAAGTAGTTTTTAGTTTGTTTTTAGTTATAGCTATTTTCGGGGGATATCTGTGTGTGCAGGGTGACTATTACTGTGCATAATTATTAGGCAACTTAACAAAAAACAAATATATACCCATTTCAATTATTTATTTTTACCAGTGAAACCAATATAACATCTCAGCATTCACAAATATACATTTCTGACATTCAAAAACAAAACAAAAACAAATCAGTGACCAATATAGCCACCTTTCTTTGCAAGGACACTCAAAAGCCTGCCATCCATGGATTCTGTCAGTGTTTTGATCTGTTCACCATCAACATTGCGTGCAGCAGCAACCACAGCCTCCCAGATACTGTTCAGAGAGGTGTACTGTTTTCCCTCCTTGTAAATCTCACATTTGATGATGGACCACAGGTTCTCAATTGGGTTCAGATCAGGTGAACAAGGAGGCCATGTCCATTAGATTTTCTTCTTTTATACCCTTTCTTGCCAGCCACGCTGTGGAGTACTTGGACGCGTGTGATGGAGCATTGTCCTGCATGAAAATCATGTTTTTCTTGAGGGATGCAGACTTCTTCCTGTACCACTGCTTGAAGAAGGTGTCTTCCAGAAACTGGCAGTAGGACTGGGAGTTGAGCTTGACTTCATCCTCAACCCGAAAAGGCCCCACAAGCTCATCTTTGATGATACCAGCCCAAACCAGTACTCCACCTCCACCTTGCTGGTGTCTGAGTCGGACTGGAGCTCTCTGCCCTTTACCAATCCAGCCACGGGCCCATCCATCTGGCCCATCAAGACTCACTCTCATTTCATCAGTCCATAAAACCTTAGAAAAATCATTCTTGAGATATTTCTTGGCCCAGTCTTGATGTTTCAGCTTGTGTGTCTTGTTCAGTGGTGGTCGTCTTTCAGCCTTTCTTACCTTGGCCATGTCTCTGAGTATTGCACACCTTGTGCTTTTGGGCACTCCAGTGATGTTGCAGCTCTGAAATATGGCCAAACTGGTGGCAAGTGGCATCTTGGCAGCTGCACGCTTGACTTTTCTCAGTTCATGGGCAGTTATTTTGCGCCTTGGTTTTTCCACACGCTTCTTGCGACCCTGTTGACTATTTTGAATGAAACGCTTGATTGTTCGATGATCACGCTTCAGAAGCTTTGCAATTTTAAGAGTGCTGCATCCCTCTGCAAGATATCTCACTATTTTTTACTTTTCTGAGCCTGTCAAGTCCTTCTTTTGACCCATTTTGCCAAAGGAAAGGAAGTTGCCTAATAATTATGCACACCTGATATAGGGTGTTGATGTCATTAGACCACACCCCTTCTCATTACAGAGATGCACATCACCTAATATTAATTGGTAGTAGGCTTTCGAGCCTATACAGCTTGGAGTAAGACAACATGCATAAAGAGGATGATGTGGTCAAAATACTCATTTGCCTAATAATTCTGCACTCCCTGTATTACCTTACCAGCCCTTAAAAGGGCATTTTGCGGGGCATGCCCCAAAGAAATCAGCTCTTTTGCCTGTAAAAAAAACACAATACCACCCCCAACATTACAACCCACATACCCTACTCTAACCCAAACCCCCCTTAAATAAACCTAACGCTACCCCCCCCTGAAGATCTCCCTACCTTGAGTCGTCTTCACTCAGCCGAGCACCGATGGACCAAAAGAAGACATCCGGAGCGGCAGAAGTCTTCATCCTATCCGGGCAGAAGAGGACATCCGGACCGGCAGACATCTTCATCCAAGCGGCATCTTCTATCTTCATCCATCCGACGAGGAGCGGCTCCATCTTCAAGACCTCCGGCGCGGAACATTATCTTCTTACCGACGACTACAGACGAATCCAATCAGCCAATAGAATGCGAGCTCAATCTGATTGGCTGATTGGATCAGCCAATCGGGTTGAACTTGAATCTGATTGGCTGATTCAATCAGCCAATCAGATTTTTCCTACCTTAATTCCGATTGGCTGATAGAATCCTATCAGCCAATCGGAATTCGAGGGACGCCATCTTGGATGACGTCACTTAAAGGAACCTTCATTCGTCGGTAGTCTTCGGTAGGAAGAGGATGTTCCGCGCCGGAGGTCTTGAAGATGGAGCCGCTCCTCGTCGGATGGATGAAGATAGAAGATGCCGCTTGGATGAAGATATCTGCCGATCCGGATGTCCTCTTCTGCCTGGATAGGATGAAGACTTCTGCCGCCCCGGATGTCTTCTTTTGGTCCATCGGTGCTCGGGTGAGTGAAGACGACTCAAGGTAGGGAGATCTTCAGGGGGGTAGTGTTAGGTTTATTTAAGGGCAGTTTGGGTTAGAGTAGGGGTATGTGGGTGGTGGGCTGTAATGTTGGGGGGTGGTATTGTGTTTTTTTTTTACAGGCAAAAGAACTGATTTCTTTGGGGCATGCCCCGCAAAAAGCCCTTTTAAGGGCTGGTAAGGTAATATAGCTGTTAACTATTTTAATTTAGAATAGTGTAGGGAATTTTTTTTATTTTGGGGGGCTTTATGTTATTAGGGGGCTTAGAGTAGGTGTAATTAGGGGTTAATACATTTATTAGAGTAGCGGCGAGGTCCGGTCGGTAGATTAGGGGTTAATACTTGAAGTTAGGTGTCGGCCATGTTAGGGAGGGCAGATTAGGGGTTAATAATATTTTTATAGGGTTTGCGAGGCGGGAGTGCGGCGGTTTAGGGGTTAATACATTTATTATAGTGGCGGCGAGGTCCGGTTGGCAGATTAGGGGTTAATAAGTGTAGGTAGCGGCAACGTGGGCGGCAGATTAGGGGTTAATAAATATAATATAGGGGTCGGCGATGTTAGGGGCAGCAGATTAGGGGTACATAGGTATAATGTAGGTAGCGGCGGTGGACGGAGCGGAAGATTAGGGGTTAATAATATAATGCAGGGGTCAGCGATAGTGGGGGCGGCAGATTAGAGGTTAATAAGTGTAAGGTTAGGGGTGTTTAGACTCGGGGTATATGTTAGGGTGTTAGGTGCAGACTTAGAAAGTGTTTCCCCATAGGAAACAATGGGGCTGCGTTAGGAGCTTAACGCTGCTTTTTTGCAGGTGTTAGGTTTTTTTTCAGCCCAAACTGCCCCATTGTTTCCTATGGGGGAATCGTGCACAAGCACGTTTTGCCAGCTAGCCTCTACCGTAAGCAACGCTGGTATTGAAAGTTGAAGTGGTGGTAAATATGCCTGTACGCTCCCTTTTTGAAAACTAACGCAGCCCTTCAGAGAACTCTAAATACCAGCATTGTTTAGAAGCAGCGCTAGAAAAAAAACACGCGTAGCTAACGCACCCCATTTGGACGCAAAACTCTAAATCTAGCCGTATGTGTCTATTACATAAGGAAATATTATCTATGTGCCCAATAAGTGCACCTCAAAAATAAGCTTTGGGCTCAGCTGCTTGAGATATGTAACATAACACTAATATTGATTCTCTTTATGTATATGTTATCATTGTTTTTAGGATGTTGGATTTCAGAAATACAATGAATATAAGCTTTGCCTTTAATTTCTGAGCATTTTTCTTCTGGTAATTATGGCAATGATGCTTGTATGATATTGATGTTATAGTTTTTCGCTGGCAAATGCATATACCGTATGCTAATATTGAATTCCTGCCCCTGTATACTATATTGCATCTTTGTTCTGCAGTGTATATATATATATATATATATATATATATACTTGAAGGTGAATATTTGTAATCACAAATATTTGTTATCACTTATTTAATATGTACTACATTGTAATCCAATGAATTTTCAGGTGCATAGATGTAGATGAGGTAGCAGTCACGTTTTTGTTTTTAGCCAATGATATGGCTTCTTAAGGTTCAAAATGTATGCACCTGGAGAGATACCCTAGCTACGACTATGGCTGAATGCCGAAATGCTTCAGCGGGTAATGGACGCTACCCTTCTACACTCATGCCCCTTCCTGAGTGCTATTTAGTTATTGCATGCCGTTCTTATTTTAATAAAGAAGTTGACTGGTCCCGGTGCTCCAGTGTGAATTTTTATTACAAATGGAAGTACCACAGTAGGCAGCTAAAGAATTTCCCTGCAATCTCTGGCTGTCATTCCTGCACTCAAAACTATGAAATCAATCAAGATCGCCAAAAACTCCCTTCCCTAGCTTCCAGAAATTTTCCATTGACAGTTTTTCACAACTAGAGGGCGTTAGTTCATGTGTGCCTTTATAGATAAAATTGTGCTAATATGTGGGGTTACCTAGGAGTCAACACTTATTGGCTAAAACGCATGCCTTTCAAAAGAACTAAAATAAAGGGGGCAGTCTGCAGAGGCTTAGCTACAAGGTAATCACAAAGGTAAAAAGTATATTAATATAACCGTGTTGGTTATGCAAAACTGGGGAATGGGTAATAAGAGATTATCTATCTTTTAAAAAAATAAAATCTCTGGAGTAGACTGTCCCTTTAAGTGCTTAAGTTGGGGTGTCTTTGCCTCCTCCTTGTTGCCAGGTGATGTATTCCCATATGTAAGAATGGATTTTGTGGACTCTCGCTACCATTAGAAAGAGAATGGTTTACTGGCCACAACATAAAGGTCCTGCCATGGCCATCCCAGTCCCCTGACTAGAACCCCATAGAAAACCTGTGGGGTGAACTGAATAGGAGAGTCCACCAGCGTCAACCTCAAAATTTGAAGGATTTGGAGAGATTCTATATGGAGGAATTGGTCTCAGATCCCTTGCCATGTATTCTCCAACCTCATCAGGCATTATAGGACAAGACTCAGTACTGTTATTTTGACAAAGGGAGGTAGCACAAAGTATTGACTAAAAGGGTGCCAATAACTGTGCCATATATATATTTAACAAAGATTTTTTTTATATAAACCTGTGTTCTGTTTGCAATTGTTTGATATCCATGAGAGCAGGGTATTTTTGTGTATTTTTTTAACAAAATATCAAAAGGTTAAACAATAAAGACAATTTTTCACAGCCTTCTGTGCTCATATTTACCAAGGGTGCTGTAGATGCAAAGAAATATATTGCTAAAAATAAGTATAAGTTTGAAAGAATAAATTGATAACTGCAACCCAAAATCAAATACTCAATGTTTCACTATTTAGTCTTCAAGCAGCTCCTTTTCCAAATGTGCTGGGACAACATAAGATATGAAAGCATGAGAAAGAATAGAGAGGATCCACAAAGTGAATTACCCAGGCAGTAAAATGTTGATTGTTGTAGTGAATTTCCATAGAGCACCTCTAAGGTGCACTAATAAATGCAGGCTAGAAGCTTACAGTAACCCAGCTTTGCTGATCTCTGGTAGTCAGGAACACCACCAACCAGGAACTAGGAATATATGTGCTTTATTAAAAATCAAACTGTGAGATTTTCTTACTGTTTTCTCTAGAACCAATCAATGGTTATAAAGGGGAAGCAATTGTTATCTCCAATTTCTTTGTGTGATGTCATTGAAGACATTCCCTCTAGGGGGCAGTGTTCTATTTCTTTTTATGTAAGAAAAATGAAACCCGAATAAAAAAGAAACACTTTTTTTGAAAACTGATAACATAATGAAATGAAGTGGATTGATTGAGATATTTGTACATATTTTGACCTTGATATGTGTTTTGTCATTGGTAATCTGTCTCACAAATATGAAACTGTCTGGTTATTACAAATGAATGTTTTGTTGTGTACCATATATCTAAAAGTATAAAAAAAACTTGATTGGAACAAACCCAGAAGATTAAAACATAGAGCAGCATCTACTTTGTTAGCAGTTTCAAATTTTTTTTCATATATACTTTTATATATATATATATATATATATATATATATTACTGATTTATCTTAATTGATGTTTGACACTTTATTAAAATATCAATCTATAATTTACTTTGCAGATCAGCTCTTCCACGTTTTAGCCATGCACATGCGGCTATACAGCATTGACTCTGAATACAACCCCTGGAAAAAGTTAACACAACTTTTGCCAATGAAAGATTCACAGTAAGTCTTGGAAATTATAGCTACTGTCTATTTAATTGTCTAGAATCTATTTAATGTCATCATCAAAAATATCTGGCATGAAATCTAAAAAATATTTGTGCAAATAGTGCTGATCGAAATTACTCATATAGTTGCACACTATTATTATGATTATTAATATTATCAGGTATTTGTCGAGCGGCAAAACAGATTCGGCAGCGTTACATTGTATGTATATAGTTATTTAATTTATTTTTGTTTCCAAAATTTTCCTCATTTTAGTTATTTTCTATACTTGGAATTAGGAACAAACTACCCCAAAGTCCTTATCTCTTTCTGACTTAAAAAAGTGTGTGTGTATATATGTGTGTATAGGTCTTTTCAATTGATTCTTTAATGGAACGTTTTCGGGGTTCATCAGCATGAACAAATAACCAAATATCACACAATTTATAGTGTATCACACAGTGTCTCACCAAACAAAAGTTGCTTCCAAAAGTGGGCCAAAATATCGAGCGTGGAACGCATCTTACGTTCCACCGTGATCATGTCAACCGGAAGTGATGTCACTTCCGGTTTCGCAACATGATTAAAACATATATACAATGCTTTGTGTTTCATTTAATAGTGATCTACATTGTGCTCAAAATTACCTTATAGGTATGTGAAAATGGTGCCAACAATCACAATGTTATTAGCTATGATCTGCAAATCAAATATGATCGTGTAAATAAACCGTCATGGCAACCGTAGCCATGGTTACAATACATGCCCAAAACAGTGTATTACTATAATAGTGAATTGTCTAGTGCAGCAAGTGTATATAGTGACAATAATTGCTAGGCATTCTGAGTCACGTCCAATCACAGCTATGCACAATAATCTATATACATAAATAAATAAAAAAGGGAATTAAACATAAAAGTAAACATAAAAAGTAGCGGTTCTTGCTGTGCTTGTTATCAATACATTTAGAAATGTGCACTACCTGCAGGATAGTACATATACAGTATGTCCATGAAATCAATTTGCAACATTATTCTGTTGTGTTTTACCCTGAATATAAAGATCGGTAAATGATGTACCATAGCTAGTTAAACATGACTTATTATGTGAGCGTTCAAAATTAGCAAACAACAAAGTGCATCTATTCCTCTGTATGTTAGTGATATAATACAGGTATGTGGCCCACTGAGAAAATTCACTTAATGATATAGTGAATTCACAGAGGGATCTGGATTAACATACCAGGACCAAGTGAACGTAAAGTTTTGAACCGGGGTTTATCTTTTGTGCCTAGCGCAGCCCTTTCTGAGTTTGATTTAAAATTGGACCTGTATAAATTGAACAAATCACTTAAGATAAGAGAGTTTTTTCAAAACTCCACATCTAGTTCAACTAAGACACAGGTAGAACTTCAATGTAAAAACCCTAGCTCTTTTGAACCAACAAATAGCAGTGCAAGTACTAAAACTTTTATTAGACTGGTCACCCAAGACCTTGATACAGCCAGACAACAATCCCTTTGGACACATAATATGTCTAGGGAAGAACGACAGGCGATCAAGACCCTTCAGGACGATCCAAGTATAGTCATTAGGCCCGCCGATAAGGGCGGTGCCATAGTGATACTCAATTATGAGGATTACCGCGCTGACATTTTTACTCAGTTGACAGACATACAAACTTATTCCGTATTACCTAATGATCCCACCACAAGGTTTAAAGCACAATTGGATGCATTGATCCAGATGGGTTTTGAACAAGGCTGGCTATCCGAACATATTCGTGATTTTTGTATCACCACTTACCCTAAAATACCTATCCTATATTCCATCCCTAAGATACACAAAACACTAGATCATCCACCAGGCCGCCCGATTGTGTCAGCAAGGGATTCCTTGACACAGCCGGTGGCAAAACTGGTGGATATCTTACTACAACCTGTAGTTAGGGAGGTAAGATCATATATCATGGATACAGGTGACTTCATACGTAAGATACGGACTGTTGACGTCCAACCTGATGACCTATTGGTCTGTTTGGACGTCAACAGTCTGTACACTATTATTCCCCACACTGAGGGTCTGAAATCAATTGAGGAACAAATAACTAATAACCCTCTTTTTGAGGGCCCACCAATTAAATTCTTTCTTTCTTTGATAGAATTCTGTTTGTATAAGAATTACTTCAGATTCGAGAAGGATTTCTATTTGCAAACAGCTGGTACAGCCATGGGTTCCTCCATGGCCCCCGCGTACGCCAACCTGTATATGTCTCAATTTGAAAATCTGTACCTATGGAACACTACCAATTTGGCAGTAGTATGTTATTACAGATATATTGATGACATCTTCATGGTATGGCGGGGGACCATGGAGGAACTACAAATTTGGTTTGAAACATATAATACAGCCACAAGCAATGTTAAATTTAAAATGACGGTTGATACACAGTCCATTAATTTTCTGGACTTGACTGTCCTTTAAAAAAAACATCAATTGGGCACGGACCCTTATCATAAACAATACCGATCGAAACTCTATTTTGAGCGCTGACAGCTGTCACCCCCCTGCCCTTTTGAAGGGGTATAGTCAGATCTCAATTTGTGAGAACCATGAGAAATAATTCAGATATACAAACTGGAGTCTCCCAATTGCAGGAGTGGGAGAAAGATTCCGTGAGCGGGGATATAAATCTTCCATTATCAGAAAACATGATTACAGCATCCTTACTCAAGAAGAAATGATCAAGCCCAACACCAAAAGAGAGACTTGAGTAATAGATTAATTATGACCACTACATTTACTCCAACTACCAAAAATACCGGACCGTATTCTACATCAACATTGGCCTATCATGACGTCAGACCCTAAGTTAACATTCACACCGGCAGGTACAACAATGGTGGGCTTTAAGAGGGCATTAACTTTAAAGACCTCTTGAATGGCGCAACTGATCAACAAAATCTAGCCTACACCACAGGGCTAAAATAAATATCAAAGGATCATACAGATGTTTTAGGCTGTACACACGTTGGCAATGGTTTGGTCAGTACTAAAACCCTTTCATCACCCACATACCTAATCGAAGATATGTGATTAAGCATTCTATCACGTGCACTACCAAACACGTGGTGTACCTACTCTTTTGCCCAGTTCATGTTTTTTACGTAGGTAAAAACTACAGGCACCTCTACGTGAACGAATGGCAATACCATAGGCACGCAATTAGATCGGGCACTTACACAGGGGGATGCTGACCAGCCTGTTGCACGCCCATTGTGCCAAGCAAGGGCCATGCCGTTTCTTCAATGCGCTATATCCTCATCGACCACATACCCCCACTTGACCGGGGAGGGGATAGGAGCAAGATATTACTTAAACGGGAAGCCCAGTGGATCTTTTAATTGAAGACCATACATCCAGGCGGATTAAAACACTACCCCAAGATTTCAAAAATCTTACCTAAGTTATAAGGTAGTGCTACAGGCTTGGGGCTATAACCCAGGGTCATTGTGGCTACGTTTTAGCTCCCAGCTCTATGGCTCTGAGCGATGTGAGCTGGTCGCTACCGACACACCCGGGTGGAGGAACATCTCCCCCATCTAGGTTGTGGAAGCCTGGTCCCTGAGGTGAGATTACCCAATTTTGCACTTTATACCTTAAGCCAGGAATAAACCATGTCACTGCAAATACTAAGGAGTTATAAGATGGACTGTTCTTATATGTCCACACTTGGTCCACTACAGGTTGGACATTGTTACCTGTTTCATCTTGGTGTTATACAGCGATTGCATCCTAGAAATAGTCTAGATACATTTCCATACACCATATTAAATACCAAACCAGCTAGAGGCCATATTAATATACTACAGAAATAGAGGTACAATTAATATTGTCATGACCTAGTATGCCTCTCTTGGTCTAGTATGTTAATCAGATCCCTCTGTGAATTCACTATATCATTAAGTGAATTTTCTCAGTGGGCCACATACCTGTATTATATCACTAACATACAGAGGAATAAGATGCACTTTGTTGGTTTGCTAATTTTGAACGCTCACATAATAAGTCATGTTTAACTAGCTATGGTACATCATTTACCTTATCTTTATATTCAGGGTTAAAACACAACAGAATAATGTTGCAAATTGATTTCATGGACATACTGTATATGTACTATCCTGCAGGTAGTGCACATTTCTAAATGTATTGATAACAAGCACAGCAAGACCGCTACTTTTTATGTTTACTTTTATGTTAATTCCCTTTTTTATTTTATTTATGTATATAGATTATTGTGCATAGCTGTGATTGGACGTGACTCCGATGCCTAGCAATTATTGTCATCTATATACACTTGCTGCACTAGACAATTCACTATTATAGTAATACACTGATTTGGGCATGTATTTGTAACCATGGCTACGGTTGCCATGACGGTTTATTTACACGATCATATTTGATTTGCAGATCATAGCTAATAACATTGTGATTGTTGGCACCATTTTCACATACCTATAAGGTAATTTTGAGCACAATGTAGATCGCTATTAAATGAAAACACAAAGCATTGTATATATGTTTTAAGCATGTCGCGATAACCGGAAGTGACATACCTTCCGGTTGACATGATCACGGTGGAACGCAAGGATGCGTTCGATGCTCGATATTTTGGCGCACCTTTTGGAAGCAACTTTTGTTTGGTGAGACACTGTGTGATACACTATAATTTGTGTGATATTTGGTTATTTGTTCATGCTGATGAAGGGTTGTGAACCCCGAAAACGTTCCATTAAAGAATCAATGAAAAGACCTGAGAGTGCATCTGACTGTGTTACTTATATTTGCACCCAGGCGGTTGTCTCTTGTGGGCTGAGCTGGAAAATTGCTTGAATATATATATATATAATATATATATATATATATATATATATATATATATATATATATATATACATATATATATAATACCACAAAGAGCTAAAGGTGAGTGCACTGAAATAAACCGCCAGAAACTTAAGGTCGAAACCAAGGGCCACATCGGCGCCCTCTCCGAACACAGGACAGATCAGTCCCAACAAAAGAGTTTGCAGTCCCAAATGTAAGCCAATGCAAAAGTTTTCCCTTTTACGTGTATACTAACAAGGATGAGGTGAAGTAAAAGCTCATATTGGAAGGCACATATGAAGCACTTTAGTCGGAGCAATATAAAAAGTTCATACCTTTATTTCATCGTGTAAGAAAACACACTAGCATTCACAAGCTTTGTGATTACCAGGAGACACAGGTGCTAACGGAGGGTGACGTCATCTGGCGCGTTTCATGCCGGTGTCGTGGCTACTTATAATCCTATTGGATTATGGTCCGCCCCCCTACTACATGGGGATCACCTGTATTTACATATCTCAGTGTACATAACAAACATGCAACATTATTACACAATATTAAAAACTACTGTGTATGTTGTAACTAATGTGTCAGCTTAAAATTATACAGTCCAAACAAGGATTGTATCAAATAGTATATACTATAACTATTACATATTGACAAATGCGAACCCGAGCAGTATTAGGTTATTTGTGTAGAAATCATACATAGCATTACGTTTTGGATAACTTGATATCCATCACATAAAGTTCTCACTAAATTATATTGCTCAGGTCGCTTACTGTCAAAGATGAAATGGAAACCTCTGTCTTAGTAACTACATACTACATAAAACAAACCATACTTAACACCAATTATCTATATACTAAACCAAGTGCATTACCTACACTAATATTTTTATGTTTAACTTCGACCTTGTAGACAAAGCAGTCATAAACATGCTGTATTTTGTTTGTTTCAATTCACTATGTGTGCACAGTAGGTGTTATTTAAAATTTAATGTGTTGTAGACACTATATTTAGTTAAAAATAGAAAAAAATTAAATTAGGAAGGACTTATTATATATCATTTAGAACATTAATCTAAGGAGGGGGAGATTAAGGAAGCAGATCAGAGAGCAATAGAGAGGCTAGAACAGGTCTTAGAAACACCTATATTACTTTCCCTAATAAAGGTCTATGTCCCATCTGGAATTTATTCATTTTGTCTCTTTAGTCCCTAGGTTGAATATCCATTTAGCTCTCTTATCCAACAAATTTCTAAATCTGTCTCCCCCCTCTATTATTTGAGGGTACAAAGCGCCAGTAAGCATAAACGCGTCAGTTGACGTCACCCTCCGTTAGCACCTGTATCTCCTGGTAATCACTAAGCTTGTGAATGCTGTGTGTTTCTTACACAATGAAATAAAGGTGTATGAACTTTTTATATCGCTTTGTCTAAAGTGCTTCATATGTGCCTTCCAATATGAACTTTACTTCCTCACCTTGTTTGTATACCACAAAAAGGGGAAGTTTTGCATTGATTATATATATATATTATATATTTATATATATGTGTGTGTGTATGTATGTATATATATATATATATATATATATATATACATGCACACAGACACGCCACACACATACTCATAGACATTTTTTGAAAGTCAATCAATTTTGTTATTTATATTGATATATATATAATATTAATCTAATGATATAATGATTTACTGATATAATGAATTTATCATTTGTTATTTATTCTATATATAGGTATGATATATATATTTATGAGGTTAGTAACATCTATTCAGCATGCATAGTATCAGTTCTCAATGTGCTTTTAAATAAGTGAAAATAGATATAGCCAGAGAGGAGTCGTTTTTCTGTATTTGCCAAAAGCACAGGTAGCAGGTAACCAGCAGGCTATGATTACGGCCCAGGTGTGGGCCGGAAACGCGTAAGCAAGGTGCTTACACTTCCTCTCCTTGAGATTGTCCCCCTAGGTTGTCTTTTTGACCTTTTTACTGGATTTTTTACAATAAAGTGAAGTTTTATTCTACATCAACATTTGTTTCCTTGGTGGATTCTTCTTTCAAATACTTCTGGGTTTTTGGATGGTCATAAGTTTATATTAGAGAAACTAAGGCATAAATGAAAGTTTTAGTACAAGAGTTTAGTTTGTATTCACAAACCATATAACAAATTGCACACAAAATAAACTTTCAGTTTTAATCACAATACTAACCATTTTTACCCCCCAAAAATAAGTTGTAGTACTTAATTTTCCTTCATGTTTCAGATGGAGCATACAATTATAAATAACCTCTCCAATTTACTTCTATTATCTAATTTGCTTTGTTCTCTTGATATCCTTTGTTTTAAAGCATACCTAGATTGCTCAAAAAACAGCGATGCGCTACTGCTTATTGGTGGCTGCACATGTATTGCTCCTATCATTCACTCACCTAATGTGTTATCCTGCTTTCTATAGTGGATTGCTCCTTCAACAAAAGGATAACAGGATAATGAAGCAAATTTGATTATAGAAGTAATCATGGAAGTTGCTTAAAATGCTGTGTGTTATCTGAATAATGAAAGAAAACATTGGGGTTTATTGCCCCCTTTAAATAAAAATCAGTCATCAGAGTGAGAAGCAGCCATACAAAACAGAGAAAGCACATAGTGTGGAGTACCTTGAATTTGAAAACCCTAATATAAACCTGTTAGATGCTTAAAAGATTATAAGTTTAATGATTCTCACCAGGAATTCTCCTGGAAGAAAGCAAAGGATGAAAGTGAATGCATAGCGCAGACTATTACTGCGTTTTAGAAGCGTTATACAGAGGGATTGGTAACAAATACCTGCTGCCTTGTGAACTATGGTTAGCTCATACTATACTGATTCCCCCATTTTGGGTTCAACATCCTTCTCCAAAAAGATCCTTGATTGTCTGTTTCTAAATTAAAACAGTCATGACAAGGGCATTAAGCAGGGCTCAGGGAGGGAATACTGCTTTTCTCCTCTATCTCTCATTTTTCTCCCCTCTTCTCACTTAGATTAGTTTGTTTTTGTAAACTGAGCCCTATGTTTAAAGTTGTTGTGTGCACGCATCTTTTATATAGAAGCCACCCCCCTCCCTAGTAACTTGAAATTTGTGCGGTAAAAAGTTTAAAGGACACAGCACACAATATATGGAAGAAATTTGGCAGAGCATGCGCTGCACTGTGCAGCTCAATCGGGGTGTTACCATGCATTTGGAGGTGCCATAACAACCCAGCACCCCCAAAGAAATGTGACTGATAGAAGCATTCATTGGAATATAGGTACATAAGTTGGATTGTTTGCTTTCCATTTTCCAGCATTAAAATACATCAGTCCAATATCGATCCTCTAAATAGAAAAAGTGTCTTCCAAAAATATTTAACTATTTATAATATTTTCTTGCCTCAATGCTTATCTACTTTACACGGATAAAGAAAAAATAATAAAGTCTTTATCTATGGTAATCATAACTTTTGGTTATAAAAAAAATATTATAAGGGTACCTTCATTAGAAGAATGACATGTGGGGGAATGCATATAAAATGGTCTTTGCTCTTCTCTTTCTTATTCTGCACAAGTTTTGATTGCTGCACTGTAGGACTATAAAAACAATCACTTTCTGCTAGTAACCATCTATTCTACCCTTTCAAACCATGTATTTTCTTGTATAGAGAGAGAGAGAGAGAGAATTACTTTGGTAGCCTTCTTTACTTTTTATATGTAATAGTCTTTAATGATAAGTATTCTCTGTAGATATTTTCATGAGTAGTATTTTTGTCAGTTTTTTTTAAACAGTTTCTTTACGTCATATTTAAAATATTGTTGGATCTAGAACCATTTTTTAAATGTGATACTTTCAGCTTTTTATATTGAAACATGTTCATAGTATCATTTTGCTATTTATAGTTTTATGCTTTTGAATACTGCTTTTTGAATGATTTCTACAAAAAATATTGAATTTATTGCAAAGCCACAAATTACATTATATCTGGACTAATGTTGGTGGTCTCAATGAAAAGTATTGGCTAAGTTGTCAGTGTCCCAATAAGTAAAACAACAAATT
Source organism: Bombina bombina (assembly GCF_027579735.1). Taxonomy (NCBI): domain Eukaryota; kingdom Metazoa; phylum Chordata; class Amphibia; order Anura; family Bombinatoridae; genus Bombina; species Bombina bombina. The sequence goes on from NC_069499.1 coordinate 445,319,855, forward strand.
AAAAAACTTGGAATGAACTCAATCATTTGCACTCAAATGGGAACCTAAAATAATGTAACATATAACACTGTTAAAAGATAAATTGTTTTGTAGAAGTTCAAACAGTTTTAGGCATATTTTACCTTTTTTTCACATATAAGAGTGTGGGTTTTTTGTTTGTTTTCTTCCCGTTTCTGTTTTTGCTACTGGCTTTTATAAACATTTACTCAGCATCGTCTGCTTAACTAATGGTGTTTGCCATCTGAGATCACTTAAACCACTTGCTCATAAATTTACATCTCTCTAAGAAGCTGTATTTGGCTAAAAGCATTGAGCATGTTGCTGCAGTTGCAATTCTGACCCAGTTGGTGATGCTAGGAATTGAGCTCTCTGTGGGCTTGGTGGTTAACATTACCTTGCTTTGTTTAGCATATTGACCAATTTCAAATCTCAAATAAGCAGATTTTTCTTTCTAATGACACGGTGAGTCCACGGATCATCATAATTACTATTGGGAATATCAATCAGGAGGCAGCAAAGAACAGCAAAGCTGTTAAATACCACTCCCCTTACCCCACAACCCCCAGTCATTCTCTCTGCCTTCAGCAAGGAGATGGTACTGTTTTTAGGTGTCTGAAGATTCTTCAATCAACAGTTTATTATTTTTAAAGCAGAGCTGGTTGTTCTGTTTTTTACTGGGGTCTAACTGTGCTGTGGTGGCTTTTGAACACTTGGAAAGTGGTGGGATTTTTAATTTCACTGTGCAATTCCATGTTTGGTGCTGCCCTATCCGGAATCCCTGATTAAGAGTAGTCAGTTCTTCATTTGTTCCACAGGTCTATCCGTGAGCTGCCCTGCTGCCTGGCAGATTTGACTCAGGTAAGTGCCAGTTTTTATTTTCTTTATTTAAAGAGAATTTGGCACTTTGATGGGTAACAGGGACTGTTAAACCAGTGTGGGTTTATGTTTGGGCAGTATTTGGGCACTGTGTAACACTTACGAGAGGCTCTGTATGGTTTTTTAACCAGCTTTTTTCTATAGGGGAAAATAGCAATGAAGCCGGACTTTTAGTGATGGCCCATGAATGGGAGGGGCTATTCTGAGGCAGCAATTCTGTTTGTTTTTTTTTCCGGATCACTTCCTTGTTTGTTCCAGTGTGTGGTTTCTCTGGGAGCTAAGGGCTGCTTTTTTTGTAGTTTGCATTTCCTTTCAAGGGCTGCTGGGTCTGGATCGTCAGGAGTATTTTCTGGGCTTCAGGGGGTCAGGTAGGCACCTCAGCAGGGTCTGTTGAGGTAAGGAGGCTGCTTGAAGTTGTTTTTTAGCTTTAAAGGCAATCTTATTTTTTTTGCAGTAAAAAAAAGTTGCATTTTAAAATTTAAAGGGACAGTAACGTTTTTTATTTTCAAATTTTAGGAAGCCAATTTGATTTGTTTTTGGTTAAGATGGAAGAGGCTTTGCAGGTGGTTATATGCAGCTTGTGCTTTGACTCTAATGTGGAACCTCCAATGCCTTTTTGTTCCTCATATATTGAGGAAACATTACGTATGGGATAAGATTTTTTTAATCTGAGCCCATCATTTGCCTAAGGTGGATGCTGTTCAGGCTTTCTCTTTGTGTGTCCCATATTTCAGTGTCATCTCATGCAGTGCCCAGTGTTTCTACTCCAGTTGGAGTTTCCTTGCAGGACACTGCTACCCCAGATATTCTCTGGGGTAACTCATGTCCTGGCAGCTTTTCCTGCGTTACTGGGGAAGCGTAAAAAGGAGATATAAGGATTCAGTGAAGAAGGTATCTGAATCATGTATGGCTATGTTGAATGTTTCTTCCCATTGGTCTGAGGGGGAAGATTTTTTCCATGGCATCTGAGGGGGAAGTTTCAGACTCTGATAGTATAGTTTCTGATTCTGAAGTGGGATCTTTAGATTTAAGCTTGAGCACCTCCGGACGCTGCTTAAGGAGGTTTTGGCTACTTTGGAGGACTCTGATACTACACTAGTAGTTACTCCAAAGAAATCTAGTAAACTTAACACGTTTTTTGATGTTCCCCTCAGAGGTGGAGGTTTTTCCTGTTCCCTGACCGTGCTTCTGAGATTATTGCACGTGAGTGGGAGAAGCCTGGGTTCATTTTGTCCCCCTTCTCCGATTTTTAAGAACGATGTTTCCTATTGCTGACTTTGTTAAGGAGTTTTGGCAGACCGGTTCCTAAGGTGGAAGGAGCGATTTCCACTTTGGCTAAGAAGGACCACTGTTCCCATTGAGGATAGTTGTTCTTTTAAAGATCCTTTGGATAGAGATTTGGAGTCGTTACTTAACCCTTTAAGGACACAGCTTTCAGTTTGCTCAATTGTTTTATGACGGAAAAATTCCGTCATATGTCCTTAAGAGGTTAAAAGGATTTATGTTCACCAGGGTCTGGAATGGCAGACCTGCGGTGTGTATTGCTACTGTTACCAGTGCGGCAGCATATTGGTTTTGATGCTTTGATTCTATTCAGACGTATGCACTATGGATGAAATCAAAGATAGGATTAAGGCTCTTAGGTTAGCAAATTTCTTTATCTCGGATGCCTCTTTGCAGGTCATCAGATTGGGTGCAAAAATGTCTGGTTTTTTGCTATTCTGGCTCGCAGGTCTTTATGGTTAAAGTCCTGGTCTGCGGATGGGTTGTCAAAGTCTAAACTTTGTCTATTCTTTACAAGGGTAAGACTTTGTTTGGGCCAGGCTTAGCTGGGATTATTTCTGATATACGGGAGGTAAGGGTCCTTTTTCTTCCTCAGGATTAGAGAAACAAGTTTAAGGGACGCTAAAGTAATTTTCTTTCCATTCAAAACTTTTCAGACAAGCCTTCCTTTGCCAAGTAGGAACAGTCCAAGTCCTCCTGGAAGTCCAATCAGACTTGGAGCAAGTTGAAGCAGTCTAAGCCTGTCTTTGACTCAGTCAGCATGAAGAGTCTGCCCCGGTCCGGGAGCGGATCTTGTGGGGGGCAGACTTTCCCTGTTCGCTCAGGCTTGTGTTCGGGATGTTTCGGATCTCTGGGCAGTGGACATAGTGTACCATAGATACAAATTTGAGTTCAAAAGTTTTCCTCCTAGGGGCAGGTTCCATCTTTCAAGGTTATCTGTAAACCAGATAAAAAGGAGAGGCATCTTTTAAAATATGTTCAGGATCTGTCCGTCCTGGGTGTGATAGTTCCTGTTCAAATTCAGGAACAGGGTCTGGGATTTTATTCCAATCTGGTTCCCAAAAAGGAGGGAACTTTCAAGCCTGTTCTAGATCTCAAGATTGTAAACAAGTTTCGCAGAGTTCTGACTTTCAAGATGGACACTATTCGCTCCATTCTTCCTCTGGTTCAGGAAGGTCAGTTCATGAATGTTGTGGATCTAAAGGATGCGTATCTACATATTCCTATTCACAAGGATTATCACAAGTTTCTTAAGTTTGCGTTCCTAGACATACATTTTCAGTTTGTGGCACTTCCTTTTGGCCTGGGTAACGGCTCCCAGGATTTCTCAAAGGTTTTGGGAGCGTTGTTAGTGGTTCTCCAGTTGCGGGGTGTTGTAGTGGTGCCTTATCTGGACGATATTCGGGTTCCGGCGTCATCTTTTCATCAAGCAATCTCCCACATAGAGTTGTTGTCTTTTCTGCGCTTCCACGGATGGAAGGTGAATTTAAGGTAAAGTTTCTTGGTTCCATCTTCAAGGGTGGTATTCTTGGAAACCATTATCGATTCTCTAGAGATGAAGGTTTTTCTGATAGATTCCAGAAGAACAAAGATCTTCAACTCTTGTCTTGCCCTTCAGTGCTCTCCTCGGCCATCAGTGGCTCAGTGTATGGAGTTAATCGGTCTGATGGTGTCCGCTATGGAGATGATTCCGTTTGCTCGGTTCCTTCTCAGGCCTCTGCAGTTATGCATGCTTAGACAATGTAACAGGGATTATGCGGATCTGTCTCAGCGAATCGTTCTGGATTAGGTGACAAGAGATTCTCTTCTGTGGTGGGTGTCTCAGGTACACCTTTCCCAGGGAACCTGCTTTCGTAAACCTTCCTGGGTGATTGTGTCACGGATGCCAGCCTGCTGGGTTGGGTAGCTGTCTGGGGTTCATTGAAGGCTCAGGGTATATGGATTCGGGAGGAGTCACTTCTTCCCATTAAAATCTTAGATCTGAGGGCAATCTTCAATGCTCTTCTGGCCTAGCCTCAGTTAGCTTCAGCCCAGTTTATCAGGTTTCGGTTGGACTATATAACGTCGGTGGCTTTCATCAATCATCAGGGAGGAACTTGGAGTTCCTTAGCCATGTCACAGGTAGCCAGGATTATTCAGTGGGCAGAGATCCACAATTGCTGTCTGTCTGTGATCCACATTCCAGGGGTGGACCATCAGGAAGCGGATTTTCTGAGCAGACAGACGTTTTCATCCGGGACAGTGGGAACTTCACCTGGAGGGGTTTTGCCAACTTGTTCTCAAGTGGGGGGCAGCCAGAATTGGATTTCATGGCATCTCGTCAGAATGCCAAGCTTCCAAGGTTCGGGTCGAGGTCAAGAGATCCTGGCAGTTCCTTGGAACTTCAGGCCAGTGTTTTCTCAGTTTGCTCTCTTTCCACGAGTCATTGCTCAAATCAGACAGGAGAGATTGTCAGTGATTTTCTTTGTTCCTGCATGGCCTTGCATATTTTGGTATGCGTATCTGGTGGAGATGTCATCTCTTCCACCTTGGAGTCTTCTGTTAAGGAAGGACCTTCTTCTTCAGGGGCCCTTCCTTCATCCAAATCTTGTTTCTCTGAAGCTGACTGCTTGGAGTTTGAACGCTTGATACTATCTAAGCGTGGGTTTTCTGAGTCGGTTATTGTGTCTATGATTCGGGCTTGCAAGCCTATGACTAGAAGAATTTATTATAAGATATGGCGTAAATATCTTTATTGGTGTGAATCCAAAGGTTATTCTTGGAGTAGAGTTAGAATTCCTAGGATTTTGTCTTTTCTCCAAGAGGGTCTGGAGAAGGGGTTAGTTGCTAGTACCCTGAAGGGTCAAATTTCTGCTTTATCTATTTTGTTGCACAAGCGTCTTTTTGTCAGGCCTTAGTTAGACTCCAGCCTATGTTTAAGTTTACTATTCCTCCATGGATTTTTAATTTGGTTCTTAGTCTTTCAGCTGGCTCCATTTGAACCTATGCATTCTTTGAATATTAAATTGTTATCCTGGAAGGTTGCTTTTTCTTTGGCTAGAAGAGTTTCTGAGCTCTCAGCGCTGCAGTATGAGTCTCCTTACCTTATTTTTCATTCTTATAAGGTTGTCCTGCGTACTACCTTAGGTTTCCTTCCAAAAGTGGTTTTGGATAGGAATATTAATCAAGAAATTGTTGTTCCTTCCTTGTGTCCTAATCCTCCTTCTTAGAAGGAGCATTTGTTGCACAACCTGGATGTGGTTTGTGCGTTGAAGTATTATTTGCAGGCGACTAAAGATTTTTGTCAGTTTTTTTCTTTGTTGTGTTTTTGGGAAAACGCAAGGGTCAGGTAGCTTTGTCTACTTCTCTTTCTTTCTTTTACAAGATATGATGAGTCCACGGATTTAATCCTTACTTGGGGGATATCGCCTCCTGGTCAGCAGGAGGTGGCAAAGAGCACCACAGCAGAGCTGTATATATAGCTCCTCCCTTCCCTCCCACTCCAGTCATTATCTTTGCCTGTGTTAGTGATAGGAAGAGGTAAAATGAGGTGTTAGTTTAGATTCTTCAATAAAGAGTTTATTATTTTTAAAGTAGTGCCAAAGTGTGCTACTTTGTTCTGGGGGTGTAGCCTAGACCAGATCAGTCTCTTCAGTAAAAAGAGAAACATTTGTGGCTTTAGAGCAATGGGAACTTGTGGGACATAATTCTCACTGTGCCTCCGATATACTGATGCTGCCCTTGCATTGAAAACCTGAGACATTCTAACTCAGGACTTTCGTTTATTTCCAGGCCCATAGGAGGGAGAAGACCTCTTACGCCTGAAAACTGCCTTACTGCCAGGAGGAAGATGAGGTAAGTGCTAACTTTATTCTGGGGTAAGAAGACACAGGATAAGTTTGGGCACTTTATTTTTCCATAGGACCTCACGGTAATGATGGTAAGGTCTCCTAGCATACTAGGGGTTAATATGGCAGTATGGATTGTGACACTCTCTCGGCGGTTCTCATGACTAATAGTAACCGTCCGGGAGATCTGATATGGGCAACGAAGTGCTCTGTGAGAGATTCAGAATTCACATTCATAAGATGTCCTGTCATGTGAACTCGATGTAAAGGCTTCACTGTCAAGCAGGACTATGCAGACTTCCTTCCAAGACTGTTCTGTTGGTTATTTATCCCAGTGGCTCAACTGATTAAAATGGCGACCGGGAGATGACTAGAGGCGCATCTTGGTGTGTGTGCTGTACTGCGTGCTTCATGGTTAGAGTGCACTCAGCTAAATATGTGTTTAAACTAAGAACTCACAGTGTGTGTGGTGAAAAGGTTTAAAGTGAGAATCTGCGCAGTTTGTTTCTCCCGGTGGCTCAATTTACAAAATAAAGATGGCGACTGGGAGATGTTTTCTGTTACGCCCACGGAGCTTCTGTGTGTGTGAAACGACTGCACAATTTGTTATTTCTCCTGGTCAATGTGACAAGATAAAGATGGCGACCGGGAGATGTTTTCTGTTACGCCCACGGGGCTTATATGTGTGTGTCACGACTCTACACAGTTTATTATTTCTCCCGGTGGCTCTATTTGACAAGATAAAGATGGTGACCGGGAGATGTTTTCTGACTCGCTTTCTTATGTGTGTGTTGCAATAAAGAATCTGTGCAGTTTATTTCCAAGTCTACACATTTTATTGTTCCTCCCGGTGACTCCATTAGCATAATACTGATGGCAGCAAGGAGACGTTTTCTGACACGCCCACGGGGCATGTGTGTACTGCAATGTTGTATATGAACTTTATGAACTTCATGTATGCGGCACGTTTACAGTAAAGGGAACAATTTAATAGTTACCTAATCTGAGGGACTGCACAGTTTATTTTTTCCGGTGACTCAATTTAACTAATGTACTGAGGGCGACCGAGAGCTGTTTTTTGATGCGCTCATGGGACTTATGTGTATGCTACAATACAGAATATGAACTCTGTGTGACTGTGCTTCACGTTTTCAATAAAATATGGTTCAGAGGTTAATTAATCTACGAATCTGTGCAGTTTATTTCTCACGGTGTTTTATTTTAACAAGTAATGGGGTCCGGGAGTTGCCTTCTGGTATGCCTGTTATTTTGGTGAAATAATCTCTGTTCTTTGTTCAATTCATCCTTAGGATGGAACAGTAGCACATAAAAGATAAAGTTACTTTACAATTCAAAGAGACAGTAACTTATTTCCTATGTCAATTTTTATTATAACTACTCCTTCTAAACGATGAGTGTCTAGGAGTCCGTTGACAATACATGCCACAATTTTCTCATTTAGTGTTCCGAAAGATTTGTGCTGGTCCACATGCTGTGCTCTGTGGTTCCTTGCGATTCTCATATAGAATTGTTGCTTTAATGGACTTAGCAATGTCTATTAACAGCGGGGTTGACATGCTAATCGGTTTGTTTCTGACTCAGAAATAAAAATGTTTAAAGTGACAGTAACGTTTTTTGGGGGGGGGTTTTCTGAACCGTCTCCCTTTGAGGCGTTTGCCATTTAGGAGTATGTTGACGATGGTCACTTTATGCCACAAACCTATAGTGTTCTCAAAATGTTAGGGCACACATGCAGGGCCCCGCACTTCCTCTCATTTTCTTTACACGTGGAAACTATCCTTTCTAGAGGAATTGTTTTCAACTATCGCACTATTCTGGTGTAATATATCCTAGTCCGTCCAGGGCGTTTTAGGGAGTGGAAATAGAACACTTCCCGATACTTACCATACCAGACTTAGCTGAGGAGGCTGGGTAAGCCATTACAAGAATAGAAAAGGGATGTACACCAGGGTTTTCAATGGCATCCTCCTGTGTACTTTAATACCGTCTTTAGTGCGGCAAAACTACAGGATAGGATAAAGGCTTTCAAAGTCCTTTATTTCAAATCTTGCCTTTTGGTTTTCAAAATGGGAGCGTGGTTTTCAGATTTCTCTGTCCCAGCTCTCTGAGCCATATGGGTAGAGCCTTGATTTTCAGTCTGGATTTTTTAACGATCCATTTCATGAAGGCTTTGTTGGAACCTGGCTTGATGGAGATGGTCTCTTTTGCAGTTTAATGTAAAATGAAAAGAAAAAAAAAAAAGAAGCTTAAGGATTCCATTAGCCTGCTGTTGAATCACGGGCAGCATGAAGACCATGTCCCCGATCCGGGGCAGATTTTCAGTTTTCATCAGACTTGGACTTGTTCAACATCCCTGGACAATGAAATAGTTTTTCACGGATTCCAAGTGGAATCTCTGCTAACAGAAGAGGTGTTTTTACCTCGGGTTAGAAACTTCTCTTACATGGGAGTGATTTGTACTGTTCTGATTCAGGAACAGGTACAGGAATTTTATTCTATTGGTAGTTCCCAAAAATTAGGGAGCCTTCAGACCTATCTTAGGCTTCAGGAGTCTAAACAAGTTTCTTAGAGTTCCATTTTGCTGTATCAAATTTTTTTTTTTTACCATCCATTCATTGATCTAGAAGGGTCAGTTTATGACAAAAGTGGATCTATAGGATGCATATTTTTATGTTCCTATCCATAGAGATCATCACATGTTTCTGAGTTTTTTCTTTTGGCCTTCTGGGCAAACCCTTTCAGAACACTGGGCATTGCGGTGGTGCCTTATTTGGATGATATTCTAATCCAGGCGTCATGTTGTCAGCTAACAAGGTCCCATACCAACATTGTACTTCCCTTCCTATGAACTGACGAGGGGAAGGTAAATCTGAGAAAGTTATTTAATTCTGTAGACGGGTACCCTTCTTGGCAACTCTAGTCGCCTCTGTATCCATGAGAAGTTTTATGGCTAAGGTCAGAATGTCAAAGATTCCGAATACATGTCGAGCCCTTCACTTCACACCTCAGCCGTCAGTGACTCAGTGCTTGGAGGTAATCGGATTGCTGGTGGGGCAATGGACATCATACCGTTTGTTCGGTTTTACCTCAGGCCTCTGCAGCTAAACTTGCTCAGGTGGGGGAATGGAAATTATACAGATTTGTCACCTCGAATAACCATAGAACAGGAAACGAGGGACTCTCATCAATGGTAGTTGTCTCTGGATCATCTATTCCAGGGGTCATGCTTTCGCAGACTTTTCTGGGTGTTTGTGACAACGGATGCCAGCATTTTGGGATGGGGTGCTGTCTGGGTTGCTTTCAAGGGCTCTACATTAGTAAAATGGTTAGAGCAACTGCTTTAGACTTTGACATTTCAGGTTTGCTCCCCGTTACAGGGAAATACATTCACAGTGTCTTTCCTTCCCATCGTCATCCTAGATCTGAGGGCGATCTTCAATGCCCTTCAGACCTGGCCTCAGTTGGCTTTGGTCCAGTTCATCAGGCCCATTTTTGACATCTGTCTGTGATCCACATCCCAGGTGTGGACGACTGGGAGACGGTTTTTCTAAGAAGATAGACCTTTCATCCGGGAGAGTGGGAGTTCCTTCCGGATATATTCTTCAATCTGATTCTCAAATGGGGTCGGCCGGAGTTGGATCTCAAGGCTTTTTGTCAGAATGCCAAGTTCCCGAGATGCGGGTCCAGGTTCACGGACCTCCAGGCCGAACTGATAAATGCCTAGGCAGTTCCTTGGTCCTTCAGCCTAGCATATCTATTCCCCCCTGTGTACTCTTTTCTTCCGGGTTATTGCTTAAATCAAACGGGGGAAGGCTCAGTTGATCCTCATCACTCCTGCGGGATCTCACAGGATTTGGTATGCCGCTCTGGTGGACATGTTTTCTCTGCCACCTTGGAAACTTCCATTGAGGAAGGACCTTCTCATTTAGGGTTCCTTCCATCTCCCGAATCTAGTTTCTCTGCAGCTGACTGCTTGGAGATTGGACGCTTCATTTTTCATACCAAGGTTTTTCTGATTCGGTCTTAGATACTTTAATTCAAGCACGTCTGCCTGTTACTAGGTAAGTTTACCATAAGATATGGCGTAAATATCTTTCTTGGTTTGAATCCAAGGGCTACTCATGGAGTAGGGTTAGGATTCGCAGGATTTGGTCTTTTCTCCAAGAAGGTTTGGAGAAAGGGGTATCAGCAAGTTTCTTTAAGGGATAGATCTCTGCTTTATCTGTTTTGTTATATAAGCGTTTGGCAGATGTTCCAGTTGTGCAATCTTTTTGTCAGGCTCTGACTAGAATCAGACCTGTGCTTAGATTTCTCGCTCCTCCTTGGAGTTTGATTTTAGTTATTCAGGTTCTTCAAGGGGCTACGTTTGAACCTATGCATTCCTTAAGATATTAAATTATGATCTCGGAAAGTTTTATTTCTGGTTGCTATTCTTCTGTTCGAAGAGTATCTGAGACTTCGGTTTTTCAATATAATTACCCTTACCTTATTTTTCATTCAGATAAGGTGGTGTTACGTTCTAAACCTGGGTTTTCTTCCTAAGGTTGTTTCAAGAATGTTGATTAAGAGATTGTCGTTCTGTTACACAATTTTGATGTAATTCATGCTTTAAAGTTCTTCTTACAAGCGACTAAGGATTTTCAACATTCGTATTCCTTGTTTGTTGTTTTTTCAAGGAAACATAGGGGTCAGAAAGCTACGGCTACCTCTATTTCTTTGTGGCTGAGGAGTATCATCCGTTTGGCATATGAGACTGCTGGACAGCAGCCTCCTGAAAGAATTACGACTCATTCCACTAGGGCCGTTGTTTCCTCTTGGGCATTCATAAATTATGCTTCTGTTGACCAGATTTGCAAAGCTGCAACTTGTTTTTTTCTTCACACTTTTTCTAAATTTTACAAATTGGATACTTTTGCCTCAGCTGAGGCTGTTTTTGGGAAAGGTTCTTCAAGCAGTGTTGCCTTCCGTTTAAGTTACCTGTCTTGTCCCTCCCATTTCATCCGTGTAATATAGCTTTGGTATTGTATCCCACAACTAAGGATGAAATCCTTGGACTCATCGTATCTTGTAAAAGAAAAAGGAAATTTATTCTTACCTGATAAATTTGTTTCTTTTACGATACGATGAGTCCACGGCCCACTCTGTTTTTATTATATGACAGGTCTCTCATTTTGTTAAACTTCAGTCACCTCTGCACCTTGGCTTTTCCTTTCTCTTCCTAACTTCGGTCAAATGACTGGAGTGGGAGGGAAGGGAGGAGCTATATATACAGCTCTGCTGTGGTGCTCTTTGCCTCCTCCTGCTGACCAGAAGGCGATATCCCACAAGTAAGGATGAAATCCGTGGACTCATCGTATCGTAAAAGAAACACATTTATCAGGTAAGAATAAATTTCCTTTTTTTGGCTGAGGAGTGTTATTCGTTTGGCATATGAGTCTGCAGGACAGCAGCCTCCTGAGAAAATCACGGCTCATTCCACAAGGGCTGTTCCTCATCTTGGGCCTTCAAAAATGAAGCTTCTGTGGAACAGATTTGCAAGGTTGCTACTTGGTCTTCTTTACACTTTTTTTTCTAAAGGTTGCAAATTTGATACTTTTGCTTCAGCTGAGGCAGTTTTTGGGAGAAAAGTCCTTCAAGCAGAGGTGCCTTCTGTTTAAGGTAACTGTCTTATCCCTCCCTTATCATCCGTGTCCTCCAGCTTGGGTATTGATTCCCAATAGTAATTATGATGATCCGTGGTCTCACCGCGTCATTAGAAAGAAAATTAAATTTATGCTTACCTGATAAATTTGTTTCTTTTTTGACACGGTGAGTCCACGGCCCACCCTGTATTTTCAGACAGTTTATTTTTTCATAAACCTCAGGCACCCTATGCACCTTAAATTACTTCCTTTCTCCTTTCCCTTTGGTTGAATGACTGGGGGTTGTGGGTAAGTGGAGTGGTATTCAACAGCTTTGCTGTGGTGCTCTTTGCCGCCTCTTGCTGGCCAGGAGTGATATTCCCATTAGTAATTATGATGATCCGTGGACTCACCGTGTCAAGAAATAAACAAATTTATCAGATGAGCATAAATTTCATTTTTTTCTGACAAATTAATTTTTTCTACTATTTTTTGTCCCCTTGCATCTTGTAATAGACATCGGCCAATCTTAGACTAGTATACGTATATCCTGTGAACTTGTGCACATGCTCAGTAGGATCTTGTTCCCCAGAAAGTGTGAATATTAATAAACTGTGCAAAATTTGATAATGGAAGTAAAAGGTAAAGTGTCCTAAAACTGCATGCTCCTTCTGAATCATAAAAGTTTATGTTAACTTGTCCCTTTACCCCTAAATAAAAAGTCACATTTGAGCATGCAAGATATTATGATTTTTTCCCTCTCATTTCGAACTGTTGCCAGCATCATAATAGACTTACTTTTTGAGATAAATATATACTTCTTCCCTTCATGCGTTACTGAGATCAGTCTCTCTCAGTACATTATTTTCATTATTTCAAGTCACTCCTTAGCTTTTCATAATCCCTGATCTGTAAATAACCTATTTGCTTTTTTTTTTTTTTTTTCCCCATAAAGGTGGAAAGAGTCCATGATCCATTACTCCTGGTAATTACCTTCGCTATTACCATAGCCTAGGAGGAGGTAAAGATTCCCAAACCTCAAGAGATCTATATAATCTCTCCAACCTCTGTTAGTCTTATCTTGGCCTCCCCTGGAAGAAGGTGAATTGTGATGTGCAGATGACTTCTTTGTTAAGAGCGGTTCTCAGACTGAGTTTAGGCCCATTTGCCCTCAGAGTGCAGTGTTTGTCAAGAGGGAAGTTTAAGGAGTTTGGAGTGTGCCTTATTTTTTCTTTCTTATGAAATTTGAAGTCACTATTCTACCAATTGGGTCAGTTAACTCCTATAGCGTGTCCAATGCTGATATGTTTTCAGTATAGTTTTTTTCCTGCTATCAAGCATAGTAGTAGAGTGTTTTAGGTAAGTGACTTTTATTGCTTATTTTAACAATGTAAACACTTGTTTAAAACATACAATTTGCATTTTATATATACTAATTATATATATCCTTGGTTCAGATTCGTGCGCACCCCATATATAAGGGGCTCTCTTATGGGTTAAAACTCCTGGGTATTATTTATCAGGATTTTTTGTAAACACATCAAAACTAAAATTTTTAGTACCTTTTGTGTTTCTTGGCTGTATGTGTGCTCACATCGGTGTGTGGGTATGCACGGTTGCGTGTATGTGTGCACTTGTTTTGGCGATTTTTGTTGTTACTTTTCAATTTAAATTGTATTTATTTTTTTGCGCGTCTAGCTACAGTTGTGATCTCAGGAGGGGGTGTATTATTCTGATTCCCTATGAGCTCATTTGTTATTTGGGGTTATTTCTCTGTGTTTTTCACTATAGAATTTTCTGAATTTGTCACTAATCTTCCTTTGGAAGCTGAAATTGCTGAACACCTTGACTCCTATATTAAAGGGACAGTCAAGTCCAGAAAAAACTTAAATGATTCAAATAGGGCATGTAATTTTAAACAACTTTCCAATTTACTTTTATCACCAATTCTTAGTTAAAAGCTAAACCAAGGAGGTTCATATGCTAATTTCTTAGACCTTGAAGGCCGCCTCTAATCTAAATTTATTTTGACAGTTTTTCACCACTAGAGGGATTAAGGTTGTGTTTCATATAGATAACATTGATCTCATGTACATGAATTTACCGTAGAGTGAGCATTGATTGGCTAAAATGCAAATCTGTCAAAAGAACTGAAATAAGGGGGAAGTCTGCTGAGGCTTAGATGCAAGGTAATTACAGAGGTAAAACGTGTATTATTATAACTGTGTTGGTTATGCAAAACTGGGGAATGGGTAATTTAAGGGATTATCTATCTTTTAAAACATCAAATAATTCTGGTGTTGACTGTCCCTTTAAGTGTGTTTGTGGCAAACAGGCTGAGGTATCCCCTCCTTTATACTTATGTGATACATGTCTTAATTTCTTAATGTTTTGATGCATTCAGATCAATCTAATGCTGTACTTGCATCCAAAGGTGTTATTGCTCTTTCTGTTTGTTCATTATAGGAAGGTCCATCTCAAATCGCTCCTTGCATAAAAAAGTTTATTAAAGGAAAAGTCTAGTCCAAATTAAACTTTCATGATTTAGATAGAGCATGCAATTTTAAGCAACTTTATAATTTACTCCTATTATTTAATTGTCTTTGTTCTCTTGGTATCTTTATTTGAATGTAAGCTTGGGAGCCGGCCCATTTTTAGTTCAGTACCTGGGTAGCGCTTGCTGATTGGTGTCTAAATTTAGTCACCAATTAGCAGATTAAAGAAGATTAAAGTTGATTTCGTCCCTCAGAATTTTCAGTCCCTTCAGATTCCTACTGTTGCTCTTTGTATGGAGGTTCTAAGTCCTATAATTGCAGCTTTGTATGCTATTCAGTTTGCTTGTTTTCATATGAGACTACTCTAGCTTTGTATGCTACGCCAGTGGTGCAGGGATCATACTTTGTTGTCTCAGAAGATTTATCTAGATTTAAGAACAAGATGATCTCTCTTTGTGGCTGAATCATAAGCCTATTCTGCAGGGGGGTTTATTTACGCTTTCTATTTGGTCTGTGATCACTACAGATGCAAGTCTGTCTGTGGATGGGAAGCTGTTTGGGGGCCTCTGACAGTGCAAGGAGTTTGGGCTCCTTGGGAGTCAAAGTTGCCTAAAAAATTCTTAGAACTTTGTGCAATTTTCACAGCTTTTCAAGCTTGGCCTGTACTGAGAGGTGATTCTTTTTTACAGTTAAAATTAGATATTGTCACAGCCGTGGCTTATGTCAATCATCAAGGGGGGCTCGCAGTCCTTTAGCCATGAGGGAAGTTTTTTTAATTCTCTCTTGGGCCAGTTATTATTTAATTTCTGCCTCTTCAGCCACCCTGGCCTCTTCCTCTAAGGGTGGATCTTCTTTGCAAAGGTTGTTTTTTTCATCAGTAAATCTCTTTTGGCTCATATTAAGCTTGTGATCAAGTCATTTTCTCCTCCATTGTATCTTAAAGGGACACTGAACCCAAATTTTTTTATTTTGTGATTCAGATAGAGCATGACATTTTAAGCAACTTTCTAATTTACTCCTATTATCACATTTTCTTTATTCTCTTGGTATCTTTATTTGAAATGCAAGAATGTAAGTTTAGATGCCGGCCCATTTTTGGTGAGCAACCTGGGTTGTCCTTGCTGATTGGTGGATAAATTCATCCACCAATCAAAAAGTGCTGTCCAGAGTTCTGAACCAAGAAAAAAGCTTAGATGTCTTCTTTTTCAAATAAAGATAACAAGAGAATGAAGAAAAATTGATAATAGGAGTAAATTAGAAAGTTGCTTAAAATTGCATGCTCTATCTAAATCACAAAAGAAAAAAATTGGGTTCAGTGTCCCTTTAACCTGGTGGTAAGGGTTTTGCAGGCTCCTCCTTTTGAATCTTAGCATAAGGTTCATATTAAACTGCTATTTTGGAAGGTTTTATTCCTTTTGTCTCTCTTCTGGTACAAGAGTTTCATAGTTGTCTGTTATTTCTTGTGAGCGTTCTTATCTTGTTTTTCATCAGTTGTACATACTACTTTTGACCTTTTGCCTTAAGTTGTTTCTTCAGATAACTAAAGCAGAGAAATTGTTGTCCCTTCTTTTTTTTGTCATGATCCTAACTGTAGTTTCATCTTGCATTGTGAAGAGCATGAGCACTTCTTTTTTTATCAGTGTACCGAAGGGCCAGTAGCTCATTGTGGCATAAAGCTGACGTTGTGCCACTACATTTCTTTCTATATGTCGGCTTCTGGGGAAAACCTGTACGATTTTAAAATTTGAACAGCTCTGTGCTGATATTAAAGTTATCCAGCCATAAAGGGTACCCTTTGTTTAGCAACGGTAGTAGGAGATCCTATACAATTTTCCCATTTGTGTCAATTGAATAATGGCAGCCATGTGGATCTAAGTTAATATCTTTACCCTGATAAATGCAATATCCAAAGGTATACCCTGTACTGCATTCGAACAGTTTATAAAATTTGACACCATAGCAGAAACACTTGGATGGGATATATTGCTTGAATAGCAATCTCCCCTTAAATTTCATAAGGGACTCATCAATACAAATGTCCTGGCCAGGGGTGTAAATTTCTAAAATATTTTGGGACAGATGGTTTATTAAGGGGCTTTGTTTTATATAACCTGTCACGCAAGGGGTAATTTCTGGGGGGCACAGGACATTATCATTAAAATGAAGAAACTGCAGCAACTGTTAATATATATCCCTCTTCATAATCCCTGGAAAAAGAGGGGTAGCCAGGATGGGATTCTGGTTCCAGGAGGAATGTATGCTGGGTTTCTTCACAATGCCCATTACCAAATTCAGGGCCCACAATTTTTAAATCTCAGTTATGTCAATGGGATGCAACACTCATGGGCTCTATATCTGATGCCGCAACAATTGCGCTATCAGATGAAGCAGAGACGGTTTCACTCCAAGTTGCAGTGGCAGATTGATGATACTCCTGAGCACGGATTGAATCCTGAGGGACTGTCTGAGGTGCCAGGCATATCCCCCAACCATATCAAGCACTCGGGAGGCAAAGGATGGAGAGCAAAACACGGAAACCGTTAGGACGGCATAGAATGCCCTAACAGCAGGAAGGGGTTATCCTTATATTTGGGCAAGATTATGGAACAGATCATTATTATTTTACCCCTCAATCATTTCAAGAGCTCATTGGCGTTTTAGCACATAGACTTTGTTTTTAATTTATATTTGTTGCCCCCTCAGAAACACTCGTGGGTGAGTTTGTTTTAGCGCATTTTCCACTTACTTATGGGCCTCTGTTTAGAACTATAATTGGTGCCATTTTTTTAGTGAAGGTTTCTTAGGCAGGGTAATGTAATTACTCTCTTTTACAGCTCTTTCTTTTGGGGATATTTTTTATAATTTTATTATGGTAACTTCTGAATCTGTCCTACTTTGGAAGCTAAAGATCTGAAGACTTTTACTACCAATGTTAAATGTGTTGTTATAAGCAAGCTGAGGTAGCTCTCCCAGCATATTTATCTTTTACTTGTTTTTATGTTCTGATGTATTCGGACCAAGTTAATACTGTTCTTGCTTTCAAAAGTACTTTGTTATAGGGATTTATTTTTTTATACTTAACTACTTTTTGTAGTTTTGTGCTTAAATTGAGTTTTTCGGTTTATGTCCCTACATTTATCTTTCCCTTAGAGAATTCTCTCTTTGGGGATATATAATTTTATATCACATTACTCCTATAATGGAGTCTTCTGATACTGCCCCTAATTTATTCTTGGGAAGCTATTGTTTAAGATGTTTATTGTATGCAGCCTTCCATATCCTTATCCTCATGAGCTTTATTTATTTTGGGATTTTACGTTTTATGCATTTTTCTAGTTGTCTAGTTTTATGCTATAATGGAGCTTTCTGATTCTGTTCTGAACCTGTTTTAGAAGCTGGGTTATTTGAACACTTTCCTTCCAATGTTTATTGTTTATTGCTAAATTGAGGTATCTGCTTTAGCATATTTTAATGTTTAATTATGTTAATACGTTCAAACCTAATTTTGCTTCTGTGAGTATTACTTCTTCCTTTGTTTGTTCCTTATAGTAAAATTCAACAAGACTTTGCTCTTGAAATAAAAGAAATCTTCACATTTTTTTAAAAAAAATATGCAGGCAGCTCTTCAGCCTTCATGTGAACATAAAAGGTTGTTTAAGAATTTACCTTTTACTTATGTTATTTCTGATGTTTCTTTAGAAGTTAGTTTCCTCTGATGTTCAGATTTTTTTTCTTCTGATTTTTAATATAATTTGTCCTTTTTTTTTTTTTTTAAGGCATTTTTTTTCCCTTAGGGGTTTAGATTTCTAAGACTGTGGAGGTTGTGCTCTCTATTTGTTTATAATATAGCTGTGGTTTAATACCCTGAGGTTTTATTCCCTGTCACTGTTTCTGTTTTGTCGAAGGTTTCCAGGGAATGGTCTAGGTCACGTAATTATTTTTATCCTTTTGCAAGGTCTTAATTTCACTTTGACTTAGTGTTTTACGTTTGTATTTAAGGTTGGAGTCCTTATATAGAAGGACTTTTCTGGAAGCAGATTGTTTTTTTTATTTTGATCAGCTAGCCTTGTTGCTAATGTTTCTCCTGTTTTAGTTTAGTTTAGTATCGTCTTTCTGAGCAGTTTTTTGTTGATGCCGCTTGTAGCATTATTTTGACATTTTGGTATTTCTTATTGTGCTAATCCTTTTATTTGTGTGGCTGTTTCTTTCATTATTTATATTATTGTCAGAAAAATGTCCTTGGCAGACTTTTTTTAAGAATTTTATGGTTGGTCTGCTATTTTGGAGTTTTTAATCTGAACTTGTATCCCCTTCCTTTCTGGGAAATCTAAGCTTCTAATCATTTTTAGTTCCTTTGGGACCTATAAACTTTTTTTCTTTAATAAACTAGTTTTATCTGGCTATATCTAGAAGCCAATTTATGTTTGGATTGGGCCTTACTGGCCAGGACATGCTCCCTTATTTCTAATTTTGCTTGTGGTTATTCCAGTTCCATTGTTTGAATACAGGATATTTATTTCTATGTTCCTTCCAACTAGGAACATTATCAATTTCTGAGATCTACGTTTTTGAACAAGCATTTAGAGTTTATTGCTTTATCATTTGGTCATGCTTCAGTTTCTAGATTTTTTTCTAGATTACGGGTGCCCTTTTGTCTAAAACAGAACATGGTGTTGCAGTGTTTCTTTGTCTGGTTCTTATCTTTATTTAACAGATTCTGTCTTAAGCAGTTTGTTGTTGTTTCTTCAACTGCATGGTTGGAAGATCTTTTTTCCAAGGTGTTCCTTAATTCTTCAGACCAATGTTACTTTCTGGGATGTCATATGGATTCAATATCCATTCAATATCTATGAGAATTTCTCTGTCTGATTAGAGAAGGCTAAAGTTAGTTTTAGCTTGCTTAATTCTTCAGTCTCCATTTTTCCCTCAATTGTTTTTTGTATTTGGGGGTATTTGGATTTTTGATTGTAGCTTCTAATGCATCTCTGTGTTTGTACATTTTCCATAAGATCTTTTTTCGCTTTGTTTGCTTTGCCTGTGATTCAGAGATCTTCCTCAGGAATTTTGGTCTGGTTTTCAGAACAGGTTTGTACCTGTCTTGATGGCTGAATCATTGGCTCATTTTGCAGAGGTTTTCTTTTGCTTGTTCTTCTTGCACTATGTTTTTTTTTTAGATGGTGGGCGGTCTGGCATTGTCTGAGAGTACAAGGGGTTCGGATTCCCCAGGAGGCATGGGGTTGCCAGTAAATATTCTTGAACTGTGTACTTTTTTTCAGGGCTCTTCAGAGTTGGCCTCTGTTTGCTATTTCCTATTTCTATCAGACATTGATTTTGTGATGGCTTATATAAATAATTAGGGGGAAACTTGCAGTTCGCAAGCCAGTTGTTGTCTTTGTTTTCTTAGTTGGCAGTTTCTTCGTTCAGGTGTATGGTCTCTCTACCAGGATGCTGTTTTCAATCAGATTATAGTTTTTGAGGTCTCCCAGAGATACATCTGTTAGCCTCTCGTCTAAACTTACTAGGTTCCATGCAAGGTCAGGGAATTGTCAGGCAGAGTTTGTGGATGCTAAGGGTTGGATATGATAAGGGCTCATCTTTTCATTGTCTATTGAAAGGACGGTTTTCTGCTCATTTCAGTTTTTTTTATTAGGAAGATTTCTAATAATCATTGGTTTTTGCCACATATTCAGCTTCTTATACCAATCTCTCAATCTTGAGGTCTGGTTTTGATGTTGATGTTTTGCAGGCTCCACCATTTAAACCTATGCATAGGGTAGTTTTTAAGCTTTCTTTTTTGTAAGTTTTTGTTCCCTTTGGCCATCTCTTCTGTTAGAAGAGTTATCTTTTCTTTTTTAGATTAAGGTAGTTTTATGGAGTTTGTTGTTTTTTCTTTGTGTTCTATTATATATTATTTTGAGAGGTTTCCTCTCATTTTGGTTATTGTCAGAACCTTGTAGGTCTATGTTTCGGCTACTGAAATTTTTAGACAAACTTTGGTTTGTTCACTTTCTTGATTTTATTTAGGGTCGGTGAGCAAGTGCTTTCTCTTGTTTTTTGCTTGGAGCATATGTTTTTATTGACATACTTGGAGGTGGGATAGCCTCCACCTCCGCCTCCTGTGGCAGCTTTTGGCAAAAAGTTTATTAGCATTATTTTTCCTGTTGGTTGTTTTATGTGTTCTTTTTAAAAGATAATCTCTTCTTCTTTTGGAGGGTTGTGGATATAGTTTCCTTAAGGAAAAAATGTTGTTGTTTTTTTTATCTCACCCTACTTTTTTCAATACTCATGGACTCTCCACAGCTTCGGTTTTGTTTCCCAGGAGTAATGGATCAGGGACTCTTACCACCTGTATGAAAGAAAACATAATGTATGATTACTTGACAGATTCATTTCTTACATGGTGGTAAGAGTCTATGAGATCTGGATTTAAATTCAAAGGAAAACTTTAATGCGTCGTTTTACGTATTCATGTGACTTTAAATCCAGATAGTGTGATTATCCTTGCAATCTATACATTATATTTTGCACCTTGCTCCTATTAGCTTTTAGTGAGTGAGTGCTTTTTTTAATATATATATATATATATATATATATATATACTATATATATATATATATATATATATATATATATATATATATATATATATGTGTGTGTGTGTATAACACAGGAATTGACCGCACACTCAAACTGGACAGGGTACACTGTAAATTCCACAGCCTTGAATACTGACACACACATATACATACATACACAATACACATAGAAAGTCTGGCTCTCTCTTTCAAGCACACAGTTAAATTTAAATAAAAATGGAAGAGTTAGTTACAGAATTTGGTCAAATAGTTTAAGCACAGGACCACGTCAAGGTCTCTTCCTCCCTGGGCCCCCAACCTACAGCCACACACAATGCATGCTTTCAAACAAACTAAGATCCAAACAAGGTTGACACATGCCTTTGTGATTTCCCTAGACACATGCAAAACATGGAAATGGACTGCACTCTCAAAATGGACTAGGTACGCATCTATTGTTACTGTAAAACTCATGGCCATAGATACTCACAGGCAGCTGCAAAACTCCTAACATTAGGCAGTGTAAAATAAAGCCACCACATGCAAAGCAGTTGTCTGTGTAGCTTTCAGATATTAGACTTTTTCAATTATTAATGTATAAGGAAAAGTTTCGAATATACAAATTTTAACTTGGTTCATATTGTTGTTTACATAGGGCAAGTAATGAAGAGCGGCCAGAGGTCCCACTTCTTTTCCGTGATGTTACGTCCCTTTTACTCATTCAGGTGTTAACAATGCCCCAGCCGCTGCACAAAGGTATGTAAATATTGTCCCTGAAGCATTGTGTTTTTGAACTATAAAAAAACCTAAACACAGCAAATCCCAGCGTGTTAGATGTGCCTACAGAAATAATGATTGTACCTTATCAGTATAAAGTGACATTGGACTGGAAATTCAGTTGTGGTTTGACTGGCTTATCTGTGTCCCCTGTCGTTGTCCTTTATCAGTCATTCAATACAGTGAAAGACACAAGGTCTTAGAGGAAAAAAGAAAATAAACTAGCACAGCAGAGAGATTATGTCCTTTGCATGACTTTCATAATATTTTAAGTATAGCTCAATGACTAGTGGACCACGCTAGCAATTTATTTTTGAACCGTAAAAACAAGACTGCTCATTTCTCTGAAGATTTCAAAACAGGATTTTGACTATGGTATAAATAGTATTAACTCTTTAAAATATTAAAGTCCACTAGAAACAAATACTACTTATGTAAAATTACGTGTATTCAAAATTTGGAGTGATTAAAGCATTTACATTTATCAATGTCTTTAAAGATAATGTTAAAAATAATATATGGTTGTTAGAGGAATACTTTGAATTATTGTGTTTTCATAAAAATATGTTGATTATTGTAATGCATAAGTTTTTGCAAAGAAGTTTTTCATTGGTATAATTCTAAAAGCTCATCCTTTGGTTAGAATCTGTATTTCTTTCATACAGGTGGTAAGAGTCCACAATCCATTACTCCTGGGAATTACTCTTCCTTACCACTAGAAGGAGGCAAAGATTCCCAACCCCCAGTAGCTCTATAAAACCCCTGAATGAATGAATGAATGAATGAATGAAGATGTGCATTTTTATTCTTCACTGAGAGGGGTACTCAGTCTATATTGAGGCCCGGTTTCCCCTCAAAGGTACAGGAGGATCTATATAGGGTATAGTTTGTGGCTCCTTTTTCACCTCATGGGAAATCTGTCACAGACCCTCCATAATTGGTCTTTTGCCTCCTTCCAAGGATTCTACAATATAATCCTATTCCATAACCTCTGCTGACATGTTTCAGTACTGGTTTACCTGTGTACTGGTTGTTTGCTGGTGGATGAGTGTCTATATATTTTTAACATTTAGACACACTATGGCGTTATTATGGGCATTTATTTCATATATATATATATATATATATATATATATATATATATATATATAGGTATATATGGCCCTGGGACAGAATCAATTTATTATTCCCCTTGCTGTTTTGCACACGTCCAGTTATTGGCACGCTTAGTCTGATTTTTTGTCCATCGGAATAGCGCACGTACAAAACGCACACTTCTATTTAGTCTACTTTTACGCACCTTTGGCGGAATTACGCATGTTGTGTTAGCACACATTTTTAAATAGATTCTGTCTATATTAGTCTTTATCTAACAGAGCAAATAAGGTTAAATTGGTGTCAGCGTGTCCTTCAGTCTCTCTCTCTTTCCTTTTGCTCTTTGTATGGCTGTTCTGAGGCTCATGATTACAGCTTCAGATACAATTCCGTTTGCTCGTTTTCACAGGAGGCCTCTCCATATTTGTATGCTTTGTCAGTGTACAGGGATAATACTCACCTATGTGAAGTTGGCACCCCATGTTTGTAAAAACTGAATAAAAATATACCATTCATTTGTGCTGCAAAAACTAACATTTGTGCTGGTTTGGTTTTGATATTGCGCATTATTTTTTTATGTAACTCCGGCCACTTTGCACCCCATGTTATTAAATTTTAAAAACAAATATACCATTTGTTTGTGCTGTGTTTTTGCTGATTTGTGCTGCAAAAACGAACATTTGTACCGGTTTAGTTTCTGAGATATTGCGCATTATATTTGCTGAAACTCCGCCCACTTTGCACCCCATGTTATTACATTTTAAAAACAAATATGCCATTTGTTTGTGCTGCGTTTGTGCTGATTTGTTCTGCAAAAACGAACAATAAAGTGTATTAACCTCTTAACCGCCATACTCCCACATTGCAATCTACCCAATACAGTTATTAACCACTAAAATGCAAACCCCCACATGGCAATCTACCTAATAAAGGGATTAAACCCTAATCCGCCATTCACCCACAACGTAAATAAAATAATTAAATTATTAACCCCTAAACCGCCAACCCCCCACAATGCCAACTTCCTAATTACACTATTAACCCCTAAACCGCCAACCTCCCCCACTGCCAACTACCTAATTACACTATTAACCCCTAAACGGCCAAACCCCCCCCCCCCACAACGCAAAGTATCAATCTAATCACTAAGCCCTCTAATCTAGCACCTCCCAACTTAACCCCAAATAAACTACCATTACCGAAAATAAAGACTATCTCCCTAAAAAAAAATAATTGGCAAAATAAAAATATCCGAACTTCCTATTAAAATAAAAAACTAACATTACAATAAAAATAAAAAAAGAAACCTAAGATTACATAAAAAAAATAATCTAATATTACCAAAAATAAAAAAATCTAAGATTACAAAAGACAATAAACCAAATTATCCAAAATAAAAAAAATTAAGCCTAATCTAATACCCCTATAAAAACAAAAAAGCCACCCCAAAATAAAAACACCCTCTAACACTAAACTGCCAATAGCCCTTAAAAAGACCTTTTGTTGGGCATTTCCCGAAAGTGATCAAGTCTCTTACTTTTAAAAATTGCAATTACCCCCTAAAAGTAAAAACCCCCGCCCACCCAACCCCCCCAAATAAAAAAACCTAAGCTACCCATTGCCCCTAAAGGGGCATTTGTATGGGCATTGCCCTTAAAAGGGCAATCAGCTTTTTTGCTGACCATTAAAATAAAAAAGCCCTAATCTAAAAAATAAAAACCAACCCAAAAAAAAACTATTTCTAACCCCAAAATAGGTACTCACAATTCCTGAAGTCCGGCAGTGAAGGTCTTTTTCCAGATGGCTCCATCTTCATCCAGCGCTGGGACATCTTTCTTCATCCAGAGTGAAGGCGGCGCGTCTCGGGGCAAGAACTATGACTGCAGAGACATCCAGCATGGAGGATCCTCTTCATGCGATCGTCCTATTGGCTGATTTGAAAATGTCAGCCTATAGGAATGAAAGGTAAATACATATGGAAAGAAATGTGCACAGGAGAAACACCAAACTCCCCCAAACCTATAGTCCCTCACAATAGGAAAAGAGCAAATTAGCAAGAAAAAATGTATATGGAGGAGCGCTCAAGCTTAAGGTGTATAGATGCGTGGCTATGCCAAATTTATTTAAAATTAAACAAATTAAAAATTAGACAAATTGAAAAAAATAACCATAGATTTATGTTAAAATCGTACGTCTCCGATATATAAAAAGGCTAAAAATAAGAAAGCATATGGATGGTTGCCACCACAGGGAAACAAAGTCTCTGATATGGATTATAACCAGACTTCAGATAATTATAAGAGCCCCCAGTGGTAAGTCACTAATAACTTGATCCCAAGCTCTGGTAATAACTGGATGTGTATTACCTTTTCTTCTGAATACTGTTCCGACTCAAACAGTTTCCAGGGCTTCACCTCTGTAGAGGCGCGTGCGTGACTGATGACGTCACAGAACGTGGGCGCTGTCTTCAATTCAGGGATCCTATTGGTCAGGACCGTCCTTGTAGCGGAGGAATAGCGGCCATTTCTACTGCAGAAAGAAAAGGCAGTAAAGTATCCGCTCTTAGTGCGAGTTGCACGCAGGATACCTATAATAATCAAATGGCAATATCGACTTTATGTTGGGGCCTTGTAGCAGCCTTGAAAGTAATCTTTGCGGGTTAAGGATCTTCTGTGGCTGATTTAGACTCTGTTTTCAAGAGCTTAATCTCCAAAATACATCAAGGACAATCTTTGCCTCAGTGTGGTAGTTTATCCTTCTTTGAAGCAAAAAATAATAATAAAGAAGAGCTGTAACTCTATCATCAACGCATTTCTCCCTCTTGCAGGGCTTTTTCAAGATGAGTCTGCTATGGTCACAGCCTTCCTTTATACATCAAGCTGGACTCCTTATTGGTCAACCTGAGTTAATTAGTGAAGCATATGGTTTCTATGCAAATTAAGTGATATTGGCAACAGTATGGGCAACCTTGTGTAGCCATCATTGCTATTGATAAAATGTAACAATTTACATAAAAAAGATACATACATATATAAGAAACAAGTGCATTTTTAAAAATTAATAAATAAAGTGACACCGCTTTCCAATATTGTATAGCAGCTGATGATCTTAAAGAAATTGTGATGTATTTACCAAACGTTGTGTAGTGAAATCCCCCCGACAGGAGAAATATTTCCAATAAAAGATCTTATCAGATGTACAACTAAAGGGGTTATATTCATACCACAGTGTACTTGCAATCTAATATATTTTGGGGAAACCAAAAGGATGATAAGAGACAGAATTAGGGAGCACCTTCTCTGTATAGAGAAAAAAGAGAAGACACCAGACTCTACAAACATTTTAAAGAGGTCCATAACGGGAGAATAAAGGATCTGAAATATTGGGGAATAAAACATGTAAAATGTAACTGGAGGGGAGGGGATATAGACAAAGTTCTAAGTATAAAAGAAGCAGAATACATATATAAGTATGACACACTATATCCTGCTGGTTTAAACTCAGAGCTAGATATCTCACCGTTTGTACTAGATTAAAAAATCACTCACTGAAATTATCTTTTATATTGTTTATTCTTTTTTTTTTCTTTTTTTTTTCACTAATAATGATTAAGTTATACATGTTAGCGGATAAGGTCCGCTATTAGTATCCATTCACAGTTAACTGCTTTTAGCAGTATATGTCAGATGATCTGTATAATTTCACTTGTTACACAACGTTTGGTAAATACATCACAATTTCTTTAAGATCATCAGCTGCTATACAATATTGGAAAGCGGTGTCACTTTATTTATTAATTTTTAAAAATGCACTTGTTTCTTTTTTTATGTAAATTGTTACATTTTATCAGTAGCAATGATGGCTACACAAGGTTGCCCATACTGTTGCCAATATCACTTCATTTGCATAGAAACCATATGCTTCACTAATTAACTCAGGTTGACCAATAAGGAGTCCAGCTTGATGTATAAAGGAAGGCTGTGACCATAGCAGACTCATCTTGAAAAATCCCTGCAAGTGGGAGAAACGCGTTGATGATAGAGTTACAGCTCTTCTTTATTATTATTTTTTGCTTCAAAGAAGGATAAACTACCACACTGAGGCAAAGCTTGTCCTTGATGTATTTTGGACATTAAAGGGACAGTCTAGGCCACTAGACTGATTCAGATAGAGCATGTAATTTTAAACAATTTTCCAATTTACTTTTATCACCAATTTTGCTTTGTTATCTTGGTATTCTTAGTTGAAAGCTTAACCTAGAAGCTTCATATGCTAATTTCTTAGACCTTGAAGGCCACCTCTTTTCAGATTGCATTTTAACAGTTTTTCACCACTAGAGGGTGTTAGTTCACATATTTCTCCAACATTGGTGTGTCCGGTCCACGGCGTCATCCTTACTTGTGGGAATATCTCTTCCCCAACAGGAAATGGCAAAGAGTCCCAGCAAAGCTGGCCATATAGTCCCTCCTAGGCTCCGCCCACCCCAGTCATTCTCTTTGCCGTTGCACAGGCAACATCTCCACGGAGATGGTTAAGAGTATGTGGTGTTTAAATGTAGTTTTTTTATTCTACTATCAAGAGTTTGTTATTTTAAAATAGTGCTGGTATGTACTATTTACTCTGAAACAGAAAAGGATGAAGATTTCTGTTTGTGAGAGGAAGATGATTTTAGCAGACAGTAACTAAAATCGATTGCTGTTTCCACATAGGACTGTTGAGATGAAGTAACTTCAGTTGGGGGAAGCAGTTAGCAGACTTTTCTGCTTAAGGTATGACTAGCCATATTTCTAACAAGACTGTGTAATGCTGGAAGGCTGTCATTTCCCCTCATGGGGACCGGTAAGCCATTTTCTTAGTTTCAAACAGAATAAAGGGCTTAATATGGGCTATAAAACTGGTAGACACTTTTATGGGCTAAATCGATTGCTTTATTTGGACATTTTATACATGTTTATGCTGATAATTCACACTTATAAACTTGGGGAACGTTTTTTAACGTCAGGCACTATGTTAGATACCTTTTCCAGTCAGGGAGGGCCTTCCCAGTTGTAGGCTGAGCCTCATTTTCGCGCCATTACTGCACAGTTGTTTTTGAGAGCAAGACATGCAGATGCATGTGTGAGGACCTGAAAGTGCTTGGAAAAGTTTCTAGAAGGCGTCATTTGGTATCGTATTCCCCTCTGGGCTTGGTTAGGTCACAGTAAAGGCTGTAGCTGGGACTGTATAGGGGTTAAATTTGTAAACGGCTCCGGTTCCGTTATTTTAAGGGTTAAAGCTCTGAAAATTGGTATGCAATACTTTTAATGCTTTAAGACACTGTGGTGAAAATTTGGTAAATTTTGAACGATTCCTTCATACTTTTTCACATATTCAGTAATAAAGTGTGCTCTGTTTAAAATTTAAAGAGACAGTAACGGTTTTGTTTTAAAACGGTTTTTGTGCTTTATTGACAAGTTCAAGCCTGTTTAACATGTTTGTGCCTTCGGATAAGCTATGTTCTATATGTATGAAAGCCAATGTGTCTCCCCATTCAAAATTGTGTGATAATTGTGCCATAGCGTCCAAACAAAGTAAGGACAGTACTGCCACAGATAATGAAATTGCCCAAGATGATTCCTCAGATGAGGGGCGTAGACATGATACTACATCATCTCCTACTGTGTCTACACCAGTTTTGCCCACGCAGGAGGCCCCTAGAACTGACTTCTCTCCTAAAACCTCTGGCTCAGTCTGGAGACCTACTTCAAATTGGAATAAATCCAAGTAGAATAAGAAATCTAATCCAGCCTCTAAGACCTCATTAAGGTATGGCCCCCAACCCAGTTCTACTGATAGGGGACAGATTAAAAAAAATCAAGACATTTTGGTTAGAATCTGTCCAAAATCCCTGGATTCAAAACATTATTTCCCAGGGATATCGAATTGGATTCAGAATACGACCTCATATTGGGAGATTTTTTTTCTCACCCATATACAATCCTGTGAAAGCTCAGGCCCTTCTCAAATCTGTCTCAGACTTGTAACATATTGTAGTAATTGTTCCAGATCCCTCACTGGAACAAGGGATGGGATTTTATTCATATATCTTCATTATACCAAAGAAGGAAAATGATTTCAGAAAACACTAAACAAATTTGTAAGAATTACAACTTTCAAAATGAAAACTATAAGGACTGTTGTGCCTTTTGTTCAACAAGGTCACTTCATGTCCACAATAGATTTATAGGATGCTTACCTTCATATTCCAATACACCCAGAACACTGCCAGTTCCTAAACTTCTCTCTTTCTGGAAAAGCATTACCAGTTTGTTGCTCTCCCATTTGGCCTAGCAACAGCTTCAAGGATATTTTCAAAGGTTCCCTGTTATCTGTAATCAGAGTGCAGGGTATTGCAGTATTTCCTTATTTGGAGGAGAAATTGGTACTAGCTTAATCTTTCATTTAGCAAAATCTCAAACTAAACTTTTGGTTGGAGGATCAATTTACCAAAGAGTTCCTTGATTCCATAGACAATTGTCACCTTTTTAGGTTTCCAGATAGATTGTGTCCATGACTCTTTCCCTAACATAAAAGAGACGAATACAATTTGTTTCAGCTTGTCTAAACCTTCAGTCTCCATCATTCCCTTTGTGGCTATGTGTATGGAAGTACTAGGTCTTATGATTGCAGCATCGGATGCGTTCCCTTTTGCTTCTTTTCATATAAGACCTCTTCAACGTTGCATGCTGCGCCAAATAGTGCAAGGATTATACTCAAATATCACAAATGATAGATAGATAATATATCACAATACGCAACTTTCTCTGACTTGGTGGTTAAACCACCACTCTATTTTTCAGGGGGCTTCCTTTGCTCATCCAACCTGTTCTGTAATCACCACAGATGCAAGTTTTGGGGGACTCTGACAGTTTGGAATCCTCGGGAGGAGAGGTTACCAATCAATATTTTGGAACTTGGTGCTCTCTTCAGGGCCCTTCGGACTTGCCCTCTTTTGAAGAAGGAGTCTTATCTCCATTTTCAGACAGACAGACAATGTCACATCAGTGACCTATGTCACTCATAAAGGGGAACTCGAAGTTCTGTAGCCATGATAGAGGTATCTCAAATCCTTTCTTGGGCAGAAACCAATTCTTGCCTTATAACTGTAATTCACATCCCAGGTGTAGACAACTCAACCTCAGTCGTCAATCTCTACATCCAGGAGAGTGGTCTCTCCACCAAAATGTATTCTATCAGATTGTACAACTATGGGGCCTACTAGAAATAGATCTGATGGCCTCTATTTTGAACAACAAACTTCCCAGGTACCTTACAAGGTCCAGGAATCCTGAGGTTGGTGGCTCTATCAATGCCCTGGTCTCACCTGCTTGCTTATATATTTCTCCCTCTGGTCCTGCTTCCCAGAATAATTTCAAAAATCAAAATTGAACAGTCATTTGTAATCCTGGAAGCCCCAGCGTGGCCTCACAGGATTTGGTATGTGGAACTGGTCTGAATGTCCATTTGCCCACCGTGGCCTCTTCCTCTGAGGCCAGCCCTTCTGTCTCAAGGTCCCTAATTCCATACAGATCTAAAGTCTCTAATGGCATAGAAATGGGGATTCTCTGACTCTATGATTAACACTATGATTCAGGCCCGCAAGCCTGTTTCTAGAAAAATCTATCACAAAGTTTGGAAAGCTTATACCGTATTGTTCCGAGTATAGGCCGCTCCTGATTATAAGCCGCACCCTTAAAGTTTGGTGCCATTTTAAAGAAACTAAATTTTTCAGCCCCACCATCTCCCTCACACACAGACCCCTCTTAATCTCTTAGCCTCCCTCCCTGACAGATAAGTTTCCTTACCCTCCCCCTTCACACACATCATAACCTTCACAGGCTGCCTCCTCTTAACCCACTCAGCCTCCTTCCTTCACACAGTGCCCACTACTCACATCCCCCTCCTCACCACTTATCATACATACCCAATCCAGACTCACTCTTCTCACCCTCAGCACACACACATAAGGCAGCTCCCACCCTGGGTCCCTTCCACTCCCATCCTGTGTGTTATAGAGATTTTTGGTATTTTTAAAGGGGTTATTGTAGTTTAATCCTCTCACTAGTAGTAGGTACAGTATTGAAGTTAGATGACTTTAATAAGATCAATTTTTAGTGTACCTTAATCCTGACTCACCCTCCTGTCATGCTGCCTCCTCTGTCACAGTCGATTACAGTAACTCATAGCAGCTCCTCCCACTCCCATCCTATGCATATCGATTTGGGCCACGTTGTTGCTGGGGGAGATACCGAAGATCTGCTTCTGTGACACTGTGCGGTGGATCTCTGTTGGGGTTGTCCTTGTGGGGCTCTCCGGGATTTGCTCATTGCGGGTGGGTCGGGCACATCGATGTGGGCCACGTTGTTGCTGGGGGATATACCGTGTCGGACATCTGTTCTGTGACACTGTGCGGTGGATCTCTGTCACACAGTTCCGGTGGTGCTCTCTGGGTTGTGCTCATTGCGGGTGGGTCGGGCGGAGGATTAATTTTTCCTGCTCCTTTGAGTAGGGGCTCGTCCTTGGTGCCCATTCTGTCTGGGAGTGTTTTGTGCGGGAGCTTCGGTAGGCAGAATCTCAAGGAAGCCCAGTCTGTGTGCCCAAACCCCTCCCTGTAATGAGAACAGCGCTTCCGCCCAACCCCAACACGGACCATTCACTGTAACATCCCGAGTATAGGCCGCACCCCTGATTTAAATACTTACATTAGGGGAAAAAAGTGCGGCCTATACTCGGAACAATACGGTATTTAATTGTATTCTACCCATGATTATTCCTGTCATTCTTTTAGAATTCCTAGGATTCTTCAGATTCTTCAGGATGGTTTAGATAAACGTTTATCTGCCAGTACTTTGAAACATTACAGAAAGGGCAGAAATTTGTGCTTTCAAAGGAAAATTGTTCATCTTCCTGACATTGATTGTTTTGTTCAGGCTTTAATCCAGATTAAACCTGTTATAAATCCTATTTCTCCTCCTTGACGTCTTAACCTAGTATTAAAAATCTTACAGGCTCCACATTTGAGCCTATGCATACTTTGGACATTAAACTACTTTCTTGAAAAGTGTTGTTTCTTTTGGCTAACTCTAGCAGAGTTTCTAAATTGTCTGCTCTCTTGTGAGTCTCCTTATCTGATTTTCCATCAAGATAAAGTTGTTTTGTGAACTTCTTTCCAATTTTTACCTAAAGTTGTTAACCCACACAACATTAATAGGGAAATTATCGTTCTCTCCTTTTGTCCTAATCCCAAAATAGCTACTGAAAAAGCGTTGCATTCTTTGGATGTTTTCAGAGTATTGAAATATTATGTTGATACTACTAAGGATTTCAGACAGACTTCTAGTCTGTTTGTTCTTTTTTTTTCTGGTCCTAAAAAATGACAATGTCTCAGCTATTTCTTTAACCTCTTGGTTGAAACTTTTGATTCAAAAAGCTTATTTGGAGGCGTGTCAGCCTCCTCCACAGAGAATTACAGCTCATTCTACTAGATCGGTTGCCACATCTTTGGCTTTCAAGAATGAGGCTACAGTTCATTAAATTTGCAAAGTGGCCACTAGATCTTCTCTGCATACTTTTACAAAATTTTACCATTTTGATGTTTTTGCATCGTCAGAAGCAGCTTTTGGTGGAAAGGTCCTTCAGACAGTTGTCCGTTTAATAATTGTGCCTATAATTTGAGTTTTTTGTGATGAAAGACATTATTTTGGGTTTTAGATTTAATTTCTCAGTGAAAAAAGCTGTTTTTATTTCATCACTCCTTCAATGTTACTCGTGGACTTCCACATCTTGGGTATTATATCCCATATGTAACCGCTCCTGGACTCCTGCCACCTATATGAAAGAAAACATAATTTATGGAAGGACTTACCTGATAAATTAATTTATTTTATGGTGGCGAGAGTCCACGAGGCCCCACCCATTTGGGGTTATATTTTTGTTTAAAGCACATCTTTTTTCCTGATCCTCTTTATTGACTTGTACTCCTTAAACACCTCACCACTTAGCTATTCATAAAACTGAGGTATGTGGGAGGTGGGTGGGGTATTTATAGGCTTTTGAGGTTCAGAAAAATTTGCCTCCTTTTGATAGGAATGTATATCCCATACGTAACAGCTTGTGGACTCTCCCCACCATGAAATAAATTAATTTATCAGGTAAATTCTTAAATAAATTATGTTTTTGGGTTTTTGTGTGGTATTGGATTAGGTTTTTCAGTGAAAAAAAGTTTATTAAATCCCACCCTTTGTTTTTCATTACTTGTGGACTCCACAGCTTGTTTATTAGTTCCCAAGAGTAATGGATCATTGACTCTCACCACCTGTATGAAAGAAAACATAATTTATGCTTACCTGATTTATTTATTTCATTGTGTTGAGAGTCTACGAGACCCCACCTTGTTTTTTTGGTGTTGTTTTTTTTTTTTTCTTATGCACATCTCTACTCTCTTTATTTTTCCTTATTTCTTTTCCTACCTCATTTTCCTAGACTGAGGTACCTGTGAGGTAAAATAGTTTTTATAGAGCTTTTGTGGTTTGGTAATCTTTGCCTCCTCCTAGTCGTAGGGAAGAGTAATTCCCAGGAGTAATAAATTGTGTTCTCTCACCACCATGAAAGGAATTAATTTATCAGGAAAGCATAAACAATGTTTTTATAGTAATCTCGTTGATTTCACTGCTTTGGTATTGATTCCCATATGGATGACTCGTGGACTCTCCATCTGATGCAAAAAAACAAAATGTATGGTTGCCTGATTAATTTTCTTTTACAAGATATGACGAGTCCACGGATTTCATCCTTACTTGTGGGATATCGCCTCCTGGTCAGCAGGAGGAGGCAAAGAGCTCCACAGCAGAGCTGTATATATAGCCCCTCCCTTCCCTCCCCCCCAGTCATTCTCTTTGCCTGTGTTAGTTATAGGAGTGAGGTAAAGTGAGGTGTTAGTTTTAGATTCTTCAATCAAGTATTTTTTATTTTTAAATGGTGCCGATGTGTACTATTTTATACTGGGCAGCTGCTGGAAGAACCAGTCTGGAGAACTTGTGAGATTTTAGTCTCACTGCGCCTCTCATATTGATGCTGCCTGGTCCTGGGCTTAGTGAATATTTCCTAAGACTTATGTTTCTTCACAGGACCTCAGGAGAAGAAGTGGATCTCTTGACACTGTGGGGAATTGCATGCTGTTCCTCAGCATGGAGGTAGGTGCAGTTCGTATTTATTCTGGGGCTTTAGGGCTTATCTCAGAAGAGGACTGTACTAGCCTATTATGTATTTTAACAGGATCCATATAGAGCAGGATCAATGTTTCTTAGGCTCTGAATAGGGCTGACTATGCTGGTGGACGGTAAGTCATGAAAGATATAAATAATATGACAGCCCACATATAGTTAATTTTTTGCCCTGACAGTCCGGTGTTAATGACTGTGACCAGAAGCGCTGGGATATTCTTGTGCTGCGCTACGTGCACATAGGGGCATACATTTATTTGTGGCTGACGCTGGGGACTTGTATGATGTTTTTACTGTGTGGTATAAACTTAATTTGGCGGTGTATGGCGTTAGAGCGCCATTTCCTTTTCCCGGGTTGTAGTGTGTTACGGCGGGGCTTGTTCTCGCACGCTCTGATAGCGCAGTTGCGTATCGCTCATGCTACGAGCAGATTGAGACTAGAAGGATCCGCTTGGCAAGAGGTGTTAGGCTGATTGAGAACTACGGTGGTCACAGAGGCAGGTAGGATCCACAGCGGAGCTGTGGAGAGGTGACTGAATTATTAGTAGGGCCCTTTAGCAGTGTTAACGGTTATTGAGCCGTTCCTACTAAAGCTGCATTCTTTTTCTGTTCTTGTATAACGATTAAGTTAAGGGGCTATATATTAAAACACAGTTAACTAAAAATAGTTTTTTTGCACAAATTGGGTTTTTTAACAGTGAGTGACTACGCTTGCATTTGCGAATCAGTTTATTATGGAGGACATTGAAAACGTTACATGTCCCATGTGTTTGGATGCT
The DNA here is from genome assembly GCF_027579735.1 of Bombina bombina. NCBI lineage: Eukaryota > Metazoa > Chordata > Amphibia > Anura > Bombinatoridae > Bombina > Bombina bombina. Next base: position 445,354,466 of record NC_069499.1, read on the forward strand.
ATTGTGGAATCCACTGGTACATTGTGCCCTAGATGTATTGAAAGGGCTTTAGAATGTAAGGAGCAAATTTTCTTTAAGAATTGTAATAAAGATAGCTCTAATGACGGTTCTCAGACTGATAAGACTCGGGGTATGCCGCAGTTTTCGCCCCAAGCATCACAGCCTTTAACGCCCGCACAAACGACACCATGCTCTTCTATGGTGTCTACTTCTTTTACTTTGCAGGATATGGCTGCAGTTATGTCATCCACTCTCACAGAAGTTTTGTCTAAGTTGCCTGTGTTACAGGGCAAACGATGCAGGACAGAAACCCATATGGTTCCAGCGACTTCTGATGCTCTGTTGGCTGTCTCTGATTTACCCTCCCAGGGATCTGATTTGGGGGGGTAGGGAGCTTCTGTCTGAGGGGGAACTTTCTGATTCAGGAAGTGTGTTACCTCAGACAGACTCGGACGTTATGTCCTTCAGATTTAAGCTTGAACATCTCCGCCTGTTGCTTAGGGAGATTTTAGCGACTCTGGACGACTGTGATTCACCTACTTCCTCAGGACAAGACAGCTAAACAAAGGAGACAGAGTAATTTTCGTTCCTTTTGAAATTTCAAAGGAGTCCCCTCTTCCTCTTCCGCTTAACAGGAAGGGGACTTGGCACAACCCAAGCCCGTCTGGAGACCCAATCAGGCTTGGAACAAGGGTAAACAACTTAAGAAGCCCGCTGCTGCTCCCAAAACAGCATGAAGGGGCGGCCCCCGATCCGGGACCGGATCTAGTTGGGGGGGCAGACTTTGTCTCTTTGTCCAGGCTTGGATAAGAGATGTTCAGGATCCTTGGACACTGGAGATCGTGTCCCAGGGGTACCAACTGGAGTTCAAAAATTCTCTCCCAAGGGGAAGGTTTCTTCTTTCACGATTGTCTGTAGACCAGACAAAAAGAGAGGCGTTCTTATGTTGTGTAAAAGAACTTTCCACTATGGGAGTAATTCGTCCCGTTCCAATACAGGAACAGGGGCAGGGATTTTACTCAAATCTCTTTGTGGTTCCCAAAAAAGAGGGAACGTTCAGACCCATTTTAGATCTCAAGAGTCTAAACAAGTTTCTCAGAGTCCCATCCTTCAAGATGGAGACAATTCGGACAATTCTTCCATTGATCCAGGAGGGTCAATATATGACTACCGCGGACTTAAAGGACGCATATCTTCACATTCCTTTCCACAGAGATCATCACCAGTTTCTAAGGTTTGCCTTCTTGGACAAGCATTTTCAGTTCGTGGCTCTTCCCTTCGGGTTGGCCACGGCACCCAGGATCTTCACGAAGGTTCTAGGGTCCTTGTTAGCGGTTCTCAGACTACGGGGTATTGCAGTGGCGCCTTATCTGGACGATATTCTGATCCAGGCTTCATCTTATCATCTAGCAATGTCTCATACCGACATGGTCCTAGCCTTTCTGAGGACTCACGGGTGGAAAGTGAATATAGAAAAGAGTTCACTGATTCCACAGACAAGGGTTCCTTTCCTGGGAACTCTTATAGATTCTGTATCTATGAAAATTTTCCTGACGGAGGTCAGAAAGTTAAATATTCTGAACACATGCCGTGCCCTTCAGTCCAGTCCTCGGCTCAATGCATGGAGGTAATTGGATTGATGGTGGCGGCAATGGACATCATTCCGTTTGCTCGTTTTCATCTCAGACCTCTACAACTGAGCATGCTCAGGCAGTGGAATGGAGATTATGCAAATTTGTCTCCTCAGATGGATCTAGATCAGGAGACAAGAGACTCTCTTCTGTGGTGGTTGTCGCAGGGTCATCTGTCCCAAGGGACGTGCTTCCGCAGACCCTCATGGGTGATAGTGACAACGGACGCCAGTCTACTAGGTTGGGGTGCAGTCTGGAATTCCCTGAAGACTCAGGGTGTGTGGACTCAGTCGGAGTCTCTACTTCCAATCAATATTCTGTAGTTAAGAGCGATATTCAATGCGCTTCAGGCTTGGCCTCAGTTGGCTTCGGCCAAATTCATCCGATTTCAGTCGGACAACATCACAACTGTGGCTTACATCAATCATCAGGGAGGAACAAGGAGTTCCTTAGCAATGACAGAAGTATCCAAGATAATTTGGTGGGCAGAGGCTCACTCTTGTTATCTATCAGCAATCTATATCCCAGGAGTGGACAACTGGTAAGCTGACCTTTTGAGCAGACAGACCTTTCATCTGGGAGAATGGGAACTCCATCCGGAGGTCTTTACCACCCTGACTCTCAGATGTGGCAGACCGGAATTGGATCTGATGGCATCTCGTCAGAATGCCAAGCTCCCGAGATATGGATCCAGGTCCAGGGATCCTCAGGCCGAACTGATAGATGCCTTGGCAGTGCCTTGGTCGTTCAACCTAGCTTATGTGTTTCCACCGTTTACTCTCCTTCCCCAGGTGATTACACGGATCAAACAGGAGAGGGCTTTGGTGATTCTAATTGCTCCTGCTTGGCCTCACAGGACTTGGTATGCCGATCTGGTGGACATGTCCTCTCTGCCACCGTGGAAGCTTCCATTGAGGCAGGACCTTCTCATTCAGGGACCCTTCCATCATCCAAATCTAGTTTCTCTGCAGCTAACTGCTTGGAGATTGAACGCTTGATTTTATCTAAGCGGGGGTTCTCTGATGCGGTCATTGATACCTTGATTCAGGCACGCAAGCCTGTTACCAGAAAGATTTACCATAAGATATGGCGTAAATATCTTTATTGGTGCAAATCCAATGGCTACTCATGGAGTAGGGTTCGGATTCCCAGGATTTTGTCTTTTCTCCAAGAAGGATTGGAGAAAGGGTTGTCAGCAAGTTCCTTAAAGGGACAGATTTCTGCCTTGTCTATCTTGCTACACAAGCGTCTGGCAGATGTTCCAGATATTCAATCTTTTTGTCAGGCCTTGACTAGAATCCGGCCTGTGTTTAGACAAATTGCTCCTCCTTGGAGTTTAAATTTAGTTCTTAGAGTTCTTCAAGGGGTTCAGTTTGAACCCATGCATTCCATAGATATTAAGTTGTTATCTTGGAAAGTTTTGTTTTTGGTTGCTATTTCTTCTGGTCGCAGAGTATCAGAGCTTTCGGCTCTACAGTGTGATTCTCCTTATCTTATTTTCCATGCTGATAAGGTGGTGTTACGTACCAAACCTGGTTTTCTTCCTAAGGTTGTTTCTAACAAGAATATTAAAAAGGAAATTGTTGTTCCTTCCTTGTGTCCTAACCCTTCTTCTAAGAAGGAACGTCTGTTACATAATTTGGACGTAGTCCGTGCCTTGAAGTTTTGCTTGCAGGCGACTAAAGAATCTCGTCAAACATCTTCATTATTTGTTGTTTTTGCTGGGAAACGTAGGGGTCAGAAAGCTACGGCTACCTCTTTCTTTTTGGCTGAAGAGTATCATCCGTCTGGCATATGAGACTGCTGGACAGCAGCCTCCTGAACGAATTACAGCTCATTCTACTAGGGCTGTGGCTTCCTCATGGGCATTTAAAAACAATGCTTCTGTTGAACAAATTTGCAATTCTCCAACTTGGTCGTCTCTTCATACTTTTTCCAAATTTTCCAAATTTGATACTTTTGCTTCATCTGAGGCAGTTTTTGGGAGAAAGGTTCTTCAAGCAGTGGTGCCTTCCGTTTAGGTTCCTGTCTGGTCCCTTCCTTTTATCCGTGTCCTATTGCTTTGGTATTGTATCCCACAAGTAAGGATGAAATCCGTGGACTCGTCATATCTTGTAAAAGAAAAGGAAATTTATGCTTACCTGATGAATTTATTTCTTTTACGATATGACGAGTCCACGGTTATTTTATGTAGCCAGGTTTTTATTTTTGTTAAACTTCAGTCACCTCTGCTCCTTGGCATTTCCTTTCTCTTCCTAACTTCGGTCGAATGACTGGAGGGGGAGGGAAGGGAGGGGCTATATATACAGCTCTGCTGTGGAGCTCTTTGCCTCCTCCTGCTGACCAGGAGGCGATATCCCACAAGTAAGGATGAAATCCGTGGACTCGTCATATCGTAAAAGAAATAAATTTATCAGGTAAGTATAAATTTCCTTTCTTTCATGATGATGAGAGTCCATGAGCCCTGCCCTTTCTTAAAGATCAGGATGGGAGTTCCCAAACGTGATGACTTCTGGAATCTCACCATCATGAATTTAACAGTAGGCATACATTTAGGGGTTTTTGTCCCTGTAGCATAGATCTTTTATTATAATGTTGTTCTATATTTTCTTATAAATATATATTTCTTTCATGTAATTAGTCCATGAGCTAGTGACGTATGGGATATACATTCCTACCAGGAGGGGCAAAGTTTCCCAAACCTCAAAATGCTTATAAATACACCCCTCACCACACCCACAAATCAGTTTTACAACCTTTGCCTCCCGTGGAGGTGGTGAAGTAAGTTTGTGCTAGATTCTACGTTGATATGCGCTTTGCAGCAGGCTGGTGCCCGGTTTTCCTCTCAGTGTGCAGTGAATGTCAGAGGGATGTGAAGAGAGTATTGCCTATTTGAATTCAATGGTCTCCTCCTACGGGATCTATTTCATAGGTTCTCTGTTATCGGTCGTAGAGATTCATCTCTTACCTCCCTTTTCAGATCGACGATATACTCTTATATACCATTACCTCTACTGATTCTCGTTTCAGTACTGGTTTGGCTTTCTACTACATGTAGATGAGTGTCCTGGGGTAAGTAAGCCTTATTTTTTGTGACACTCTAAGCTATGGTTGGGCACTTTTATATAAAGTTCTAAATATATGTGTTTAAACATTTATTTGCCTTGATTCAGGATGATCAATATTCCTTATTTCAGACAGTCAGTTTCATTATTTGGGATAATGCATATGAATTAAAAAAAAATTCTTACCTTAAAAATTTACTTTTTTCCCTGTGGGCTGTTAGGCTCGCGGGGGCTGAAAATGCTTCATTTTATTGCGTCATTCTTGGCGCAGACTTTTTTGGCGCAAAAAATTTCTTGTCATTTCCGGCGTCATACTTGTCGCCGGAAGTTGTTCGTGTTTGCGTCATTTTTTTTACGTTTTGCACCAAAAATGTCGGCGTCACCGGATGTGGCGTCATTCTTGGCGCCAATAGCATTTGGGCACCAATAATGTGGGCGGCTTTTTTTGGCGCTAAAAAATGTGGGCGTCATTTTTATCTCCACCTTTTTTCACACATTATTTAAGTCTCATTTTTCATTTGCTTCTGGTTGCTAGAGGCTTGTTCATTGGCATTTTTTCCCATTCCTGAAACTGCCTTTTAAGGAATTTGATAGATTTTGCTTTATATGTTGTTTTTTCTCTTACATATTGCAAGATGTCTCAGATTGACCCTGGATCAGAAGCTACTTCTGGAAAAACGCTGCCTGATGCTGGTTCCACCAAAGTTAAGTGTATCTGCTGTAAACTTGTGGTAACTGTCCCTCCGGCTGTAGTTTGTGATGAATGTCATGATAAACTTGCTAATGCAGATAGTATTTCCATTAGTAATATATCATTACCTGTTGCTGTTCCATCAACATCTAATACTCAGGATGTTCCTGTTAATATAAGAGATTTTGTTTCTAAATCTATTAGGAAGTCTATGTCTGTTATTCCTCCTTCCAGTAAACGTAAAAGGTCTTTTAAAACTTCACATTTTTCAGATGAATTTTTAAATGAACATCATCATTCTGATTTGTCTGTTTCTGATGATGATTTTTCTGGTTCAGAGGATTCTGTCTCAGATATTGACACTGATAAATCTTCATATTTATTTAAAATGGAATTTATTCGTTCTTTACTTAAAGAAGTTTTAATCGCATTAGAGATGGAGGAATCTAGTCCTCTTGATACTAAATCTACTAAGCGTTTAAATTCGGTTTTTAAACCTCCTACAGTTATTCCGGAAGTTTTTCCTGTCCCTGGTGCTATTTCTGAAGTAATTTCTAGGGAATGGAATAATCTGGGTAATTCATTTACTCCTTCTAAAAGGTTTAAGAAATTGTATCCTGTGCCATCTGACAGATTAGAGTTTTGGGACAAAATCCCTAAAGTTGATGGGGCTATCTCTACTCTCCCTAAACGTACTACTATTCCTACGGCAGATAGTACTTCCTTTAAGGATCCTTTAGATAGGAAAATTGATTCCTTTCTAAGGAAAGCTTATTTATGTTCAGGTAATCTTCTTAGGCCTGCTATTTCTTTGGCTGATGTTGCGGCAGCTTCCACTTTTTGGTTGGAGGCTTTGGCACAACAAGTGTCAGATCATAATACTCATAGCATTGTTAAACTTCTTCAACATGCTAATAACTTTTTTTGTGATGCCATCTTTGATATCATTAGAGTTGATGTCAGGTATATGTCTTTAGCTATTTTAGCTAGAAGAGCTTTATGGCTTAAAACTTGGAATGCAGATATGTCTTCTAAGTCAACTTTGCTTTCTTTTTCTTTCCAAGGTAATAAATTGTTTGGTTCCCAGTTGGATTCTATTATTTCAACTGTTACTGGGGGGAAAGGAACTTTTTTACCTCAGGATAAAAAATCTAAAGGTAAATATAGGGCTGCTAATCGTTTTCGTTCCTTTCGTCAGAATAAGGAACAGAAGCCTGATCCTTCCCCTAAAGGAACAGTTTCTGTTTGGAAACCATATCCAGTCTGGAATAAAACCAAGCCTTTTAGAAAGCAAAAGTCAGCTCCCAAGTCCACATGAAGGTGCGGCCCTCATTCCAGCACAGCTGGTAGGGGGCAGATTAAGATTTTTCAAAGAAATTTGGATCAATTCGATTCACAGTCTTTGGATTCAGAACATTGTTTCACAAGGGTACAGAATAGGTTTCAAGGTAAGGCCTCCTGCAAGAAGATTTTTTCTTTCTCGCATTCCAATAAATCCAGTGAAGGCTCAAGCATTTCTGAAATGTGTTTCAGATCTAGAGTTGGCTGGAGTAATTGTGCCAGTTCCAGTTCTGGAACAGGGTCTGGGGTTTTACTCCAATCTATTAATTGTACCAAAGAAGGAGAATTCCTTCAGACCAGTTCTGGATTTAAAAATATTGAATCATTATGTAAGGATACCAACATTCAAAATGGTAACTATAAGGACTATTCTGCCTTTTGTTCAGCAAGGGCATTATATGTCCACAATAGATTTACAGGATGCATATCTGCATATTCCGATTCATCCAGATCACTATCCGTTTCTGAGATTCTCTTTTCTAGACAAGCATTACCAGTTTGTGGCTCTGCCGTTCGGCCTAGCAACAGCTCCACTGATTTTTTCAAAGGTTCTCGGTGCCCTGCTATCTGTAATCAGAGAACAGGGTATTGTGGTATTTCCTTATTTGGACGATATCTTGGTACTTGCTCAGTCTTCACATTTAGCAGAATTTCACACGAATCGACTTTTGTCATTTCTTCAAGAACATGGTTGGAGGATCAATTTACCAAAGAGTTCATTGATTCCTCAGACAAGGGTAACCTTTTTAGGTTTCCAAATAGATTCAGTGTCCATGACTTTGTCTCTGACGGACAAGAGACGTCTGAAATTGGTTTCAGCTTGTCGAAACCTTCAGTCTCAGTCATTCCCTTCGGTAGCTTTATGCATGGAAATTCTAGGTCTTATGACTGCTGCATCGGACGCGATCCCCTTTGCTCGTTTTCACATGCGACCTCTTCAGCTTTGTATGCTGAACCAGTGGTGCAGGGATTATACAAAGATATCACAGTTAATATCTTTAAATCCGATTGTACGACACTCTCTGACGTGGTGGACAGATCACCATTGTTTAGTTCAAGGGGCTTCTTTTATTCTTCCAACCTGGACTATGATCTCAACAGATGTGAGTCTGACAGGTTGGGGAGCTGTATGGGGGTCTCTGACAGCACAGGGGGTTTGGGAATCTCAGGAGGCGAGATTACCCATCAACATTTTGGAACGCTGTGCGATTTTCAGAGCTTTTCAGTCGTGGCCTCTTCTGAAGAGAGAATCGTTCATTTGTTTTCAGACTGACAATGTCACAACCGTGGCATATGTCAATCATCAAGGGGGGACTCACAGTCCTCTGGCTATGAAAGAAGTATCTCAGATACTTGCTTGGGCGGAATCCAGCTCCTGTCTAATTTCTGCGGTTCACATCCCAGGTGTAGACAATTGGGAAGCGGATTATCTCAGTCGCCAGACGTTAGATCCGGGCGAATGGTCTCTTCACCCAGAGGTGTTTCTTCAGATTGTTCAAATCTGGGGTCTTCCAGAAATAGATCTGATGGCCTCTCATCTACACAAGAAACTTCCCAGGTATCTGTCCAGATCCAGGGATCCTCAGGCGGAGGCAGTGGATGCATTGTCACTTCCTTGGAAGTATAATCCTGCCTATATCTTTCCGCCTCTGGTTCTTCTTCCAAGAGTGATCTCCAAGATTCTAAAAGAGCGTTCGTTTGTTCTGCTGGTGGCTCCAGCATGGCCTCACAGGTTTTGGTATGCGGATCTTGTTCGGATGGCTACTTGCCAACCTTGGACTCTTCTGTTAAGACCAGACGTTCTATCTCAAGGTCCTTTTTTTCCATCAGGATCTCAAATCATTAAATTTGAAGGTATGGAGATTGAACGCTTGATTCTCAGTCATAGAGGTTTCTCTGACTCCGTAATTAATACTATGTTACAGGCTCGTAAATCTGTGTCTAGGAAGATATATTATCGAGTCTGGAAGACTTACATTTCTTGGTGCTCTTCTCATCAATTTTCCTGGCATTCTTTTAGAATTCCTAGAATTTTACAATTTCTTCAGGATGGTCTGGATAAAGGTTTGTCTGCAAGTTCTTTGAAAGGACAAATTTCTGCTCTTTCTGTGTTTCACAGAAAGATTGCTAATCTTCCTGATATTCATTGTTTTGTACAGGCTTTGGTTCGTATAAAACCTGTCATTAAGTCAATCTCTCCTCCTTGGAGTTTGAATTTGGTTCTGGGGGCTTTACAAGCTCCTCCGTTTGAACCTATGCATTCTCTGGACATTAAATTACTTTCTTGGAAAGTTCTGTTCCTTTTGGCCATCTCTTCTGCTAGAAGAGTTTCAGAGTTATCTGCTCTTTCTTGTGAATCTCCTTTTCTGATTTTTCATCAGGATAAGGCGGTGTTGCAGACTTCATTTAAATTTTTACCTAAAGTTGTGAACTCTAACAACATTAGTAGAGAAATTGTGGTTCCTTCATTGTGTCCTAATCCTAAGAATTCTAAGGAAAGATCGTTGCATTCTTTGGATGTAGTTAGAGCTTTGAAATATTATGTTGAAGCTACTAAAGATTTCCGAAAGACTTCTAGTCTATTTGTTATCTTTTCCAGTTCCAGGAAAGGTCAGAAGGCCTCTGCCATTTCTTTGGCATCTTGGTTAAAATCTTTGATTCATCATGCTTATGTCGAGTCGGGTAAAACTCCGCCTCAAAGGATTACAGCTCATTCTACTAGATCAGTTTCTACTTCCTGGGCGTTTAGGAATGAGGCATCGGTTGATCAGATTTGCAAAGCAGCCACTTGGTCTTCTTTGCATACTTTTACTAAATTCTACCATTTTGATGTGTTTTCTTCTTCTGAAGCAGTTTTTGGTAGAAAAGTACTTCAGGCAGCTGTTTCAGTTTGATTCTTCTACTTATAATTTCAGTTTTTTTCATTATAAGATTAAAACTTTATTTTGGGGTGTGGATTATTTTTTCAGCGGAATTGGCTGTCTTTATTTTATCCCTCCCTCTCTAGTGACTCTTGCGTGGAAGTTCCACATCTTGGGTATTTATTATCCCATACGTCACTAGCTCATGGACTCTTGCTAATTACATGAAAGAAAACATAATTTATGTAAGAACTTACCTGATAAATTCATTTCTTTCATATTAGCAAGAGTCCATGAGGCCCACCCTTTTTTTGTGGTGGTTATGATTTTTTTGTATAAAGCACAATTATTCCAATTGCTTATTTTTTATGCTTTCGCACTTTTTTCTTATCACCCCACTTCTTGGCTATTCGTTAAACTGATTTGTGGGTGTGGTGAGGGGTGTATTTATAGGCATTTTGAAGTTTGGGAAACTTTGCCCCTTCTGGTAGGAATGTATATCCCATACGTCACTAGCTCATGGACTCTTGCTAATATGAAAGAAATGAATTTATCAGGTAAGTTCTTACATAAATTGTTATTTTACCTTCCAATCTATTTATCTTTACTACAGCTATGACATTTTTTGGCAACATTCAGTACTGTTATTGTCTTCCAAAAGTTCCTGTCTGTATCTGGTTACATTTTTTTTTTTTTTTTTTCATTTTAGAGCATTTTATTTGCATTGTGAAAGTACTGTACACACTGCTTTACACACAAGCCCTAGTTGCAATATCTGTCAAGCTGAATGTTGAAGATCGTCTGGTTAGGAGATTATCAGGTGCTGAACAGAAGGTTGGTAGCTTTTATTACAGTTTTTTTTTCCAGTAGCTAAAGATACGTGGAAACGTGCAAGTCTTCTGTCTTCAAATCGTTTATATAACTTTCATTTATTTTAGTGGAAAATAACTGTTTCCCAGATGTTTTGACTTTCTAGATTTACTAAATTGTACTGTATATATGCACCCCTTTCTATTTAAAGTTAGCTATGCATAGTTTGTTGCATAACCTGTAAATAGTGCATTATTTTAGGGCTCTATAAACTTTGATACCATGAAGCCACCAGCACCTTAAAGGGACAGTCTAGTCCAAAATTAAATTTCATGATTCATATAAAGAATGTAATTTTAAACAATTTACTTTTATCACCAATTTTGCTTTGTTCTCTTAGTATTCTTATTTAAAAGCTAAACTTAGGAGGTTCATATGCTAATTTCTAAGCCCTTGAAGGCCACCTCTTCTCTCAGGGCATTTTGACAGTTTTTCACAACTAGAGGGTGTTAGTTCATGTGTGTCATATAGATAACACTGTGCTCACGCACGTGGAGTTCCAGAGAGCCAGCTCTGATTGGCTAAAATGGATGTCTGTCAAAAAAACTGAAATAAGGGGGCAGTTTGCAGAGGCTTAGATACAAGGTAATCACAGAGGTAAAATGTGTGTTTATATAACTGTGTTGGTTATGCAAAACTAGGGAATGGGTAATAATGGGATTATCTATCTTTTAAAACAATAAACATTCTAGTGTAGACTGTCCCTTTTAAGATTTGGCCCTGGTGCACTGGTTTAGAGTCCACACAACAATACTTTTTTGTTGGTATGCTCATCTATTTGAAGAGCATCTGAATTTGGAGCACTATTGTGCTTCTCCCAATTTGATCTTATGTCTGGATAGGGTTCTTCTTCTTTTGTAGGCAGGTATCATAGAAGACCAGCTGGCTACTATTTCTTTCTAAAGACATGGTGAATCCACGGATCATCAATTACTGTTGGGAATATCACTCCTGGCCAGCAGGAGGAGGCAAAGAGCACCACAGCAAAGCTGTTGAGTATCACTTCCCTTCCCACAACCCCCAGTCATTCTCTTTGCCTTTAGTGCAAGGAGGAGGTGAAGGGTGATTTCCACTCTGGCCAAGAGAACTACTATTCCTATTGAGGATAGTTGCTCTTTATCCAATGGATAAAAAGCTGCAGGCCTTTTTAAAGAAGATGTATACTCATAAGGGGTTACAATGGCAACCGCCGTTATGCATTGCTGCACTAACCAGTGCAGCAGCCTATTGGTTTGATGCTTTGTCGAAGTCCCTTCATGCTGAGCTGAGACTCCTTTGGAGGAAATTCAGGATAGGATAAAGGCTCTCAAGTTAGCCAATTCATTTATCACTGACACTTCTTTGCAGGTCATTAAGTTGGGGGCCAAAATATCTGGCTTTGCGATTTTAGCGCGTAGGTCGCTTTGGCTTAAGTCTTGGTCTGCACACGTTTCTTCTAAGACTAAGCTTTTGGCAATCCCGTACAAGGGAAAGACCTTGTTCGGGCCTGCTTTGGCAGAAATTATTTCCGATATCACGGGTGGTAAAGGATCCTTTCTGCCTCAAGACAAGGAGAACAAATCGAAGGGACATCAGACTAATTTTTGTTCCTTTCGTAACTTCAGAGGTAAGTCTTCCCCTGCCTCTATCAAGCAGGAACAATCCAAGCCCTCTCGGAAGCCCGGTCAGTCTTGGAACAAGGGGAAGCAATCCAAGAAACCCACAGCTGATTCAAAGTCAGCATGAAGGGTTTGCCTCTGATCCGGGATCGGATCATGTGGGGGCAGACTCTCTCAGTTCTCGCAAGCTTGGGAATGAGATGTTCCAGACCCGTGGGCAGTGGACATAGTTTTCCAGGGGTACAAGTTAGAGTTCAAGACCTTTCCTCCCAGGGGCAGGTTCCACCTCTCAAGATTATCTGTAGACCAGATAAAAAGAGAAGCATTCTTGAAATGTGTTCAGGATCTTTCCCTCTTGGTAGTGATAGTTCTAGTTCCAAGACAGGAACAGGGTCTCGGTTTTTACTCCAACCTGTTCGTAATTCCCAAAAAAGAGGGAACTTTTCGGCCCATTCTAGATCTAAAGTTACTAAACAGATTCCTCAGAGTGCCGTCCTTCAAGATGGAGACTATACGTTCCATTCTTCCTCTGATTCAAGAAGGTCAATTCATGACGACCATAGACTTGAAGGATGCGTACCTGCACGTTCCCATTCACAGGGATCATCACAAATATCTGTGGTTTACCTATCTAGACAAACATTTCCAATTTTTAGTGCTCCCATTTGGTCTCGCCACAGCTCCCAGAATTTTATCAAAGGTCCTCGGAGCTCTATTGGCTGTAATTCGGTCTTGGGGAATTGCAGTGCCGCCATATCTGGATGACATCTGGTTCAGGTGCCATCCTTGCAACTAGCAGAATCCCATACAAAGATTTTGTTGGCGTTTCTTCATTCCCACGGGTGGAAAATCAACTTGGAGAAAAGTTCTCTTGTTCCATCTTCAAGAGTGACCTTCCTTGGAACCATTATAGACTCTCTGTCTATGAAAATGTTTCTGACGGATGTCAGAAGAGCCAATATTCTGTCTGCTTGCCTGTCTCTACAATCGGCGGCACGACCATCGGTGGCCCAATGCATTTAGGTAATCAGGTTGATTGTGGCTTCCATGGACATAGTTCTGTTTGCTCGGTTCCATTTGAGACCTCTGCAGCTATGCATACTCGCTCAGTGGAACGGAGATTATACAGATCTATCTCAGAGAATAGTTCTGGATCAATCAACAAGGGACTCCCTACTGTGATGGCTGTCACAAGAACATCTGTCCCAGGGGATGTGTTTTCAGAGACCCTCTTGGGTAATTGTGACCACGGATGCCAGCAGTCTGGGACCCGTTGAAGGCAGTTAAAGGCGCAGGGACTTTGGTCTCAGGACCACCAAGAAGGAACTCAGAGTTCCTTAGCCATGATGACGGTGGCACGGATCATCCAGTGGGCAGAGGCTCACAATTGCTGTCTATCTGCCATCCACATTCTAGGAGTGGACAATTGGAAGGCAGACTTTCTGAGCAGACAGACTTTTCATCCCGGGGGGTGGGCACTCCATCCGGAAGTGTTCTCCAGGGTAACAACTAAATGGGGGTTACCAGAATTGGATCTGATGGTGTCTCGTCAGAACACCAAGCTTCCAAAGTATGGTTCGAGGTTGAGAGATCCTCAAGCCTTTCTAATAGATGCTCTGGCAGTTCCTTGGAACTTCAGGTTGGCATATCTCTTTCCTCCGTTTGCACTCCTTCCACGAGTCATCGCTCAGATCAAGCAGGAGAAAGCATTGGTGATCCTAATAGTTCATGCGTGGCCTCGCAGGATCTGGTATGCAGATCTAGTAGAGATGTAGTCTCTACCTCCGTGGAGACTACCACTGAGGAAGGACCTTCTGCTTCAAGGGCCCTTCCTTCATCCAAATCTCATTTCTCTGAAGCCGACTGCTTGGAGATTGAACGCTTGATTTTAGCTAAGCGTGGATTTTCCGAATCGGTCATTGAGACCATGGTTCAGGCTCGTAAGCCTGTCGCTAGAAAGATTTACCATAAGATATGGCGTAGATATCTTTATTGGTGTGAGTCTAAGGGATATTCTTGGAGTAAGGTCAGGGTCCCAAGGATCTTATCTTTTCTCCAGGAAGACCTTGAGAAGGGGTTATCTGTCAGTACCCTCAAGGGTCAGATTTCCGCTCTATCCATTCTGCTGCACAAGCGTCTGGCGGACATGCTAGATGTACAATCCTTTTGTCAGGCCTGTGTTTAAATCTGTTGCTCCACCTTGTAGCCTTAACCTTGTTCTTAAAGTTTTACAACAGGTTCTGTTTAAGCCTATGCATTCCATAGATATTAAGTTATTATCTTGGAAGGTTTTGTTTCTTACTGCTATTTCTTTTGCTCGGAGGGATTCTGAACTCTCAACTTTGCAGTGTTATTCTCCTTATCTCATATTTCATGCAGATAAGGCAGTTCTCCGTACCAAGTTTGGTTTTCTTCCTAAGGTTGTTTCGGACAGAAATATTAATCAGGAAATTGTTGTTCGTTCTCTCTGTCCTAATCCTCCTTCTCATAAAGAATGTTTGTTGCACAACTAAGATGTTGTTAGGGCTCTTAAATTCTATCTGCAGGCTATGAAGGACTTTTGTCAGTCTTCTGCATTATTTGTTTGCTTTTCTGGAAAACTTAAGGGTCAGAAAGCTACTGCCACTTCTCTTTCTCTCTGGTTGAGAAGTATTATGCGTTTGGCTTATGAGACTGCTGGCCAGCAGCCTCCTGAGAGAATTACATCTCATTCCACTAGGGCGGTGTCTTCTTCTTGGGCCTTCAAGAATGAGGCCTCTGTAGAACAGATCTGTAAGGCTGCGACTTGGTCTTCTTTGCACACTTTTTCTAAATTCTATAAAAATGATACTTTTGCCTCGGCTGAGCCTTCTTTTGGGAGAAAGGTTCTGCAAGCAGTGGTGCCTTCTGTTTAGGTTACCTGTCTTGTCCTCCCTTATCATCTGTGTCCTCTAGCTTGGGTATTGTTTACCAAAAGTAATTGATGATCCATGGACTCACCGTATCTTAAGAAAGAAAACAAAATTTATGCTTACCTGCTACATTTATTTATTTCTTGACACGGTAAGTCCACGGCCCTCCCTGTTTTTAGACAGTTTTTATATAAACCTCTGCACCTTGTGTTATTTCTTTTCTCTTCTTGCTCTTCGGTCGATTGACTGGGGGTTTTGGGAAGAGTGATACTTAACAGCTTTGCTGTTTTGCTCTTTGCCGCCTCCTGCTGGCCAGGAGTGATATTCCCAACAGTAATTGATGATCCGTGTACTCACCGTGTCAATAAATAAATAAATTTATCAGGTAAGCATAAATTTATTTTTTTCACAGATTTATTAAAGTATAATAATACATTTTACAACATTTTCATAAGATGCTGTCAAGCCAGCTCAGTAATCATATGTAAGTAAATACATAACTGAATAAAGCGAAAGAGAAAACAACACAAAACATACATGGCATCAAATTATAAAGTATACATGTCCATCAGGTGGTCAGAACAGGTGTTGCCAAGGCTGGTACACAAACAGATTTTCAGCCAGAGTGAACAAATAGAGTGGTGACTATGGTTGAATAAAGTAGATTGAACGTCATAGGGAAAAAGAAAATAAATATATATATATATATATATATATATTTGTGTGTGTGTATATGTGTGTGTGTGTATATGTGTGTGTGTGTGTGTGTGTATATATATATATATATATATATATATATATATATACGTATGTGTGTAACCCTGACATTACCCAAGCGGCTGTTGGTAAAGCCCGATGTAATGTTATTCCCCCATATACACAATTTTTTTGCCTCTGCTTGGGGGGGATCAAGGAAGGTACCTTCGCGGCCCTTGAACCCCCCAGGCGGAGACAAAAAATATAGTGAAGATGTGTGAATTACAGTTTATTGTATATATGTTTGATGCAGTGACTCAAAGGCACTCAATGTTACATCTGGCTTCACCACAGCCGCTTGGTAATGTTAGGATTACCCAATTTCTTTCTTTACCCGCAACATATATATATATGTGTGAGAATCTTCTCTCTTGTACTGTTATCCCTGTAGATTTTATTATGAAGATTCAAACCTTTGCTTAAGCTGCTTTGGAGCCCTTGCCGGGCATGTTCGCACATTAGAGCCTGCTTCCCGCAATGTAAGAAGCAGTCAATGCCGTCCGGACAGGTTATAAAGTTGGGCCTTACTATATAAGGTTCTCAAAGTATCCAACTTATTGAATCTATAATTACTAAACTCTTCTAGGGATATTATCTCTGTTATGTGCTCTATCCACATATAAGCTGTAGGAGCTTTTTGAGGCTTCCATTTCTGGCTATTAAAGCTTTAGCTGAGCTTAAAGAATATTGTACAAGTTTAAGATGAAGTTTACAGGGGTGTTTTGGTAATTGATTGAGCAGGGCTGTTGTTGGGTCTAGATTAAGATCCTGGCTTTTACCCAATAGGGCATTAATAAACTTTCCAATAGAGTTAAAAAAGGAATTGTAAGACAACTCAACCGTACATGCATCAAAGAACCCCCTCCAGACATCCCCTCCAACATAAGGCGGAAGCAATAATAAACTCTTTAGGCATGATGGAGTAAGGTACCATCTACTAAGAACTTTAAAATTAAGAGCTAGTACTTTTATAGAGGTAGAGGATTTTTGTCCTGTTTTTTATTGATATATGCTTTTCTTTCATGTAATTAGCAAGAGTCCATGAGCTAGTGACGTATGGGATATACATTCCTACCAGGAGGGGCAAAGTTTCCCAAACCTCAAAATGCCTATAAATACACCCCTCACCACACCCACAAATCAGTTTTACAAACTTTGCCTCCTATGGAGGTGGTGAAGTAAGTTTGTGCTAGATTCTACGTTGATATGCGCTCCGCAACAGGTTGGAGCTCGGTTTTCCTCTCAGCGTGCAGTGAATGTCAGAGGGATGTGAGGAGAGTATTGCCTATTTGAATGCAATGATCTCCTTCTACGGGGTCTATTTCATAGGTTCTCTGTTATCGGTCGTAGAGATAAATCTCTTACCTCCCTTTTCAGATCGACAATATACTCTTATATATATATATATACCATTACCTCTGCTGATTTTCGTTTCAGTACTGGTTTGGCTTTCTACAACATGTAGACGAGTGTCCTGGGGTAAGTAAGTCTTATTTTCTATGACACTCTAAGCTATGGTTGGGCGCTCTTTTTATAAAGTTCTAAATATATGTATTCAAACATTTATTTCTTTCATGTAATTAGCAAGAGTCCATGAGCTAGTGACGTATGGGATATACATTCCTACCAGGAGGGGCAAAGTTTCCCAAACCTTAAAATGCCTATAAATACACCCCTCACCACACCCACAATTCAGTTTTACAAACTTTGCCTCCGATGGAGGTGGTGAAGTAAGTTTGTGCTAGATTCTACGTTGATATGCGCTCCGCAGCAAGTTGGAGCCCGGTTTTCCTCTCAGCGTGCAGTGAATGTCAGAGGGATGTGAGGAGAGTATTGCCTATTTGAATGCAGTGATCTCCTTCTACGGGGTCTATTTCATAGGTTCTCTGTTATCGGTCGTAGAGATTCATCTCTTACCTCCCTTTTCAGATCGACGATATACTCTTATATATACCATTACCTCTGCTGATTCTCGTTTCAGTACTGGTTTGGCTATCTGCTATATGTAGATGAGTGTCCTGGGGTAAGTAAGTCTTTTTTTCTGTGACACTCCAAGCTATGGTTGGGCACTTTGTTTATAAAGTTCTAAATATATGTATTCAAACATTTATTTGCCTTGACTCAGAATGTTCAACTTTCCTTATTTTCAGACAGTCAGTTTCATATTTGGGATAATGCATTTTAATTTAACATTTTTCTTACCTTAAAATTTGACTTTTTCCCTGTGGGCTGTTAGGCTCGCGGGGGCTGAAAATGCTTCATTTTATTGCGTCATTCTTGGCGCAAAAATTCTATTTCCGTTTCCGGCGTCATACGTGTCGCCGGAAGTTGCGTCATTCTTTGACGTTATTTTGCGCCAAAAATGTCGGCGTTCCGGATGTGGCGTCATTTTTGGCGCCAAAAAGCATTTAGGCGCCAAATAATGTGGGCGTCTTATTTGGCGCGAAAAAATATGGGCGTCACTTTTGTCTCCACATTATTTAAGTCTCATTTTTTATTGCTTCTGGTTGCTAGAAGCTTGTTCTTTGGCATTTTTTCCCATTCCTGAAACTGTCATTTAAGGAATTTGATCAATTTTGCTTTATATGTTGTTTTTTTCTTTTACATATTACAAGATGTTCCACGTTGCAACTGAGTCAGAAGTTACTTCAGGAAAGTCACTGCACAGTGCTGGAGCTACCAAGCTAAGTGTATCTGCTATAAACTTTTGGTATCTGTTTCTCCAGCTGTTATTTGTATTGCATGTCATGTCAAACTTATTAATGCAGATAAAATTTCCTTTAGTACTGTTACATTACCTGTTGCTGTTCCGTCAACATCTAATTTTCAGAGTGTTCCTGATAACATAAGAGATTTTATTTTTTAAATCCATTAAGAAGGCTATGTCTGTTATTTCTCCTTCTAGTATACATAAAAGTCTTTTAAAACTTCTCTTTTTTCAGATGAATTTTTAAATGAACATCATCATTCTGATACTGATAATGGTTCTTCTGGTTCAGAGGTTTCTGTCTCAGAGGTTGATGCTGATAAATCTTTGTATTTGTTCTAGATGGAATTTATTCGTTCTTTACTTAAAGAAGTGTTATTTGCATTAGAAATAGAGGATTCTGGTCCTCTTGATTCTAAATGTTAACGTTTAAATAAGGTTTTTAAATCTCCTGTAGTTATTCCAGAAGTGTTTTTTCTCCCTGATGCTATTTCTGAAGTAATTTCCAGGGAATGGAATAATTTGGGTAATTTATTTACTCCTTCTAGACGTTTAAGCAAATTATATCCTGTGCCATCTGACAGATTAGAGTTTTTTTGAGACAAAAATCCCTAAGGTTATGGGGCTATCTCTACTCCTGCTAATGTACTACTATTCCTACGGCAGATAGTACTTCATTTAAGGATCCTTTAGATAGGAAAATTGAATCCTTTCTAAGAAAAGCTTACTTATGTTCAGGTAATCTTCTTAGACCTGCTATATTTTTAGCGGATGTTGCTGCAGCTTCAACTTTTTGATTAGAAGCTTTAGAGCAACAAGTAACAGATCATAATTTTATAGCATTATTATTATTCTATAACATGCTAATAATTTTATTGGTGATACCATCTTTTGATATCATTAGAGTTGATGTCAGGTATATGTCTCTAGCTATTTTAGCTAGAGAAGCTTTATGGATTAAACTTGGAATGCTGACATGTCTTCTAAGTCATCTTTGCTTTCCCTTTCTTTCCAGGGTAAATAATCATTTTAGTTCCTTTCCTTACAAGGAACAAAAGCCTGATCCTTCATCCTCAGGAGCGGTATCAGTTTGGAAACTATTTCCAGTTTGGAATATATCCAAGCCTTATAGAAACCTATAGCCAGCTCCTAAGTACCTATGAAGGTGTGGCCCTTATTCCAGCTCAGCTGGTATGGGGCAGATTACGTTTTCTTCGAAGAAATTTGGATCAATTCCGTTCTTAATCTCTGGTTTCAGAAACATTGTTTCAGAAAGGTACAGAATTGGCTTCAAGTTAAGGCCTCCTGCTAAGAGATTCTTTTCTTTCCCGTGTCCCAGTTAACACAGCAAAGGCTCAGCATTTCTGTAATGTGTTTCAGATCTAGAGTTGGCTGGAGTATTTATGCCAGTTCCAGTTCTGGAACAGGGGCTGGGGTTTTATTTTATCTCTTCATTTGTACCAAAGAAGGTCAATTCCTTCAGACCAGTTCCGGATCTGTCATTATTGAATCGTTATGTTAGGATACCAACATTCAAGATGGTTACTGTAGGACTATCCTGCCTTTTGTTTAGCAAGGGCATTATATGTCTACAATAGATTTACAGGATGTGTATCTGCATATTCCGATTCATCCAGATCACTTTTAGTGTCTGAGATTCTCTTTTTAGACAAGCATTACCAGTTTTGTGGCTCTACCGTTTGGCCTAGCCTCAGTTCCAAGAATTTTTTTCAAAGGTTCTCGGTGCCCCTTTTTTCTGTAATCAGAGAATAGGGTTTTGGTATTTCCTTATTTGGACGATATCTTGGTACTTGCTCAGTCTTCTCATTTTCGAAGAATCTCATACGAATCGACTTGTGTTGTTTCTTCAATTTCATGGTTGGAGGATCAATTTACCATTCAGTTCATTGATTCCTCAGACAAGGGTAACCTTTTTAGGTTTCTAGATAAATTCAGTGTCTATGACTCTGTCCTTGTCAGACAAGAGAAGTTTAACATTGATATCAGCTTGTCAAAACCTTCAGTCACAATCATTCCCTTTGGTAGCCTTATGCATGGAAATGTTGGGTCTTAGGACTGCCGCATCAGATGCGATCTCCTTTGCTCGTTTTCACATGCGACCTCTTCAGCTCTGTATGCTGACCCAATGGTGCAGGGATTACTCAAAGATATCTCAATTAATATCTTTAAACCGATTTTACACTCTCTGTCATGGTGGACAGATCACCATCGTTTAGTTCAGGGGGCTTCTTTGTTCTTCCGACCTGGACTATAATCTCAACAGATGCAAGTCTTACAGGTTGGGGAGCTGTGTGGGGGTATCTGACGGCACAAGGGGTTTGGGAATCTCAGGAGGTGAGATTTCCGATCAATATTTTGGAACTCCGTGCAATTTTCAGAGCTCTTCAGTCTTGGCCTCTTCTCAAGAGAGAGTTGTTCATTTGTTTTCAGATAGACAATGTCACAACTGTGGCATACATCAATCATCAAGGAGGGACTCACAGTCCTCTGGCTATGAAAGAAGTATCTCGAATTTTGGTTTGGGCGGAATCCAGCTCCTGTCTATTCTCTGCGGTTCATATCCCAGGTATGGACAATTGGAAAGCGGATTATCTCAGTCGCCAAACGTTGCATCCGGGCGAATGGTCTCTTCACCCAGAGGTATTTCTTCAGATTGTTCAAATGTGGGAACTTCCAGAAATAGATCTGATGGCTTCTCATCTAAACAAGAAACTTCCCAGGTATCTGTCCAGATCCCGGGATCCTCAGGCGGAGGCAGTGGATGCATTATCACTTCCTTGGAAGTATCATCCTGCCTATATCTTTCCGCCTCTAGTTCTTCTTCCAAGAGTAATCTCCAAGATTCTGAAGGAATGCTCGTTTGTTCTGCTGGTAGCTCCGGCATGGCCTCACAGGTTTTGGTATGCGGATCTTGTCCGGATGGCCTCTTGCCAACCGTGGACTCTTCCGTTAAGACCAGACCTTTTGTCTCAAGGTCCTTTTTTCCATCAGGATCTGAAATCCTTAAATTTAAAGGTATGGAGATTGAACGCTTAATTCTTGGTCAAAGAGGTTTCTCTGACTCTGTGATTAATACTATGTTACAGGCTCGTAAATCTGTATCCAGAGAGATATATTATAGAGTCTGGAAGACTTATATTTCTTGGTGTCTTTCTCATCATTTTTCTTGGCATTCTTTTAGAATACCGAGAATATTACAGTTTCTTCAGGATGGTTTAGATAAGGGTTTGTCCGCAAGTTCCTTGAAAGGTCAAATCTCTGCTCTTTCTGTTCTTTTTCACAGACAGATTGCTATTCTTCCTGATATTCATTGTTTTGTACAAGCTTTGGTTCGTATAAAGCCTGTCATTAAGTCAATTTCTCCTCCTTGGAGTTTGAATTTGGTTCTGGGGGCTCTTCAAGCTCCTCCATTTGAACCTATGCATTCATTGGATATTAAATTACTTTCTTGGAAAGTTTTGTTCCTTTTGGCCATCTCTTCTGCCAGAAGAGTTTCTGAATTATCTGCTCTTTCTTGTGAGTCTCCTTTTCTGATTTTTCATCAGGATAAGGCGGTGTTGCGAACTTCTTTTGAATTTTTACCTAAGTTGTGAATTCCAACAACATTAGTAGAGACATTGTGGTTCCTTCATTATGTCTTAATCCTAAGAATTCTAAGGAGAAATCGTTGCATTCTTTGGATGTTATTAGAGCTTTGAAATATTATGTTGAAGCTACTAAGTCTTTCCGAAAGACTTCAAGTTGATTTGTTATCTTTTCCGGTTTTAGAAAGGCCAGAAAACTTCTGCCATTTCTTTGGCATCTTGGTTGAAATCTTTAATTCATCTTGCCTATGTTGAGTCGGGTAAGACTCCGCCTCATAGGATTACAGCTCATTCTACTAGGTCAGTTTCTACTTCCTGGGCGTTTAGGAATGAAGCTTCGGTTGATCAGATTTGCAAAGCGGCAACTTGGTCCTCTTTGCATACTTTTACCAAATTCTACCATTTTGTTGTATTTTCTTCTTCTGAAGCAGTTTTTGGTAGAAAAGTACTTCAGGCAGCGTTTTCAGTTTGAATCTTCTGCTTATGTTTTTTCATTAAACTTTATTTTGGGTGTGGATTATTTTCAGCAGGAATTGGCTGTCTTTATTTTATCCCTCCCTCTCTAGTGACTCTTGTGTGGAAAGATCCACATCTTGGGTAGTCATTATCCCATACGTCACTAGCTCATGGACTCTTGCTAATTACATGAAAGAAAACATAATTTATGTAAGAACTTACCTGATAAATTCATTTCTTTCATATTAGCAAGAGTCCATGAGGCCCGCCCTTTTTTTTTTTTTTTTTTTTTTTTTTTTTTGTGGTGGTTATGATTTTTTTGTATAAAGCACAATTATTCCAATTCCTTATTTTATATGCTTTCGCACTTTTTTCTTATCACCCCACTTCTTGGCTATTCGTTAAACTGAATTGTGGGTGTGGTGAGGGGTGTATTTATAGGCATTTTAAGGTTTGGGAAACTTTGCCCCTCCTGGTAGGAATGTATATCCCATACGTCACTAGCTCATGGACTCTTGCTAATATGAAAGAAATGAATTTATCAGGTAAGTTCTTACATAAATTATGTTTTTCCTTGACTCAGGATGTTCAACATTCTTTATTTTCAGACAGTCCGTTTCATATTTGGGATGATGCATTTGAATCAATCATTTTTTTCTTACCTTAAAAAATTTGACTTTTTCCCTGTGGGCTGTTAGGCTCGCAGGGGCTGAAAATGCTTCATTTTATTGCGTCATTCTTGGCGCAGATTTTTTTGGCGCAAAAAATCTTTTCTGTTTCCGGCGTCATACGTGTCGCCAGAAGTTGCGTCATTTTTTGACGTTCTTTTGCGCCAAAAATGTCGGCGTTCCGGATGTGGCGTCATTTTTGGCGCCAAAAGCATTTAGGCGCCAAATAATGTGGGCGTCTTATTTGGCGCTAAAAAAATATGGGCGTCGCTTTTGTCTCCACATTATTTAAGTCTCATTTTTCATTGCTTCTGGTTGCTAGAAGCTTGTTCTTTGGCATTTTTTCCCATTCCTGAAACTGTCATTTAAGGAATTTGATCAATTTTGCTTTATATGTTGTTTTTTCTCTTACATATTGCAAGATGTCTCATGTTGCATCTGAGCCAGAAGATACTTCAGGAAAATCGCTGCCTGGTGCTGGAACTACCAAAGCTAAGGGTATCTGCTGTAAACTTTTGGTAGCTGTTCCTCCAGCTGTTGTTTGTATTAAATGTCATGACAAACTTGTTAATGCAGAAAATATTTCCTTTAGTAAAATACCATTACCTGTTGCAGTTCCATCAACATCTAATGTTCAGAGTGTTCCTAATAACATAAGAGATTTTGTTTCTGAATCTATTAAGAAGGCTATGTCTGTTATTCCTCCTTCTAGTAAACATAAAAAGTCTTTTAAAACTTCTCTTTATCCAGATGAATTTTTAAATGAACATCATCATTCTGATTCTAATGATTCTTCTGGTTCAGAGGATTCTGTTTCAGAGGTTGATGCTGATAAATCTTCATATTTATTTAAAATGGAATTTATTCGTTCTTTACTTAAAGAAGTCCTAATTGCATTAGAAATTGAGGATTCTGGTCCTCTTGATACTAAATCTAAACGTTTAGACAAGGTCTTTAAATCTCCTGTAGTTATTCCAGAAGTTTTTCCTGTTCCTGGTGCTATTTCTGAAGTAATTTCCAGGGAATGGAATAAATTGGGTAATTCATTTACTCCTTCTAAACGTTTTAAGCAATTATATCCTGTGCCGTCTGATAGATTAGAGTTTTGGGACAAAATCCCTAAAGTTGATGGGGCTATCTCTACCCTTGCTAAACGTACTACTATTCCTACGGCAGATGTTACTTCCTTTAAGGATCCTTTAGATAGGAAAATTGAATCCTTTCTAAGAAAAGCTTATTTGTGTTCAGGTAATCTTCTTAGACCTGCTATATCTTTGGCGGATGTTGCTGCATCTTCAACTTTTTGGTTGGAAACTTTAGCGCAACAAGTAACAGATCATGATTCTCATAACATTATTATTCTTCTTCAACATGCTAATAATTTTATCTGTGATGCCATTTTTGATATTATCAGAGTTGATGTCAGGTTTATGTCTCTAGCTATTTTAGCTAGAAGAGCTTTATGGCTTAAAACTTGGAATGCTGATATGTCTTCTAAATCGACTCTACTTTCCCTTTCTTTCCAGGGTAATAAATTATTTGGTTCTCAGTTGGATTCTATTATCTCAACTGTTACTGGTGGGAAAGGAACTTTTTTACCACAGGATAAAAAATCTAAGGGTAAAAACAGGGCTAATAATCGTTTTCGTTCCTTTTGTTTCAACAAAGAACAAAAGCCTGATCCTTCATCCTCAGGAGCAGTTTCAGTTTGGAAACCATCTCCAGTCTGGAATAAATCCAAGCCTTCTAGAAAAGCAAAGCCAGCTTCTAAGTCCACATGAAGGTGCGGCCCTCATTCCAGCTCAGCTGGTAGGGGGCAGATTACGTTTTTTCAAAGAAATTTGCATCAATTCTGTTCACAATCTTTGGATTCAGAACATTATTTCAGAAGGGTACAGAATTGGTTTCAAGATAAGACCTCCTGCAAAGAGATTCTTTCTTTCCCATGTCCCAGTAAACCCAGCGAAAGCTCAAGCATTTCTGAAATGTGTTTCAGATCTAGAGTTGGCTGGAGTAATTATGCCAGTTCCAGTTCTGGAACAGGGGCTGGGGTTTTATTCGAATCTCTTCATTGTACCAAAGAAGGAGAATTCCTTCAGACCAGTTCTGGATCTAAAAATATTGAATCGTTATGTAAGGATACCAACATTCAAAATGGTAACTGTAAGGACTAACCTGCCTTTTGTTCAGCAAGGGCATTATATGTCTACAATAGATTTACAGGATGCATATCTGCATATTCCGATGCATCCAGCTCACTATCAGTTTCTGAGATTCTCTTTCCTAGACAAGCATTACCAGTTTGTGGCTCTGCCGTTTGGCCTAGCAACAGCTCCAAGAATTTTTACAAAGGTTCTCGGTGCCCTTCTATCTGTAATCAGAGAACAGGGTATTGTGGTATTTCCTTATTTGGACTTTCATACGAATCGACTTTTGTTGTTTCTTCAAAATCATGGTTGGAGGATCAATTCACTAAAAAGTTCATTGATTCCTCAGACAAGGGTAACCTTTTTGGGTTTCCAGATAGATTCAGTGTCCATGACTCTGTCTTTGACAGACAAGAGACGTCTAAAATTGATTTCAGCTTGTCGAAACCTTCAGTCACAATCATTCCCTTCGGTAGCCTTATGCATGGAAATTCTAGGTCTTATGACTGCTGCATCGGACGCGATCCCCTTTGCTCGTTTTCACATGCGACCTCTTCAGCTCTGTATGCTGAACCAATGGTGCAGGGATTACACAAAGATATCTCAATTAATATCTTTAAAACCGATTGTACGACACTCTCTGACGTGGTGGACAGATCACCATCGTTTAGTTCAGGGGGCTTCTTTTGTTCTTCCGACCTGGACTGTAATTTCAACAGATGCAAGTCTTACAGGTTGGGGAGCTGTGTGGGGGTCTCTGACAGCACAAGGGGTTTGGGAATCTCAGGAGGTGAGATTACCGATCAATATTTTGGAACTCCGTGCAATTTTCAGAGCTCTTCAGTCTTGGCCTCTTCTGAAGAGAGAATCGTTCATTTGTTTTCAGACAGACAATGTCACAACTGTGGCATACATCAATCATCAAGGAGGGACTCACAGTCCTCTGGCTATGAAAGAAGTATCTCGAATTCTGGTTTGGGCGGAATCCAGCTCCTGTCTAATCTCTGCGGTTCATATTCCAGGAATAGACAATTGGGAAGCGGATTATCTCAGTCGCCAAACGTTGCATCCGGGCGAATGGTCTCTTCACCCAGAGGTATTTCTTCAGATTGTTCAAATGTGGGAACTTCCAGAAATAGTACTGATGGCTTCTCATATAAACAAGAAACTTCCCAGGTATCTGTCCAGATCCCCGGATCCTCAGGCGGAGGCAGTGGATGCATTATCACTTCCTTGGAAGTATCATCCTGCCTATATCTTTCCGCCTCTAGTTCTTCTTCCAAGAGTAATCTCCAAGATTCTGAAGGAATGCTCGTTTGTTCTGCTGGTAGCTCCAGCATGGCCTCACAGGTTTTGGTATGCAGATCTTGTCCGGATGGCCTCTTGCCAACCGTGGACTCTTCCGTTAAGACCAGACCTTCTGTCGCAAGGTCCTTTTTTCCATCAGGATCTCAAATCCTTAAATTTAAAGGTATGGAGATTGAATGCTTGATTCTTGGTCAAAGAGGTTTCTCTGACTCTGTGATTATAACTATGTTACAGGCTCGTAAATCTGTATCTAGAGAGATATATTATAGAGTCTGGAAGACTTATATTTCTTGGTGTCTTTCTCATCATTTTTCCTGGCATTCTTTTAGAATTCCGAGAATTTTACAGTTTATTCAGGATGGTTTAGATAAAGGTTTGTCCGCAAGTTCCTTGAAAGGTCAAATCTCTGCTCTTTCTGTTCTTTTTCACAGAAAGATTGCTAATCTTCCTGATATTCATTGTTTTGTACAAGCCTTGGTTCGTATAAAACCTGTCATTAAGTCAATTTCTCCTCCTTGGAGTTTGAATTTGGTTCTGGGGGCTCTTCAAGCTCCTCCGTTTGAACCTATGCATTCATTGGACATTAAATTACTTTCTTTCATGTAATTAGCAAGAGTCCATGAGCTAGTGACGTATGGGATATACATTCCTACCAGGAGGGGCAAAGTTTCCCAAACCTTAAAATGCCTATAAATACACCCCTCACCACACCCACAATTCAGTTTTACAAACTTTGCCTCCTATGGAGGTGGTGAAGTAAGTTTGTGCTAGATTCTACGTTGATATGCGCTCCGCAGCAGGTTGGAGCCCGGTTTTCCTCTCAGCGTGCAGTGAATGTCAGAGGGATGTGAGGAGAGTATTGCCTATTTGAATGCAATGATCTCCTTCTACGGGGTCTATTTCATAGGTTCTCTGTTATCGGTCGTAGAGATTCATCTCTTACCTCCCTTTTCAGATCGACGATATACTCTTATATATATACCATTACCTCTGCTGATTTTCGTTTCAGTACTGGTTTGGCTTTCTACAACATGTAGATGAGTGTCCTGGGGTAAGTAAGTAAGCTTATTTTCTGTGACACTCTAAGCTATGGTTAGGCACTTTTTTATAAAGTTCTAAATATATGTATTCAAACATTTATTTGCCTTGACTCAGGATGTTCAACATTCCTTATTTTCAGACAGTCAGTTTCATACTTGGGATAAATGCATTTGTTTCAATAATTTTTTCTTACCTTAAAAATTTGACTTTTCCCTGTGGGCTGTTAGGCTCGCGGGGGCTGAAAATGCTTCATTTTATTGCGTCATTCTTGGCGCGGACTTTTTTGGCGCAAAAATGTTTTTCTGTTTCCGGCGTCATACGTGTCGCCGGAAGTTGCGTCATTTTTTGACGTTTTTTTTGCGTCAAAAGTGTCGGCGTTCCGGATGTGGCGTCATTTTTGGCGCCAAAAGCATTTAGGCGCCAAATAATGTGGGCGTCTTTTTTGGCGCTAAAAAATATGGGCGTCATTTTTGTCTCCACATTATTTAAGTCTCATTATTTATTGCTTCTGGTTGCTAGAAGCTTGTTCACTGGCATTTTTTTCCCATTCCTGAAACTGTCATTTAAGGAATTTGATCAATTTTGCTTTATATGTTGTTTTTTCTTTTACATATTGCAAGATGTTCCACGTTGCAACTGAGTCAGAAGATACTTCAGGAAAATCGCTGCCCAGTGCTGGAGCTACCAAGCTAAGTGTATCTGCTATAAACTTTTGGTATGTTTCTCCAGCTGTTGTTTGTATTGCATGTCATGACTTATTAATGCAGATACAATTTCCTTTAGTACTGTTATATTACCTGTTGCTGTTCCGTCAACATCTAATTTTCAGAGTGTTCCTGATAATATAAGAGATTTTATTTTTTTAAATCCATTTAGAAGGCTGTCTGTTATTTCTCCTTCTAGTATACATAAAAGTCTTTTAAAACTTCTCTTTTTTGCAGATGAATTTTTAAATGAACATCATCATTCTGATACTGATAATGGTTCTTCTGGTTCAGAGGTTTCTGTCTCAGAGGTTGATGCTGATAAATCTTTGTATTTGTTCAAGATGGAATTTATTCGTTCTTTACTTAAAGAAGTATTAATTGCATTAGAAATAGAGGATTCTGGTCCTCTTGATACTAAATCTAAACGTTTAAATAAGGTTTTTAAATCTCCTGTAGTTATTCCAGAAGTGTTTTCTCTCCCTGATGCTATTTCTGAAGTAATTTCCAGGGAATGGAATAATTTGGGTAATTCTTTTACTCCTTCTAAACGTTTAAGCAATTATATCCTGTGCCATCTGACAGATTAGAGTTTTGGGACAAAATCTCTAAGGTTAATGGGGCTGTCTCTACTCCTGCTAAACGTACTACTATTCCTATGGCAGATAGTACTTCATTTAAGGATCCTTTAGATAGGAAAATTGAATCCTTTCTAAGAAAAGCTTACTTATGTTCAGGTAATCTTCTTAGACCTGCTATATTTTTAGCGGATGTTGCTGCAGCTTCAACTTTTTGGTTAGAAGCTTTAGCGCAACAAGTAACAGATCATAATTTTATAGCATTATTATTATTCTATAACATGCTAATAAATTTATTTGTGATACCATCTTTTGATATCATTAGAGTTGATGTCAGGTATATGTCTCTAGCTATTTTAGCTAGAAAAGCTTTATGGCTTAAAACTTGGAATGCTGATATGTCTTCTAAGTCAACTTTGCTTTCCTTTCTTTCCAGGGTAATAAATTATTCGATTTTCAGTTGGATTCTATTATCTCAACTGTTACTGGAGGGAAGGGAACTTTTTTACCAAAGGATAAAAAATCTAAGGTAAATTTAGGTCTAATAATCATTTTCGTTCCTTTCCTCACAACAAGGAACAAAAGCCTGGTCCTTCATCCCAGGAGCGGTATCAGTTTGGAATCCTTTTCCAGTTTGGAATATATCCAAGCCTTATAGAAACCTATAGCCAGCTCCTAAATACCCATGAAGGTGCGGCCCTCATTCCAGCTCAGCTGGTATGGGGCAGTTTGTTTTCTTCAAGGAAATCTGGATCAATTCCGTTCACAATCTCTGGTTTCAGAACATTGTTTCAGAAAGGTACAGAATTGGCTTCAAGTTAAGGCCTCCTGCAAAGAGATTTTTTTCTTTCCCGTGTCCCAGTAAACACAGCAAAGGCTCAGCATTTCTGAAATGTGTTTCAGATCTAGAGTTGGCTGGAGTAATTATGCCAGTTCCAGTTCTAGAACAGGGGCTGGGGTTTTATTCTATCTCTTCATTGTACCAAAGAAGGTCAATTCCTTCAGACCAGTTCCGGATCTATCTATATTGAATCGTTATGTAAGGATACCAACATTCAAGATGGTAACTGTAGGACTATCCTGCCTTTTGTTTAGCAAGGGCATTATATGTCTACAATAGATTTACAGGATGTATATCTGCATATTCCGATTCATCCAGATCACTTTTAGTTTCTGAGATTCTCTTTTTAGACAAGCATTACCAGTTTTGTGGCTCTACCGTTTGGCCTAGCGTCAGCTCCAAGAATTTTTTTCAAAGGTTCTCGGTGCCCTTCTGTCTGTAATCAGAGAACAGGGTTTTGGTATTTCCTTATTTGGACAATATCTTGGTACTTGCTCAGTCTTCACATTTTCGCAGAATCTCATACGAATCGACTTGTGTTGTTTCTTCAAGATCATGGTTGGAGGATCAATTTACCATTCAGTTCATTGTTTCCTCAGACAAGGGTAACCTTTTTAGGTTTCCAGATAGATTCAGTGTCTATGACTCTGTCCTTGTCAGATAAGAGAAATTTAACATTGATATCAGCTTGTCAAAACCTTCAGTCACAATCATTCCCTTTGGTAGCCTTATGCATGGAAATTTTAGGTCTTAGGACTGCCGCATCGGATGCGATCTCCTTTGCTCGTTTTCACATGCGACCTCTTCAGCTCTGTATGCTGAACCAGTGGTGCAGGGATTACACAAAGATATTTCAATTAATATCTTTAAACCGATTATACGACACTCTATGACATGGTGGACAGTTCACCATCGTTTAGTTCAGGGGGCTTCTTTGTTCGTCCGACCTGGACTATAATCTCAACAGATGCAAGTCTTACAGGTTGGGGAGCTGTGTGGGGGTCTCTGACGGCACAAGGGGTTTGGGAATCTCAGGAGGTGAGATTACCGATCAATATTTTGAACACTGTGCAATTTTCAGAGCTCTTCAGTCTTGGCCTCTTCTGAAGAGAGAGTTGTTCATTTGTTTTCAGATAGACAATGTCACAGCTGTGGCATACATCAATCATCAAGGAGGGACTCACAGTCCTCTGGCTATGAAAGAAGTATCTCGAATTTTGGTTTGGGCGGAATCCAGCTCCTGTCTAATCTCTGCGGTTCATATCCCAGGTATAGACAATTGGGAAGCGGATTATCTCAGTCGCCAAATGTTGCATCCGGGCGAATGGTCTCTTCACCCAGAGGTATTGCTTCAGATTGTTCAAATGTGGGAACTCCCAGAAATAGATCTGATGGCTTCTCATCTAAACAAGAAACTTCCCTGGTATCTGTCCAGATCCCGGGATCCTCGGGCGGAAGCAGTGGATACATTATCACTTCCTTGGAAGTATCATCCTGCCTATATCTTTCCACCTCTAGTTCTTCTTCCAAGAGTATTCTCCAAGATTCTAAAGGAATGCTCGTTTGTCCTGCTGGTAGCTCCAGCATGGTCTCACAGGTTTTGGTATGCAGATCTTGTCCGGATGGCCTCTTGCCAGCTGTGGACTCTTCCGTTAAGACCAGACTTTCTGTCGCAAGGTCCTTTTTTCCATCAGGATCTCAAATCCTTAAATTTTAAGGTATGGAGTTTGAACGCTTGATTCTTGGTCAAAGAAGGTTTCTCTGACTCTGTGATTAATACTATGTGACAGGCTCGTAAATCTGTATCTAGAGAGATATATTATAGAGTCTGGAAGACTTATATTTCTTAGTGTCTTTCTCATCATTTTTTCTTGGCATTCTTTTTGAATACCGAGAATTTTTCAGTTTCTTCAGGATGGTTTAGATAAAGGTTTGTCCGCAAGTTCCTTGAAAGGACAAATCTCTGCTCTTTCTGTTCTTTTTTCACAGAAGGATTGCTAATCTTCCTGATATTTCATTGTTTTGTATAAGCTTTGGTTCATATAAAACCTGTCATTAAGTCAATTTCTCCTCCTTGGAGTTTGAATTTGGTTCTGGGGGCTTTTCAAGCTCCTCCTTTTGAACCCATGCATTCTTTGGTCGTTATATTACTTTCTTGGAAAGTTTTGTTTCTTTTGGTCATCTCTTCTGCCAGAAGAGTCTCTGAATTATCTGCTCTTTCTTGTGAGTCTCCTTTTCTGATTTTTTCATCAGGATAAGGCGGTGCTGCAAACTTCTTTTGAAATTGTGGTTCCTTCATTATGTCCTAATCCTATGAATTCTAAGGAGAAATCATTGCATTCTTTGGATGCTGTTAGAGCTTTGTATTATTATGTTTAAGCTACTAAGTCTTTCCGAAAGACTTCTAGTCTATTTGTCATCTTTTCCGGTTCTAGAAAAGGCCAGAAAGCTTCTGCCATTTCTTTGGCATCTTGGTTGAAATCTTTATTTCATCATGCCTATGTCGAGTCGGGTAAAATTCCGCCTCGAAGGATTACAGTTCATTCTACTAGGTCAGTTTCTACTACCTGGGCGTTTAGGAATGAAGCTTCGATTGATCAGATTTGCAAAGCAGCAACTTGGTCCTCTTTGCATACTTTTTCTAAATTCTACCATTTTGATGTGTTTTCTTCTTCTGAAGCAGTTTTTGGTAGAAAAGTACTTCAGGCAGTGGTTTCAGTTTGAATCTTCTGCTTATGTTTTTCATTAAACTTTATTTTGGGTGTGGATTATTTTCAGCAGGAATTGGCTGTCTTTATTTTATCCCTCCCTCTCTAGTGACTCTTGTGTGGAAAGATCCACATCTTGGGTAGTCATTATCCCATACGTCACTAGCTCATGGACTCTTGCTAATTACATGAAAGAAAACATAATTTATGTAAGAACTTACCTGATAAATTCATTTCTTTCATATTAGCAAGAGTCCATGAGGCCCGCCCTTTTTTTGTGGTGGTTATGATTTTTTTGTATAAAGCACAATTATTCCAATTCCTTATTTTATATGCTTTCGCACTTTTTTCTTATCACCCCACTTCTTGGCTATTCGTTAAACTGAATTGTGGGTGTGTTGAGGGGTGTATTTATAGGCATTTTAAGGTTTGGGAAACTTTGCCCCTCCTGGTAGGAATGTATATCCCATACGTCACTAGCTCATGGACTCTTGCTAATATGAAAGAAATGAATGATCAGGTAAGTTCTTACATAAATTATGTTTTCTTGGAAAGTTTTGTTCCTTTTGGCCATCTCTTCTGCCAGAAGAGTCTCTGAATTGTCTGCTCTTTCTTGTGAGTCTCCTTTTCTGATTTTTCATCAGGATAAGGCAGTGTTGCGAACTTCTTTTGAATTTTTACCTAAGGTTGTGAATTCCAACAACATTAGTAGAGAAATTGTAGTTCCTTCATTATGCCCTAATCCTAAGAATTCTAAGGAGAAATCATTGCATTCTTTGGATGTTGTTAGAGCTTTGAAATATTATGTTGAAGCTACTAAGAATTTCCGAAAGACTTCTAGTCTATTTGTCATCTTTTCCGGTTCTAGAAAAGGCCAGAAAGCTTCTGCCATTTCTTTGGCATCTTGGTTGAAATCTTTA
Source organism: Bombina bombina (assembly GCF_027579735.1). Taxonomy (NCBI): domain Eukaryota; kingdom Metazoa; phylum Chordata; class Amphibia; order Anura; family Bombinatoridae; genus Bombina; species Bombina bombina. The sequence continues at coordinate 445,387,853 of NC_069499.1, forward strand.
ATTCGTCATGCCTATGTTGAGTCGGGTAAAACTCCGCCTCAGAGGATTACAGCTCATTCGACTAGGTCAGTTTCTACTTCTTGGGCGTTTAGGAATGAAGCTTCGGTTGATCAGATTTGCAAAGCAGCAACTTGGTCTTCTTTGCATACTTTTACTAAATTCTACCATTTTGATGTGTTTTCTTCTTCTGAAGCAGTTTTTGGTAGAAAAGTACTTCAGGCAGCTGTTTCCGTTTGAATCTTCTGCTTATGTTTTCATTTAAACTTTATTTTGGGTGTGGATTATTTTCAGCAGGAATTGGCTGTCTTTATTTTATCCCTCCCTCTCTAGTGACTCTTGCGTGGAAAGATCCACATCTTGGGTAGTCATTATCCCATACGTCACTAGCTCATGGACTCTTGCTAATTACATGAAAGAAAACATAATTTATGTAAGAACTTACCTGATAAATTCATTTCTTTCATATTAGCAAGAGTCCATGAGGCCCACCCTTTTTTGTGGTGGTTATGATTTTTTTGTATAAAGCACAATTATTCCAATTCCTTATTTTTTATGCTTTCGCACTTTTTTCTTATCACCCCACTTCTTGGCTATTCGTTAAACTGATTTGTGGGTGTGGTGAGGGGTGTATTTATAGGCATTTTGAGGTTTGGGAAACTTTGCCCCTCCTGGTAGGAATGTATATCCCATACGTCACTAGCTCATGGACTCTTGCTAATATGAAAGAAATGAATTTATCAGGTAAGTTCTTACATAAATTATGTTTTTAAAAGTATAATTGTAATCTTGCTATAAATCTTTCTTATTTTTCCATTTCTTAAGAAATTTAGAGTGACAAACAGTAATAATTTACAAATATAGATTTTTTTTTTGGTTCTTGTTTTGGCAGAGTTCGAACAATTCAGGGAAGTCTTGGGAAGCTCTGCTCAGTTGTGTTATTAGTGAGTTATCTAAAGGAAAGATTTACGAAGATATAGAGACAGAAGATGCAACCATGGTAAGATTGAGGGATGTGAATTTTTTTTAAGAGATATTTTAAATGTTTTGTACATTAAGCCAATGATACCTTTACATGCGGTTTACTCTAGATTCCTTTTTTACGCCATTCCTATGTTTGTTTTCTTATTTAGATGCGCTCTACAATGTGGTCTTCACAGTCTATTGAGCATTACTTGCAGCAGTTTTGCTTACCCTTTCTCAGGATTACAAGTCTTCTTCAACACCACCTTTTTGGAGTGGATTTACCCAGCTGCCAGGTAAATTAAAATTTGTTCATATTGACATTGTCAATCCAAAGCTGAACACAACTTATGAGCCAATGACAAGAGGCATATCTGCATGCACTAATCACCAGCTAGCTCCTAATAATGCACTGCTGCTCCTAATGCAATCTAGGTATGCCTTTCAACAAAAGATGCAAAAAGCACAAAGTACATTTGATAATAAAAGTAAATTGAAACATATCTTACATTGTATATTCTGTCTGCACTATAAAAGTTTAATTTCTTTCATCAAATGGTGAGAGTCCATGAGTCATCAAGCGTGCAAATATTCCCCTCCTGACCACAAGAGGAGGCAAAAGAAAACCCCAACACTTCAGATCTTTTTTTAAAAAACGAATTTTCATGATACTCAGCTTTTCTTTTTTTGTTTGCCTCTTTGATGAGGATTAAGGTGAAAGGGGATCTTCTAACTGCTCTGAGGCCTGAATACTCCTTGCAGTAACCGGTAGTTTATAGGGGCAGACAAGGAGTTTTCAGCCAGGCAGTGGAAGGTCTTTTCTCAGTGAGAAATGTTTCAGGCCTCCTAGGTGAAATGTAGACTTGTCTACTAATCCCCTGGTCTATAGTAAGCTGCTCCTTGTAGTTCCACAGACTTGTCGCTGTTGCTGATTTACATCCTTGGTATCATGCTCACACTGCTTAGGCTTGTCTACTGGAAGCAAGTTGCTGCAGCTGAGGTAAACACAGTGGACAGAGGTGCTAAGAGGTAAGTACCTGCACCTTTATATCCCACCGGTTATTAGAATGAACATGTTTACATGCTTCATAGTCTGGGGATATATATTTATTCACCATAAACCTTATACCAGTTATAGCACTTTTGGGCACTTTTAAAAAAAAAACTTTCTTGTGAGCTATGCACGGTATGTTTTACTTTGCCTGTGCTAAATTTCTGCTTATTATCTTGGGTTTTTATTTCTTCTGTTAAGTGTGATCAGTCCACGGGTCATCATTACTTCTGGGATATTACTCCTCCCCAACAGGAAGTGCAAGAGGATTCACCCAGCAGAGTTGCATATAGCCCCTCCCCTCTACGTCACCCCCAGTCATTCTCTTGCACCCAACGACTAGATAGGATGTGTGAGAGGACTATGGTGATTTTATTTAGTTTTATTTCTTCAATCAAAAGTTTGTTATTTTTTAATAGCACCGGAGCGTGTTATTCCTTCTCTGGTAGAGTTTGAAGAAGAATCTACCAGAGTTTTTTACTATGATTTTAGCCGGAGTTGTTAAGATCATATTGCTGTTCTCGGCCATCTGAGGAGAGGTAAACTTCAGATCAGGGGGCAGCGGGCAGTTTATTCTGCAAAGAGGTATGTAGCAGTTTTTATTTCTAACAATGGAATTGCTGAGAAAATACTGCCATACCGACATTATATCATGTATGTATAATTTACACTGTGTATGTAAGATTTTAGCCTAATAGGCTTTTTAATAACTCTTAATTATGTTAAACGTTTTTGCTGGAATGTAAAATCGTTTTCATTTTCTGAGGTACTGGGTGAATAAAATGTTTGGGCACTATTTTTCCACTTGGCAGTTGCTGGATCTAATTATGACAGTTGCTTAATTTCTCTCACTGTTGTGTGTGAGGGGGTGGGACCTTTTTGGCGCTTTTTGCTACGCATCAAAAATTTCAGTCAAAGCTCATTGTTTTTCCTGCATGTTCCGGTTTATCTCTACAGAACCCAGGGAGCTTCAAATCTAATTTGAGGGAAGTAATCTAACAGAGCTGTAAGATTGTAGTTGACTGTGATAAAAAACGTTTATTTTTAACTTTTTTATGCCTCAGGGTTAGTTATTTCTTGCTACTGGATACAATCCTTTGCTAAGTTACATTTGGTTTTACAAAGCTGATTGATTTCATCTGTTATATTTACTCAGTGCTTTTCAAGCACAGTTCGTTTTTTTCATTGTAATTTTATTGTATAGTATTTCCAAGTTGCAAGTTTATTTGCTAGTTTGTTAAACATGTCTGATTCAGAAGATGAGACCTGTACTATTTGTACTAAAGCCAAGGTGGAGCCCAATAGAAATTTATGTACTAACTGTATTGATGCTACATTAAGTAAAAGTCAATCTGTACAAATTGAACAAATTTCACCAAACAACGAGGGGAGAGTTATGCCGACTAACTCGCCTCACGTGACAGTACCTGCATCTCCCGCCCGGGACGTGCGCGATATGGCGACGCCAAGTACATCTGGGCGGCCATTACAAATAACATTACAAGATATGGCTACTGTTATGACTGAGGTTTTGGCTAAATTACCAGAACTAAGGGGCAAGCGAGATCACTCTGGGGTGAGAACAGAGTGCGCTGATAATGTTAGAGCCATGTCAGATACTGCGTCACAACTTGCAGAACATGAGGACGGAGAGCTTCATTCTGCAGCTGACGGTTCTGATCCAAACAGATTGGATTCAGATATTTCAAATTTTAAATTTAAGCTGGAAAACCTCCGTGTTTTACTAGGGGAGGTGTTAGCGGCCCTGAATGATTGTAACACAGTTGCAATACCAGAGAAAATGTGTAGATTGGATAAATATTTTGCTGTACCAACAAGTACTGACGTTTTTCCTATACCTAAGAGACTAACTGAAATTATTACTAAGGAGTGGGATAGACCCGGTGTGCCGTTCTCACCCCCTCCGATATTTAGAAAGATGTTTCCGATAGACGCCACCACGCGGGACTTATGGCAAACGGTCCCTAAGGTGGAGGGAGCAGTTTCTACTTTAGCTAAGCGTACCACTATCCCGGTGGAGGATAGCTGTGCCTTTTCAGATCCAATGGATAAAAAATTAGAGGGTTACCTTAAGAAAATGTTTGTTCAACAAGGTTTTATATTGCAACCCCTTGCATGCATTGCGCCGATCACGGCTGCAGCGGCATTCTGGATTGAGTCTCTAGAAGAGAATCTTAGTTCAGCTACGCTGGACGACATTTCAGACAGGCTTAGAGTACTTAAGCTATCTAATTCTTTCATTTCGGAAGCCGTAGTACATTTAATTAAACTTACGGCTAAGAATTCCGGATTCGCCATTCAGGCGCGCAGAGCACTGTGGCTAAAATCCTGGTCAGCTGATGTAACTTCTAAGTCTAAATTACTTAATATACCTTTCAAGGGACAGACCTTATTTGGGCCTGGTTTGAAAGAAATTATCGCTGACATTACAGGAGGTAAGGGCCACGCCCTACCTCAAGACAAAGCTAAACCTAAGGTTAGACAGTCTAATTTTCGTTCCTTTCGGAATTTCAAAGCAGGAGCAGCATCAACCTCCACTACTCCAAAACAAGAAGGATCTGGTGCTCGCTACAGACAAGGCTGGAGACCTAACCAGTCCTGGAACAAGGGCAAGCAGGCCAGGAAACCTGCTGTTGCCACTAAAACAGCATGAATTGAGGGCCCCCGATCCGGGATCGGATCTAGTGGGGGACAGACTTTCTCTCTTCGCCCAGGCTTGGGTAAGAGATGTCCAGGATCCCTGGGCGCTAGAGATAATATCTCAGGGATACCTTCTGGACTTCAAACACTCTCCTCCAAGAGAGAGATTTCATCTGTCAAGGTTGTCGACAGACCAAACAAAGAAAGAAGCGTTTCTGCGCTGTATACAAGAACTATTGTTAATGGGAGTAATCCATCCAGTTCCACGGTTGGAACAGGGAAAAGGGTTTTACTCAAATCTGTTTGTGGTTCCCAAAAAAGAAGGAACTTTCAGACCAATCCTGGATTTAAAGATCCTAAACAAATTCCTAAGAGTTCCATCATTCAAAATGGAGACTATCCGGACAATTTTACCTATGATCCAAGAGGGTCAGTACATGACCACAGTGGACTTAAAGGATGCTTACCTTCACATACCGATTCACAAAGATCATTACCGGTATCTAAGATTTGCCTTTCTAGACAGGCATTACCAGTTTGTAGCTCTTCCATTCGGATTGGCTACAGCTCCAAGAATCTTCACAAAGGTTCTAGGTGCTCTTCTGGCGGTACTAAGACCGCGGGGAATTTCGGTAGCTCCCTACCTAGACGACATTCTGATACAAGCTTCAAGCTTTCAAACTGCCAAGTCTCATACAGAGTTAGTACTGGCATTTCTAAGGTCACATGGATGGAAGGTGAACGAAAAGAAAAGTTCACTCGTTCCACTCACAAGAGTTCCCTTCCTGGGGACTCTTATAGATTCTGTAGAAATGAAGATTTACCTGACAGAAGACAGGTTAATAAGACTTCAAAGTGCTTGCCGCACCCTTCATTCCATTCAACACCCATCGGTGGCTCAATGCATGGAGGTAATCGGCTTAATGGTAGCGGCAATGGACATAGTGCCATTTGCCCGCTTACACCTCAGACCACTGCAATTGTGCATGCTGAGTCAGTGGAATGGGGATTACTCAGACTTGTCCCCTTCTCTGAATCTGGATCAAGAGACCAGAAATTCTCTTCTATGGTGGCTTTCTCGGCCACATCTGTCCAGGGGGATGCCATTCAGCAGACCAGACTGGACAATTGTAACAACAGACGCCAGCCTTCTAGGTTGGGGTGCCGTCTGGAATTCTCTGAAGGCTCAGGGACAATGGAGTCAGGAGGAGAGTCTCCTGCCAATAAACATTCTGGAATTGAGAGCAGTTCTCAATGCCCTTCTGGCCTGGCCCCAGTTGACAACTCGGGAGTTCATCAGGTTTCAGTCGGACAACATCACGACTGTAGCTTACATCAACCATCAGGGAGGGACAAGAAGCTCCCTAGCAATGATGGAAGTATCAAAGATAATTCGCTGGGCAGAGTCTCACTCTTGCCACCTGTCAGCAATCCACATCCCGGGAGTGGAAAACTGGGAGGCGGATTTCTTAAGTCGTCAGACTTTTCATCCGGGGGAGTGGGAACTTCATCCGGAGGTCTTTGCCCAAATACTTCGACGTTGGGGCAAACCAGAGATAGATCTCATGGCGTCTCGACAGAACGCCAAGCTTCCTCGCTACGGGTCCAGATCCAGGGATCCAGGAGCAGTCCTAATAGATGCCCTGACAGCACCTTGGGACTTCAGGATGGCTTATGTGTTTCCACCCTTCCCGATGCTTCCTCGATTGATTGCCAGAATCAAACAAGAGAGAGCATCAGTGATTCTGATAGCACCTGCATGGCCACGCAGGACTTGGTATGCAGACCTGGTGGACATGTCATCCTGTCCACCTTGGTCTCTACCTCTGACACAGGACCTTCTGATACAGGGTCCTTTCAAACATCAAAATCTAACTTCTCTGAAGCTGACTGCTTGGAAATTGAACGTTTGATTTTATCAAAACGTGGGTTTTCTGAGTCAGTTATTGACACCTTAATACAGGCTAGGAAGCCTGTTACCAGAAAGATTTACCATAAAATATGGCGTAAATACCTATACTGGTGTGAATCCAAAGGTTACTCTTGGAGTAAGGTTAGGATTCCTAGGATATTGTCTTTTCTACAAGAAGGTTTAGAAAAGGGTTTATCTGCTAGTTCATTAAAGGGACAGATCTCAGCTCTGTCTATTCTGTTACACAAACGTCTGTCAGAAGTGCCAGACGTTCAGGCTTTTTGTCAGGCTTTAGCGAGGATTAAGCCTGTGTTTAAGACTGTTGCTCCACCGTGGAGTTTAAATCTTGTTCTAAACGTTTTACAGGGCGTTCCGTTTGAACCCCTCCATTCCATTGATATAAAGTTGTTATCTTGGAAAGTTCTATTTTTAATGGCTATTTCCTCGGCTCGAAGAGTCTCTGAGTTATCAGCCTTACATTGTGATTCTCCTTATTTGATTTTTCATTCGGATAAGGTAGTTCTGCGTACTAAACCTGGGTTCTTACCCAAGGTAGTCACTAACAGGAATATCAATCAAGAGATTGTTGTTCCTTCTTTGTGTCCAAATCCTTCTTCAAAGAAGGAACGCTTACTACATAATCTGGATGTAGTTCGTGCCCTAAAATTTTACTTGCAGGCAACTAAGGAATTTCAACAAACGTCTTCTCTGTTTGTCGTGTACTCTGGACAGAGGAGAGGTCAAAAGGCTTCGGCAGCCTCTCTTTCTTTTTGGCTTCGTAGTATAATACGTTTAGCTTATGAGACTGCTGGACAGCAGCCTCCTGAAAGAATTACAGCCCATTCTACTAGAGCTGTGGCTTCCACTTGGGCCTTCAAGAATGAGGCCTCTGTTGAACAGATTTGCAAGGCTGCAACTTGGTCTTCACTTCATACTTTTTCCAAATTTTCCAAATTTGACACATTTGCTTCCTCGGAGGCTATTTTTGGGAGAAAGGTTCTTCAGGCAGTGGTTCCTTCTGTATAAAGAGCCTGCCTATCCCTCCCGTCATCCGTGTACTTTTGCTTTGGTATTGGTATCCCAGAAGTAATGATGACCCGTGGACTGATCACACTTAACAGAAGAAAACATAATTTATGCTTACCTGATAAATTCCTTTCTTCTGTAGTGTGATCAGTCCACGGCCCGCCCTGTTTTTAAGGCAGGTATTTATTTTTAAATTATACTCCAGTCACCACTACACCCTTGGTTCCTCCTTTCTCGTTTTTTGTCCTTGGTCGAATGACTGGGGGTGACGTAGAGGGGAGGGGCTATATGCAACTCTGCTGGGTGAATCCTCTTGCACTTCCTGTTGGGGAGGAGTAATATCCCAGAAGTAATGATGACCCGTGGACTGATCACACTACAGAAGAAAGGAATTTATCAGGTAAGCATAAATTATGTTTTTTAGCGCACACCGGTAGCGCAGGCGCGCTAAGGGTTAGACAGTTTAGCGTTCCTTTTAACGTGCCTTTTCTATTTCTCTTGTTAAGTGTATCCAGTCCACGGATCATCCATTACATATGGAATACATTCTCCTTCCCAACAGGAAGTTGCAAGAGTCCACCCACAGCAAAGCTGCTATATAGCTCCTCCCCTAACTGCCATATTCAGTCATTCTCTTGCAAGCCTCAACATAGATAGGAGGTCGTGAGAGTCTGTGGTGATTTATACTTAGTTTATTCTTCAATCAAAAGTTTGTTATTTTTAAATGGCACCGGAGTGTGCTGTTTATCTCAGGCAGTATTTGGAAGAAGAATCTGCCTGCGTTTTTCTATGATCTTAGCAGACGTAACTGAGATCCATTTGCTGTTCTCACACATTCTGAGGAGTGAGGTACTTCAGAGGGGGAATGGCGTGCAGGTTTTCCTGCAGATAAGGTATGTGCAGTAAAATATTTTTCTAGGAATGGAATTGACTAAGAAAATACTGCTGATACCGAAGTAATATAAGTAAAGCCTTAAATGCAGCGATAGCGACTGGTATCAGGCTTATTAATAGAGATACATACTCTTATAAAAATGTGTTTTAAAACGTTTGCTGGCATGTTTAATCGTTTTTTAACGTACATTGGTGATAACACTGTAATGTTGGTATAGCCTTAAATGCAGTAAAAGCGACTGGTATCAGGCTTATTAATAGAGATGCATACTCTTGTAAAAATGTGTTTTAAAACGTTTGCTGGCATGTTTAATCGTTTTTTAACATATGTTTGGTGATAAAACTTATTGGGGCCTAAGTTTTTTCCACATGGCTGGCTTAAATTTTGCATAGAAACAGTTAACTGAAGCTTCCCACTGTTGTAATATGAGTGGGAGGGGCCTAATTTAGCGCTTTTTTGCGCAGTTAAAATTACAAAATGAATTATCCAGATTCCCTCAGCAGTCCCATGAATACTACCGGACATTTCTAAAGGGCTAAAAAGACTTCCAAAATCGTTTATAGGGAAGGTAATCCACAGCTCTGCTGTGGCAGTTTTGTTGTCTGTTTTTAAAAACGTCTGTCGTTTTTTTGATCTGTTTTTTGCATTAAGGGGTTAATCATCCATTTGCAAGTGGGTGCAATGCTCTGTTATCTTATTACATGTACTGTAAAAATTTCGTTTGTTTTACTGCCTTTTTTCACTGTTTTTCAAATTTTGCCAAAATTTGTTTCTCTTAAAGGCACAGTAACGTTTTATATATTTGCTTGTTAACTTGATTTGAAGTGTTTTCCAAGCTTATTAGTCTCATTATTATTCTGTTCTAACATGTCTGACATAGAGGAAGCTCTGTGTTCATTATGTTTTAAAGCCATGGTGGAACCCCATCTTAGAATGTGTACCAGATGTACTGATTTCATGTTAAACAATAAAGATCTTTTTTTGTCTTTAAAAACATTATCACCAGAGGATTCTGTCGTGGGGGTAGTTATGCCGACTAACTCTCCCCACGTGTCAGACCTTTTGACTCCCGCTTTAGGGACTCACGCTCAAATGGCGCCAAGTACATCAAGGGCACCCATAGCGTTTATTTTACCAGGGGATTCTGTCGAGGGGAAAGTTATGCCGATTAACTCTCCCCACGTGTCAGACCCTTCGACTCCCGCTTCAGGGACTCACGCTCAAATGGCGCCAAGTACATCAAGGGCGTCCATAGCGTTTATTTTACAAGACATGGCAAAGGTGGTGAATAATACTCTGGCAGCAGTATTAGTCAGACTACCTGAAATTAAAGGAAAGCAGATAGCTCTGGGGGTAGATACAGAGCATACAGACGCTTTAAGAACCATGTATGATACTACCTCACAATATTCTTAGTCTGTGGGTGATTTTTTTGACTCAGGGAAGATGATTTAACCTGATTCTGATATTTCTACATTTAAAATTTATGCTTGAGAACCTCCACTTGTTGCTCAGGGAGGCTTTGGCTGCCCTGAATGAATGTGTACAATCGCAGGGCCAGAGAAATTGTGTAGACTGGATAAATAATATGCAGTGCCGGTGTGTACTGATGTTTTTCCAATACCTAAAGAGGTTTACTAATAATTTTTTTAATAAGGAATGAGATAGACCAGGTGTGCCGTTCTCTTCCCCTCCTATTTTTTAGAAGAATGTTTTCTAATAGTTACCACCACACAGGACTTCTGGCAGACAGTTCCTAAGGTGGAGAGAAGAGTTTCTACTCTAGCTAAGCGTACCACTACCTCTGGCGAGGACAGTTGTGCTTTTTAGATCCATTGGATAAAAAATGTTTATTCAACAGGGTTTTATCCTGCAGCCCCTTGCATACATTGCTTCTGTCACTGCTGCTGCGGCGTTCTGGGTTGAGTCTCTTGATGAGGCTTTACAGTTTGCGACTCCATTGGATGAATATATTTGACAAGCTTATGCTAGCCAAAAATGTAGAGTGTGATTAGGGATACTACACTTCTGCTCTCCTAGCTAATCCCAATATGGAGTGTGCTAACCTCATAAAGTACACCCTTAGTTCAAAAAGAAAGTGTGGAGGAGGGATAGCGCTAACGAATAGCTGAGAGCCAAAATATCTAAAAAACTCAAATGAGATAGCTAATAAACTCTAATGAGATAGTACATTACTAGTATAAATAAACAATAAAAATCGAATAAAAATTAGCGTATCTACGTAGCCAAAAAAAGATTGGATATATATGTACAAATAAATCAATATTTATTATAACAATATAAGATAAATTCTAACATAAATTCTAACAGATAACTCCTATAAAAGATGCCGGCATCAGGTAAAAAATAAGTGTATCTAAAAGACTGCAATGAGAGTGACTATCTGAGATTCTCAAATAAACAAACTTATTAGCAGAATTATTAGCAGCTCATATGACTAAACAGAATTATTAGCAGCATGTATAACTAACCAGAATTATTGGCAGCCTATATGACAAAAACCGATAAAATAGCTACAAAGTCTATTAAAAAGTCTATTAAAAAGTGCTTGATATCAGTATTCCCAAAATGGAGCTTATCCGTGGGTGATAATGTTTACCAGTGTGATCCGTGGGTGGTAATGTTTACCAGTATGATCTCCTTAGGGGGTAATGTTTACCAGTATGTCAATTCAAAGACCGGGTAAAAACGGAGTGATGTAAGGAGTAACTTTATCTTCTTTCTGTATGGCTTTCCTCCGTTTTTTCAGTATCTGTCCGTCCTTCGCAGCAGGTATCCAGCGTGTGGAAATGGTCCCAGAGGGATCAGGTTCCGGGTTAGAGTTCAGTTCAGATTTCCAAATAGTAGAGCGCCGTTGTGCAATATTTCAGCCTATGAATAATAGACCTTTAAAAAGCACTCTGGGTTCGTTTTCTGTGGGTCCTGGGGCAGGAATTACACATGCAGAGACGGCTCACCTATGATCAGTGACCGCTCAATGTACCTGTCCTATCCACCAACGATACCTCAGCTATTAAAGAGATATAAAATGTATAAAATGTATCAAAGTTTAGTAAGCAAGTTCTACGCGTTTCAGCCTCCAGGGGCCTTTATCAAGATGCTTACTAAATGTTTAGGCCATTTTAAATAGCCCTCTCTCCTTTCTCATTGGATAATACCCAGCCAATAGTGAATAAGCTATTGGAGATATGTGAATCATTGTGTTACAAACATTTTAGTAAAAATTGTTACACTGTTTTGTTGATTCATATGTTTACACTTGATTTTAAGTATCTATTATTTGATTCATTTGATACAATAAATCCAATCTTGGCAACCTCTTATTGATTATGGAAAAAATATAAAAAATATAAAAAAGTTATTAGAATATATACGGAAAAAATATATAAAAATATATGTGTGTATATAAACAACAAATGTTTTGAGAGGATTCTGTCTCTACTAAGTTTCTAAATGGTTTTGGTAGTTATATGTGTGTGTTAATGTGATAGTGTTAGAGATAGCAAACATTTATACAAAGTAATAGCAATTTCATGAAGTTTGTGCAAAATTAGGAATTAGTTTAAAATATATACATATGTATTATAAAATATAAAATCATACATGTGTATAAAAAGATTATTTAAAATTCTTTTTTTGAAAAAATTGGATTTTCATATTAGCCTACTAAGATCCATTTCGGAGTTCAGGCCATGGGGGTGGAGGGTTTTAAAATTAAATATAAATTCAGCTTCCTTTTTTAATAATACATTGTTAATATTCCCTCCCCTACTCCCAAGATTAATTTGTGTTACACCCCAATATTTAAAATCTTTTAGACTCCCTTCATGTTTTTCTTTAAAATGGTTATATAATTTTGTTTCTGAAGAGCCATGCTCTATTTTTAAAATATGTTCCCGGATGCGATCTCTTAAAATCCTACTCGTCTGTCCAAAATAGAACAGATTACATGAACATTTGATGCAATAGATTATATTCTTATCAGAACATCTTATTAATTGCTTTATTTTAAAACTGAAGTTAGTGTTATGTGATTTTAAATCTTTTATCTTATGACTGTGTTTGCATGACTTACAGGTGTTACACGGAAAAAAACCAATTAGTTTATCTCCTTTCATATCTTTATATGTAGAATGTTGTTTTTTTTCCTTATATTCACTGGGAGATAATAAACTCTTTAAGTTTCTAGCTTTTTTAAAAATTATATCAGGTTGATTTTTTACTTGATTCCCTAGTATATGGTCCTGTTTAATTAAATACCAATGTTTTCTCAAAATCTTTTTGACTTCATAGTGTTCTGAGCTAAACCCAGTGATGAAAGGTACAAACAGTTCATTAGATTTTTGTGCAACGGATTTCTTTTTTGGTAGTAATAAGGTGTTTCTATCAATTTTAGCAACCTCTTGTTGTATTTTGCCTATTCTATTGCTGTCATAACCTTTCTCTATAAATCTGGTAGTTAATATCTGGGATTGTGTCTGATAGCTTTCTAGAGATGAACAATTTTTCTTTACTCTCATATACTGGCTTTTTGGGATATTGTGTTTCCATTGATTTAAATGGCAACTGGATGAATGTATATAATTATTAGCGTCAATCGCTTTGAAGTAGGTTTCAGTGTGTATTTGATTATCATTAATTTCTATTGCAATATCTAAAAAATTGAGTTTCCTACAACTGTATTCATGAGAGAAGGATATTCCTAAGTTGTTACTGTTAAGATCTGTTAAAAATATGTTTAATAGTTCAACGTCCCCACGCCACACAATAAAAATGTCATCTATGAATCTGCAATAGAGCACAAGGTTCGCCTCCCAATGGCCATTGTAGATGTAATTATCCTCAAAATGGCCCATAAACAAATTAGCATAACTGGGGGCGAACCTTGTGCCCATTGCAGTTCCCTTAGTCTGGAGAAATACCTCCTTATTGAATAAAAAACTTATTTTGTAGGATAAAACCAATACAATCCAGAATAAATTTATTTTGAGTCTCAGATAGATCTATATCTCTATCTAAAAATGATTTAATAGCTTCTTTTCCCATATGATGTGATATATTAGTATACAAAGAATTGACATCACATGTTGCCATAATGTAATTTTCTTTCCATTCTAGGTTTTGGATTTTATTTAGAAAATGTGTCGAGTCTCTTAAATATGCTGGTAGCGTTATCACATATTTCTGTAGGAAAAAATCTACATACTGGGATAGGCCTGATGTAAGGGAACCTATCCCAGAGATTATGGGACGGCCAGGGGGATTTTTAAGATCTTTGGTAGAAAGTAAAAGGTGGGGGTCTTAGGATATGTTGTATTTAAAAAGTTAAATTCTGATTCATTAATTATACCTTCTTTCTTAGCCTCTTTAAGTAATGTTCCTAGTTTTAATTCCTGTTGCTTTAATGGATTCTGTTTAAGTTTAGTGTAAGTAGTCTTATCTTGTAAGATCCTATTTGCTTCTTGGATATAATAGTTTGTGTCCATTAGGACAATGCCCCCACCCTTATCTGCCGGTTTCACTACTATATCAGTATTATTTTGTAATTCCTTAAGCGTTTCACTCTCTTTTTTACTCATATTATTTTTAAAAGGTTTGCTTTGATCGAGTATTTCTAAATCTTTCTTTATATTCTCCTCAAATAGTTTTATGTGTTCGCTTTTCTCCTGTATAGGAAAGAAATCGGATTTAGCCTTCAGGTCTGTATGGATGTAACTGTTTTGTGTATCTCTGTGTTGTATGGGATTTTTGAGAAAGTATCTTTTTAATGTGAGTTTTCTAATGTACTGATTGACATTAATTAAGGTCTCAAATTTATTGAGTCTGCATGATGGTGCAAACGTGAGGCCTTTTCCTAATACTTTCTCTTGTTCTTCGGTTAAAATCACTTTACTTAAATTAAATATTCCAACTTTCTTTTTGCTTTCTATCTCCTTTGTGATTTGTTTAGAGGTTCCTCTCCCTCTTCTACCTCTAATCTTCTTTTTCCTTGTGTGTTTCTTTCTGGTATTATAGCTCCTGGATAATCTCTTGATGGCCCCGCCTTTGCGGGGACACCCTCTAAAAAATGTTTTGTCTGTGTGTTGTCTTCTTGTATGTTTGAATTTAGTTGTTTCCTGAATTGATAAGTTCTCGCGGGGCTCTGTTGTGCTTGTAATGGTGTATATCTGTTTTGAAGGGGTATTCTCCAGTTTTGTTGTTCATTATAGGAGTGTTTGGGGTATTCTCTATACATATTATATGAATGGTTTGATTGATTTCTAAATCCATTGTCATTTTGTCTATTATTATGTCTGTTGTCATTGTATCTGTTATTGTAATAATTGTATTGATGACTGTAAAAATCTCTATCTGAGTTTTCATGGTTCTGATATCTATTTTGGTATCTGTGTTGATACCAATTTTGATGACTATTGGGGTACCAATTTTGGTGGTTTCTTTGGTTATATGTATTATCGTAACCTCTCTCATTGTTGTATTGATTATATCCTCTCCTTTGTGGTATATACTCTTCTCTTTTTGTGTGCCAGCCATTATTTGTGTTTCTACTTGGTGTTTTTGGCCAATTTTCAGAGTCTATGTTCTGATATTCATTCTCATTATTGTGATAATTTTCAATTCTCTTATTTGGCTGTTTATTCACTTCTTCAATTCTTTTGTGATTCTGATAATTAGTTTTATGTTTATTATTTGTATAATTGGGTACATTTTCTTTATCTTTATTCATGTTTTTCTTTTTGCTAAATAAATGTGCTATTTCTCTTCTAGAGTTATCTGTGGTGGGGTTATCAATAATAATTTCCTCTATATTCCTTTCTATAGTAATTTGTTTGGAATTACTCTCATCTTCATTTGTTTTATAATCTGTTGTATCTCTTTGAAATTTTGAATTTTTCTGCAAGGTGATGTTATTTTTAAGTTCAGAGGTTCTCCTTATTATTTCAATTTGTGTGTTCTTGTGTTCCTCATTTTGTTCTATGCTGTTCATTTTATTTTTTATAGTTTCAATGTCTTTTTTTACTTCTGAAAGTTGTATATTTCTCGCTTTAACTACAATTTTCATAAGGTTTAAAGAGGCATTTTCTAATACTTCAAACCATTCTGTTTTTAATTTTTCTGGTAGTGTAAATGTACAATCTTTTTTTAATCTGAGACCTCTTGGTACCATATATGAATCCAAATAATATTGCATATATTTAATTTCCAAAGTATGTTTTATTTCTTTAGAGAGAGTGTTTTCCAAATCTATATGGATGTTTTCTATATCGTTCCCTTCATTATAAAATTCAATGTTTGTATTATCATTCCTAGCAATCTCATTGAGGATTTTATCTCTATGAGAGAATATGTCCATTTTAATATAGAATCAAAAAAAATGGATAGAATAAATCTTCTTATTATTAAAAAATGAGTGACGTGAAATTTCTAGTGTGTCAAAAATAGATGTTTAAAAAGTATACAAAAAATATATATAAAATTATTATTTAAAGCGGTCACTGATCATAGGTGAGCCGTCTCTGCATGTGTAATTCCTGCCCCAGGACCCACAGAAAACGAACCCAGAGTGCTTTTTAAAGGTCTATTATTCATAGGCTGAAATATTGCACAACGGCGCTCTACTATTTGGAAATCTGAACTGAACTCTAACCCGGAACCTGATCCCTCTGGGACCATTTCCACACGCTGGATACCTGCTGCGAAGGACGGACAGATACTGAAAAAACGGAGGAAAGCCATACAGAAAGAAGATAAAGTTACTCCTTACATCACTCCGTTTTTACCCGGTCTTTGAATTGACATACTGGTAAACATTACCCCCTAAGGAGATCATACTGGTAAACATTACCACCCACGGATCACACTGGTAAACATTATCACCCACGGATAAGCTCCATTTTGGGAATACTGATATCAAGCACTTTTTAATAGACTTTTTAATAGACTTTGTAGCTATTTTATCGGTTTTTGTCATATAGGCTGCCAATAATTCTGGTTAGTTATACATGCTGCTAATAATTCTGTTTAGTCATATAAGCTGCTAATAATTCTGCTAATAAGTTTGTTTATTTGAGAATCTCAGATAGTCACTCTCATTGCAGTCTTTTAGATACACTTATTTTTTACCTGATGCCGGCATCTTTTATAGGAGTTATCTGTTAGAATTTATGTTAGAATTTATCTTATATTGTTATAATAAATATTGATTTATTTGTACATATATATCCAATCTTTTTTTGGCTACGTAGATACGCTAATTTTTATTCGATTTTTATTGTTTATTTATACTAGTAATGTACTATCTCATTAGAGTTTTTTAGCTATCTCATTTGAGTTTTTTAGATATTTTGGCTCTCAGCTATTCGTTAGCGCTATCCCTCCTCCACACTTTCTTTTTGAACTAAGGGTGTACTTTATGAGGTTAGCACACTCCATATTGGGATTAGCTAGGAGAGCAGAAGTGTAGTATCCCTAATCACACTCTACATTTTTAGCTTGTATTTAACCTCAGACTAGGAGATCCACTTATTTCTTATATTTAAATATTTAAAATCACATTTCTATATTTCCTAATTTTTTCTCACGTTATCACCACACTATTCACAGTATTATTATATACACTTATTATATACACTTATTTATTTGTATATACACATCGTATTTTAAATAATAATTTTATATATATTTTTTGTATACTTTTTAAACATCTATTTTTGACACACTAGAAATTTCACGTCACTCATTTTTTAATAATAAGAAGATTTATTCTATCCATTTTCTTTGATTCTATATTAAAATGGACATATTCTCTCATAGAGATAAAATCCTCAATGAGATTGCTAGGAATGATAATACAAACATTGAATTTTATAATGAAGGGAACGATATAGAAAACATCCATATAGATTTGGAAAACACTCTCTCTAAAGAAATAAAACATACTTTGGAAATTAAATATATGCAATATTATTTGGATTCATATATGGTACCAAGAGGTCTCAGATTAAAAAAAGATTGTACATTTACACTACCAGAAAAATTAAAAACAGAATGGTTTGAAGTATTAGAAAATGCCTCTTTAAACCTTATGAAAATTGTAGTTAAAGCGAGAAATATACAACTTTCAGAAGTAAAAAAAGACATTGAAACTATAAAAAATAAAATGAACAGCATAGAACAAAATGAGGAACACAAGAACACACAAATTGAAATAATAAGGAGAACCTCTGAACTTAAAAATAACATCACCTTGCAGAAAAATTCAAAATTTCAAAGAGATACAACAGATTATAAAACAAATGAAGATGAGAGTAATTCCAAACAAATTACTATAGAAAGGAATATAGAGGAAATTATTATTGATAACCCCACCACAGATAACTCTAGAAGAGAAATAGCACATTTATTTAGCAAAAAGAAAAACATGAATAAAGATAAAGAAAATGTACCCAATTATACAAATAATAAACATAAAACTAATTATCAGAATCACAAAAGAATTGAAGAAGTGAATAAACAGCCAAATAAGAGAATTGAAAATTATCACAATAATGAGAATGAATATCAGAACATAGACTCTGAAAATTGGCCAAAAACACCAAGTAGAAACACAAATAATGGCTGGCACACAAAAAGAGAAGAGTATATACCACAAAGGAGAGGATATAATCAATACAACAATGAGAGAGGTTACGATAATACATATAACCAAAGAAACCACCAAAATTGGTACCCCAATAGTCATCAAAATTGGTATCAACACAGATACCAAAATAGATATCAGAACCATGAAAACTCAGATAGAGATTTTTACAGTCATCAATACAATTATTACAATAACAGATACAATGACAACAGACATAATAATAGACAAAATGACAATGGATTTAGAAATCAATCAAACCATTCATATAATATGTATAGAGAATACCCCAAACACTCCTATAATGAACAACAAAACTGGAGAATACCCCTTCAAAACAGATATACACCATTACAAGCACAACAGAGCCCCGCAAGAACTTATCAATTCAGGAAACAACTAAATTCAAACATACAAGAAGACAACACACAGACAAAACATTTTTTAGAGGGTGTCCCCGCAAAGGCGGGGCCATCAAGAGATTATCCAGGAGCTATAATACCAGAAAGAAACACACAAGGAAAAAGAAGATTAGAGGTAGAAGAGGGAGAGGAACCTCTAAACAAATCACAAAGGAGATAGAAAGCAAAAAGAAAGTTGGAATATTTAATTTAAGTAAAGTGATTTTAACCGAAGAACAAGAGAAAGTATTAGGAAAAGGCCTCACGTTTGCACCATCATGCAGACTCAATAAATTTGAGACCTTAATTAATGTCAATCAGTACATTAGAAAACTCACATTAAAAAGATACTTTCTCAAAAATCCCATACAACACAGAGATACACAAAACAGTTACATCCATACAGACCTGAAGGCTAAATCCGATTTCTTTCCTATACAGGAGAAAAGCGAACACATAAAACTATTTGAGGAGAATATAAAGAAAGATTTAGAAATACTCGATCAAAGCAAACCTTTTAAAAATAATATGAGTAAAAAAGAGAGTGAAACGCTTAAGGAATTACAAAATAATACTGATATAGTAGTGAAACCGGCAGATAAGGGTGGGGGCATTGTCCTAATGGACACAAACTATTATATCCAAGAAGCAAATAGGATCTTACAAGATAAGACTACTTACACTAAACTTAAACAGAATCCATTAAAGCAACAGGAATTAAAACTAGGAACATTACTTAAAGAGGCTAAGAAAGAAGGTATAATTAATGAATCAGAATTTAACTTTTTAAATACAACATATCCTAAGACCCCCACCTTTTACTTTCTACCAAAGATCCACAAAGATCTTAAAAATCCCCCTGGCCGTCCCATAATCTCTGGGATAGGTTCCCTTACATCAGGCCTATCCCAGTATGTAGATTTTTTCCTACAGAAATATGTGATAACGCTACCAGCATATTTAAGAGACTCGACACATTTTCTAAATAAAATCCAAAACCTAGAATGGAAAGAAAATTACATTATGGCAACATGTGATGTCAATTCTTTGTATACTAATATATCACATCATATGGGAAAAGAAGCTATTAAATCATTTTTAGATAGAGATATAGATCTATCTGAGACTCAAAATAAATTTATTCTGGATTGTATTGGTTTTATCCTACAAAATAACAGTTTTTTATTCAATAAGGAGGTATTTCTCCAGACTAAGGGAACTGCAATGGGCACAAGGTTCGCCCCCAGTTATGCTAATTTGTTTATGGGCCATTTTGAGGATAATTACATCTACAATGGCCATTGGGAGGCGAACCTTGTGCTCTATTGCAGATTCATAGATGACATTTTTATTGTGTGGCGTGGGGACGTTGAACTATTAAACATATTTTTAACAGATCTTAACAGTAACAACTTAGGAATATCCTTCTCTCATGAATACAGTTGTAGGAAACTCAATTTTTTAGATATTGCAATAGAAATTAATGATAATCAAATACACACTGAAACCTACTTCAAAGCGATTGACGCTAATAATTATATACATTCATCCAGTTGCCATTTAAATCAATGGAAACACAATATCCCAAAAAGCCAGTATATGAGAGTAAAGAAAAATTGTTCATCTCTAGAAAGATATCAGACACAATCCCAGATATTAACTACCAGATTTATAGAGAAAGGTTATGACAGCAATAGAATAGGCAAAATACAACAAGAGGTTGCTAAAATTGATAGAAACACCTTATTACTACCAAAAAAGAAATCCGTTGCACAAAAATCTAATGAACTGTTTGTACCTTTCATCACTGGGTTTAGCTCAGAACACTATGAAGTCAAAAAGATTTTGAGAAAACATTGGTATTTAATTAAACAGGACCATATACTAGGGAATCAAGTAAAAAATCAACCTGATATAATTTTTAAAAAAGCTAGAAACTTAAAGAGTTTATTATCTCCCAGTGAATATAAGGAAAAAAAACAACATTCTACATATAAAGATATGAAAGGAGATAAACTAATTGTTTTTTTTCCGTGTAACACCTGTAAGTCATGCAAACACAGTCATAAGATAAAAGATTTAAAATCACATAACACTAACTTCAGTTTTAAAATAAAGCAATTAATAAGATGTTCTGATAAGAATATAATCTATTGCATCAAATGTTCATGTAATCTGTTCTATTTTGGACAGACGAGTAGGATTTTAAGAGATCGCATCCGGGAACATATTTTAAAAATAGAGCATGGCTCTTCAGAAACAAAATTATATAACCATTTTAAAGAAAAACATGAAGGGAGTCTAAAAGATTTTAAATATTGGGGTGTAACACAAATTAATCTTGGGAGTAGGGGAGGGAATATTAACAATGTATTATTAAAAAAGGAAGCTGAATTTATATTTAATTTTAAAACCCTCCACCCCCATGGCCTGAACTCCGAAATGGATCTTAGTAGGCTAATATGAAAATCCAATTTTTCAATTTTTTCAAAAAAAGAATTTTAAATAATCTTTTTATACACATGTATGATTTTATATTTTATAATACATATGTATATATTTTAAACTAATTCCTAATTTTGCACAAACTTCATGAAATTGCTATTACTTTGTATAAATGTTTGCTATCTCTAACACTATCACATTAACACACACATATAACTACCAAAACCATTTAGAAACTTAGTAGAGACAGAATCCTCTCAAACATTTGTTGTTTATATACACACATATATTTTTATATATTTTTTCCGTATATATTCTAATAACTTTTTTATATTTTTTATATTTTTTCCATAATCAATAAGAGGTTGCCAAGATTGGATTTATTGTATCAAATGAATCAAATAATAGATACTTAAAATCAAGTGTAAACATATGAATCAACAAAACAGTGTAACAATTTTTACTAAAATGTTTGTAACACAATGATTCACATATCTCCAATAGCTTATTCACTATTGGCTGGGTATTATCCAATGAGAAAGGAGAGAGGGCTATTTAAAATGGCCTAAACATTTAGTAAGCATCTTGATAAAGGCCCCTGGAGGCTGAAACGTGTAGAACTTGCTTACTAAACTTTGATACATTTTATACATTTTATATCTCTTTAATAGCTGAGGTATCGTTGGTGGATAGGACAGGTACATTGAGCGGTCACTGATCATAGGTGAGCCGTCTCTGCATGTGTAATTCCTGCCCCAGGACCCACAGAAAACGAACCCAGAGTGCTTTTTAAAGGTCTATTATTCATAGGCTGAAATATTGCACAACGGCGCTCTACTATTTGGAAATCTGAACTGAACTCTAACCCGGAACCTGATCCCTCTGGGACCATTTCCACACGCTGGATACCTGCTGCGAAGGACGGACAGATACTGAAAAAACGGAGGAAAGCCATACAGAAAGAAGATAAAGTTACTCCTTACATCACTCCGTTTTTACCCGGTCTTTGAATTGACATACTGGTAAACATTACCCCCTAAGGAGATCATACTGGTAAACATTACCACCCACGGATCACACTGGTAAACATTATCACCCACGGATAAGCTCCATTTTGGGAATACTGATATCAAGCACTTTTTAATAGACTTTTTAATAGACTTTGTAGCTATTTTATCGGTTTTTGTCATATAGGCTGCCAATAATTCTGGTTAGTTATACATGCTGCTAATAATTCTGTTTAGTCATATAAGCTGCTAATAATTCTGCTAATAAGTTTGTTTATTTGAGAATCTCAGATAGTCACTCTCATTGCAGTCTTTTAGATACACTTATTTTTTACCTGATGCCGGCATCTTTTATAGGAGTTATCTGTTAGAATTTATGTTAGAATTTATCTTATATTGTTATAATAAATATTGATTTATTTGTACATATATATCCAATCTTTTTTTGGCTACGTAGATACGCTAATTTTTATTCGATTTTTATTGTTTATTTATACTAGTAATGTACTATCTCATTAGAGTTTTTTAGCTATCTCATTTGAGTTTTTTAGATATTTTGGCTCTCAGCTATTCGTTAGCGCTATCCCTCCTCTACACTTTCTTTTTAAGCTTATGCTAGCCAATTCCTTTGTTTTCTGATGCCTTTGTTCATTTGACTAGACTAACGGCTAAGAATTCTGTTTTTTACTATACTGGCGTGCAGAGCGCTATGGCTTATATCATGGTCAGCTGTCGTGACTTTAATAAATAAGCTACTTAACTTCCCTTCAAGGGGCAGACCCTATTCGGGCCTGGTTTGAAGGAGATTATTGCTTATATCACTGGAGGAAAAGGTCATGCCCTTCCTCAGGATAGGAATCAAGGGCCAAAAAATGTCTAATTTTCGTGCCTTTTAAAACTTCAGGGCAGGTGTGGCATCCACTTCCTCTAAGGCAAAACAAGAGGGAATTTTTGCTCAGTCCAAGGCGGTCTGGAGACAATTGGACCTGGAACAAAGATAAGCAGGCCAAGGAGCCTGCTGCTGCCTCTAAGGCAGCATGAAGGAACGGACCCCTATCCGGTAACGGATCCTATAGGGGGCAGACTTTCATTCTTCGCCCGGGCCAAAAAATGTCTAATTTTCGTGCCTTTTAAAACTTCAGGGCAGGTGTGGCATCCACTTCCTCTAAGGCAAAACAAGAGGGAATTTTTGCTCAGTCCAAGGCGGTCTGGAGACAATTGGACCTGGAACAAAGATAAGCAGGCCAAGGAGCCTGCTGCTGCCTCTAAGGCAGCATGAAGGAACGGACCCCTATCCGGTAACGGATCCTATAGGGGGCAGACTTTCATTCTTCGCCCGGGCGTGGGCAAGAGAGGCCCAGGATCCCTAGGCGTTGGAATTTATATCCCAGAGATATCTTCTGGATTTCAAAGATTCCCCCCCCAGAAAAAGGGGAGATTTCGCCTTTCACAATTATCTGCAAACCAGATAAAGAAGGAGGCATTCTTAAATTGTGTACGAGATCCATCCAGTTCTAAGAGAGGAACAGGGACAGAGTTTTTACTCAAATCTGTTTGTGGTTCCCAAGGTGAGGGAACCTTCAGACCTATTTTGGATCTAAGGATCTTAAACAAATTCCTCAGAATTCCGTCATTTAAGATGGAAACTATTCGTACCATCTTAACTATGATCCAGGAGAGTCAATAGAGGACTACAATGGATTTGAAGGATGCTTATCCTCACATTGTGATGCATAAAGATCACCTTCGTTTTTCAGGTTTGCCTTTCTAGACAGGCATTACCTGTTTGTAGCTCTTTCCTTTGGGATATCTACAGCCCCAAGAATCTTTATGGAGGTTCTGGGGTCGCTTTGGCGGTCCTTAGGCCGCGGGGCATAGAAGTGGCCCCTTAGTTAGACGACATCCTGATACAGGCGTCAAACATCCAAATTGCCAAGTCTCATACGGACGTAGTACTGGCATTTCTGAGATCACATGGGTGGAAAGTGAACAAGGAAAGAGTTCTCTATCCCCAACCTCAAGGGTTTCCCTCCTAGGGACTCTGATAGATTCTGTAGAAATGAAAATTTACCTGACTGAGTCCAGGTTGTCAAAGTTTCTAAATTTCTGCCGTGTTTTTCATCCCATCCGCGCCCTTCGGTGGCTCAGTACATGAATGAAATCGGCTTAATAGGTAGAGGCAAGGGACATAGTACCGTTTGCACGTCTACATTTCAGACCGCTGCAACTATGCATGCTCAGTCAGAGGAACGGGGATTACACAGATTTGTCCCCCTGTTGAACCTGGACCAAGAGACCAGAGATTCTCTTCTCTGGTGACTATGTCGGGTCCATCTGTCCAAGGGTATGACCTTCCGCAGGTCAGATGGGACAATTGTTACAATGGATGCCAGCCTTTTAGGTTGGGATGCAGTCTGGAACTCCCTGAAGGCTCAGGGATAGTGGACTTAGGAGGAGACCCTCCTTCTAATAAATATTCTGGGAGTGATATTCCATGCTCTTCAGACTTGGCCTCAGTTAGCAACTCTGAGGTACATCATACTCAGTCGGACAATATACACGACTGTGGCTTACATCAGCCATCAAGGGGGAACAGAAGTTCCCTAGTGATGTTAGAAGTCTTACAATAATTCACTGGACAGAGACTCACTCTTGTCTATCAGCTATCCATATCCCAGGTGTTGAGAACTGGGAGGTGGATTTTCTAAGTCGTCAGACTTTTCTTCCGGGGGAGTGGGATTTCCTCCGGAGGTCAAGACCAAGCAGGAGAGGGCTTTGGTGTTTTTGACATCGCCTGCGTAGCCACGCAGGACCTGGTATGCAGATCTGGTGGACATGTCATCCTTTCCATCACGGTCTCTGCTTCTGAGACAGGTCCCTCTACCTCAGGGTCCTTTCAACCATCTAAATAGAATCAATCTGAGATGGACTGCCTGGAGACTGAACGCTTGATGTTATCAAAGCATGGCTTCTCCGAGTCAGTCATTGATACCTTAATACAGACATGAAAGCCTGTCTCTAGGAAAATTGAACATAGATATGGTGTAAATATCTGATTGTTATGAATCCAAGGGTTACTCATGGAGTAAAGCCTGGATTCCCAGGATATTATCTTTTCTCCAAGATGTTTTTGAGAAAAGGGTTGTCAGCTAATTCCTTAAAAGGGACAGATTTTTACTCTGTCTATTTTTTTGCACCAGCGTCTGGCAGGTATTCTAGACGTTCAGGCATTTGGTCAGGCTTTGGTTAGATCCAAGCCTGTGTTTACAACTGTTGCTCCACCATGGAGCTTAAACCTGGTTCTTAAGGCTCTTCAAGAAGTTCCGTTTGAACCTTTTTTGTTCCATAGATATCAATCTTTATCTTGGAAAGTTCCTTTTTGGGTAGCTATTTCCTCGACTCGTAGAGTCTCCAAGTTATCTGTGTTACAATGTGATTCTTCTTATCTGGTCCTTCGTACGGATAAGGTAGTCCTGCGTACCAACCTGGGTTTTTTCCTAAGGTGGTATCTAACAAGAACATCACTCAAGAGATAGTTGTTCCATGCTTGTATCCTAATCCTTCCTCAAAGAAGGAACGTCTATTACACAATATTGGACGTGGTTTGTGCTTTAAAGTTTTACTTACAAGTTACTACAGTTTTCATCAAACGTTCACCTTGTTTGTTGTCTATTCTGGACAGAGGAGAGGTCAAAAGACTTCAGCAGCCTCTCTGTCTTTTTGGTTAAAAAGCATAATTCATTTAGCTTATGAGACTGCTGGACAGCAGCCTCCTGAAGGGATTGCAGCTCATTCTACTAGAGCTGTGGTTTTCACTTGGGCCTTTTTTAAATGTGGCTTCTGTTGAACAGATTTACAAGACGGAGTCTTGGTCTGCGCTTCATACTTTTTCAAATTTAACAAATTTGATACCTTGCTTCTTCGGAGGCTATTTTTGGGAGAAAGGGTTTTTTTACAGGCAGTGGTAACTTCCGTTTAAGTACCTGCCTTGTCCCTCCCATCATCCGTGTACTTTAGCTTTGGTATTGGTATTCCATAAGTAATGGATGATCCGTGGACTGGATACACTTAACAAGAGAAAACATAATTTATGCTTACCTAATAAATTTATTTCTCTTGTAGTGTATCCAGTCCACGGCCCGCCCTGTCACTTTAAGGCAGGTAATTTTTTCATTTGAACTACAGTCACCACTGCACCCTATGGTTTTTCCTTTCTCTGCATGTTTTCGGTCGAATGACTGAATATGGCAATTAGGGGAGGAGCTATATAGCAGCTTTGCTGTGGGTGGACTCTTGCAACTTCCTGTTGGGAAGGAGAATGTATTCCATAAGTAATGGATGATCCGTGGACTGGATACACTACAAGAGAAATAAATTTATCAGGTAAGCATAAATTATGTTTTTATAATTCCTTCATGTTCCTGTGTTGCTGTAACATTTTCAGCATATAGGCAGGCTCTCATGACCAGTGGAAGAGGTAAGACACTCTACTCATCAGAGCTTGACTTCAGTTTTGGGTTACATTTTTTTATTTAACCCTTTGTGTGCTGTTTTTTGCAATGTAAGCCTTTTTTCTTTCATGTAATTAGAGTCCATGAGCTAGTGACGTATGGGATATACATTCCTACCAGGAGGGGCAAAGTTTCCCAAACCTCAAAATGCCTATAAATACACCCCTCACCACACCCACAATTCAGTTTTACAAACTTTGCCTCCCGTGGAGGTGGTGAAGTAAGTTTGTGCTAGATTCTACGTTGATATACGCTTCGCAGCAGGCTGGAGCCCGGTTTTCCTCTCAGTGTGCAGTGAATGTCAGAGGGATGTGAAGAGAGTATTGCCTATTTGAATTCAATGGTCTCCTTCTACGGGATCTATTTCATAGGTTCTCTGTTAGCGGTCGTAGAGATTCATCTCTTACCTCCCTTTTCACATCGACGATATACTCTTATATACCATTACCTCTACTGATTCTCGTTTCAGTACTGGTTTGGCTATCTTCTATATGTAGATGAGTGTCCTGGGCTAAGTAAGTCTTATTTTCTGTGACACTCTAAGCTATGGTTGGGCACTTTATTTATAAAGTTCTAAATATATGTCTTTAAACTTATTTTTGCCATGATTCAGGATGATCAATATTCCTTATTTCAGACGGTCAGTTTCATTATTTGGGATAATGCATATGAATAATCTTTTTTTTTTTTTTTTTTTTTCTTACCTTAAAAATTGTTTCAATTGACATCTGGTTTTCCCCCATATTTTATTCAAATATCTTTACAGCACCAAAGAAAGAGTGTATTTTTTAGCCTGTTATGGATCTCAAAATATTGAACAAATTCCTGAAATTTCCTACTCTTTCCTTTTGGTATGGCTACAGCTTCCATGTTGTTTTCAGAAGTACTGGGAGCTCTGATATCTGTAGTTCACGCTCCAGAAATGTCTTTAATCCCTTACTTGGATGCAATTTTGGTTCAGGCTCCTTCTTATCATCTGGCTGTGTCTTACATTTAGATAATTCTTCAGTTGCTTCTAAATCCTCCAAAAAAACTCCTCAGACCTGTGTGTCTTTACTGGGGTTCATAATCTCTTCAGTGACTATGCTTTTGTCTCTGATAGATTAGCATAAACTGAAGCTGTAACAGGCCTGTACCCTTCTGCAGCTGGGTCTTCTCCATTCTGTTGCTTAGTGCATAGAGGTTGTGGGTCTCATGGTGGCTGCTGCAGATGCAGTTCCATTTGTCAAGATTTCATCTACGGCCCTCCAAATGCATCAATACAATGGGCACTAGGATGTATCTCAGAGGAAAAAAAGTCCTTGGTTCAGGAAGTTTTTTTCTTAGACTAGTGTGGGTAGTAATATCCACAGATTGTAGCCTGCTGGGGTGCAGTCTAGGGGTCTTGGAGAAAGGATCTCATCTCTCAAGGCACTTTCTTTTATCAAGATCTCAAAACTCTGAATTTGATGGCATGGTGACAGCACGCTTAGTTTTTTCTCAGATGTTTGCCAGAAGTATTTAACATAAGGTCTGTAAAAACCTTCTTTTTTTTTTAGATGTATTCTATCAAAGATTCTTATTGGAATTATTTTAGAATTTACTTGAGTTCCTGCAGGAAGGCGTAGATAAAGCATTTATTTGTCCTCTCCTCAGGAAATTGTGGTTCCTTCTTTTTGTCAAGCTCCTCAGAATTCTAATGAGCGTCTTCTCCGCAACTTGGATGTTATAAAAACTTTCAAAAATTATGTAGGAAGCCACAAAATATTTTAGATTTTATTCTTCTCTTTTTGTTCATTTTTGTGGGCCTCGTAAAGGTCATAAACCTATGGCTGTTACTTTAGCAGCTTGGTTTAAAGCTTTAATTTACAAGGCTTATTTGGGGACAACTTTCCTTGAGCACAATCTGCTTATTCCATTAGAGAAGTTGCTACTTCTTTGACCTTCGTAACAAAGCTTATATTGATCAGATTTGTAAGGCAGCTACTTGGTCTTTTTTACACACTTTTTCAAAAGTTTTATCACTTTTATCAGGCTTTAATGTGTATGCTTCTTCTGAGGCTGCCTTTGGCAGGAAAGTTCTGCTGACTGTAATGCCTAATTAGTTAAGTCCTGCCGTCACTGTTTGTCGTTGTCGTCCCCATTCACAGGGGTCTTTTGGACATGGCTTGGGTATTGATTTCCACATGTGGTGACTCGTGGACTCTTACCAACTTTCATGATGGTGAGGTTAGTTAACAAGTCCCGCCCTTACTTTGTTTAGGTTGCAGCAGTACTTGTTTTGTTTTGTACTTCTTTGCCCTGCTTTATCTTTCCTGCTTTTCTTTTTTCCTAATCTACTTGGCTATATGTATGACTGAGGATGAAGAGAAGTAGGAGCGATTTAAAGCCCTGGTGTGTTGGGGTGTCTTTTGCAGCCTCCTAGTGGTTAGGAGGGGAATATTTCCACATGTGATGACTTGTGGACTCTTTCCATCATGAAAGAAATTAATTTATTAGGTAAGCATAAATTTATTTTTTGAGTAATGTCCAATTAAGAAAATGTCCCTATTTCATTGTTAGATACTGCAACTGGAGAGATTGTTCTTAAGGTGATATTAAACACCTCTTACATTTGCATTAAAGTTCAATGCTTCCTAGAGATGCCAAAAAGCAAATTCTATAACCTAGGTTTTTTTTTTTGTCAAAAAGTTTCTAATTGGCTAACCATCTATCAATTTGCAGGAAAGGTCACTTTATCTTTGCTGGGATTAAACATAGCTAGGAATACTAAAGAAAACCTTTTTCTGTTGCAAATTATAGATTAACACTTGTACTACATGACATAGGCTTGTCATTAAAGGCTTAATATATCCCTTTAATAATTGACATCTCTGGAACAGTAGCACATTGAATAGTATGATTAGAGAATGTGTAGAATGTGTAGACTAAAAAATATTTCCCATACAAATACAGAGTTTACGGAAAAAAATACACATGCTTATTTCAGTAATGGCTAGAGACAAATTGAGTTTGGTAGTTGTAACATGGTATATCTCACAACTGAGACATAGTAATAATGGTTTACATACTGATTAAAAGCAACAGAGTGGAAAAAAAGATGGCAGGAGTTGCTTTTTATTGTAAGAAAATAAAATCTAAAAGTGACTGCAACCTAGAAATTGTTTCCATATATGAAACCATCATCAAACATACATACTGTAGCTCCCAAGTAGTCCTGTGCTAACCAGAGTAATAACATCTATCTTGGCAATACATACCAGTTAACAACCTTCCCTCCAAGGGGTGTGGACTAAACCGCACACTCCTGTAGTTACCTATAAGAGGCAACCCACAAGCACCCCTTCCTCTTCCTAGTTCTGTCAAGCCACATGGTGGGCAGAGCTGGAAACCTCTGCCCTATCAGTTTTTCTGAGGATACCTCTGTTTGGCTGTAATTTATGGCACTAGGGCATTTTGCTGGTTATTCTTTTATATGGATTTATGCACCCAATATGTCTTTGGTTGTAGCGGTAAGCTTCTCCATCCAGAGTTGCTGTGTAGGGGCTGCCATGTGCCATGATGTTCTTTTATTATGTTTGTTTATAAATATTATATTATAAATCAATATATTTACACTTAAAGAACTACCATATGAAGACCTACTCTACATGGTACACATTTTTGTTTTATGTCTGTGTCTCACATTCCTTGTAATTTTGTTATCAAACTTCTTTGTTCTCCCTTTCTCCATATAGTTTCTTATATTTTATATTTGTGAACTGACTAAAGCAGATTGATATATGTTGGGTAAAATTACCACCTTAAAAACCTAACTACCTACTCCTGTCAATCTGCTCTCTCACTGAAGAAATATATTTATCCATAGGCATAAATGTGGTTTTAAATAATGTGTAACTTGTAGGAATAAGTATGATGATTTTATGCTAACATAAGCCACCATAAGGTATGTTTGTTTGTTTGTTTTTTTTCAAAGGAAGAAGATGAATTTACAGTTCTTTCCAACTGTTTGGGACTTTTACCATCATTACATCATGCATCACATCAGTTCACTAGTGCCTCTTGCCTTGAATGGCCAGTACCAGCATTTGATATAATTTCCCAGTGGTGTTCAGAAGTGACTTCATATTCAGATAAACATGCAGAGCATTTCAATGTAAGCAATATTTATCTTTCCAACTTAAAATATGTTAAATTGTGTTTAATATTGCTTTTATTATTTCAGAGTTTTTTTTTCCAATATCATATCAGATTTGAAATTTGAAATTGTAGTATATCAGCAAGTCAGGCTAGTAGAATGTTTGATTGTAGATGATTTTTATGCCACTTTGAAGATCCCTACTTAGACCTCATCTTGGGTATTGTGTGCAGTTCTGGAGGCCATATCTCCAGAAGGATATAAATTAATTGGAATCTGTTCAAAGGAGGGCCATTAAAATGGTACAGTGCTTTGCAAAAGTATTCACCCCTGGGCATTTTCCCTATTTTGTTGCATTACAACCTGGAATTAGAATGGATTTTTTGTAGGGTTTGTATAATTTAATTTGCACAACATGCCTACCACTTTGAAAATGAAAAATATTTTTTTATTGTGAAATAAGACAAAAAGCAGAATACTTGGGTCTGCATAACTATTCACCCCCAAAGGCAATACTTTGTAGAGCCACCTTTTACAGCAATTACAGCTGCAAGACTCTTGGGGTATGTCTACTATAAGCTTGGCACATCTAGCCACTGGGAGTTTTGCCCATTCTTCAAGGCAAAACTGCTCCAGCTCCTTCAAGTTGGATGGGTTCCGCTGGTGTACAGTAAAGTACCACAGATTTTCAATTGGATTGAGGTCTGAGCTTTGACAAGGCCATTCCAAGACATTTAAATATTTACCCTTAAACCAATTGAGTGTTGCTTTAGCAGTATGCTTAAGGTCATTGTCCTGCTGGAAGGTGAACCTCCATCCCAGTCTCAATTCTCTGGAAGACTGAAACAGGTTTCCCTCAAGAATTTCCCTGTATTTAGCTCTATCCATCATTCCTTCAATTCCGTCCAGTTTTTCAGTCCCTGTTGATGGTGTTCTCGGGGTGATGAGATGTGTTGGGTTTGTGCAAGACATAGCATTTTCCTTGATGGACAAAAAGCTAAATTTTAGTCTCATCTGTCCAGAGTACCTTCTTCCATATGTATGGGGAGTCTCCCACATGCCTTTTGGCGAACAGCAAACAAGTTTGCTTATTTTTTTCTGGCCACTATTCTATAAAGTCCACCTCTGGGGAGTGTATAACTTAAAGTGGTCCTATAGACGGATACTCCAATCAGGGTTATCTTTGGTCTCTTTGTTTCCTCACTGATTAATGCCCTCCTTGCCTGGTCTGTGAGTTTTGGTGGACGGCCTTCTCTTGGTAGGTTTGTTGTGGTGCCATATTCTTTCCATTTTTTTAATAATGGATTTAATGGTGCATCGTGGGATGTTCAAAGTTTTGGATATTTTTTTATAACCCAACCCTTATCAGTACTCCACAACTTTGTTCATGACCTGTTTGGAGAGCTCCTTGGTCTTTATGGTGCCCCTTGGTGGTGCCCCTTGCTCGGTGGTGTTGCAGACTGGGGTCTTTTAGAACAGTTGTATATATACTGAGATCATGTGACACTTAGATTGCACACAGCAGACAAAACTTGTAGGGGTGGGTCCTGCAGAGTAACATTTGACTGACGGCACAGAGAGGACAGGTCTTCTTGCTGTGGAAGTTTTTGGCGTGGTGAATATCACAGCTTTGTGGGAGTAGCATAACCAAGGGATCGTCCCAAGAGCACTTTACTTATAGAGCAGGTCCTCTGGCTGCAGGCAGCGTGTGAGAAAAAGCCAAAAAAAAATTCACTACACCTGCTGAGATTATAATATATAAGCCTTACTTTGTTTTTAATCTTTTGAGTGTATTTAATGCAGATGCATGCGTTTTAATAAATATCGCTGTGAATCTTTGGATGCGCTTTCTGTTTTTTATTTTTACAGGTGGACTTTATTTAACTAATTTTGTGACTTCTGAATGTAATTGGTTGCACCCGATTTTTTTTTTTTTAGGGGCTTCATAGCAAAGGGGGTGAATACATATGCACGCACCACTTTTCAGTTTTTTATTTTTAAGAATTTTTTAAAACAAGTTATTTTCTTCATTTCACTTCACCATTTTGGACTATTTCCATCTTAATATGAAGAGAGTCCACGGCTTCATTCATTATTTGTGGGAAATACAGAACCTGGCCACCAGGAGGAGGCAAAGACACTCCAGCCAAAGGCTTAAATACCTCCCCCACTCCCCTCATCCCCCAGTCATTCTTTGCCTTTCGTCACAGGAGGATGGCAGAGAAGTGTCGGAAGATTTGGAGTAGTATCTTATGGAGGGTAGTACTCTTCAAAATGGGACTGGAGTTCTCAGTAGTCTTGTCAGCCTCTCAGTGAGAGCATTAACGAATGTCTGGAGATGCAGGGAGAGTCTTTCTGCAAAACCTGTCAGACTCGTATTAACAGCTCCTTAAGCAATCAGTGTTGACAAATTTCACTGCCTGATTTCTTTCATGCAATTGGCAAGAGTCCATGAGCTAGTGACGTATGGGATATACAATCCTACCAGGAGGGGTAAAGTTTCCCAAACCTCAAAATGCCTATAAACACACCCCTCACCGCACCCACAATTCAGTTTTTCAAACTTTGCCTCCTATGGAGGTGGTGAAGTAAGTTTGTGCTAGATTTCTACGTTGATCTGCGCTTCTTAGCATTTTTGAAGCCCGATTCCTCTCAGAGTACAGTGAATGTCAGAGGGATGTGAAGGGAGTATCACCTATTGAATGTAATGGTTTTCCTCATGGGGATCTAATTCATAGGTTCTCTGTTATCGGTCATAGAGATTCATCTCCTACCTCCCTTTTCAGATCGACGATATACTCTCATATTCCATTACCTCTACTGATAACCGTTTCAGTACTGGTTTGGCTATCTGCTAAATGTGGATGGGTTCCTTTTGGTAAGTATGTTTTCATTTCTTAAGACACTCTCAGCTATGGTTTGGCACTTTATGTATTTATATAAAGTTCTAAATATATGTATTGTACTTATATTTGCCATGATTCAAATTTTCAGTATATTTCCTTTTTTGCAGACTGTCAGTTTCATATCTGGGAAATGTATTTCTCTTGTAAGGTGTATCCAGTCCACGGATTCATCCATTACTTGTGGGATATTCTCCTTCCCAACAGGAAGCTGCAAGAGGACACCCACAGCAGAGCTGTCTATATAGCTCCTCCCCCAACTGCCACTCCCAGTCATTCTCTTGCAGCTCTCGACAAGAAAGGAAGTATCAAGAGATATGTGGTGACTTAGTGTAGTTTATCTTCAATCAAAAGTTTGTTATTTTTAAACGGTACCGGCGTTGTACTGTTTTTGCCTCAGGCAGAAATTAGAAGAAGAGTTCTGCCTGAGGTTTTTGATGATCTTAGCGGTTTGTAACTAAGGTCCACTGCTGTTCTCACACATAACTGAAAAGTATGGGAAAACTTCAGCTGGGGGAATGGCCTGCAGAATTACCTGCTCTGAGGTATGTTCAGTATATTTTTTTCTAGAGAGATGATAAGTTCTAGAAAATGCTGACACTGCCTGATATATTTAAGGTAAGCCTGATTACAGTGATTTAACAAACGACTGGGATCATGCTTGCAGTAAAGGGTAATATTCATGTTAATTGCTCTTATTACTTAGTATGTAAACGTTTGCATGATATATAAGAAACGTCTTTTACTGAAGGTGATAAATCTTTATTGGGGGCCTAGTTTTCCACATGGCTGATTAGATTTCTCCTAGGAGTAGTTATTTATGGCCCTTTCACTTTGAGTGCATGGTAGGAGGGGCCTATTTTCGCGCTCTAATTGCGCAGTAGTTTTTGCATTCTGAGACATCCAGCTTCCCTGAAGGAGTCCCCTGACATATAGGTTTTTGTTCTTACAAAAGTCGTTTTAAGGGCAGGTAGGAGCCACAGTAGAGCTGTGGCAGTTTGCTTGTGACTGTTTATAACGGTTTTATCGTTTTTCTGATCCGTTTTTGAGCCTGAGGGGTTAATCATCCATTTGCAAGTGGGTGCAATGCTATTTTAGTCTATTATACACACTGTAAAAGTAGAGTTTACTGCTTTTTTTCACTGTTTTGCAGCTTATATGATTGTTTTTTTCCCTTAAAGGCACAGTACCGTTTTTTATATTCTGCTTTTTCACATTTATTAAAGTGTTTTCCAAGCTTGCTGGTCTCATTACTAGTCTGTTAAACATGTCTGACATAGAGGAAACTCCTTGTTCATTATGTTTAGAAGCCATTGTGGAACCCCCTCTTAGAATGTGTACCAAATGCACTGATCTTACTATAAATTATAAAGACCATATTCTGGCTTTAAAAGATTTATCACCAGAGGAAATTGACAAGGGGGAAGTTATGCAGACTAACTCTCCCCACGTGTCAGAACCTATAACTCCCGCTCAAGGGACGCCAAGTACATCTAGCGCGCCCATTGCGTATACCTTACAAGACATGGCGGCAGTTATGAATCATACCCTTACAGAGGTATTGTCCAAACTGCCAGGGTTACAAGGAAAGCGAGACAGCTCTGGGGCTAGAACAAATACAGAGCTCTCTGACGCTTTAGTAGCTATGTCTGATATACCCTCACAATGTGCAGAAGCCGAAGCAGGAGAGCTTCTATCTGTGGGTGATTTTTCTGATTCAGGGAAGACACTTCAACCTGATTCTGATATGTCTACATTTAAATTTAAACTTGAACACCTCCGCGTGTTGCTCAGGGAGGTTTTAGCAACTCTGGATGACTGTAACGCCATTGTAGTCCCAGAGAAATTGTGTAAGTTGGATAAATACTATGCAGTGCCTGTTTACACTGATGTTTTTCCAATCCCTAAGAGGTTTTCAGAAATTATTACTAAGGAATGGGATAGACCAGGTGTACCGTTCTCTCCCCCTCCTGTTTTTAAAAAGATGTTTCCTATAAATGCCGCTACACGGGCTTGTGGCAGAAGGTCCCTAAAGTGGAGGGAGCAGTCTCTACCCTAGCGAGGCGTACAACTATCCCTGTCGAGGACAGTTGTGCTTTTCTAGATCCAATGGACAAAAAATTAGAGGGTTACCTTAAGAAAATTTTTATTCAACAAGGTTTTATTCTCCAGCCTCTTGCATGCATTGCCCCAGTCACTGCTACTGCGGCCTTCTGGTTTGAGTCTCTAGAAGAGGCTCTACAGGTAGAAACCCCGTTGGTTGATATCCTTGACAAGCTTAAAGCTCTTAAGTTAGCCAATTCATTTGTTTCTGACGCCGTTGTTCATTTAACCAAGCTAACTGCTAAAAATTCAGGTTTTGCTATTCAGGCGCGTAGGGCGCTATGGCTTAAATCCTTGTCAGCTGACGTTACTTCAAAGTCTAAGCTTCTCAACATTCCCTTCAAGGGGCAGACCCTATTCGGGCCTGGACTGAAGGAGATCATTTCTTTCATGTAATTAGCAAGAGTCCATGAGCTAGTGACGTATGGGATATACATTCCTACCAGGAGGGGCAAAGTTTCCCAAACCTTAAAATGCCTATAAATACACCCCTCACCACACCCACAATTCAGTTGTACAAACTTTGCCTCCGATGGAGGTGGTGAAGTAAGTTTGTGCTAGATTCTACGTTGATATGCGCTCCGCAGCAAGTTGGAGCCCGGTTTTCCTCTCAGCGTGCAGTGAATGTCAGAGGGATGTGAGGAGAGTATTGCCTATTTGAATGCAGTGATCTCCTTCTACGGGGTCTATTTCATAGGTTCTCTGTTATCGGTCGTAGAGATTCATCTCTTACCTCCCTTTTCAGATCGACGATATACTCTTATATATACCATTACCTCTGCTGATTCTCGTTTCAGTACTGGTTTGGCTTTCTACAAACATGTAGATGAGTGTCCTGGGGTAAGTAAATCTTATTTTCTGTGACACTCTAAGCTATGGTTGGGCACTTTGTTTATAAAGTTCTAAATATATGTATTCAAACATTTATTTGCCTTGACTCAGAATGTTCAACTTTCCTTATTTTTCAGACAGTCAGTTTCATATTTGGGATAATGCATTTGAATTAATCATTTTTTCTTACCTTCAAAAATTTGACTCTTTTTTTTCCTGTGGGCTGTTAGGCTCGCGGGGGCTGAAAATGCTTCATTTTATTGCGTCATTCTTGGCGCGGACTTTTTTGGCGCAAAAATTCTTTTCCGTTTCCGGCGTCATACGTGTCGCCGGAAGTTGCGTCATTTTTTGACGTTATTTTGCGCCAAAAATGTCGGCGTTCCGGATGTGGCGTCATTTTTGTCTCCACATTATTTAAGTCTTATTTTTTCATTGCTTCTGGTTGCTAGAAGCTTGTTCTTTGGCATTTTTTTCCCATTCCTGAAACTGTCATTTAAGGAATTTGATCAATTTTGCTTTATATGTTGTTTTTTCTCTTACATATTGCAAGATGTCTCACGTTGCATCTGAGTCAGAAGATACTACAGGAAAATCGCTGTCTAGTGCTGGAGCTATCAAGCTAAGTGTATCTGCTATAATTTTTGGTATCTGTTTCTCCAGCTGTTGTTTGTATTGCATGTCATGACAAACTTATTAATACAGATAAAATTTCCTTTAGTACTGTTACATTACCTGTTGCTGTTCCGTCAACATCTAATTTTCAGAGTGTTCCTGATAAACATAAGAGATTTTATTTTTTAAATCCATTAAGAAGGCTATGTCTGTTATTTCTCCTTCTAGTTTACATAAAAGTCTTTTAAAACTTCTCTTTTTTCAGATGAATTTTTAAATGAACATCATCATTCTGATACTGATAATGGTTCTTCTGGTTCAGAGGTTTCTGTCTCAGAGGTTGATGCTGATAAATCTTTGTATTTGTTCAAGATGGAATTTATTCGTTCTTTATTTAAAGAAGTATTAATTGCATTAGAAATAGAGGATTCTGGTCCTCTTGATACTAAATCTAAACGTTTAATTAAGGTTTTTAAATCTCCTGTAGTTATTCCAGAAGTGTTTAATCTCCCTGATGCTATTTCTGAAGTAATTTCCAGGGAATGGAATAATTTGGGTAATTCTTTTACTCCTTCTAAACGTTTAAGCAATTATATCCTGTGCCATCTGACAGATTAGAGTTTTTTGGGGACAAAATCCTTAAGGTTATGGGGCTGTCTCTTCTCCTGCTAAATGTGCTACTATTCCTACGGTAGATAGTAATTCATTTTAAGGATCCTTTAGATAGGAAAATTGAATCCTTTCTAAGAAAAGCTTACTTATGTTCAGGTAATCTTCTTAGACCTGCTATATTTTTAGCGGATGTTGCTGCAGCTTCAACTTTTTGGTTAGAAGCTTTAGCGCAACAAGTTAACAGATCATAATTTTATAGCATTATTATTATTCTATAACATGCTAATAATTTTATTGGTGATACCATCTTTTGATATCATTAGAGTTGATGTCAGGTATATGTGTCTAGCTATTTTAGCTAGAAAAGCTTTATGGATTAAACTTGGAATGCTGATATGTCTTCTAAGTCAACTTTGCTTTCCTTTTCTTTCCAGGGTAATAAATTATTATTTCAACTGTTTCTGGAAGGAAGGGAACTTTTTTACCAAAGGATAAAAAATCTAAGGTAAATTTAGGTCTAATAATCATTTTTCGTTCCTTTCCTCACAATAAGGAACAAAAGCCTGATCCTTCATCCTCAGGAGCGGTATCAGTTTGGAAACTATTTCCAGTTTGGAATATATCCAAGCCTTATAGAAAACCTATAGCCAGCTCCTAAGTTCCCATGAAGGTGCGGACCTTATTCCAGCTTAGCTGGTATGGGGCAGATTACGTTTTCTTCAAAGAAATTTTGATCAATTCCGTTCTCAATTTCTGGTTTTAGAACATTGTTTCAGAAAGGTACAGCATTGGCTTCAGTTAAGGCCTCCTGCTAAGAGATTTTTTTCTTTCCCGTGTCCCAGTTAACACAGCAAAGGCTCAGCATTTCTGAAATGTGTTTCAGATCTAGAGTTGGCTGGAGTAATTATGCCAGTTCCAGTTCTGGAACAGGGGCTGGGGTTTTATTTTATCTCTTCATTGTACCAAAGAAGGTCAATTCCTTCAGACCAGTTCCGGATCTATCAATATTGAATCGTTATGTAAGGATACCAACATTCAGTTTCTGTAGGACTGTCCTGCCTTTTGTTTAGCAAGGGCATTATATGTCTACAATAGATTTACAGGATGTGTATCTGCATATTCCGATTCATTCAGATCACTTTTAGTGTCTGAGATTCTCTTTTTAGACAAGCATTACCAGTTTTGTGGCTCTACCGTTTGGCCTAGCCTCAGTTCCAAGAATTTTTTTTCAAAGATTCTCGGTGCCCTTCTTTCTGTAATCAGAGAACAGGGTTTTGGTATTTCCTTATTGGACGATATCTGGGTACTTGCTCAGTCTTCTCCTTTTCGAAGAATCTCATATGAATCGACTTGTGTTGTTTCTTCAAGTTCATGGTTGGAGGATCAATTTACCAATCAGTTCATTGATTCCTCAGACAAGGGTAACCTTTTTAGGTTTCTAGAATAGATTCAGTGTCTATGACTCTGTCCTTGTCAGACAAGAGAAGTTTAACATTGATCTCAGCTTGTCAAAACCTTCAGTCACAATCATTCCCTTTGGTAGCCTTATGCATGGAAATTTTAGGTCTTAGGACTGCCGCATCAGATGCGATCTCCTTTGCTCGTTTTCACATGCGACCTCTTCAGCTCTGTATGCTGAACCAATGGTGCAGGGATTACTCAAAGATATCTCACTTAATATCTTTAAACCGATTATACGACACTCTCTGACATGGTGGACAGATCACCATCGTTTAGTTCAGGGGGCTTCTTTGTTCTTCCGACCTGGACTGTAATCTCAACAGATGCAAGTCTTACAGGTTGGGGAGCTGTGTGGGGGTATCTGACGGCACAAGGGGTTTGGGAATCTCAGGAGGTGAGATTTCCGATCAATATTTTGGAACCCCGTGCAATTTCAGAGCTCTTCAGTCTTGGCCTCTTCTGAAGAGAGAGTTGTTCATTTGTTTTCAGATAGACAATGTCACAACTGTGGCATACATCAATCATCAAGGAGGGACTCACAGTCCTCTGGCTATGAAAGAAGTATCTCGAATTTTGGTTTGGGCGGAATCCAGCTCCTGTCTAATCTCTGCGGTTCATATCCCAGGTATGGACAATTGGAAAGCGGATTATCTCAGTCGCCAAACGTTGCACCTGGGCGAATGGTCTTCACCCAGAGGTATTTCCTCAGATTGTTCAAATGTGGGAACTCCCAGAAATAGATCTGATGGTTTCTCATCTAAACAAGAAACTTCCCTGGTATCTGTCCGGATCCAGGGATCCTCGGGCGGTGGCAGTGGATGCATTATCTCTTCCTTAAAAGTGTCATCCTGCCTATATCTTTCCGCCTCTAGTTCTTCTTCCAAGGGTATTCTCCAATATTCTAAGGAATGCTCGTTTGTCCTGCTGGTAGCTCCAGCATGGCCTCACAGGTTTTGGTATGCGGATCTTGTCCGGATGGCCTCTTGCCAGCTGTGGACTCTTCCGTTAAGACCAGTCTTTCTGTCTCAAGGTTCTTTTTTCCATCAGGATCTCAAAACCTTAATTTTAAGGTGTGGAGTTTGAACGCTTGATTCTTGGTCAAAGAGGTTTCTCTGACTCTGTGATTGATACTATGTGACAGGCTCGTAAATCTGTATCTAGAGAGATATATTATAGAGTCTGGAAGACTTATATTTCTTCAGGATGGTTTAGATAAAGGTTTGTCCGCAAGTTTCTCGAAAGACAAATCTCTGCTCTTTCTGTTCTTTTTCACAGAAGGATTGCTAATCTTGCTGATATTCATTGTTTTGTACAAGCTTTGGTTCGTATAAAACCTGTCATTAAGTCAATTTCTCCTCCTTGGAGTTTGAATTTGGTTCTGGGGGCTCTTCAAGCTCCTCCTTTTGAACCCATGCATTCTTTGGTCATTATATTACTTTCTTGGAAAGTTTTGTTTCTTTTGGCCATCTCTTCTGCCAGAAGAGTCTCTGAATTATCTACTCTTTTTTGTGAGTCTCCTTTTCTGATTTTGCATCAGGATAAGGCGGTGCTGCAAACTTCTTTTGAATTTTTTACCTAAGGTTGTGAATTCTAACAACATTAGTAGAGAAATTGTGGTTCCTTCATTATGTCCTAATCCTATGAATTCTAAGGAGAAATCATTGCATTCTTTGGATGCTGTTAGAGCTTTGTAATATTATGTTGAAGCTATTAAGTCTTTCCGAAAGACTTCTAGTCTATTTGTCATCTTTTCCGGTTCTAGAAAAGATCAGAAAGCTTCTGCCATTTCTTTGGCATCTTGGTTGAAATCTTTATTTCATCATGCCTATGTTGAGTCGGGTAACACTCCGCCTCAAAGGAT
This sequence comes from Bombina bombina, assembly GCF_027579735.1. Taxonomy (NCBI): domain Eukaryota; kingdom Metazoa; phylum Chordata; class Amphibia; order Anura; family Bombinatoridae; genus Bombina; species Bombina bombina. The sequence continues at coordinate 445,428,883 of NC_069499.1, forward strand.
TACAGCTCATTCTACTAGGTTAGTTTCTACTTCCTGGGCGTTTAAGAATGAAGCTTCGGTTGATCAGATTTGCAAAACAGCAACTTGGTCCTCTTTGTATACTTTTACTAAATTCTACCATTTTGATGTGTTTTCTTCTTCTGAAGCAGTTTTTGGTAGAAACGTACTTCAGGCAGTGGTTTCAGTTTGAATCTTCTGCTTATGTTTTTTCATTAAAAATTTTATTCTGGGTGTGGATTATTTTCAGCAGGAATTGGCTGTCTTTATTTTATCCCTCCCTCTCTAGTGACTCTTGTGTGGAAAGATCCACATCTTGGGTAATCATTATCCCATACGTCACTAGCTCATGGTCTCTTATCACCCCACTTCTTGGCTATTCGTTAAACTGAATTGTGGGTGTGGTGAGGGGTGTATTTATAGGCATTTTAAGGTTTGGGAAACTTTGCCCCTCCTGGTAGGAATGTATATCCCATACGTCACTAGCTCATGGACTCTTGCTAATATGAAAGAAATGAATTTATCAGGTAAGTTCTTACATAAATTATGTTTTCTGATATTACTGGAGGGAAAGGTCACGCCCTTCCTCAGGATAGGTCCAACAAATTAAGGACCAAACAAACTAATTTTCGTTCCTTTCGAAACTTCAAGAGTGGCGCAGCTTCAACTTCCTCTAATACAAAACAAGAGTTCAATTTTACCCAGTCCAAGCCGGTTTGGAGACCTAACCAGGCTTGGAACAAGGGAAAGCAGGCCAAAAAACCTGCTGCTGCCTCTAAGACAGCATGAAGGATCAGCCCCCGATCCGGAAACGGATCTAGTAGGGGGCAGACTTTCTCTCTTCGTCCAGGCTTGGGCAAGAGATGTCCAGGATCCCTGGGCGTTGGAAATTGTGTCCCAGGGATATCTTCTGGATTTCAAAGCTTCTTCCCCAAAAGGGAGATTTCATCTCTCACAATTATCTGCAAACCAGATAAAGAGAGAGGCATTCTTACATTGTGTTCAAGACCTCCTAGTTATGGGAGTGATCCACCCAGTTCCAAAGGAGGAACAGGGGCAAGGCTTCTATTCAAATCTGTTTGTAGTTCCCAAGAAAGAGGGAACCTTCAGACCAATCTTAGATCTCAAGATCTTAAACAAATTTCTCAGGGTCCCATCCTTCAAGATGGAGACTATTCGAACCATCCTACCTATGATCCAGGAGGGTCAATATATGACTACCGTGGACTTAAAGGATGCTTATCTTCACATTCCGATACACAGAGATCATCATCGGTTTCTCAGGTTGGCCTTCCTAGACAGGCATTACCAGTTTGTGGCTCTTCCCTTTGGGTTAGCCATGGCACCAAGGATCTTTACGAAGGTTCTAGGGTCACTCCTAGAGGTCCTAAGGGCGCGGGGTATAGCAGTAGCCCCTTACCTAGACGACATTCTGATACAGGCGTCGAATTTTCAAATCGCCAGCTCCCATACAGACATTGTTCTGGCATTCCTGAGGTCTCATGGGTGGAAGGTGAACGAAGAAAAGAGTTCTCTATCCCCTCTCACAAGAGTTTCCTTCCTAGGAACTCTGATAGATTCTGTATAAATGAAGATTTACCTGACAGAGGCCAGGTTGTCAAAACTTCTAAATTCCTGCCGTGTTCTTTATTCTACTTCTCGCCCTTCAGTGGCTCAGTGTATGGAAGTAATCGGCTTAATGGTAGCGGCCGTTTGCCCGCCTACATCTCAGACCACTGCAACTTTGCATGCTCAGTCAGTGGAATAGGGATTACACAGATTTGTCCCCTCTACTAAATCTGGATCAAGAGACCAGGGATTCTCTTCTCTGGTGGCTATCTCGGGTCCATCTGTCCAAGGGTATGACCTTCCGCAGGCCAGATTGGACAATAGTAACGACAGATGCCAGCCTTCTGGGCTGGGGTGCAGTCTGGAACTCCCTGAAGGCTCAGGGCTTGTGGACTCAGGAGGAGGCACTCCTTCCGATAAACATTCTGGAACTAAGAGTGATATTCAATGCTCTTCAGGCTTAGCCTCAGCTTGCTGCGGTCAGGTTCATCAGATTTCAGTCGGACAATATCACGACTGTAGCCTACATCAACCATCAAGGGGGAACAAGGAGTTCCCTAGCAATGTTGGAGGTTTCAAAAATAATTTTATGGGCAGAGGTTCACTCTTGCAATCTATCAGCTATCCATATCCCAGGAGTAGAGAACTGGGAGGCGGATTTTCTAAGTCGGCAGACTTTTCATCCGGGGGAGAACGCCAAGCTTCCTTGTTACGGATCCAGGTCCAGGGATCCCAAGGCAGCGCTGATAGATGCTCTAGCAGCGCCTTGGTCCTTCAACCTGGCTTATGTGTTTCCACCGTTTCCTCTGCTCCCTCGTCTGATTGCCAAGATCAAGCAGGAGAGAGCTTCGGTGATTTTGATAGCACCTGCGTGGCCACGCAGGACTTGGTATGCAGATCTGGTGGACATGTCATCCCTTCCACCATGGACTCTGCCGCTGAGGCAGGACCTTCTACTTCAGGGTCCTTTCAACCATCCAAATCTAATTTCTCTGCGTCTGACTGCTTGGAGATTGAACGCCTGACTTTATCAAAGCGTGGTTTCTCTGAGTCGGTCATTGATACCTTAATTCAGGCTCGAAAGCCGGTCACCAGGAAAATCTATCATAAGATATGGTGTAGATATCTTCATTGGTGTGAATCCAAAGGTTACTCATGGAGTAAGGTCAGGATTCCTAGAATATTATCTTTTCTCCAAGAAGGATTGGAGAAGGGATTGTCAGCTAGTTCCTTAAAGGGACAGATTTCTGCTCTGTCTATTCTTTTGCACAAGCGTCTGGCTGATTCTCCAGATGTTCAGGCGTTTTGTCAGGCTTTAGTTAGAATCAAGCCTGTGTTTAAACCTGTTGCTCCACCATGGAGTTTAAATTTAGTTCTTAAGGTTCCGTTTGAACCTTTGCATTCCATAGATATTAAACTTTTATCTTGGAAAGTTCTGTTTTTAGTAGCTATCTCCTCGGCTTGAAGAGTTTCGGAGTTATCTGCTTTACAATGTGATTCCCCTTATCTCATTTTCCATGCAGATAAGGTAGTGTTACGTACCAAACCTGGTTTTCTTCCTAAGGTGGTATCTAATAAAAATATCAATCAGGAGATTGTTGTTCCTTCACTATGTCCTAATCCTTCTTCAAAGCTACGAAGGATTTTCGTCAAACATCTGCTTTGTTTGTGGTCTACTCTGGACAGAGGAGAGGTCAAAAGGCTTCAGCATCTTCTCTTTCTTTTTGGCTAAGAAGTATAATCCGCTTAGCTTATGAGACTGCTGGCCAGCAGCCTCCTGAAAGAATTACAGCTCATTCCACTAGAGCGGAATAAATTTATCAGGTAAGCATAAATTTTGTTTTCTCTTGTAAGGTGTATCCAGTCCACGGCCCGCCCCGTCATTTTAAGGCAGGTGTTTTTTATTTTTAAACTACAGTCACCACTGCACCCTATAGTTTCTCCTTTCTCTTGCTTGTCTTCGGTCGAATGACTGGGAGTGGCAGTTAGGGGAGGAGCTATATAGAGAGCTCTGCTGTGGGTGTCCTCTTGCAGCTTCCTGTTGGGAAGGAGAATATCCCACAAGTAATGAATGAATCCGTTGACTGGATACACCACAAGAGAAATACATTTATCAGGTAAGCATAAATTTTGTTTTTTTATGAAAATGTATTTCTTACCTGGGGTATAGTCTCTTTTTCAAATTGACTGTCTTTTAAAATTCGCGGGCAGAATTAGGCTCGCGAGGGCGCAAAATGCCAAAGTTTATTGTGTCATTTTTGGCGCAAAGTTACGTTCGTTGACGCAAATTCGTCATTTCCGGCGTCTTAGTTGACGCCGAGTCCTTTACAAGGTTGCGTCATCTATGACGCAAGTGTGTCGTTTTTGGCGCCAAAAAATATTTTTCTGTTTGTTGTGCGTCATACTTGGCGCCAAATATTTTCATTATTTAAGACATCATTCCTATTTGCCTCTTGCCTTTTTCTATGTCAGAGGGCTATGCTGTTTGCATTTTTTCCCATTCCTGAAACTGCCATATAAGGAAATTGATAATTTTGCTTTATATGTTGTTTTTCTCTCTTACATTTGCAAGATGTCTCAATCTGATCCTGTCTCAGAATTCTCTGTTGGATCCCAGCTGCCTGATAACAGTTCTACCAAAGCTAAGTGCATTTGTTGTAAACTTGTGGGGATTATACCTCCAGCTGTGGTTTGTAATAGTTGTCATGATAAACTTTTACATGCAGAAAATGTATCCTTCAGTAGTAGTTCATTACCTGTTGCTGTTCCCTCAACATCTAATGCACAAGATATACCTGTAAATTTAAAAGAATTTATTTCTGATTCTATTCAGAAGGCTTTGTCTGCCATCTCGCCTTCTAATAAACGTAAAAGGTCTTTTAAAACTTCTCATAGAGTTGATGAAATTTCAAATGACCGGCAACATACTGATTTATCCTTCTCTGATGAGGATCTATCTGATTCAGAAAATCCTGCCTCAGATATTGACACTGACAAATCCTCTTATTTAAAATGGAGTATATTTGTTCTTTATTAAAAGAAGTGTTGATTACATTGGATATGGAGGAAACTAGTCCTCTTGATATTAAAACTAGTAAACGTTTAAATTCTGTTTATTAACCTCCTGTGGTTATTCCAGAGGTTTTTCCAGTTCCTGATTCTTTTTCTGATATGATTTATAAAGAATGGAATAGGCCTGGTGGTACTTTTATTCCTTCTTCAAGGTTTTAAAAAATTGTATCCTTTGCCAGCAGTTAGATTGGAGTTTTGGGAAAAGATCCCCAAAGTTGATGGGGCTATCTCTAGTCTTGCTAAACGTACTACTATTCCTACGGAAGATAGTACTTCTTTTAAAGATCCTTTAGATAGCAAACTTGAATCTTATCTAAGGAAGGCTTATTTATATTCAGGTCATCTTCTTAGGCCTGCAATTTCTTTGGCTGATGTTGCAGCTGCTTCGACTTTTTGGTTGGAAACTTTAGCGCAACAAGTATCAGATCGTGATTCAACATGCTAATAATTTCATTTGTGATGCCATTTTTTATATCATCAAAATTGATGTTAGATATATGTATTTAGCTATTTTAGCTAGAAGAGCTTTGTGGCTCAAATCTTGGAATGCTGATATGACTTCTAAGTCCAGATTGCTTTCTCTTTCTTTCCAAGGTAATAAATTATTTCTTTCTCAATCGGATTCAATAATTTCAACTGTCACTGGGGGCAAGGGAGTGATTTTTGCCTCAGGATAAAAAACCTAAAGGTAAATCTAAAGCTTCTAACCGTTTTCGTTCCTTTCGACATATTAAGGAACAGAAATCTAATCCTTCCCCAAAGGAATCTGTTTCCAATTGGAAGCCTTCCTCAAATTGGAATAAATCCAAGCCTTTTAAGAGATCAAAGCCAGCCCCCAAGTCCGCATGAAGGTGCGGCCCTCATTCCAGCTCAGCTGGTAGGGGGCAGATTAAAATTCTTCAAAGATGTTTGGATCAATTCGGTCCAAAATCATTGGATTCAGAGTATTGTCTCTCAGGGGTACAGAATAGGATTCAGAGTAAGACTGCCTGTGAGAAGATTTTTTCTCTCACGCATTCCAGCGAACCCAGTAAAGGCCCAGGCTTTCCTGGAGTTATCAGGGGTAATCATGCCAGTTCCGTTTCAGGAACAGGGCCTGGGGTTTTATTCAAATCTATTCATTGTCCCAAAGAAAGAAAATTTATTCAGACCAGTTTTGGATCTAAAGATTTTGAATCGATATGTAAGAGTACCAACTTTCAAGATGGTGACTATAAGGACTATTCTGCCTTTTGTTCAGCAAGGGCATTATATGTCCACAATAGACTTACAAAATGCATATCTTCATATTCCGATTCATCCGGATCACTATCAGTTCCTGAGATTCTCTTTTCTAGACAAGCATTACCAATTTATCGCTCTTCCTTTTGGCCTAGCAACAGCTCCAAGAATCTTTTCAAAGGTTCTCGGTGCCCTACTCTCTGTAATCAGAGAGCGGGGTATTGCGGTGTTTCCTTATTTGGATGATATCTTGGTACTCGCTCAGTCTTTACATTCTGCAGAATCTCACATGAATCAACTAGTGTTGTTTCTTCAAAGACATGGTTGGAGGATCAATTTACCAAAAAGTTCTTTGATTCCTCAGACAAAGGTAACCTTTTTAGGTTTCCAGATAGATTCAGTGTCCATGACTTTGTCTCTAACAGACAAGAGACGTTTGAAATTGGTTGCAGCCTGTCGGAACCTTCAGTCTCAGTCATTCCCTTCAGTAGCTATGTGCATGGAAGTTTTAGGTCTCATGACTGCAGCATCGGACGCGATCCCCTTTGCTCGTTTTCATATGAGACCTCTCCAGCTTTGTATGCTGAACCAATAGTGCAGGTATTATACAAGGATATCACAATTAATATCCTTAAATCCCAATGTTCAACTTTCTCTGACTTGGTGCTTAGATCACCATCGTATAATTTTAGGGGCCTCTTTCGTTCGTCCAACCTGGACTGTGATCACAACAGATGCGAGTCTTTCAGGTTGGAGAGCTGTTTGGGGATCTCTGACAGCACAATGGGTTTGGAAATCTCAAGAGGCGAGATTACCAATCAATATTTTGGAACTCCGTGCAATTGTTAGGGCTCTTCAGTTTTGGCCTCTGTTGAAGAGAGAACCGTTCATTTGTTTTCAGACAGACAATATCACAACTGTGGCATATGTCAATCATCAGGATGGGACTGACAGTTCTCAAGCTATGAAATAAGTATCTCGAATACTTGTTTGGGCGGAATCCAGCTCCTGTCTAATTTCTGCGGTTCATATCCCAGGTATAGACAATTGGGAAGCGGATTATCTCAGTCGTCAGAATGGTCTCTCCATCCAGAGGTGTTTTCTCAAATTGTTCAAATGTGTGGGCTTCCAGAAAAAAATCTGATGGCTTCTCATCTAAACAAAAAACTTCCCAGGTACCTGTCCAGGTCCAGGGATCCTCAGGCGGAAGCAGTGGATGCATTAACACTTCCTTGGTGTTATCAACCTGCTTATATTTTTCCGCCTCTAGTTCTTCTTCCAAGCATGGGCTCACAGGTTTTGGTATGCGGATCTTGTTCAGATGTCCAGTTGCCAACCTTGGCCACTTCCATTATGGCCAGACCTTCTATCTCAAGGTCCGTTTTTCCATCAGGATCTCAAATCATTAAATTTGAAGGTATGGAAACTTGAATCATCTTTCTCCCCTTCTTCGTTTAAGAAATTGTTCCTGGTTCCTGACTCTCAGCTAGCATTGTGGGTGTCTGTCCCTAAGGTGGATGGAGCTATCTCCACGCTGGCTAAGTGCACCACTATCCCACTCAAGGATAGTTTGTCGTTTAAGGACCATATGGAAAAGAAATTAGAGACCCTTTTAAGAAAGATGTTTCAACACACTGGGTTCTTATTTCAGCCTGCAGCGGCAGTCGCTGTGGTGGCGGGAGCCGCTACATATTGGTGTGACTCTCTATCAGATATGATCGAGGTGGAAACTTCACTCGATGAGATACAGGAAAGAATTAAGGCCCTGAGTGTGACTAATTCATTTATCTGTGATGCAAATATGCAGATTTGCTTGAATGCCAAGACATCAGGCTTTTCTGTTTTGGCCCGGAGAGCCCTGTGGTTGAAGTCGTGATCTGCTGACATGACGTCCAAGTCTAGATTACTCTACCTTCCATTTAAGGGAAAGGTTCTTTCTCCAACATTGGTGTGTCCGGTCCACGGCGTCATCCTTACTTGTGGGATATTCTCTTCCCCAACAGGAAATGGCAAAGAGTCCCAGCAAAGCTGGTCACATGATCCCTCCTAGGCTCCGCCCACCCCAGTCATTTTCTTTGCCGTTGCACAGGCAACATCTCCACGGAGATGGTTAAGAGTTTTTTTGGTATTTAAACGGCACTGTGTTGGACACCTTTTTCAGATGGGGGCCTTTTCTAGTTATATAGCTGGGACTGTATAGGGGTTAAATGTAAAAACGGCTCCGGTTTCGTTATTTTAAGGGTTAAAGCTCTGAAATTTGGTGTGCAATACTTTTAATGCTTTAAGACACTGTGGTGAAATTTTGGTGAATTTTGAACAATTCCTTCATACTTTTTCACATATTCAGTAATAAAGTGTTTTCAGTTTGAAATTTAAAGTGACAGTAACGGTTTTATTTTAAAACGTTTTTTGTGCTTTGTTGACAAGTTTAAGCCTGTTTAACATGTCTGTACCATCAAATAAGCTATGTTCTATATGTATGAAAGCCAATGTGTCTCCCCATTTAAATTTATGTGATAATTGTGCCATAGTGTCCAAACAAAGTAAGGACAGTAATGCCACAGATAATGATATTGCCCAAGATGATTCCTCAAATGAGGGGAGTAAACATGATACTACATCATCCCCTACTGTGTCTACACCAGTTATGCCCACACAGGAGGCCCCTAGTACATCTAGTGCGCCAATACTTATTACCATGCAACAATTAACGGCTGTAATGGATAACTCCATAGCAAATCTTTTATCCAAAATGCCTACTTATCAGAGAAAGCGCGATTGCTCTGTTTTAAACACTGAAGAGCAAGAGGACGCTGATGATAATTGTTCTGTCATACCCTCACACCAATCTGAAGGGGCCATGAGGGAGGTTTTGTCTGAGGGAGAAATTTCAGATTCAGGAAAGATTTCTCATCAAGCTGAACCTGATGTTGTGACATTTAAATTTAAATTAGAACATCTCCGCGCACTGCTTAAGGAGGTATTATCTACTCTGGATGATTGTGACAATTTGGTCATTCCAGAGAAGTTATGTAAGATGGACAAGTTCCTAGAGGTTCCGGTGCCCCCCGACGCTTTTCCTATACCCAAGCGGGTAGCGGACATAGTAAATAAAGAGTGGGAAAGGCCCGGCATACCTTTTGTCCCCCCCCCCCTATATTTAAGAAATTATTTCCTATAGTCGACCCCAGAAAGGACTTATGGCAGACAGTCCCCAAGGTCGAGGGGGCGGTTTCTACTCTAAACAAACGCACTACTATTCCTATCGAAGATAGTTGTGCTTTCAAAGATCCTATGGATAAAAAATTAGAGGGTTTGCTTAAAAAGATTTTTGTTCAGCAAGGTTACCTTCTACAACCAATTTCATGCATTGTTCCTGTCACTACGGCAGCGTGTTTCTGGTTCGAGGAACTAGAAAAGTCGCTCAATAAAGAATCTTCGTATGAGGAGGTTATGGACAGAGTTCAAGCACTTAAATTGGCTAACTCTTTTATTTTAGATGCCGCTTTGCAATTAGCTAGATTAGCGGCGAAAAATTCAGGGTTTGCTATCGTGGCGCGCAGAGCGCTTTGGCTAAAGTCTTGGTCAGCGGATGTGTCTTCCAAGACAAAATTGCTTAACATTCCTTTCAAGGGTAAAACATTATTTGGACCTGATTTGAAAGAGATTATTTCAGACATCACTGGGGGAAAGGGCCACGCCCTCCCACAGGATAGGTCTTTTAAGGCTAAAAATAAGCCTAATTTTCGTCCCTTTCGCAGAAACGGACCAGCCTCTAATTCTACATCCTCTAAGCAAGAGGGTAATACTTCACAACCCAAACCAGCCTGGACACCAATGCAAGGCTGGAACAAGGGTAAGCAGGCCAAGAAGCCTACCACTGCTACCAAAACAGCATGAAGGGATAGCCCCCGATCCGGGACCGGATCTGGTGGGGGGCAGACTTTCTCTCTTTGCTCAGGCTTGGGCAAAAGATGTTCAGGATCCTTGGGCGCTAGAAATAGCTTCTCAAGGTTATCTCCTGGAATTCAAGGAACTACCCCCAAGGGGAAGGTTCCACAGGTCTCAATTATCTTCAAACCAAATAAAAAGACAGGCATTCTTACATTGTGTAGAAGACCTGTTAAAGATGGGAGTGATTCATCCAGTTCCAATAAGAGAACCAAGGGATGGGTTTTTATTCCAACCTGTTCATAGTTCCCAAAAAAGAGGGAACATTCAGACCAATTTTGGATCTCAAGATCCTAAACAAATTTCTCAGGGTTCCATCGTTCAAAATGGAAACTATTCGAACGATCCTACCTACTATCCAGGAAAATCAATTTATGACTACCGTGGATTTAAAGGATGCGTACCTACATATTCCTATCCACAAGGAACATCATCAGTTCCTAAGGTTCGCTTTTCTGGACAAGCATTACCAGTTTGTGGCACTTCCATTCGGATTAGCCACTGCTCCAAGGATTTTCACAAAGGTGCTAGGGTCCCTTCTAGCGGTTCTAAGACCAAGGGGCATTGCAGTAGTACCTTACTTGGACGACATCCTGATTCAAGCGTCGTCTCTGTCAAAAGCAAAGGCTCATACGGACATCGTCCTAGCCTTTCTAAGATCTCACGGATGGAAGGTGAACAAAGAAAAAAGTTCTCTGTCCCCGTCAACAAGAGTTCCCTTCTTGGGAACAATAATAGATTCCTTAGAAATGAGGATTTTTCTGACAGAGGTCAGAAAATCAAAAATTCTAAGCTCTTGTCAAGTACTTCATTCTGTTCTTCGTCCTTCCATAGCGCAGTGCATGGAAGTAATAGGATTGATGGTTGCAACAATGGACATAGTTCCTTTTGCACGAATTCATCTAAGACCATTACAACTGTGCATGCTCAGACAGTGGAATGGGGATTATACAGACTTGTCTCCGACGATTCAAGTAGATCAAAAGACCAGAGATTCACTCCGTCGGTGGCTGACCCTGGACAATCTGTCACAGGGAATGAGCTTCCGCAGACCAGAGTGGGTCATTGTAACGACCGACGCCAGCCTGGTGGGCTGGGGCGAGGTCTGGGAACCCCTGAAAGCTCAGGGTCTATGGTCTCGGGAAGAATCTCTTCTCCCGATAAACATTCTGGAACTGAGAGCGATATTCAATGCTCTCAAAGCTTGGCCTCAACTAGCAAAGGCCAAATTCATAAGGTTTCAATCAGACAACATGACGACTGTTGCATATATCAACCATCAGGGGGGAACAAGGAGTTCCCTGGCGATGGAAGAAGTGACCAAAATAATTCAATGGGCGGAGGATCACTCCTGCCACTTGTCTGCGATCCACATCCCAGGAGTGGAAAATTGGGAAGCAGATTTTCTGAGTCGTCAGACATTCCATCCGGGGGAGTGGGAACTCCATCCGGAAATCTTTGCCCAAATAACTCAATTATGGGGCATTCCAGACATGGATCTGATGGCGTCTCGTCAGAACTTCAAGGTTCCTTGCTACGGGTCCAGATCCAGGGATCCCAAGGCGACTCTAGTAGATGCACTAGTAGCACCTTGGACCTTCAACCTAGCTTATGTATTCCCACCGTTTCCTCTCATTCCCAGGCTGGTAGCCAGGATCAATCAGGAGAGGGCTTCGGTGATCTTGATAGCTCCTGCGTGGCCACGCAGGACTTGGTATGCAGACCTGGTGAATATGTCATCGGCTCCACCATGGAAGCTACCTTTGAGACAGGACCTTCTTGTTCAAGGTCCATTCGAACATCCGAATCTGGTTTCCCTCCAGCTGACGGCTTGGAGATTGAACGCTTGATTTTATCAAAGCGTGGGTTTTCAGATTCTGTAATAGATACTCTGATTCAGGCTAGAAAGCCTGTAACTAGAAAAATTTACCATAAAATATGGAAAAAATATATCTATTGGTGTGAATCCAAAGGATTGCCATGGAACAAGATAAAGATTCCTAAGATTCTATCCTTTCTACAAGAAGGTTTGGAGAAAGGATTATCTGCAAGTTCTCTAAAGGGACAGATTTCTGCTTTATCTGTCTTACTACACAAACGACTGGCAGCTATGCCAGATGTTCAAGCATTTGTTCAGGCTCTGGTTAGGATCAAGCCTGTTTACAGACCTTTGACTCCTCCCTGGAGTTTAAATCTAGTTCTTTCAGTTCTTCAAGGGGTTCCGTTTGAACCCTTACATTCCGTAGATATTAAGTTACTATCTTGGAAAGTTTTGTTTTTGGTTGCAATCTCTTCTGCTAGAAGAGTTTCAGAGTTATCTGCTCTGCAGTGTTCTCCTCCCTATCTGGTGTTCCATGCAGATAAGGTGGTTTTGCGTACTAAGCATGGTTTTCTTCCTAAAGTTGTTTCTAACAAAAATATTAACCAGGAGATGGTTGTACCTTCTTTGTGTCCGAATCCAGTTTCAAAGAAGGAGCGTTTGTTACACAATTTGGACGTTGTCCGTGCTCTAAAATTCTATTTAGAGGCTACTAAAGATTTCAGACAAACATCCTTGTTTGTTGTTTATTCTGGTAAAAGGAGAGGTCAAAAAGCGACTTCCACCTCTCTTTCCCTTTGGCTTAAAAACATTATCCGTTTGGCTTATGAGACTGCCGGACGGCAGCCTCCTGAACGAATCACAGCTCACTCCACTAGGGCTGTGGCTTCCACATGGGCCTTCAAGAACGAGGCTTCTGTTGATCAGATATGTAAGGCAGCGACTTGGTCTTCACTGCACACTTTTGCCAAATTTTACAAATTTGATACTTTTGCTTCTTCTGAGGCTATTTTTGGGAGAAAGGTTTTGCAAGCTGTGGTGCCTTCCGTTTAGGTGACCTGATTTGCTCCCTCCCTTCATCCGTGTCCTAAAGCTTTGGTATTGGTTCCCACAAGTAAGGATGACGCCGTGGACCGGACACACCAATGTTGGAGAAAACAGAATTTATGCTTACCTGATAAATTACTTTCTCCAACGGTGTGTCCGGTCCACGGCCCGCCCTGGTTTTTTTTTTAATCAGGTCTGATGAATTATTTTCTCTAACTACAGTCACCACGGTATCATATGATTTCTCCTATATATATTTCCTCCTGTCCGTCGGTCGAATGACTGGGGTGGGCGGAGCCTAGGAGGGATCATGTGACCAGCTTTGCTGGGACTCTTTGCCATTTCCTGTTGGGGAAGAGAATATCCCACAAGTAAGGATGACGCCGTGGACCGGACACACCGTTGGAGAAAGTAATTTATCAGGTAAGCATAAATTCTGTTTTTCGGTCCAGGCCTGCACTCTATCATATCCACAGTAACGGGGGTTAAGGGTGCCTTTCTTCCGCAGGATAAGAAGAATAAGCCTAAGGGTCCTAATTTGTATTCCTTTCGTCTGGACAAGTCCCAACGACAGCAGCCTGCCGCGAAGCCCGAGCAGTCCAAGGGATCTTGGAAACCTTCTCAGTTTTGGAATAAAGCCAAGCAGAACAAGAAACCCACAAAACAAAAACGACATGTAGGGGCGTCCTATCTCTTTTCGCGGAGGCTTGGATGAGGAACGTGCAGGGTTCTTGAAGTCATTGCCCACGGTTACAGGATAGGTTTCAAATCTCTCCCTCCCAGGGGCAGATTCCTCTTGGAAAATCTATCATCAAAACCAGAGAATCAAGATGCCTTTCTAGAGTGTGTGAAGGATCTCTCCTGTCTAGGAGTAATTGTACCGGTACCTCTAGCAGAGAGAGGTCTAGGGTACTATTCAAACCTTTTCGTGGTCCCAAAGAAGGAGGGTACGTTTCGTCCGATTCTATACCTAAAGTGCTTAAACAAGTTTCTGTCGGTCCCATCGTTCAAGATGGAGACAATAAGGTCTATTCTGCCCTTAGTTCAAGAAGGACAGTTCATGACTATGATAGACTTGAAGGACGCTTAACTTCATGTACCGATACACAAGGATCACTTCAAGTTCCTAAGATTAGCTTTTCTGGACCAGCACTTCCAGTATGTAGCTCTTCTCTTCTGTCTGGCTACTGCTCCAAGAGTCTTTACGAAGGTTCTGGGAGCTCTATTCACGGTGGCAAGATCTAGAGGTATTGCAGTAACGCCTTACCTGGACAACATACTGATCCAGGCTCCATCCTGCCGACTGGCAGAGGAACATTTGAGCGCTCTGCTACTTCTTCTTTGATCTCATGGATGGAAAATAAACTCAGGAAAGGGTTCTTTGGATCCCAGTACCAGAGTGTAGTTCCTGGGCACGATAATAGACTCCATATCCATGAAGATATTCCTGACAGACCAGAGATGTTGCAAAATCGCCTCCAGCTGTCTTGCCCTCCAGACCTCCTCGAGGCCTTCTGTGGCCCGATGTATGGAGGTGATTGGGCTCATGGTATCCAGTATAGATGTCATTCCATACGCCAGGTTTCTCTGGACAACCGATCGAAAGAATCCCTCTCTTTGTGGCTCTGTCCGGATCGGCTGTCCCAAGGGACATCCTTCTTGAGATCGTCCTGAGAGATTGTGACTACAGGTGCTAGCCTCTCCGGATGGGGAGCTGTTTGTGTTGCCAGGAAGGCACAGGGCAGGTGGAATCGAGAGGAGTCGCTTCTGCTGATCAACATCCTGGAACTTCGAGCGATCTTCAATGCTCTGAGGGCTTGGCCCCTCCTTGGGTCGTCCCAGTTCATCAGGTTTTCAATCGGACAACATTACCTTGGTGGCTTTATATCAACCATCAGGGTGAACGAGAAGCTCCCTAGCCATGAGGGAAGTATCTCGGATTCTGGAATGGGCAGAGACCCACAACTGTTCGCTGTCAGCGATCCACATTCCGGGTGTGAACAACTGGAAAGTGGATTTTCTCAGCTGACTATCGTTTCATCCGGGGGAATGGTCTCTTCACCCCGAGGTGTTTGCAGAGATTTGCAACAGATGGGGGACATCTGAGTGCTCCGTCGTGGCCGCCAAGGATGTGGTTTGCGGATCTTGTGGGGATGTCATCGTCTCCTCCATGGAGGTTACCCTGTCGCAGAGATCTGCTGGTACAGGGTCCCTTTGTGCATCAAAATCTAGATTCTCTGAGGCTGACTGCGTAGAGATTGAACGCTTAGTCCTAGCCAAGAGAGGGATTTCAGAGAGTGTGATTGATACTCTCATTTAAGCCAGGAAGCCGGTCACCCGATGCATCTATCATAAGGTATGGAGAACCTACTTATTCTGGTGTGCGGCTCTTGGGTATCCCTGGCATAAGGTCAGGGTATCCAGGATCCTTTCCTTCCTCCAGGATGGTCTGGAGAAGGGACTTGCCGCCAGTTTCTTAAAGGGACCGATTTCGGCTCTATCTGTGTTGTTACACAAGAAGCTCGCTGAGTTTCCTGATATTCAGTCGTTTGTTCAGGCCCTGTCTAGAATCAGGCCTGTGTTTAGACATTCTGCTCCTCTTTGGAGTTAAAAACTGGTTCTAAAAGTTTTGCATAGGACTCCGTTTGAGCCCATGCAGTCGGTTGACATTAAATTACTGTCTTGGAATGTTCTTTTTCTACTGGCTATTGCTTTGGCACACAGAGTCTCTGAGATGGCTGCCTTGCAATGTGAGCCCCCTTTCCTAGTTTGTCATGCTGATAAGGCTGTTCTTCGCACTGGGTTGGGTTTTCTCCCTAAGGTTGTCTCTGATCGCAACATTAGTCAGGAGCTTCTGGTTCATTCCTTGTGTCCTAATCCTCCTCCTTCAAAGAAACGGTTACTTCATAATTTTAATGTGGTTCGAGCTTTGAAATTCTATCTTCAGGCTACAAAGGATTTCAGACAGACTTCAGCATTGTTTGTTGTCTATTCGGGGAAGCGCAAAGGGCAGAAGGCATCTTCCACTTCTCTATCTTTTTGGCTGAGGAGCATGATTCGCTTGGCTTATGAGACAGCGGGACATAAGCCTCCTCAGAGGATTACGGCTCACTCAACTAGAGCTGTGGCTTCTTCTTGGGCCTTCAAGAATGAGGCCTCTATAGAGCATATTTGTAAGGCGGCTACCTGGTCCTCCTTACATACTTTTTCAAAGTTTTACAAATTTGAAGTTTTTGCTTCGGCGGAAGCAGCTTTTGGGAGAAAGGTCTTGCAGGCTGTGATGCCCTCAGAATAGGGTCTGCCTTTCCTTTACCCTCCCGTTTTTTTTCATTCAGCGTCCTCTAGAGCTTGGGTATTTGTTTCCCACAAGTAATGAATGAAGCCGTGGACTCTCTTCATATTAAGATGGAACACATAAATTATGCTTAGCTGATAATTTCATTTTCATCTGTATGAGGAGAGTCCATGGCCCCCGCCCGGTTTTCCGTTGGGCGGACCTAAATTTATTTTATTTTTCTTCTGGCACCATTTATACCCTGATATTTCTCCCACTGTTCCTTGTTCCCTCGGAAGAATGACTGGGGGATGAGGGGAGTGGGGGAGGTATTTAAGCCTTTGGCTGGGGTGTCTTTGCCTCCTCCTGGTGGCCAGGTTCTGTATTCCCACTAGTAATGAATGAAGCCGTGGACTCTCCTTATACAGATGGAAATGAAATTATAAGGTAAGCATAATTTATGTTTTTGTGTATGTCCATTACATGAAATCCAAAGGAAAATACATTTTATTTTCAGGTTGTAATGCAACAAAATAGGGAAAATCCCAAGGGGGTGAATACTTTTGGAAGGCACTGTACATGGTCTACAAAACCAGGAAAGGCTCAAAGACCTAAATAAGTGTATCTTAGAGGAGAGAAGGAAAAGCGTTTATATGAAAGAAACTTTTAAGTACATCAAGGGGATTGATAAAGATGAGGCTAAGTATTTTTCACAAAAAGAGCAATTCACGAACAATGATCTCAAAAATGCCTGGGATAAGCATAAGGCTATCATACAAACTAATCAAGCTTACATTTAAAGGAAATTTTGGACAGACTTGTTGGGCCTATGGTTTATATTTGCAATCAAAATCTGTTTCTATGTTTTGCATGTTTGTAAATAATGACAATAACCACAGGGAATCATTGACATTCTATTTGTTATTTATTGACCCTCTTTGGTTATTGACAATTAGCATATTAATTTAACTTAAAATAAATCAGTGGAATTTTAAAAGTGATTACTTATGTAACAGTTATGCTAGTATTACTAAAAATATCAGCTAATAAAACCCTAGTTTGTTGGCTAACACACTAAGATCCATTTCTCCATTTTTATAATATCTGATATTTCCTTCTATCGGCAGTGAGAGTCCACGAGAACATTCTTAACCTATAAGAATAACTCTACCTGGTCACCAGGAGGAGGCAAAGACACCACAAACAAGACTATAAATATCACTCCCACTTCCCCTACCCTTGTATCATGGAGGTAGGCAGAGAGAAGTGCTCTGTAAAGAAGAAATAAGTTTAATTTGGATTGGCTCTTATAGAGAGCTGGGGATCATATATCCATATAAATCTTAATAGAGTATTGGTATATATAACACTGGTGGACGCTGGCCTCCTTCCAGTCTATCCTAAATCCCCTGTCTGATAACGTGGTGTGTTTCACACTAAATTACAGACTTATGGGTAAGTTGTGTCCCCTCTTTCATGGCAACTTGTCTAATAAAGAGGTGCTTTTAAATCTTGTTCCGGAGACTCAAATTGTGTATTGTGCACATTTCGTCCCCTTAGTGACAGGCAGTATCATGCCATTAGCCAGCCGATGTAGTGGTTTTCCAGCCATACTTCAGGTATAAGGCTGAGAGGGGTGCGCTTAATGCTCAATGAAATGCAGGGCACTGACAAGCATTCTGTCCTAGTTTGGACTTTGCAACAACCAAAGCAGATGTTACTCAGCGGTATTTGTGATACAGTCGCACCAGATATCGTTTCCGGTCCCCTGGTCACTTTATTTAATATTGTGCAGGCTCGTCCGACGTTTGGTGGGGTGTTGTCATTACTACAGCCTGCATGCTTTTACTTGGTATAGGCCGCAGCAGGGGGCGGAGATGATGATTCCCGCCGTAAGCAGCGATTTAATGCCATTTCCAGATCAGCTGCGCAACTGTTCATTGTAAGAACGGTAGCAACGTGGCTCGGCCGGTCCAGAGGTGGCAAGATGCCCTAAGGGCTTAAAGGAGACTGTTTGGTGCTTTGGGACCCAGCTGTGAAGTTCACAATTGTTGCTACAATCTTTGTTACACACAACATATAATGGATGACTCTATTCTAATAGAGAGTCTGGATGAATCTTCAAATTCCATTGACAATAGTAAATGCATGTTTTGCAAAATAATCGCTTTAAACCCTCCGCAACAACTATGTAATTGCGGCTTAAAGGGACACTCAGGTCAAATTAAACTTTCATGATTCAGATACAGCATGTAATTTTAAACAACTTTCCAATTTACTTCCATTAAAAAATGTGCACAGTCTTTTGTATTTGCACTTTTTAAGTCACCAGCTCCTACTGAGCATGTGCAAGAATTTACAGACTATACGTATATGCATTTGTGATTGCCATGTCTGTCACATGGTACAGGGGGAGTGAAAATATACATAACTTTGAAATTTGCTAGATAAAATCTACTACTCATGTGAAGTTCAGACTAAGTGCTATTGTATTATCTTTTTATCATGCATTTGTTGATTATGCAAATCTACTGTATTTACTGGTCCTTTAACTTATGTCCTGACGTCTTACTCAGGGGGCCCAACCGGACAGACCGTGGAGGAGCTCCAGCATGCCCTGTCTCCAGCAGGTCCTACTACTGGCTTCTCAAGCTTCGGGCCATTGAGGACACCCCTGTCCAGCAGCCTATGAATGCAACTTTAGTTTCCCCAAATCGCTGTGCGTAGATCAGCCCAACCCAGACTGGGGTGGGCCTTTTACCCAATGACCTCACAGCCCGTATACAGGCTGCTCAGTCTGCTTTCCTGACTGCTAGCCAGGTATCAGGGAAGAGGAAGAGAAAGGTTAAGCATTGCTCTCCTGTACATAGCCGAGGTGCGGTGGCAGAGGCAAAGACCGGCAGTTATGTGCAGCCTTCTGAGGGTCAACCCTTAGTTAGCTCTGAAGGAGAACTCCCTTCCTCTGACCTTTCTGAAGTAGAATTGGAGGAGGATTTTGAGGAGGGTACGATTGTTTCTAAGTGTAGCAGCTCAGGGTTCTATCTACCCTGGGGGTTCTGGCGGCAAAGCCGCCTGAGGTGGAACTGGTTCAGCAGCTGGAATCAGTATTTAGACCTAGGCCCATAGCCCCGAATGTTTTTCCAGTACTACCGTTATCTCTGAGATCATCTTTAAAGAATGGGAGAAGCCAGGGACTCCTTTTGCCCCTTTGGCGGCATTTAAGAAAGAGTTTCCTGTTCCAGCTACCCACGTAGCAGATTGGAAGAGCGTCCCTAAGGTGGATGGTGCCATATCCACATTGGCCAAGCACACTACTATCCCGCTTAAGGATAGTAGTACTTCCTTTAAAGACCCTCTTGTCAGGAAACTTGAAGGATACCCAAGGAGGGTGTTTCTCCAGTCTGGCGCCCTGTTTCAACCAGCAGTGGGAATAGCTGCAGTCACACTGGCCACCAAGTTCTGGTGTGAATCTTAAGCAGATAAGATTACTGTGTAATCTCCTTTAGAGGAGATCCAGGATCACATACAATTAGGGATGGGCGAATGTGTTTATATTCGAATTCGAATGTTAGAACGAATGTTATTGTAGAAATTCGATTTACATAATCGAATGTTAAGAACGAATATTCTTAAAAATTCGATTTTCAAATGTTATTTACAGTTTTCGAATGTCACATTCGAATTTGAATGTCACATTCGAATTTGAATATTACATTTATAAAACACAGTATTGGACTAGAAATACTATTTCGAATTCGAATATCACATTCGTATCAAATATCACATTCGAATCGAATATCACATTTATTAAACACAGTTGTAATCTAGAAATACTATTTCAAATTCGAATATTACATTTAAAAAACACAGTATTAGACTATAAATACTATTTTGAATTTGAATGTCACATTCGAATTCGAAAATCACATTCGAATTCGAATATTACATTTAAAACACAGTATTAGACTATAAATACTATTTTAAATTCGAATGTGACATTCGAATGTAGCATTTGAATTCGAATATTACATTTATTAAACACAGTTGTAGACTAGAAATACTATTTCGAATTTGAATGTCACATTTGAATTCAAATATTACATTTCGAAATAGAATGAATACATAGCTAAACATTCTATTATTCTAATGAATATTTTCGAATTTTATTGAAAAATTCGAAAATAGAATGTTATATAAACATTTGAAATTCGATACGAACGAATGTGTAAAAATTTGTTTTAAATTTTGAATTTTTAGAAACATTCGCCCATCCCTACATACAATCCCTAAAGCTGGCAAATGCATTCATCAGAGATGTCATTCTGCAAATTATTAGCATTAACGCTAAAAACGCTAGTTTCTCTTGTAAAGGTGTATCCAGTCCACGGGTTCATCCATTACTTGTGGGATATTTTCCTTCCCAACAGGAAGTTGCAAGAGGACACCCACAGCAGAGCTGTCTATATAGCTCCTCCCCTAACTGCCACCCCCAGTCATTCTCTTGCAACTCTCGACAAGAAAGGAAGTATCAAGAGATATGTGGTGACTTAGTGTAGTTTTTACCTTCAGTCAAGAGTTTGTTATTTTTAAACGGTACCGGCGTTGTACTGTTTTACTCTCAGGCAGAAATTGGAAGAAGAATCTGCCTGGAGGTTGATGATCTTAGCGGTTTGTAACTAAGGTCCATTGCTGTTCTCACACATAACTGAAGAGTATGGAAAGAAAACTTCAGTTGGGGGGACGGTTTGCAGATCACCTGCTTTGAGGTATGTTCAGTATATTTTTTTCTAGAGAGATGATAAGGTCTAGAAAATGCTGACAGTGCCTGGTATATTTGAGGTAAGCCTGATTACAGTGATTTAACAACGACTGGGATCATGCTTACAAGATAAGGGTAATATTCATGTTAATTCTCATATTACTTAGTGTAAAAACGTTTGCATAACTTACAGAAAAAACGTTTTTTCTCTGAGGGTGATAAATCTTTATTTGGGGCCTAGTTTTCCACATGGCTTGTTAGATTACTCCTAGGAGTACTTTTTTAAGGCCCTCTGACATTGAGTGCATGGTGGGAGGGGCCTATTTTCGCGCACTTTATGCGCAGTTGATATTCAGACTGAGACATCCAGCTTCCCTAAAGGAGTCCTCTGGCATCTAGGACCACTATAGAGGGTTTTTTTCCTGCAAAAATCGTGTTTAAGGGCAGGTAGGAGCCACAGCAGAGCTGTGGCAGTGTGTTTGACTGTTTTTTAACGGTTTTACCGTTTTTCTAATCCGGTTTGGGGCCTAAGGGGTTAATCATCCATTTGCAAGTGGGTGCAATGCTGCTTTAGTCTCTTATACACACTGTAAAAATTTCGTAGAGTTTATTACTTTTTAACACTGTTTTGCAGTTTATGTGGTAGTTTTTTTCTCTTAAAGGCACAGTACCGTTTTTGTTTAATTGCTTTTTCACATTTATTCAAGTGTTTTCCAAGCTTGCTGGTCTCATTACTAGTCTTTTAAACATGTCTGACATAGAGGAAACTCCTTGTTCATTATGTTTAGAAGCCATGGTGGAACCCCCTCTTAGAATCAAGCCTGTGTTTAAACCTGTTGCTCCTCCATGGAGTTTAAATTTAGTTCTTAAAGTTCTTCAAGGGGTTCCGTTTGAACCTTTGCATTCCATAGATATTAAACTTTTATCTTGGAAAGTTCTGTTTTTAGTAGCTATCTCCTCGGCTCGAAGAGTTTCGGAGTTATCTGCTTTACAGTGTGATTCCCCTTATCTGATTTTCTATGCAGATAAGGTAGTTTTGCGTACCAAACCTGGGTTTCTTCTTAAGGTAGTATCTAATAAGAATATCAATCAGGAGATTGTTGTTCCTTCATTATGTCCTAATCCTTCCTCAAAGAAGGAACGTCTTTTACACAATCTTGATGTGGTTCGTGCTTTAAAGTTTTATTTACAAGCTACGAAGGATTTTCGTCAAACATCTGCTTTGTTTGTTGTCTACTCTGGATAGAGGAGAGGCCAAAAGGCTTTGGCAACTTCTCTTTCTTTTTGGCTGAGAAGCATAATCCGCTTAGCTTATGAGACTGCTGGCCAGCAGCCTCCTGAAAGAATTACAGCTCATTCCACTAGAGCGGTGGCTTCCACATGGGCTTTTAAAAATGAGGCCTCTGTTGAACAGATTTGTAAGGCGGCGACTGGGTCTTCGCTTCATACTTTTTCTAAATTCTACAAATTCGATACTTTTGCGTCTTCGGAGGCTATTTTTGGGAGAAAGGTCTTACAGGCAGTGGTGCCTTCCGTTTAAGTTCCTGCCTTGTCCCTCCCTTCATCCGTGTCCTAAAGCTTTGGTATTGGTATCCCACAAGTAATGGATGAACCCGTGGACTGGATACACCTTTACAAGAGAAAACTAAATTTATGCTTACCTGATAAATTTATTTCTCTTGTGGTGTATCCAGTCCACGGCCCGCCCTGTCATTTTAAGGCAGGTGTTTTTTATTTTTAAACTACAGTCACCACTGCACCCTATAGTTTCTCCTTTTTTCTTGCTTGTCTTCGGTCGAATGACTGGGGGTGGCAGTTAGGGGAGGAGCTATATAGACAGCTCTGCTGTGGGTGTCCTCTTGCAACTTCCTGTTGGGAAGGAGAATATCCCACAAGTAATTGATGAACCCGTGGACTGGATACACCACAAGAGAAATAAATTTATCAGGTAAGCATAAATTTTGTTTCTTTCATGTAATTAGCAAGAGTCCATGAGCTAGTGACGTATGGGATATACATTCCTACCAGGAGGAGCAAAGTTTCCCAAACCTTAAAATGCCTATAAATACACCCCTCACCACACCCACAATTCAGTTTTACAAACTTTGCCTCCGATGGAGGTGGTGAAGTAAGTTTGTGCTAGATTCTACGTTGATATGCGCTCCGCAGCAAGTTGGAGCCCGGTTTTCCTCTCAGCGTGCAGTGAATGTCAGAGGGATGTGAGGAGAGTATTGCCTATTTGAATGCAGTGATCTCCTTCTACGGGGTCTATTTCATAGGTTCTCTGTTATCGGTCGTAGAGATTCATCTCTTACCTCCCTTTTCAGATCGACGATATACTCTTATATATACCATTACCTCTGCTGATTCTCGTTTCAGTACTGGTTTGGCTTTCTACAAACATGTAGATGAGTGTCCTGGGGTAAGTAAATCTTATTTTCTGTGACACTCTAAGCTATGGTTGGGCACTTTGTTTATAAAGTTCTAAATATATGTATTCAAACATTTATTTGCCTTGACTCAGAATGTTCAACTTTCCTTATTTTTCAGACAGTCAGTTTCATATTTGGGATAATGCATTTGAATTAATCATTTTTTTCTTACCTTCAAAAATTTGACTCTTTTTTCCCTGTGGGCTGTTAGGCTCGCAGGGGCTGAAAATGCTTCATTTTATTGCGTCATTCTTGGCGCTGACTTTTTTGGTGCAAAAATTCTTTTCCGTTTCCGGCGTCATACGTGTCGCCGGAAGTTGCGTCATTTTTTTGACGTTATTTTGCGCCAAAAATGTCGGCGTTCCGGATGTGGCGTCATTTTTGGCGCCAAAAGCATTTTAGGCGCCAAATAATGTGGGCGTCTGATTTGGCGCTAAAAAATATGGGCGTCGCTTTTGTCTCCACATTATTTTAGTCTCATTTTTCATTGCTTCTGGTTGCTAGAAGCTTGTTCTTTGGCATTTTTTTCCCATTCCTGAAACTGTCATTTAAGGAATTTGATCAATTTTGCTTTATATGTTGTTTTTTTGTCTTACATATTGCAAGATGTCTCACGTTGCATCTGAGTCAGAAGATACTACAGGAAAATCGCTGTCTAGTGCTGGAGCTACCAAGCTAAGTGTATCTGCTATAATTTTTGGTATCTGTTTCTCCAGCTGTTGTTTGTATTGCATGTCATGACAAACTTATTAATGCAGATAAAATTTCCTTTAGTACTGTTACATTACCTGTTGCTGTTCCGTCAACATCTAATTTTCAGAGTGTTCCTGATAAACATATGAGATTTTATTTTTTAAATCCATTAAGAAGGCTATGTCTGTTATTTCTCCTTCTAGTTTACATAAAAGTCTTTTAAAACTTCTCTTTTTTCAGATGAATTTTTAAATGAACATCATCATTCTGATACTGATAAATCTTTGTATTTGTTCAAGATGGAATTTATTCGTTCTTTATTTAAAGAAGTATTAATTGCATTAGAAATAGAGGATTCTGGTCCTCTTGATACTAAATCTAAACGTTTAAATAAGGTTTTTTAAATCTCCTGTAGTTATTCCAGAAGTGTTTAATCTCCATGATGCTATTTCTGAAGTAATTTCCAGGGAATGGAATAATTTGGGTAATTCTTTTACTCCTTCTAAACGTTTAAGCAATTATATCCTGTGCCATCTGACAGATTAGAGTTTTTGGGACAAAATCCCTAAGGTTATGGGGCTGTCTCTACTCCTGCTAAATGTACTACTGTTCCTACGGCAGATAGTACTTTATTTAAGGAAAATTGAATCCTTTCTAAGAAAAGCTTACTTATGTTCAGGTAATCTTCTTAGACCTGCTATATTTTTAGCGGATGTTGCTGCAGCTTCAACTTTTTGGTTAGAAGCTTTAGCGCAACAAGTAACAGATCATAATTTTATAGCATTATTATTATTCTATAACATGCTAATAATTTTATTGGTGATACCATCTTTTGATATCATTAGAGTTGATGTCAGGTATATTTCTCTAGCTATTTTAGCTAGAAAAGCTTTATGGATTAAACTTGGAATGCTGATATGTCTTCTAAGTCAACTTTGCTTTCCCTTTTTTTTCCAGGGTATTAAATTATTATCTCAATTGTTTCTGGAAGGAAGGGAACTTTTTTACCAAAGGATAAAAAATCTAAGGTAAATTTAGGTCTAATAGTCTTTTTCGTTCCTTTCCTCACAACAAGGAACAAAAGCCTGATCCTTCATCCTCAGGAGCGGTATCAGTTTGGAAACTATTTCCAGTTTGGAATATATCCAAGCCTTATAGAAATCTATAGCCAGCTCCTAAGTACCCATGAAGGTGCGGCCCTTATTCCAGCTCAGCTGGTATGGGGCAGATTACGTTTTCTTCAAAGAAATTTGGATCAATTCCGTTCTCAATCTCTGGTTTCAGAACATTGTTTCAGAAAGGTACAGAATTGGCTTCAAGTTAAGGCCTCCTGCTAAGAGATTTTTTTCTTTCCCGTGTCCCAGTTAACACAGCAAAGGCTCAGCATTTCTGAAATGTGTTTCAGATCTAGAGTTGGTTGGAGTAATTATGCCAGTTCCAGTTCTGGAACAGGGGCTGGGGTTTTATTTTATCTCTTCATTGTACCAAAGAAGGTCAATTCCTTCAGACCAGTTCCGGATCTATCAATATTGAATCGTTATGTAAGGATACCAACATTCAAGATGGTTACTGTAGGACTATCCTGCTTTTTGTTTAGCAAGGGCATTATATGTCTACAATAGATTTACAGGATGTGTATCTGCATATTCCGATTCATCCAGATCACTTTTAGTGTCTGAGCTTCTCTTTTTAGACAAGCATTACCAGTTTTTTGGCTCTACCGTTTGGCCTAGCCTCAGTTCCAAGAATTTTTTTCAAAGGTTCTCGGTGCCCTTCTTTCTGTAATCAGAGAACAGGGTTTTGCTATTTCCTTATTTGGACGATATCTTGGTATTTGCTCAGTCTTCTCATTTTCGAAGAATCTCATACGAATCGACTTGTGTTGTTTCTTCAAGTTCATGGTTGGAGGTTCAATTTACCAATCAGTTCATTGATTCCTCAGACAAGGGTAACCTTTTTAGGTTTCTAGATAGATTCAGTGTCTATGACTCTGTCCTTGTCAGACAAGAGAAGTTTAACATTGATATCAGCTTGTCAAAACCTTCAGTCACAATCATTCCCTTTGGTAGCCTTATGCATGGAAATTTTAGGTCTTAGGACTGCCGCATCAGATGCGATCTCCTTTGCTCGTTTTCACATGTGACCTCTTCAGCTCTGTATGCTGAACCAATGGTGCAGGGATTACTCAAAGATATCTCAATTAATATCTTTAAACCGATTATACGACACTCTCTGACATGGTGGACAGATCACCATCGTTTAGTTCAGGGGGCTTCTTGTTCTTCCAACCTGGACTATAATCTCAACAGATGCAAGTCTTACAGGTTGGGGAGCTGTGTGGGGGTATCTGACGGCACAAGGGGTTTGGGAATCTCAGGAGGTGAGATTTCCGATCAATATTTTGGAACTCCGTGCAATTTTCAGAGCTTTCCAGTCTTGGCCTCTTCTGAAGAGAGAGTTGTAAATTTGTTTTCAGATAGACAATGTCACAACTGTGGCATACATCAATCATCAAGGAGGGACTCACAGTCCTCTGGTTATGAAAGAAGTATCTCGAATTTTGGTTTGGGCGGAATCCAGCTCCTGTCTAATCTCTGCGGTTCATATCCCAGGTATGGACAATTGGAAAGCGGATTATCTCAGTCGCCAAACGTTGCACCTGGGCGAATGGTCTCTTCACCCAGAGGTATTTCCTCAGATTGTTCAATGTGAGAACTCCCAGAAATAGATCTGATGGCTTCTCATCTAAACAAGAAACTTCCCTGGTATCTGTCCGGATCCCGGGATCCTCGGGCGGAGGCAGTGGATGCATTATTTTCTTCCTTACAAGTGTCATCCTGCCTATATCTTTCCGCCTCTAGTTCTTCTTCCAAGGGTATTCTCCAATATTCTAAAGGAATGCTCGTTTGTCCTGCTGGTAGCTCCAGCATGGCCTCACAGGTTTTGGTATGCGGATCTTGTCCGGATGGCCTCTTGCCAGCTGTGGACTCTTCCGTTAAGACCAGTCTTTCTGTCTCAAAACCTTAATTTTAAGGTATGGAGTTTGAACGCTTGATTCTTGGTCAAAGAGGTTTCTCTGACTCTGTGATTGATACTATGTGACAGGGTCGTAAATTTGTATCTAGAGAGATATATTATAGAGTCTGGAAGACTTATATTTCTTAGTGTCTTTCTCATCTTTTTTCTTGGCATTCTTTTTGAATACCGAGAATTTTACAGTTTCTTCAGGATGGTTTAGATAAAGGTTTGTCCGCAAGTTCCTTGAAAGACAAATCTCTGCTCTTTCTGTTCTTTTTCACAGAAGGTTTGCTAATCTTCCTGATATTTATTGTTTTGTACAACCTTTGGTTCGTATAAAACCTGTCTTTAAGTCAATTTCTCCTCCTTGGAGTTTGAATTTGGTTCTGGGGGCTCTTCAAGCTCCTCCTTTTGAACCCATGCATTATTTGGTCGTTATATTACTTTCTTGGAAAGTTTTTGTTTCTTTTGGCCATCTCTTCTGCCAGAAGAGTCTCTGAATTATCTACTCTTTTTTGTGAGTCTCCTTTTCTGATTTTGCATCAGGATAAGGCGGTGCTGCGAACTTCTTTTGAATTTTTTACCTAAGGTTGTGAATTCTAACAACATTAGTAGAGAAATTGTGGTTCCTTCATTATGTCCTGATCCTATGAATTCTAAGGAGAAATCATTGCATTCTTTGGATGCTGTTAGAGCTTTGTAATATTATGTTGAAGCTACTAAGTCTTTCCGAAAGACTTCTAGTCTATTTGTCATCTTTTCCGGTTCTAGAAAAGGCCAGAAAGCTTCTGCCATTTCTTTGGCATCTTGGTTGAAATCTTTATTTCATCATGCCTATGTTGAGTCGGGTAACACTCCGCCTCAAAGGATTACAGCTCATTCTACTAGGTCAGTTCTACTTCCTGGGCGTTTAGGAATGAAGCTTCGGTTGATCAGATTTGCAAAGCAGCAACTTGGTCTTCTTTGCATAATTTTACTAAATTCTACCATTTTGATGTGTTTTCTTCTTTTGAAGCAGTTTTTGGTAGAAACGTACTTCAGGCAGTGTTTTCAGTTTGAATCTTCTGCTTATGTTTTTTCATTAAAATTTTATTCTGGGTGTGGATTATTTTCAGCAGGAATTGGCTGTCTTTATTTTATCCCTCCCTCTCTAGTGACTCTTGCGTGGAAAGATCCACATCTTGGGTAATCATTATCCCATACGTCACTAGCTCATGGACTCTTTCTAATTACATGAAAGAAAACATAATTTATGTAAGAACTTACCTGATAAATTCATTTCTTTCATATTAGCAAGAGTCCATGAGGCCCGCCCTTTTTTGTGGTGGTTTTGATTTTTTTGTATAAAGCACAATTATTCCAATTCCTTATTTTATATGCTTTCGCACTTTTTTCTTATCACCCCACTTCTTGGCTATTCGTTAAACTGAATTGTGGGTGTGGTGAGGGGTGTATTTATAGGCATTTTAAGGTTTGGGAAACTTTGCCCCTCCTGGTAGGAATGTATATCCCATACGTCACTAGCTCATGGACTCTTGCTAATATGAAAGAAATGAATTTATCAGGTAAGTTCTTACATAAATTATGTTTTTTGCGGTTCTAGCTAGGAGGGCCTTGTGGCTCAAATCGTGGTCAGCGGATAACGTGTCTAAATCTAGACTACTAGGCAAGTTTCTGTTCGGTCCGGTTCATAGCCACAGTCACAGGTGGAAAGGGAGTTTCCTACCACAGGACAAGAAATCTAAAAATGATGAGGTGAACCAGGCTTGTATAAATGAATATGTAGTTTATTCTTCAGTCATAAAAAGTTTCCAGTAAGAAATCTAAACGTAAGGGTCGTTCGGCGGGAGGTTTTCGGTCCTTTTGTCCAAACAAGAGTCAGAGGAGTGCGGTAGTCACCCAGGACAACCTGGAAGCCCACCCAAGGGTGGAATAAGAACAAGTAACCCAAGAAGGCTTTCAGAGATAGCAAGTGAGCATGATGGGATCACCCCCAACCTGGGACCAGGTTGTGTGGGAGGCAACCTTTCTCTGTTTTAGAGGTAATGGGTTCAGTCCGTCCAGGACCCATGGGTGTTGGA
Source organism: Bombina bombina (assembly GCF_027579735.1). Classification (NCBI taxonomy): domain Eukaryota; kingdom Metazoa; phylum Chordata; class Amphibia; order Anura; family Bombinatoridae; genus Bombina; species Bombina bombina. The sequence goes on from NC_069499.1 coordinate 445,457,816, forward strand.
CATTGTTTGCCAAGGTTACAGAATAATGTTTGGATCCCGTCCCCAAGGGACTGCTTTTTGCTGTCAAAGAAATAAGAAAACCCATTAAAAGGAGCAGTGCTACTCCACTGCATGGATGACATTGCCATGCGAGTGGTAATTACAGTTCCGTCATCAAAGAGTTGACAGGGATTTTACTTAAATCTCTTTGTGGTCCCCAAGAAAGGCACGTTCCGCCCTATATTAGACCTGAAGGGGCTCAACAGGTTCTTAAGCGTTCCCACTTTCAAGATGGAAATAAGATCCATCCTTCCCCTGATTCAGTAGGGTCACTACAATTTTCTACAGTTTGCCTTCCTAAACAAACACTACCAATTTGTTGTGCTTCCATTTGGACTGGCTACGGCACCACGAGTGTTCACCAAGGTGCTGGGAGATGATCTGGCCACTGTTCATCTGCAGGGGATTGCAGTAGCCCCTAATTGGAAAACAGTCTGGTTCAGCCTCAAACCTTGCCAGTGGCTCATGACCACACGCAGAGGTTGCTCTTGTGTTTTCAGGCGCTCGGTTAGAAGGTCAATCTGGATAAGAGCTCCCTTGTCCCTGCTAAGAGGGTAGACTTTCTAGGAACAATCATAGGCTCTGTCAGCATGCGCTTTACCTCACAAATCGGCGCAGAAAGAAGCTTCAGAGGGTGTCACCTGCTTCAGTCCAATTCTCATCCTTGGGTAGCACAATGCATGGAGGTGGTGGGTCTCAAAGTTGCGGCATCGGAAGCTATACCGTTTGCTCGCTTTCATCTGAGACCACTACAGTTGTGTATGCTCAGACAATGGAATGGATATCTTTCAGATCTGTCTCAGATCATCTGTCTGGATGCCCAGACGAGAGGGAGTCTTGTTTGGTGGCAATCCCCAACCCCATTTCTCCTAGGAACGAGTTTCTGTCACCCCTCCTGGTTAATAATCACCACAGATGTGAGTCTCTCCGGATGAGGTGTGGGCGGGGTTCTCTGAGAGCCAAAGGAACATGGTTTTAGGAGGAAGTGTCTCTCTCTATAAACATTCTCGAATTGAGGGCTATATACAATGTGCTTCCGGCGTGGCCTTAACTGAATTCCGCCCGGTATATCCGATTCCAATTGGATAACATCACTACAGTGGTCCTAACCTAATTTATTGGTTTCAACCAATTGTACTTCTGCCCTGAATGGTAGCTTGGAACAAGCAGGAGCAAATACCAACTATTCTAATAGACCCTGCGTGGCCATGCAGGAGTTGGTACGCAGACCTAGTGTACATACTCAGGGCCTGTTCTTTTATCAAAACCTAGATACTCTGAGGCTGACTGTCTGGACATTGAACGGTTGATTTTAGCTCAGAGAGGCTTTTCTGACAGTGTGATTGATACTCTTATCCAGGCTCGCAAGCCTGTAACCAGACGCATCTACAAGGTCTGGAGGACTTATCTTCACTGGTGTGACCAGTGAGGTTTCTCTTCGTGTAGAGTGAAGATTTTGCATATACTTTAGTTTCGCCAGGAGGGTCTGGAGAAAGGCCTGTCGGCCAGTTCTATCGAGGGTCAGATCTCTGCCCTTTCTGTCTGTTTCACAAGAAGTTGACTAGTTTGCCAGATGTTCAATAATTTGTTCAGGTTAGAATTAAACCTCTTTTCAAACCTGTTCCTCCTCCTTGGATCCTAAATTTAGTTCTTATAGTTCTTCAGAGGGCTCCGTTTAAGTTTCTGCATGCTGTTGATATTAAGTTACTCACTTGGAAGGTGGTTTTCCTATTGGCTATTTCCTCTGCTCACAGAGTATCAGAGCTTTCAGCTTTGATGTGTGATCCTTGTATCTGATGATCCATCAAGATAAGGCTGTGTTGATGGCTCAACTTGGCTTTCTGCCTAAGGCAGTAAATACTTTCAACATCAACCAGGAGATTGTGGTTCCCTCACTTTGTCCCAATCCATCATCCCTCCAAGGAGAGATTGATACATAATTTGGATATGGTCAGAGGGTTGAAGTTCTTCCTTCACGCTACTTAGGAGTTTCATCAATCTTCTTCCTTATTTATCCAGTATACTGGTAAGCGCAAGGGTCATAAGGCCTCAGCTGTCACCATTTCCTTTTGTTTGAGAAGTCTGATTCGCATGTCATAAAAGAAAGTGGGTTAGGAGCTCCCATTAAGAATCCCAACACATCCCACTCGTGTGGTGTCTACCACTTTGGTCTTCAAGAATGAGGCCTCAGTTGAACAGATTTGCAAGACTGCAACTTGGTCTTCATTGCACATATTGACGAAGTTCTATAAATTTGATGTTTTTGCCTCAGCAGAGCATTTTTTGGGAGAAAGGTTCTACAAGCAGTGGTGCCTAGTAATTAACTGCCTTTCCCTACTTTTTCCCTACTTTTTCCCTCCTGAACATTCGTGAACTCCACAGCTTGGGTATTGGTTTCCCATAGGTTAAGAATGTTCTCCTGGACTCTTGCTGCCAATAGAAGGAAAATAAAATTTATGGTTACGTGATAATTTCCTTCTTGGCAGTGAGAATCCACGACCCCGCCCAAATGCTAGATGTGTAATGGCGGCAGTTTTTTTTTTTTGCACCTCTGTACCCCTTGTATCTCTTCACTTTTTCCTTATCCCCGGCTGAACTACTGAGAGGGTAGGGGAAGTTGTGGCCAGGTAGAGTAATTCCAATAGCTTAAGAATATTTTTGTGGATTCTTACTGCCAAGAAGGAAATTAATGTATCAGGTAAGCATAAATTTTATTTTTGCTGGCAAATAGCATAAGGCAAAAACAAAGTGATAAGTAAAGTAAAAAATAAGTTTCCTTCAGAAAGTAAAGCTATATGTATGCACTTAAGTGTTCTATATCAACATGACATATGGATTTTCACTTGTTTTCTTTATTCTGGTTTATATTTGTTGTTTATGAATACTAAGAAGTTGTTGAAAGAAGAGTGTAGTATGGTAGGTAAAAAAAGAGAGAGATTTACATCTTTTCGACCATAAACATCTTGGAGCCTAAACAGCCACTGATTGGTGTGTACATAACTTGCATGTGCTTAAAAAGTAAGCCTGCAAGGTTTATACACACCAGTCTCTAGCTCTCTATGCCCCTTGAACTTTACTTTAACAGATTAATATTCATAATATATGCCCTGGCATACTTTTTGCTATGTTATTCCATAACGGATATAGGATAAGCCACATTATTTTCTGAAGTTTATTTTAAATTTAGATATCAGTTGTGCTTTCTTAGAAAACCAGTTATCAATATTATCCTTCGACCAAGAAACAAAAATAATGCAGTTGATCTTTATATATTTGTTTTTGTATTCTTTACTTTAGTTTTTTTTGTGTTAGATAAGTACAAGCTATGCATATGAGAGCCATGCTTATTTATAGATCTTTATTTTACCATGGATTACTAAATTTGATGTTGCTGCTACAGTATTGTTTGTTAATGTTCATCTTGTTCCTAGGTTTTGCTAATTCAGGATATGAAGTGGGACTTGCCCCGCCTTCTTCAGTTGCCAGAAAACTACAATACTATTTTCCAATATTACCATAGAAAATGTTGCACAGTCTGCACAAAGGTTCCCAAGGACCCAGCACTTTGTCTAGTTTGTGGCACATTTGTTTGTTTAAAGGGCCTTTGCTGCAAACAACAGAGTTACTGTGAATGTGTACTGGTAAGAATATTAATTTTACTGTTTATTAAACCTATGCATAAGAATTTCCAGATTCAAGTGTAAAAGAGTATTGTACCAATTAATAGTTAAACATATTTTATTAAATTTGCTCACATGATGTGTTGTCTTGGTTTTTCCTGTGGTGTCATTTACAAGAAACATACTCACAAAGTTTTACGTGACCCTAGTGCTAAATAAGAGCTTGAAAAGGAGTCTATATACATACTGTAGCATAAAGTAATATTTTTCTTTCATCAGATGGTGAGAGTCCATGAGTCATCACAAGGAAGAGGCAAAAGACACCCAAACACACTGGAGCTGGCTGTTAACCCCCCCCCCCTCCCCACACACACACACACACACACACACACACACACTATCCCTAAAATTAAGTAGCATAAAAGCAAATCTGGTGATTTACCTTAATCTGTTGTAATATTTGTGCAGAATGTCTCCTCTGCCCAAATTTTCTGTGTTGCTGCAAAGCTCTGACTGTGTGTAGGTTCTCTAATGATTGCCTTATGTTACAGTCTATATGTTTCTTTCCTAAGATATGGAGAGTCCACAACGTCATTCAATTACTATTGGGAATATCACTTCTGGCCAGCAGGAGGAGGTAAAGAGCACCACAGCAAAGCTATTAAATGTCACTCCCCTTCCCGTAATCCCCAGTCATTCTCTTTGCCTTTGTCAATGGAGGAGGTGAAGTTTTGGTGTCTGAAGAATTGATCATTCTTGTGTACTTTTCCCTGCAAGCAAGGATCTGGGTTTATCCGAGTCCACGTTGATCTCTTCAGTACAGTAGTGGTGGCTTTTAAGCAGTTAGGAAGTTGTAAGGTTGTGCTTACTTTGTTTCCTAACATATTGCTGCCCTAGTTAAAGAAAGCCAGAGTTGGTTACTCTGTTCTTTCTTTTTCTACAGGTCTCTGTAAGGAGTATGTGTCCTTTCACGCCTTGTGAGCTGTCTTCCTGTCGGACAGCTAGACTGCAGGTAAGTGCTTTTTGTCTTCTAGGTAAAGGGGACTTGCACTTAAAGGGACACTGAACCCAATTTTTTTCTTTCATGATTCAGATAGAGCATGCAATTTCTCCAACATTGGTGTGTCCGGTCCACGGTGTCATCCATTACTTGTGGGATATTCTCCTCCCCCACAGGGAAAGGCAAGGAGAGCACACAGCAAGAGCTGTCCATATAGTCCCTCCCAGGCTCCGCCCCCCCAGTCATTCTCCTTGCCGCTCTGAACAAGTAGCATCTCTTCGGGGATGGTGAGGAGTTTGTGGTGTTTAGTTGTAGTTTTTTATTCTTCTATCAAGAGTTTGTTATTTTAAAATAGTGCTGGTATGTACTATTTACTCTGAAACAGAAAGAGATGAAGAGTTCTGTTTAAAAGAGGTGTATGATTTTAGCAGACAGTAACTAAAATCAGTTGCTGTTCCCACACAGGACTGTTGAGATGAGATAACTTCAGTTGGGGGGAACAGTTTGCAGACTTTTCTGCTCAAGGTATGACTAGTCATTTTTCTAACAAGACTGTGTAATGCTGGAAGGCTGTCATTTTCCCCTCATGGGGATTGGTAAGCCATTTTCTTAGTCTCAAACAGAATAAAGGGCTTATTATGGGCTATAAACTGGTAGACACTTTTAGGGGCTAAATCGATTGCTTTATTTAAGTATTATATGCAGTTTGAAGTTGAATTTCACACTTTTATAACATTGGGGAACGTTTTTTAGCACCAGGCACTTGTTAAGACACCTTCCCAGTCAGGAAGGGCCTTTCTCTGTAGTAGGCAGAGCCTCATTTTCGCGCCATTACTGTGCAGTTAATTTTGAGTTCAGTACATGCAGCTGCATGTGTGAGGGTCTGGAATCCACTAAAAACGTTCCTAGATGGCTTCATTTGGTATCATATACCCCCCTGGGATTGGTGAAGTTGCAGCAAAGGCTGTGGCTGGGACTGTAAGGGGGTTAAAATGAAAAACGGCTCCGGTTTCCACATTTTAAGGGTTAACAGCTTGAAAATTGGGGTGCAATACTTTGAATGTATTAAGACACTGTGGTGAAAATTTGGTAAAGATTGGATAATTCCTTCATAGTTTTTCACATATTCAGTAATAAAGTGTGCCCTGTTTAACATTTAAAGAGACAGTAACGGTTTTGTTTTAAAACGGTTTTTGTGCTTTATTAACCAGTTTAAGCCTGTTTAACATGTCTGTACCTTCAGATAGATCATGTTCTGTATGTATGGTAGCCAATGTGGTTCCCCCTTCAAATATAGTGTGATAATTGTGCCATTGCGTCCAAACAAAGTAATGACAGAACTGTCACAAATTGTAAAGTTGCCCAGGATGATTCCTCAGATGAAGGAAGTAGACATAGTTCTACATCATCTCCTTCTGTGTCTATACCAGTTATGCCCGCGCAGGCGACCCCTAGTACTTCTAGCGCGCCAATGCTTGTTACTATGCAGTAATTGACGGCAGTAATGGATAACTCCATAGCTAATATTTTATCCAAAATGCCAGCATTTCAGAGAGAGCGCGATTGCTCTGTTTTAAACACTGTAGAGCAGGAGGGCGCTGATGATAATTTTTCTGTCATACCCTCACACCAATCTGAAGTGGCAGTGAGGGAGGGTTTGTCAGATGGGGAAATTTCTGATACAGGAAGAATTTCTCAGCAGGCAGAACCTGATGTTGTGACATTTAAATTTAAATTAGAGCATCTCCGCGCATTACTTAAGGAGGTGCTATCTACTCTGGATGATTGTGACAATCTGGTCAACCCAGAAAAATTGTGCAAGATGGACAGTTCCTTGAGGTCCCGGTGCACCCTGATGCTTTTCCGATACCTAAACGGGTGGCGGACATAGTGAATAAGGAGTGGGAGAAGCCAGGCATACCTTTTGTCCCTCCTCCTATATTTAAGAAATTGTTCCCTATGGTCGACCCCAGGAAGGACACATGGCAAACAGTCCCTAAGGTCGAGGGGGAGTTTTCTACTCTAGCCAAGCGCACGACCATTCCTATTGAGGACAATTGTGCTTTCAAAGATCCTATGGATAAAAAAATTGGAGGGTTTGCTTAAAAAGATTTTTGTACAGCAAGGTTACCTCCTTCAACCTATTTCGTGCATTATTCCTGTCACTACAGAGGCGCTCAGTAGGGAGACTCTGTATGAGGAAGTCATGGACAGAATTTACGCACTTAAGTTAGCTAATTCCTTTATTTTAGACGCCGCTTTGCAGTTAGCGAGGTTAGCTGCAAAAAATTCAGGGTTTACAATTGTGGCGCGCAGAGCGCTCTGGCTAAAGTCTTGGTCGGCGGATGTATCTTCCAAGACAAAATTGCTTAATACCCCTTTCAAAGGTAAGACCCCTTTTGGGCCAGAATTGAAAGAGATTATTTCAGTCATCACTGGGGGAAAGGGCCATGCCCTCCCACAAGATAAACCTTTCAAGGCTAAGAATAAGTCCAATTTTCGTTCCTTTCGCAATTTCAGGAACGGACCGGCTTCCAACTCGGCAGCCTCTAGACAAGAGGGTAACGCTTCCCAGACTAAACCAGCTTGGAAATCAATGCAAGGCTGGAACAAGGGTAAACAGGCCAAGAAACCTGCTGCTGCTACCAAGACAGCATGAAGAGGTAGCCCCCGATCCAGAACCGGATCTAGTAGGGGGCAGACTCTCTCTCTTTGCTCAGGCTTGGGCAAGAGATGTTCAGGATCCCTGGGCACTAGAAATAGTCTCTCAGGGTTATCTTCTAGAATTCAAGGAACTACCCCCAAGGGGAAGGTTCCACATGTCTCACTTATCTTCAAACCAAGTAAAGAGACAGGCATTCTTACATTGTGTAGAAGACCTGTTAAAGATGGGAGTGATACTCCCAGTTCCAACTGTGGAACAAGGTCAGGGGTTTTACTCAAATCTGTTTGTAGTTCCCAAAAAAAGAGGGAACTTTCAGACCAATTCTGGATTTAAAAATTCTAAACAAATTTCTCAGAGTGCCATCGTTCAAAATGGAAACTATTCGAACGATTTTACCTACAATCCAGGAGGGTCAATTTATGACTACCGTGGATCTAAAGGATGCGTATCTGCATATTCCTATCCACAAAGATCATCATCAGTTCCTAAGGTTCGCCTTTCTGGACAAACATTACCTATTGTGGCTCTCCCATTCGGACTAGCCACTGCTCCAAGGATTTTCACAAAGGTGCTCGGGTCCCTTCTAGCGGTTCTAAGACCCAGGGGCATTGCAGTGGCACCTTACTTGGACGACATCCTAATTCAAGCGTCTCTTTCAAAGACAAAGGCTCACACAGACATTGTTCTAGCCTTTATCAGATCTCACGGGTGGTAGGTGAACATAGAAAAAAGTTCCCCGTCTCCGTCAAAAAGAGTCCCTTTCTTGGGAACAATAATAGATTCTTTAGAAATGAAGATTTTCCTGACAGATGTCAGAGAGTCAAAGCTTCTAAACGCTTGTCAAGTTCTTCACTCTGTTCTACGGCCTTCCATAGCTCAGTGCATGGAAGTAGTAGGGTTGATGGTTGCAGCAATGGACATAGTTCCTTTTGCGCGAATTCATCTAAGACCATTACAACTGTGCATGCTGAAACAGTGGAATGGGGACTATACAGACTTGTCTCCAGTGATTTAAGTAGATCAGAAGACCAGAGACTCACTCTGTTGGTGGCTGACTCAGGATCACCTGTCCCAGGGAATGAGCTTCCGCAGACCAGAGTGGGTCATTGTCACGACAGACGCCAGTCTATTAGGCTGGGGCGCGGTCTGTGATTCCCTGAAAGCTCAGGGTCTATGGTCTCGGGAAGAGTCTCTTCTCCCGATAAACATCCTGGAACTGAGAGCGATATTCAATGCTCTCCGGGCTTGGCCTCAACTAGCAAAGGCCAGATTCATAAGATTCCAATCAGACAACATGACTGTTGCTTACTTCAACCATCAGGGGGGATCAAGGAGTTCCCTGGCGATGAGAGAGGTGACCAAGATCATCAAATGGGCGGAGGATCACTCCTACCACCTGTCTGCGATCCACATCCCAGGAGTGGAAAACTGGGAGGCGGATTATCTGAGTCGTCAGACCTTTCATCCGGGGGAGTGGGAACTCCACCCGGAGGTGTTTGCCCAGTTGACCCAATTATGGGGCATTCCAGACATGGATCTGATGGCGTCTCATCAGAACTTCAAGGTTCCTTGCTACGGGTCCAGATCCAGGGATCCCAAGGCGACTCTAGTGGATGCATTAGTGGCGCCTTGGACTTTCAACCTAGCTTATGCGTTTCCACCGTTCCTTCTCATTCCCAGGCAGGTAGCCAGGATCAAACAGGAGAAGGCCTCGGTGATTTTGATAGCTCCTGCGTGGCCACGCAGGACTTGGTATGCAGACCTGGTGAATATGTCATCGGCTCCACCATGGAAGCTACCTTTGAGACAGGATCTTCTAGTACAAGGTCCATTCGAACATACAAATCTAGTTTCTCTCCAGCTGACTGTTTGGAAATTGAACGCTTGATTTTGTCTAAGCGTGGGTTTTCGGATTATGTGATCGATACTCTGGTACAAGCCAAAAAAACCTGTGACTAGAAAGATTACCATAAAATATGGAAAAGATATATCTGTTGGTGTGAATCCAAGGGATTCTCATGGAGTAAGATTAAAATTCCTAGGATCCTTTCCTTTCTCCAAGAAGGTTTGGATAAGGGATTATCAGCGAGTTCTCTAAAAGGACAGATTTCTGCTTTATCTGTCTTGTTACACAAATGACTGGCAGCTGTGCCAGATGTTCAAGCTTTTGTTCAGGCTTTGGTCAGGATCAAGCCTGTTTACAGACCCTTGACTCCTCCCTGGAGTCTAAATTTGGTTCTTTCAGTTCTTCAAGGGTTTCCGTTTGAACCCTTACATTCCATAGATATCAAGTTGTTATCTTGGAAAGTTCTGTTTTTGGTTGCTATTCTTCTGCTAGAAGAGTTTCTGAATTATCTGCTCTGCAGTGTACTCCGCCCTATCTGGTGTTCCATTCAGATAAGGTTGTTTTGCGTACTAAACCTGGTTTCCTTCCAAAGGTTGTTTCCAACAAGAATATTAACCAGGAAATAGTTGTGCCTTCTTTGTGTCCGAATCCAGTTTCAAAGAAGGAACGCTTGTTACACAATTTAGATGTAGTCCGTGCTTTAAAGTTCTATTTAGAAGCAACAAAGGATTTCAGACAAACGTCTTCTCTGTTTGTAGTTTATTCTGGCAAGAGGAGAGGTCAAAAAAAGCTACTGCTACCTCTTTCCTTTTGGCTGAAAAGCATCATACGATTGGCTTACGAGACTGCCGGACGGCAGCCTCCTGAACGAATCACAGCTCACTCTACTAGGGCTGTGGCTTCCACATGGCTTCAAGAACGAGGCTTCTGTTGATCAGATATGTAAGGCAGCGACCTGGTCTTCTCTGCACACTTTGTCCAAATTCTACAAATTTGATACTTTTGCTTCTTCGGAGGCTATTTTTGGGAGAAAGGTTTTGCAAGCCGTGGTGCCTTCTGTTTAGGTAACCTGATTTGCTCCCTCCCTTCATCCGTGTCCTAAAGCTTTGGTATTGGTTCCCACAAGTAATGGATGACACCGTGGACCGGACACACCAATGTTGGAGAAAACAGAATTTATGCTTACCTGATAAATTACTTTCTCCAACGGTGTGTCCGGTCCACGGCCCACCCTGGTTTTTTAATCAGGTTTGAAGAATTTCTTTCTCTATACACTACAGTCACCACGGCACACTATAGTTTCTCCTTTTTTTCTCCTAACCGTCGGTCGAATGACTGGGGGGGCGGAGCCTGGGAGGGACTATATGGACAGCTCTTGCTGTGTGCTCTCCTTGCCTTTCCCTGTGGGGGAGGAGAATATCCCACAAGTAATGGATGACACCGTGGACCGGACACACCGTTGGAGAAAGTAATTTATCAGGTAAGCATAAATTCTGTTTTTAAGCAACTTTCTAATTTACTTCTATTATCAGTTTTTCTTCATTCTCTTGCTTCATTCTCTTGCTATCTTTATTTGAAAAGCAAGAATGCAAGTTTAGAAGCTGGCCCATTTTTGGTTCACAACCTGGGTTGTCCTTGCTTGTTGGACAGCACCAATAAACAAGTGCTGCCCACTTGATAATAGGAGTAAATTAGAAAGTTTCTAAAAATTCCATGCTCTATCTGAATCATGAAAGAAAACATTTGGGTTTAGTGTCTCTTTAAGGAATTAACTCTGCAGAATTTTGGGACTAATTTTATTTTTCTTGTTTATTTAGGAATACTGTGGCAGTGTTTAGTTCATTTGAGAATAATTTTGTGTTTAGCGTGTTAATGTTTATTTGGTTTTTAAGATTTTCTTTAAAAAAAAATAATTTTAGTTTAAATTCTCTTTTAGTAGGGGTAATTTGGTTATTTCAAATGGACACTGATATAAACTCTGTTTCTTCTGATAAGTGTCTTTTGTGTCTAGAGGCCCAAATTGTTTTGCCCATGCAATTTTGTGCCACGTGTTTTGCCAGAACGCTAGAATGTAAGGACAAATTGTAGCTGTCTGAGCCTATTGTCTCCAGGATAATGCTGTTCAGGCAATGCCACAGCTTTCTCCTCAAACGTCCCAAGCCTCTCTGGCGTCATATGCAGTGCCCTGCGGTTCTTCTCAACCTCCTGGTGGAGTATATTTGCCTGCAGATTTTGCCGCACAGATATCTTCTGCGGTATCTGCAGCATTGTCTGCTTTTCCTGTATTGAGAAAGCACAAGAGGAAAACTAAACATTTATCAGATAGTAAGGTATTTGTTTCTGCTGCTGCTATGCAGGTTGACCTCCCTCATAACCTTGAGGAGGTTACCTTGCTAGCTTCTGAGGGTGAAATCTCAGATTCTGACAGTGTAAATCCTTTGTCTGAGGTTGCAGAAGTAAACTTCAAGTTTAAGCTTGAACACCTTCGTGTATTATTAAAGGAGGTATTGGTTACTCTGGACGACTCTGATTCTCCTGTCGTGGTTAACCTTAAAAAATCTAGTAAGCTTAATAAATGCTATGATGTTCCTTCCTCAGTGGAAGTGTTTTCTGTTCCAGACCGTGTGACGGAGATTATTTCACAGGAATTGGAGAAGCCAGGAATGCCTTTCTCCCCGTCTTCAGTCTTAAAAAGATGTTTCCTGTTGCTGACCCCATGAAAGATTTCTATTTCTACTATTTCTACCCTGGCTAAGAGATCTATGATCCCTATAGAGAATAGCTGCTCCTTTAAGGATACCATGAACAAGAAGCTGGAGGCTTATTTGAAAAAGATGTATGTTCATCAGGGTCTTCAATGGCAACCTGCAGTTTGTATTGTCACTGTAACAAGTGCAGCATCTTACTGGTGCAATGCCTTGTCTGAATCTATTTTAGAAGAGACTCCATTGGAGGAAATCCCAGATAGGATTAAGGCTCTTAAGATAGCAAATTCCTTTATTTCTGATGCTAACATGCAAGTTATTAGATTAGGGGCCACGATGTCTGACTTCTCTGTCTTGGCCCGCAGGACTTTGTGGCTAAAATCTTGGTCAACTGATGTTTCTTCCAAGTCTAAGCTTCTTGTGCTTCCTTACAAGGGTAAAACCTTGTTTGGACCTGGCCTGGCAGAAATTATTTTTGATATTTCGGGTGGAAAAGGATCTTTTCTACCGCAAGACAAGAAGAACAGACTTAAAGGACGTCAAAGTAATTTTCATTCCTTTCATAACTTCAAAGGTTAAAAGTCTTCCTGTTCCGCTTCCAAGCAGGAGCAATCCAAGTCTTCTTTGAGACCCAATCAGTCTTGGAACAAGGGAAAACAATCTAAGAAACCCACAGCTGACTCTAAGTCAGCATGAAGGGTCGGCCCTCTGTCCGGGATCAGATCAAGTGGGGGGCAGACTTTCCCTGTTTTGTCAGGCATGGTTACAAAATGTCCCAGATCTTTGGGCTTTGGACTTCGCTGCATCCAGGTGGATTCTTTTGGCTGCGCACGCTGACAAAATTCCTTTGAGGATGCGTGCGCAACTGCCGACGGCGACGGACATTAAGAACGCAATTATAGTATAGATGTTTTTTCTTGGCATTCTTTCAGAATTCCTAGGATTCTGCAGTTTTTGTAGGATGGTATAGATAAGGACCTTTTTGCCAGTGCTCTGAAGGGGCAGATTTCTTCTCTTTCAGTCTTGTTCCACAGAAAGATTGCTAATCTTCCTAATATTCATAGTTTTGTTCTGGCTTTGGTTCATATTAAACCTGTTATCAAGCCTATTTCCCCTCCATGGAATCTTAACCTGATAAGATTTTTGCAGGCTCCTCCTTTTGAACCTATGCATAAATTGGACATTAAACTACTTTCTTGGAATAGTTATTTATTTTGGCTATTTCTTCTGCTAGAACAGTTTCTGAGTTATCTGCTCTTTCTTGCGAACTTCCTTATCTAATTTTTCATTAGGATAAGGCTGTTTTGCGGACGTAATTAATTTTTTTACCCCAGGTTGTTTTTTTCAAACAACATTAGCAGAAAGATTGTTGTTCGTTCTTTGAGGGATATTTATCAAGCCGTCAACCGCAAATACGCTGGAATTCCGCATCGTAATTGTGGCGAGCCTGATTCGACCTAGTTATTAATGCCTACAGACCGGCAAAAGTTGAAATTTGTAACATACAATCCGCCGGTCTCAATCCGACACAGATCGATACTTACGTCATTACAGATGTGCCGAATACAAATTCGGCACTATCTGACAACTTTTGAAAGTTATCAAATTTCTAACAGGTACGCTCGCCACTATTCCGGCCCAGGGAACCTGGTTTTCAATCCGCCACCCTGGAGGCTGAGGATTCCATAGGAATCTGAAAGCAGCGAAAGCTTATGTTCGATGCTGCCAGATATCCCATTGATTTCTATGGTAGAAAACAAATTACGTTTACACCTAACACGCTAACATAACCACTGAGTCTAAACACAACTTATCTGCCGCCCCCGATATCGCCGCCATCTACATAATGTTATTAGCCCCTATTCCGCCTCTCCCGGACCCTACCGCAACTAAATAAATATATTAACCCCTATCCCGCCGCTCCCGGAGCCCACCGCAACTAACTAAAAGTATTAACCCCTATCCCGCCGCTCCCGGACCCCACCACAACTAAATAAATGTATTAACCCCTATCCCGCCGCTCCCGGACCCCGCCGCAACTAAATAAATGTATTAATCCATAAACCCCTGGCCTCCCACTTTACTACCACTAACTAAACCTATTAACCCCTAAACCGCCAGCCCCCCATATCGCCATAAACTAAATTAAGCTATTAACCCCTAAACCTAACAACCCGCTAACTTTACAGTAAATATTAACTCATCCCTATCTTATAATAAATTAAAACTTACCTTTAGAATTAAAATAAACTATATTAAACTATTAATAACCTACCCTATTATCCAAAAATTACATTAAACTATATTAAACTATTAATTAACCTACCCTAACTATTATACTAAAACTACATTAAACTAACAATTAAATTAACTATATTACATATTTAAAAACCTAACCCTACTTAAGTTATTTAAATCTACTATAAAACATTACTAAATTACAAAAAAATTAACAACTAAGTTACAAAAAATAAAAAACACTGTTACAAAAAATAAAAAACCACAGTATCAAAAATAAAAAAGAATTGCACCTAATCTAAAATAAAAAAGACCCCCTAAAATAAAAAAAAAACCCTAGCAGGGCCTTTTGCAGGGCATTGCCCCAAAGAAATCAGCTCTTTTACCTGTAAAAAAAAATACAAACACCCCCAACAGTAAAACCCACCACCCAACCAACCAACCCCCCCAAATAAAACCATATCTAAAAAACCTAAGCTCCCCATTGCCCTGAAAAGGGCATTTGTTTGGGCATTGCCCTTCAAAGGGCATTTAGCTCTTTTACTTCCCAAAGTCCCTAACATAAAATTAAAACCCACCCAATAAACCCTTAAAAAAACCTAACACTAACCACCGACGATCCACTTACAGTTTTCGAAGACCGGACATCCATCCTCAGCGAAGCGGGCCGAAGTCTTCATCCAAGCGGGCCGAAGTCTTCATCCAAGCGGGCCGAAGTCTTCATCCAAACCGGCAGAAGTCTTCATCCAGACGGCATCTTCTATCTTCATTCATCCGGCGCGGAACAGCTCCATCTTTAAGACATTCGGCGCAGAGCATCCTCTTCTTCCGATGGTCAACGACGAATGAAGTTTCCCTTTAAGGTACGTCATCCAAGATGGCGTCCCTTACATTCCGATTGGCTGATAGAATTCTATCAGCCAATAGGAATTAAAGAGGAAAAAAATCCTATTGGCTGTTGCAATCAGCCAATAGGATTGAGCTTGCATTCTATTGGCTGATTGGAATAGCCAATAGAATGCAAGCTCAATCCTATTGGCTGATTGGATCAGCCAATAGGATAAAAGCTCAATGCTATTGGCTGATTGCAACAGCCAATAGGATTTTTTCCCCTTTACTTCCTATTGGCTGATAGAATTCTATCACCCAATCAGAATGTAAGGGACGCCATCTTGGATGACGTACCTTAAAGGGAAACTTCATTCGTCGTTGACCATCGGAAGAAGAGTATGCTCCGCGCCGGATGTCTTGAAGATGGACCCGCGCCGGATGGATGAAGATAGAAGATGCCGGCTTCAATGAGGTCTTCGTCCCGCTTGGATGAAGATAGGGTTTTATTTGGGGGAGTTGGTTGTGTGGGTGGTGGGTTTTACTGTTGGGGGGTGTTTTTATTTATTTTTTTGTAGGTAAAAGAGCTGATATTTCTTTGGGGCAATGCCCTGCAAAAGGCCCTTTAAGGGCCATTGGTAGTTTAGTGTAGGCTAGGGTTTTTTTTTATTTTGATAGGCCTCTTAGATTAGGTGTAATTCTTTTTTATTTTTGATACTGTGGTTTTTTATTTTTTTGTAATTTAGTAATTTTTAATAGTAGATTTAAATAACTTGAGTAGGGTTAGGTTTTTAAATATGTAATATAGTTAATTTAATTGTTCGTTTAATGTAATTTTAGTATAATAGGGTAGTTTAATATAGTTTAATGTAATTTTAGTATAATAGTTAGGGTAGGTTAATTAATAGTTTAATAGAGTTTAATGTAATTTTAGTATAATAGTTAGGGTAGGTTAATTAATAGTTTAATATAGTTTATTTTAATTCTAAAGGTAAGTTTTAATTTATTATAAGATAGGGATGAGGTAATTATAATGTTAAGTTAGCGGGTTGTTAGGTTTAGGGGTTAATAGCTTAATTTAGTTTATGGCGATATGGGGGGCTGACGGTTTAGGGGTTAATAGGTTTAGTAAGTGTTAGTGATGTGGGAGGCCAGGGGTTTAGGGGTTAATACATGTATTTAGTTGCGGAGGGGTCCGGGAGCGGCGGGATAGGAGTTAATTGCTTTATTAAAGTTGCGGTGGGCTCCGGGAGTGGCGGGATAGGGGGTTAATAACTTTATTAAAGTTGCCGCGGGGTCCGGAGCGGCGGGATAGGGGTTAAACATTTTAGTATAGTGACGGTGTTTAGTGACAGGGTATAAATAAAGTTGGGAAAAAGCCGAATAGCAGCGATATCGATGACTGTTAGTTAACAACAGTCCGCTGCTCATCGCCCCCCGACTTGGTGCGCGGCTTTTTTGATAAATATGGCGATCGTATTCAGGCCAGCGGCCGCGATGTTAGGCGAGCGTATTGGTCCCGGCGAATGCAGCACAGTTGACGGCTTGATAATTCGGCCTCTTTGTGTCCTAATCCTAAAAATGCTTCTGAGAGATATTTGCGTTATATGGATGATGTTAGGGCATCGAAATATTACATTAATGCTACTAAGGATTTTAGACAAACTTCCAGTTTGTTTATTCTTTTTTTCTGGCCCTAGGAAGGGTCAGAAGGCCTCTGCTGTTTCTTTGGCCTCTTGGATGAAATTTTTATTCACAATGCTTACTATGAGGCAGGTCAGCCTCCACCGCCTTGGATTAATGCTCATTCTACTAGGTCAGTTGCCCTTTTCTTGGGCTTTCAAGAATAAATATTTGCAAGGCAACTATTACTAAATTTTACTAAATTCCACCATTTTGATATTTTGTCTTCTTCTGAAGCACCCTTTGGTAGATAGGTTATTCAGGCAGTTGTCTCAGTTTGATTTTTTTTTGCCCGTTTGATTAATTTTAAGTGCATTCTCACCACCATGAAAGAAATTAATTTATCAAGTAAGCATAAATTATGTTTTTTATAAGGCATCTTTGATGGTGTGGAAGGCACCCCCTGTGTGCATAATTGCACATTCTACTAGAGCAGTTGCCACTTCTTGGTCATCTTATTTTAGGGCTTATTTTTTTTTTTTGCAAGACAGCTTCTTGGTTTTCTTTGCATTTTTTTAAGTTTTATCACTTTTGTATGTGTGTCTGCTAAGAGGCTGCGTTTGACAGGAAAGTTTTGCGGGCCTTAGTGCCTGATTAGTAATGTCCTGCCTTTACTGTTTGTTCCACCCTATTTCACGGTTGCTTGGGTATTGACTCCCACATTTGATGACTCGTGGACTCTCACCATCTAGAAAAAAAATGCACGCTTACCTGATAAATTAATTTCTTTCATGATGGTGAGAGTCCACAAGCCCAGCCCTTTCTTGTTGTACAGATGGCAGCATTACTTGTTTTGTACTTCTTTTGCCCTGCTTTCTTTCCTGCTTTTCTTTTTTCCCCTCATCTACTGTACTTGGCTATATGTATAACTGAGGATCATTGGAAGGAAGTGGGATTTAAAGCTCTGGGTATTTTGGGGTATCTTTTGCCTACTCCTATTAGTTAGGGGAATTCCAACACGTGATGACTAATGGATTCTCACCATCATGAAAGAAATTGATTTATCAGGTAAGCATACATTTTTGTTGTTTTGCTAACAAGTCATCAAAAAACATGAAGGCTGGAATAAATTAACAGTACAGAGTCTAATGGAGTATTATTAAATCTGGACTGAAATTTTGTTTTTTTGGGGGGTTTTTAATATTCATTTTCTTTATTATATTATAATTATATGCCAACATTGAAAATAGTAGTGCTGTTAAAGATAATTTTATATTTAAAAATAAATTAAAATTATATTTACAATAATAATTACATTTTGTACGTAAACTAACTAAAAGCACACTTATATTCTATCTGTAGCTCCAAGTAGAACATATAACACCTTTGATAGATACTTTGGGTCAGGTTTGTCAAGGGGGAATGCATCCAATATTTATGAAGCAGCAGTTTAACCCTTTTTGTAACGCTGTATTCATCTGTTGTTTAACACATTATCAGATGATATTTATCTTGGTTACAGACTGTCTTAGTCTAACATGATATGTTTCTCTCCATAGCACTCCCAAAACTGTGGTGCTGGAACAGGGATATTCCTTTTAATCAATGCTTCTGTCATCATCATCATTCGAGGTCATCGTTTCTGCCTCTGGGGGTCTGTATATCTTGATGCTCATGGAGAAGAAGACAGAGATCTTAGGTAACATTTGGAATGCCCATTAAATTATGTTCTGTGATGACTTCTTTTGTTGTCTCTGTTGATTGAGAGGATCTCTAAACATATATAATACAATTATTAATTATAATTAAATAAGAATAGGCTTATGATGAATATTTTATCTAACAACCAAAATTATATCTTTTATTTATTTGTTTGTGCATCATTACTAATAAATGGCATGTTTGCTGCTGTTGTAGGAATACCATGCTGTTTCTTTTCTTTGGCTACACTAATAAAGCACATTGTACAACATATTTGGAAGATTTGTTGAGTTGGGTTTGAGTATGTTACTTAGACTTCCACACAAGTAGTCATTACAGTTGTGTTTGTGCTTTACTAATTGCTAAAGCATTTTCAAATTAAAGGCATAGGAAACACAATTTTTTCCTTTATGATTTAGATAGAGCAAGTAATTTGAAACAACTTTCCAATTTACTTCTATTATCAATTTTTCTTTGTACTCTTGGTATCTTTTGTTGAAAAGCAGGGATTTAAGTTAATAGCTGGCCCATGTCTGGAGCACTATATGGCAGCAGTTTTGCAAGAATCTTATCCATATGCAAGAGCACTAGATGGCAGCACTATGTCCTGCCATGTAGTACTCCAAATGCCTACCTAGGTATCTCTTCAACAAAGAATACCATCGGAACGAAACAAATTTGATAATAGTTATAAATTGGAAACTTTTTTTAAAATGGTATGTTTTGTCTCAATCAAAAAATATTTTTTTTGTTTCATACCCCTTTAAACAATATTTTGTAAACCAAGGTTTAGTAATCATGTCTTTCAAATTTAGTTTGGTTCCACTAGTGAAGCATCTCCCTCTTTGTGGAACTATTAAAAGGTAAAGTCGTATTTTAGTGGCTACAGTAAGGATGACTAGATTAAAGGTCAGGTACTGTATTATGACTGCACATTCACTTTTAATGGTAATGAAGCTAACACCTCTGAATGCATTTCTGGTTTACATAGATGTCAGACTCCCATGCTCTAGTGGTTGGCAGTCATGAAGCCATCTGCATTTTGCAGCAAAACTCATTTCTAGTTTGTGACCTTCCAATATTGCATTGTCTTGGCCTTTATACTCCACACTTACCTGGTGAGACAGAAAAATACCACACCCCCTTTTACCTGTTTAAAATGTTACCCTGTTTTCCTTCAGGGTATTACTAGTTCTGTGTCCATCATAGAATGGACAGAACCGAGTCCTATTTCCCATGTCACAGTGGAGTTATGCTGCTTTCCACTGCTGAATTACTTGTATCATTCCCCTGCAAATGGATTTCATACAAACAATTAAAGCAAGCTAGTGGGCACTGCTAGGATTAGCTCAGGGAATGCCGCCATTTCCCCCGGAATTCCATTATCAAGACCTAAATGTAAGTGTCATCAAGTGGCGCAGGAACTCATTCACTCTCAATGACAAAAGGAGAGCTCAACGGTTTGAGCAGGAAGCAGTTAGTGAGATATAGTGAGTCAGTAAGCTCTCTATCTCTTCAACACTGCAAGCAAACTGCTGCTTTCCCTGCATTTCAGATGTAGTCTTCTGATCATTTGATGTGTGCCCAGGATGTTCAGCCTGCCGTTTTGCACAGCAGCGATGGTATATGATTTTATTTCAGTGACCTCGGTGCTTTTTCGAAACTGTGTTTATCTTTCCCCTTTTTCTAAATCTTTCTTTTGTTTCTCTTTTTCTGTCTTGCAGCTCTTAGCCTAGTATTGTGCCTGGAAATTTTGCCCTTTATGCTAAACCTGCCTGAGCCAGAAGAATTTCATCCTGATTGTGTTTTTGATCCTATTGAATTTTCTACCTCTGTTAAGCAAACTTAATTTTGGAATGTCAGCCATCAAGCGTCTTAAATTTTATTCACAGATTGTGAAAGATCTACTCTCCCTTAATGCTAGAGGTATAGTTCTCTAAGATCTGAAAAGACATGCTTTATAGTAAAAACTATGGTAGGCTAATTCAGCCTCTTAAGTGAATTTGCTGGACCTTCTTTTTGAGCCATCTATGCTGTTTGGAGAAACGCTTGATGACCTGATCGCAAAATGGACTGGGGGAAGGTCATTTTTTTGCCCTAAGCCTCCAAGATTAAAAGATCTGCATTATGTTCCTGTCAGAGATTTCAAACTAATGCCAAGAAAGCTAAAGTTCTTCTAGAGCAGGGTTTTTTCAAAGTGTTAGGTGGTGGACCTCCCTGCTGACAGAATTTAGAAGATAACGCCCACCCTCATAATAGAAGTTGCTTTTTCTTTCATGTAATTGGCAAGAGTCCAGAGCTAGTGACGCATGGGATATACATTCCGACCAGGAGGGGCAAAGTTTCCCAAACCTCAAAATGCCTATAAATACATCCCTCACCACACCCACAATTCGTTTTACTAACTTTGCCTCCTATGGAGGTGATGAAGTAAGTTTGTGCTTGATGTTTTCTAATTTCTTTTGTGATAAGTGCTTCTAAGCATTCTGAAGCCCAATTCCTCTCAGAGTACAGTGTTTGTCAGAGGGATGTGAAGAGATTATCGCCTGTTTGATGTTATAGTTTTCCTTGTGGGAAATCTTTTTAAGGGTTCCCTGTTATCGGTCGTAGGGATTCATCTCCTACCTCTCTTTTCAGATTGACGATATACTCTTATATACCATTACCTCTGCTGATAGCTTTCAGTACTGGTTTGGCTATCTGCTATATGTGGATGGGTGTCTTTTGGTAAGTATGTATCATTATTTTAAGACACACTCAGCTATGTTTTGGCGCTTTATGTATTAATATAATGTTTTAAATATATGTATTTTACTTATTTGCCATGAGTCAGGTCTATGTGTATTTCCCTTTGCAGTCCAGCAGTTTCGTTATGGAAATCATGTTTAGGAAGTTTGTCTTACCTGGGGTATAGTCTTTTTTCAATTTGACTTGTTTTTCTTTTAAAACTTGCTGGCATATTAGGCTCACAAGGGTGCAAAATGCTGTTATTTAT
Organism: Bombina bombina; assembly: GCF_027579735.1. Classification (NCBI taxonomy): domain Eukaryota; kingdom Metazoa; phylum Chordata; class Amphibia; order Anura; family Bombinatoridae; genus Bombina; species Bombina bombina. The sequence continues at coordinate 445,479,076 of NC_069499.1, forward strand.
TGCGTCATTCTTGGCGCAAGCAATTTTTTGGGCAGTGAATGTGCGTCTGTCATGACGCAAGTTCGTCTTTTCCTGCGTCTTAGTTGACAAGAGGTTGTTTTGCTCAAAATTGCGTTTGTTATTATGCGAGTTGCATCATTTCCGGATGTATTTATATTTTACCTCACTTCCTATATGATCTTGCCTTCTTTGTGCTCAGAGGGCAATGCTATTTGCTTTTTTGTTAATTTTTGCATTTTTTTCCCATTCCTGAAACTGCTATATGTGGAAATAAGATATTTTTGTTTAATGTTATTTTTTTTTTTCACATTTTACAAGATGTCTCAATCTGATCCTATCTCAGAAGTCGCTGTTTGAACCATGCTTCCTGAACACAGTTCTACCAAAGCTGAGTGTATCTGTTGTTAGCTAGTGGAGATTATATCTCCAACTGTAGTATGTAACAGTTGTCATGATAAGCTTTTGAATGCAAACAAGGTTTTGATTAGTGCTAGTACAGTATCTGTTGTTCCTTCAACATCTAAAGTACATGATATCCCTGTTGATATGAATATATATTGCTGATGCGATACAGAAGGCTATGGCTGCTATACCGCCTTTAAATAAACATAAAAGGTCTTTTAAAACGTTTTTGCCTCAAGATAAAAAGTCTAAAGGCAAATCTAAAGCTTCTAATCGGTTTCGTTCCTTTCGTCAGAATAGAGAACAGAAAACCATTCCTTCCCCTAAAGACTCTGGCTCCAATTGGAAGCCAACCTTAAGTTGGAATAAATCCAAAGCTTACAAAAAACCAAAGCCATCTATGCTGCGGCCCTCGATCCAGTTCTGCTGGTGGGGGGGAAATTTAAATTATTTCAAGACATTTGGGCAGGTTTCATTCGGAAACATTGGATTCAGAATATTGTCTCCCAGGGGTATCGAATAGGTTTCAAAATAAGACCTCCTGTGAGAAGATTTGTTCTCTCTCACGTTCCAACAAATCATGTGAAAGCTCAGGCTTTTCTGAAGTGTGTTTCAGATCTAGAGCTTTCAGGAGTGATTGTACCAGTTCCATTTCTGGAACAGGGTCTGGGTTTTTATTCAAATCTATTCATTGTCCCGAAGAAGGAAAATTCTTTCAGACCACTTCTGGATCTGAAGTTTTTAAATCGTTTTGTAAGAGTCCCAACTTTCAAGATGGTGACTATAAGGACTATTCTGCCTTTTGTTCAGCAAGGGCATTTTATGTCCACAACAGACTTACAGGATGCTTATCTTCACATTCCGATTCATCCAGACCACTATCTGTTTCTGAGATTCTCTTTTCTAGACAAGCATTACCAAATTGTTGCTCTTCCATTTGGCCTAGCAACAGCTCCAAGAATCTTTTCCTTATTTGGACGATATCTTGGTACTGGCTCAGTCTTTGCATTTAGCAGAAAGCAGAATCTCACACATCAACTTGTGTTGTTAATTCAAAGACATGGTTGGAGGAGCAATTTACCAAAGAGTTCTTTGATTCCTCAGCCAAGTGTCACCTTTTTAGGTTTCCAGATAGATTCAGTGTCCATGACTCTGTCTTTAACAGTCAAGAGACAAATAAAATTGGTTTCTGCCTGTCGAAACCTTTAGTCTTGATCATTCCCTTCAGGGGCTATGTGCATGGAAGTTTAGGTCTCATGACTGCAGCATGGGATGTGATCCCCTTTGCTCATTTTCATATGAGACCTCTGCAGATTTGCATGCTGAATCAATGGTGCAGGGATTATACTCGGATATCACAGTTGATATACTTATATCCCAACATTCAACTCTCTCTGTCCTGGTGCTTAGTCCATCATCGGATTATTCAAGGGGCCTCTTTTGTTCGTCTGCCTGGACTGTGATTTCAACAGATGCAAGTCTCACAGGTTGGGGAGCTGTCTGGGGGTCTCTGACAGCACAAGGAGTTTGGAATCCTCAAGAGGCGAGGTTACCAATCAATATTTTAGAACTCTGTGCTATTTTCAGGGCCCTTCAGGCTTGGCCGCTATTAAAGAGAGAATTATTCATTCGTTTTCAGACAGACAATATCACAACTGTGGCATATGTCAAACATCAAAGGGGGACTCGCAGTCCTTTATCAATGTCTAATTTCTGCGATTCATATCCCTGGTGTAGACAATTGGGATGTGGATTATCTCAGCCGCCAGTTCTTACATCCAGGGGAGTAGTCTCTCCATCCAGATGTATTTTATCAGATTGTTCAGATGTGTGGTCTTCCCGAAATAGATCTGATGGCAACAAGAAGCTTCCCAGGTACCTTTCCAGGTCCAGGGATCCTCAGGCAGAGATAGTGGATGCGTTAGCAGTTCCTTGGTCATAATGGAACAATCTTGTGAGTTTCTGATAGCACCGGCATGGCCTTACAGGTTTTGGTATGTGGATCTTGTCCCAATGTCCAGTTGCCAACCTTGGCCCCTTCCGTTAAGGCCAGACTTTCTGTCTCAAGGGCCGTTTTTCCATCAGGATCTCAAATCGCTAAATTTGAAGGTATGGAAATTGAATGCTTAGTCATAGAGGTTTCTCTGACTCAGTGATTAATACTATGTTTCAGGCTCGTAAGTCTGTTTCAAGGAAGATTTATTATCGGGTTTGGAAAACCTATATTTCATGGTGGTGTTCTCATAAATTCTCTTGGCATTCTTTTAAAATTCCTAGAATTTTAGTTTCTTCAGGATGGTTTGGATAAAGGTTTGCCTGCAAGTACTTTGAAGGGACAAATCTCTGCTCTTTCTGTTTTATTTTGTAGAAAGATTGCTAAGCTTCCTGATATTCACTGTTTTGTTCAGGCTTTGTTTCTTATCAAGCCTGTTATTAAATGAATTTCTCCTCCTTGGAGTCTTAATTTGGTTTTAAAAGCTTTGCAGGCTCCTCCGTTTGAGCCTATGCATTATTTGGATATTAAACTACTTTCTTGGAAAGTGTTGTTCATTTTGGCTATCTCTTCTGCTAGAAGAGTTTTTGAATTGTCTGCGCTCTCTTGTGAGTCTTCTTTTCTGATTTTTCATCAAGATAAAGCTGTTTTTGAGGACTTCGTTTAAACTTCTTCCTAAGGTTGTGAATTCTAACAACATTAGTAGGGAATTTGTTGTTCCTTCTTTGTGTCCTAATCCTAAGAATGCTCTTGAAAGATCTTGCCATTCTTTAGATGTTGTAAGAGCTTTGAAATACAATATCGAAGCTACTAAGGATTTTATAAAGACTTCCAGTCTATTTGTTGTTTTTTCTGGTTCCAGGAAAGGCCAGAAAGCTTCTGCCATTTCTTTGGCATCCTGGTTAAAGTTTTTGATTCACAAGGCTTATTTGGAGGCGGGACAGTCTCCGCCTCAGAGAATTACAGCTAATTCTACTAGATCAGTCGCCACTTCTTGGGCTTTTAAGAATGAAGCTTCAGTTGATCAGATTTGCAAAGCAACAACTTGGTCTTCTTTGCACACATTTACTAAATTCTACCGTTTTGATGTTTTTTCTTCTGCAGAAGCAGTCTTTGGTAGAAAAGTTCTTCGGGCAGCTGTCTGTTTGATTCTTCTGCTTATGATTTAAGTTTTTTTCTTGTAATTTATAAGAAAGACTTATTTTTTTGTGGATTTATTTTTTTCAGCGGAAATAGCTGTTTTTATTTTATCCCTCCCTTTCTAGTGACTCTTCTATGGTCTCCCACATCTTGGGTATTTCTATCCCATACGTCACTAGCTCATGGACTCTTGCCAATTGCATGAAAGAAAACATAATATATGTAAGAACTTACCTGATAAATTAATTTCTTTCATATTGGTAAGAGTCCATGAGGCCCACCCTTTTTATAGTGTTCATGATTTTTGTATAAAAGCACAATTATTTTTCCAGTTCCTCTTTTTGTATGCTTTCTTACTCCTTATTGTATCACCCCACTACTTGGCTATGCGTTAAACTGAATTGTGGGTGTGGTTAGGGGTTTATTTATAGGCATTTTGAGGTTTGGGAAACTTTGCCCCTCCTGGTAGGATTGTATATCCCATACGTCACTAGCTCATGGACTCTTGCCAATATGAAAGAAATTAATTTATCAGGTAAGTTCTTACATAAATTATGTTGTTGTTTTTTTCTTTAAAGAAAATTGTAATATAGCTGATTCTATTCAACCAAAAAATCGCTTCACTTATGTTTCAATTTACTCTTTGTTACTCCTATGTTAAATACAATTTACCTATCAAACAACAAACCTAACGCAGTCTGAGCAATTTTGACCTCAATGCCTTTCTTCCACCTACATCCATGCCCTTTGCCTTATTCCACCATGACATGGCAAGTGGCATTGTCAGATGCTGCTTGTGGTTTCCGCGCCTACCCTTATATGCTCTGGCGGCCCCCTGGAGAGGTCTGCCGCACAGTTTAAAAACCACTGTTCTAGAGAAACTTTTATTTCCCAAGCATGGAAGCAAGCAGCAGAATTTAGAGGGAGGATCAGAGGCAAATTTGGATCTTCTTAGAATGCTAAAACCCGATGACTGTGCCAGGGACCAGACAATTCCTGCAGGGGCATGCCTGCTTTAGTTCAAGTATGTCTGGGGGTCAGTGTTTCACAGATCAATGGGTGATAGTGTATCTAATTGTAGGTTACTTTTTGGAATTCCTCTTGAAACCCCCAGCTCCCCATTTTGTACAAATCTCAATTCCACAAGATCATTCTAAGCAATATGCTCTTTTACAGTATGTAAATAAGTTGATGCAAACCAGTGTCATTCAGTAGATACCTGCAGTTTAAGGCCAGGGGTTTTACTCTCAATTTAATCTGACTAAAAAGAAAGATGGAACCTGGATACCTACCAATTCTGGATTTGAGAACACTCCACCGGAGTCTCTTCTCACAGTGGTGACACCTATTCCACAAGGATCCTAATTGGTTTCACTACAGCTAGAAAATGCCTGTATCTTAGCCCTCCCTGGTAATACTTTCCAGTGAGAATCCTTCTGTCAATTGGTGTGAACAAATCTGCCCACTCTCCTAGTTACCTGTATAAAGTTATCTTTGAAGAGCCACTCCTTCCTCCTCCTAGTTTTGTCCAGCTTGTAGGTGGACAGGACTAGGAGTACCTCTCAGTGCTCAGGATTCCTTTGGATCTTTCAGATGCAGGATTCTTCCCCCCTTCTGTTTCCGGTAAATTTGCGTATCTTTTCCAGTGCAGTGCCATATAAATCCATTGGCTTTGGCCACTGTTATGGCATGTGTGATGGTGGAATCTCCATACAGAGGTTTCTTGTGGGAGCTGCCATGTTTCCATGACTTTATTTCCTAGTGACGTTACAGGTGTTCTGTCTGAGGGCAGCACTATTCCTGTGCATGCATGATTTAATTTATATTCACTGTGGGTCTTCATCAGGTTCTGATCCGGAGCTCTGGGACATTTTAAAGCTTTAATATCCCAAGAAGAAGTTTAACCGGAACTATGTGAGTGCAGTGCTGCAGTTCAGCCAGGTTTTCCTTTGGCATTGAGGCCTTTATTTTACTTGTGGGTTGTTTATTGTATTTATATATTATGTAAATTAGAAAAAGAGAAACCCAGAAATTAGAAGGCAGCCTATTGATATAATCAGCGTGAACAACAGACGTTTAAAGTGCAAAGTGCAATACAAGAACCCCTCTGAATTTGCAGTGTAATAACCTGTTCCGTAGCTCCAGGTAAACAGTAGAGATCTCACTCACCCAATCCCATAGGTAAGGCAGGTACCGCCGAACGCGGCTGTTAGTCCTGTCCGGACGCCTCTGTGTAGGCGCGGCCCGATCCTGGCCAATGAAGCACACTCTGGAACGAGGCAGGGAAATCCTTGCTCCGCCTCAACTTATTCCAGACACCTGCTCCTCCGGTAAGACAATACAGCTCCGCCAGTGACGTAGTGAAAAAAGTCCCTGCTCGAAAAACACTGCTGGGTTCAAAGTTGCAATATGCACACTCTCTCTTATGTAGAAACAAATAAGCACAGATGGGAACAGCCAATCTCCGGACAATATAAGCTTCAAAAAGAGAAAGTTGAGACTGTTCCATAAAATCAGTTCCTTTATTTAATTATTTAAAAACGGAAAAACACAGCAACAAAAGGACATGGTGTAGAATGCGCAGCACAGTCTGGCTTACGCGTTTCGGATATAATCCGTAGTCATAGCCTACTGTGATGTGCTCTACACCTGGTTTAAAACGAGGTAAAACAAGTGTGATTGGTACAAATTTACAAACACGCCTTCAGCTTTCTACCAATGTCTACATTCATTCTGTTAACCCTCTAATGCCTGGAAAGCACAATCCTAAAACGCTATATAAGTATATACACATTATATTACATATGTTTCTATTTGCACAATAAAGAAGAGAATATCCGCTAAAATGGTAAACATATTTCTCACATATGAGCAAAAGACACAATAACAATAGAAAAGTCAATAGAATAGTCAATGTGATAATATTTTCAATGTGATAGATTTTCCAAACAGTGGTCACAAGAATGTATCTAGTATATAGATGAATGTATAAATAAATAAATATATATAATATGGGGAAATATGCACATTGAAAAATAGAGAGAAATGATACTTATATTGCCAATGCTATCTATACAAGTGCCCACTATATAAATAGTAATAGTTCCTCTATACGCGATACACTACACTCATAGACATATTAATGGACGCCAATATTAATAATTCATTTCATGTATAGCTAGGCAGAAAAATGAAAAATAATCAAAATGCAAAATACAAAGTTAGGTCACCCCAAAAAAATTGAAAACATTATTAGAAACTGGATACATCTATGGAAAATACTGATGAGATAATAGCTCAATTCCCTCAGCAAATCACAACATGGGATAAATATTCAGATGGAAGTATTAAATATTATCTTGACTAAAAAGTTGAAAATAATTAATTAAATAGGTAAATTGTGTATTATACATATCATGAAAAAATGATTAATAAATCTATCCACTATTGAAATAGTGCTGCCAATACTTATTGTGGATAGATAGGTAACTACCCCTACTGTAGAATTAATGGGAAAGAAAAACACAAGAAACATTTCGATGTGTCATGAGATAATGAAAATGTAATCAAATTCATTCCCACAAGTTCATTACATCATATCTTGAATTTAAACCATCAGGCACCCGTGTGCCCAAGGTAAAAATCCAAAACGCCTCGCGTCTAGCGAGCAGTTGATCTAAGTCACCTCCCCTGCTTGGCCTGGTGACTTTCTCAATGGCACACCAAGTGAACCCCTTGAGGTTATTGTCATGATAGACTCCAAAGTGTTGTACTATAGGAGTCGTGGACCTCTTGGTGGTAAAGGAGGAAAGATGTTCCCTAATCCTAGAGTTTAGGTCTCTTGAAGTTAATCCTATGTATTGGATCTGGCATAGTGTACACTCAATCAAGTAGACTACTGACTATGTCTTACAATTCATGCATGCAAGTATTTATTTAGTAGCTTTTCGTTGTTTTAACACTCATGAACTCTTTGGTGACCCTGACAAAGTCACAAGGCTTGCACTTTCTGTGCCCACATCTATACATTCCAGTATGCTTAAGCCAAGATCCTGTTTCTCCCTTGTCTGTCTTTAGTAATGTGGGCGAAAGTATAGAGCCTAGGGAAGGACTCTTTCGGTAAGCACATCTGAGTCCTTGTTGGACTGTATCTATCAACTTGCCCTCAGCCCTCAGTACTGAAAAATGCTTCTTGATTATCTCGCAAATCTGTGGATACTGGGCACTATGTGTTGTAACAAAAGTTATATCCTGTTGGGCTTTGATGTGTTGATCTTTCGTACTTAATAGACTCTCCCTAGATGTAACCTGTACTGATTCCTTAGCTCTTTTAATGGCTTTTTTTGGGGTACTTCCTTTCCTTCAATCTCATCTCCAGTTTTTTAGCTTCATTTTGAAAATCCTCCTTGGAAGTACAATTCCTTTTAATTCGAGTATATTCTCCTTTTGCAATAGCAAAAGGAACATGTTTGGGATGGCAACTTGTTCCCAAAAGTAAGGAATTACCAGAAATGGATTTTCTGAATATCCTAGAGTCTATTCTACCATTGGGATTACCCTCCAAAGTGATGTCCAAGTAATTTATGGAACTCTGACTGGTCTCAAAGGTAAAGCTGAGTCCAATGTCATTGTTGTTCAAATGATCAATGAATCCCAAAATGTCCGATTGATTACCTGACCATATAAAAAGAAGATCATCTATGTATCTCCTATAAAAGGAGATACATTCCCTGTAGGGGTTTCTATCTCCAAAGATGTGGTAAAACTCCCACCAGCCAAGAAAAAGATTGGCAAAAGAGGGAGCAAATTTTGCTCCCATGGCGGTACCACATCTCTGGAGATAGAAGACCTCCTCAAATTTGAAAAAATTATGGGATAAAAGAAAAAGAGTGACCCTCAAAATATATCTGATGAAATCATCAGAATAATCAGTATTATGTTCCAGAAAAAATATATATATATTATGTGCAGATAATTATGAAACGGTTACTCCTCAGACTGTATCTACCCAGGGTATATCCGATATGACTGTGAAGTATGTTTTTTAGAAAAATGTTGTTATATGCACCTTTTTCTTTGGTGATTGTTACATTTTTACTATCATTTATTTATTTTTATGTTTTATTTTTTAGTCATGAGTCTCAGCCTAAGCCCATCTGTTCCCTTTGTGTTAACCCTTGCTGGGAGGATACAAAATTGTCTCTATTCTAGAAATTTATGGTTGAAGTTTTGCTAGAACACCTCTGGAACTTTCAGAATGTTTGCAAACAATTGATTCTATTTCTGAATGGGAACTTTATGGGACGGATTTACCTATTTCTTTTGACTCCCCTGCTCTCTGTGGCCGGAGGGAATCCAAGCCTCAGAGAGTGACTCGCAGCAAGAGCTAACGGTAAATATTTCCGAATACAGCTTAACGGACACTGAGAAGGAAGTGTTACATAAAGGACTATCTTTTTGCGCCATGACTAAGTGTGACTTTTTTCGTTTACAAAGTGACTTACATACTTTTTTTCGTAGCATAAAACTAAAAGCACACTTTTCCAAGCAAGGGACTGTAGGGGTTAACCCCCTGGGGGATGACAATGTTCAATCAGAATATAATATGTTATCACTGAATGCTTTAAATTTAAGGAATAAGAGTTCATTTACCCCTAGCTCTAGCAACAATAGCATTTAGACATTTATTCAATTGGTACTTAGAGATGTGGATTTAATCGCACATAGTAATTGAGGGCCTTATACATATAATAGGATACAGAAGAATTTTTCTAAGATAGAGGAAAAGGCTCTCATGGATCTAAAATTAAACAAACAGATCATATGTAAGCCGGCCGATAAGGGCAGAGCAACTGTGGTCCTGGATAAATCATACTATGTGCAAGAGATTGAAACACAACTTCAGGACCGTGAGGTCTATAAACCACTTAACCAGGGCCCCTCATTTGAGATTGAGAAGAGATTGGAAAAATGTATTGCTAGGGCAATGTTTAATGGGCTTATTACCTCAAAGGAACAGAAATTTTTGGTTCCAGAATAAATTTCGATACCGGTCTTTTACACATTGCTCAAAATACATAAGTGCTTTTTTTCTTTGTGATGTCCCAGTAAATAAGTATTGAATAGCTTTATCTGTGGTGCTGCTACCTTTTTGGACATTTACTTTTGAAAGGATTTTTAAGCACCTTCAGACCAATCTTAGATCTCAAGAGTCTAAACAAATTCCTCAGAGTGCCGTCCTTCAAGATGGAAACTATTCATTCCATTCTTCCTTTGGTCCAAGAGGGTCAATTTATGACAACAGTGGATTTAAAGGACGCATACCTGCAAGTCCCCATCCACAGGGACCATCACAAGTAGCGGCAATGGACATCATCCCGTTTGCTCGTTTCCACCTCAGACCTCTGCAGTTAAGCATGCTCAGTCAGTGGAACAGAGATTATGCAGATCTGTCTCCGCAATTACAGCTGGAGCAGGAGACAAGGGATTCTCTTCTTTGGTGGTTGTCTCAGGATCATCTCTCCCAAGGAACCTGCTTTCGCAGACCCTCTTGGGTGATTGTGACAACAGACGCCAGCCTTCTGGGATGGGAAGCAGTCTGGGGCTCTCTAAAGGCTCAGGGAACATGGACTCAGTCAGAGACTGTTCTACCCATTAACATTATGGAGCTGAGAGCAATCTTCAATGCTGTCCTGGCCTGGCCTCAATTAGCCTCGGCCCGGTTCATCAGGTTCCAGTCGGACAACATAACTTCAGTGGCTTACATCAACCATCAGAGAGGAACACGGAGTTCCTTGGCCATGACAGAGGTAGCCAAGATAATTCAGTGGACGGAGACCCACAATTGCTGTCTGTCGGCGATTCACATCCCAGGAGTGGACAACTGGGAGGCGGACTTCCTGAGCAGGCAGACCTTTCACCCAAGGGAGTGGGAACTCTATCCGGAAGGATTTTCCAGGCTGATTTTCCAGCTGGATCTCATGGCATCTCGGCAGAATGTTAAGCTCCCAAGGTATGGGTTGAGGTCAAGGGACCCTCAGGCTGTACTGATAGACGCCCTGGTGGTACCTTGGAATTTCAGTCTCGCATACCTATTTCCTCCGTTCGCTCTTCTTCCTCGGGTCATTGCTCGAATCAAGCAGGAGAGGGCGTCGGTGATCCTCATTGCACCGTTGTGGCCTCGCAGGATTTGGTATGCAGACCTGGTGTGCATGTCATCCCTTCCACCTTGGAGACTTCTGTTGTGGAAGGACCTTCTACTTCAAGGACCCTTCCTTCACCCAAATCTAGTTTCTCTGAAGCTGACTGCTTGGAGATTGAACGCTTAATTTTATCCAAACGTGGATTTTTGGAATCGGTCATTGAGACCATGATTCAAGCTCGTAAGCCTGTGACTAGAAAGATTTACCACAAGATATGGCGTAAATATCTATTTTGGTGTGAATCCAAGGGCTACTCTTGGAGTAGAGTTAGGATTCCTAGAATTCTGTCCTTTCTCAAAGAAGGTTTGGAGAAGGGTTTATCAGCAAGTTCCCTAAAGGGGCAAATATCTGCTTTGTCTATTTTGTTACATAAACGTCTGGCGGACGTCGCAGACGTGCAATCGTTTTGTCAGGCCTGTGTTCAAGCCAGTTACTCCTCCCTGGAGTCTTAATTTAGTGCTTAAGGTTCTTCAAGGGGCTCCGTTTGAGCCTATGCATTCCTTAGATGTTAAGTTGTTATCTTGGAAAGTTTTGTTTCTCGTTGCTATCTCATCTGCTCATAGAGTGTCTGAGCTCTTGGCATTACAGTTTGAATCTCCTTACCTTATTTTTCATTTGGATAAGGTAGTTTTGCATACTTAGTTAGGGTTTCTCCCTAAAGTAGTTTCAGATCGGAACATTAATCAGGAGATTGTTGTTCCTTCCTTGTGTCCTAATCCTCCTCAGAAGGAACGGCTTCTGCACAATCTGGACGTGGTGCGTGCACTAAAATTCTATTTACAGGCGATTAAGGATTTTCGTCAGTCTTCTGCTCTGTTTGTGGTATTCTCTAGGAAACGTAAGGGGCAGAAAGCTATGGCTTCTTCTCTTTCTTTGTGGCTGAAAAGTATCATTCGGTTTGCCTATGAAACTGCTGGACAGGAGCTTCCTGAGAGAGTTATGGCTCATTCTACGAGGGCTGTTTCCTCTTCCTGGGCATTCAAAAATTAAGCTTCTGTGGAACAGATTTGCAAGGTTGCAACTTGGTCCTCTCTTCACACTTTTTCAAAATTTTATAAATTTGAGACTTTTGCCTCGGCTGAGGTCTCTTTTAGGAGAAAGGTTCTTCAAGCAGTGGTGCCTTCCGTTTAGGTTCCCTGTCTTGTCCCTCCCTTATCATATGTGTACTCTAGCTTGGGTATTGATTCCCAATAGTAATTAGATGATCCGTGGACTCGTGTCATTAGAAAGAAAACAAAATTTATGCTTACCTGAAAAATTTATTTATTTCTTGACACGATGAGTCCACGGCCCGCCCTGTTCTTTAGACAGGTTGTTAGTATTTTATAAACTTCAGACACCTCTGCACCTTGTTGCTTCCTTTCTCTCCTTTGCTTCGGTCGAATGACTGGGGTTGGAGGGAAGGGAGGTGATATTTAACAGCTTTGCTGTGGTGCTCCTTGCCTCCTGCTGGGCAGGAGTGATATTCCCAATAGTAATTAGATGATCCGTGGACTCATCGTGTCAAGAAAGAAATAAATTTATCAGGTAAAGCATAAATTTTGTTTTTAATTTGATTCAAAACTTTAACATCCATTAGAGTGGATGTCTACACTTATCTGTAGAAGTTGAATCTGGGGTATGTTTTTCTTCCAGTAGTCCTCATCACACAGCTGCTCAACAGAATCAGGAATAAAAGGGTGGTCCATAGAGAGACTACCCTTTTGACCATGGAGCAATTTGTCCACCTTGGATGTTTCCAGTGTTTCTAGGTCTACCTCACCAGGTCCCTCTGCGGCATCCAAATTCATGCAACATACAGTATGTCTAGCAACCTGGCTTCTGAGTGGGCAAAGTAGAAGAAGTTAAACACCTCTGATGAAGTTATTTCAACTTTCCAAAAGTCTAGAAAAGCATCTACCAAAGTGGTTTACTATAGGATTTGGGGTGTTCTAGTGTCATGGAAATTTGTCAAGCTGCAGTTTGGAAGAATTCCCATACTTTAATTTCACATTACAAACTAGTTGTAGTTCAGACAGCCTCAGCAAAGTTTAGACTGCAGATGCTTCATTTTGTAAATTCTTAATAAATTATGTCTATTTTTACATTTTGTTCCTTGTCTTTTTTGTCCCACACTGTTTTTGAGTACTACTTTGTATTTATCTCTTACCAGGGATTCACAAGCCCTATTGCTTTTTTCGTTCTATAATGGACATCCTAGGAATGTTCTAAAGCAAAACACATTTTAACAGAAGGCATGGTATTTTTCTGTTCATGCCCCCTAGGGAAAGGGGGTCTCATCTGGTAGGTGTTTGGATATAGGCCAAGATATAGACATTTAAAAAAATTGGTATAATTTCTAGTTTTATTTATCCCTTAAAACTTTAAACTAAATACTAGGACCACTAATTGCAGAAATTCAGAAGAAAATGTGTGGACAACATTTTGCTTTCTCATAGAAAGAAGCCTTAGTACAGATGGAGAAGATGCTGACATTTTATCAATACTGTGACTGGATAAATAGACATAAAAGCCAGTTAGAGGTTTGTGTCGTCAGCACAGGAAATTTAGAATTTAATCTCACATGTAACAAATTTGCTGCCACACACATTTCTTAGATGAAAAAGTTGGAGAAGTTGGTGTCAACAATACATGTGAGTGAGATGTCAAATGCTTCCTGAGAAAATAAACAAGACCAGCATGTCTCAAAGCATATTATTTTCCTTCTCAACTTAATGAACATCTAGAATGGTGGAAACAATGTCAGAATTTCAGCATAAGCCTTTCCTTTACAGAATTTTGGATTTAGATAAATGCAAATTCCAGCAAGTTTGCTGGAAAGTAACTTGTCAGGGCCATTATGTACACAGAAGCCAGATGAATTTATTTTGTGTTTAAACATTTAATTAATCATTTACTATTGTGACATTGTCAGGGTTCTGTGCAAGGGAAATCAATGGTTCAATCAGTGATTCATCTTTTCCCTTCAATATCACTGATGCAATAGATTAAGTCCAGAATTAGATCAAGCAAAATGCTTTTCAATATAATTTCCCTTATTATCTTTCTTGTTCTGGACATCCGGTAAGGTGGTAAAAGGGGGTGGTCATTTTGTAGTCTATAAAACTATCCCTTCACAAGAACAAAAACTCTTTATCATTTGGTAAGGCACATACAATTGAAGACCATTTAGGATTCTCACAAGTGAAGATCATACAGACTTCTAAAAGTCAGAAGATTATGCATTATCATGTTTACAGTTCAATCTGAGTCTCTCAGACTTTTAAGTGGGAAGAAGCTGGTATTAGGGGTCATGATCATTTAAAAAAAAAAATCAATGATAAATGTAGTCTCATTCAAGACAATGATTTCATACTACATATCTGATTGGGTGATTTAATAATTTGTCTTGTAACCCATTCAAGACATCTAGTAAAATTCTCCTTTGGCAATGTCAGTAATCACAATCTCATGGATTGCATTTTTTTGTGGACAAAAGGATGAAAAAGTTTGAGGAATGCCAAAAAGTTGTTTTATAGGACACATTGCTGAAATGGAACTGTGATTACAGGCTTAAAGAACCTTTACCTTCATAATGATATATATTGTTTTCTTTGTGTTTTCATCTTGAAGTACAATAATAAATCACCTCTATTCTAAATATCTAATAGATATAGTAAAAGTTTTCTTTCAGACAGGTGGAGTCCACAATCAATTGCTCCTTGGAATTACTCTTACCTATCACTAGAAGAAGGCAAAGATTGCAAAACCCCAAGACCTCTATAAAACCCCTCCCATCTCACCAATACCTTACTCTTGTCTTTGCCTCTACTGGTAGAGAGGTTCTCAGTTCGAGTTGAGGCCCGTTTCCCCTCAGAGTACAGTGTTTGTCAGATGGATGTATTTGGCGTATTGGATGTGGCATGTATTTCACCAGTGGGGACTTATACACAAGCCTTGCCATGGGTGTGGCAGGGATTTGTCCTTTGCCTCTGCCTGTTGGTTCGTTGATATAATATTATTCCAGTTCCTCTGCTGTTATGTTTCAGCACTGGTCTTGGCTTCCTCCAGTAGCAGAGAGTCGTTGGGTAAGTACTATATTTTTATTTACATGGCACTTGATAAGCTGTTTAGGCTATTACTATATATATTGTTATATACTGTATGTTTAGTTGTATAGTTTATGTGTATAGTTTTCTTTTACAAGATACGATGAGTCCACGGATTTCATCCTTACTTGTGGGATATCGCCTCCTGGTCAGCAGGAGGAGGCAAAGAGCACCACAGCAGAGCTGTATATATAGCTCCTCCCTTCCCTCCCACCCCAGTCATTCTCTTTGCCTGTGTTAGTGATAGGAAGAGGTAAAGTGAGGTGTTAGTTTAGATTCTTCAATCAAGAGTTTATTATTTTTAAAATGGTGCCAAAGTGTGATATTTTACCATAGGGTGTAGCCGTATTCCTTGTCAGCCTCTAGAGTAGAGCTACAGGTGGCTTTAGAGCAGTGGGAACTGGTGGGGTTTTAGCCTCACTGCGCCTCCCATACTTCTGCTGCCCTTCTGGATTATGGTCTTAGCATATAGTAACTAAGGCCCTTCTGTGTCCGCAGAGCTGCTGGAGGGAGAAGACCTCTTGATCCTGTGGGACTTTCATGCTGTTACTCAGCATTGAGGTAAGTGCAGTCCTTATTTTTCTGGGTGCTATCTCAGATGTGGCTTTACATTTTTGTTCTGTTGGGGACAGATCATGGGCTCTCACAGAGCTTCCTTGTCTACAGAGTGTGGGTTCTCTTAGGATTCTGTAGCACCCACACTGTTACGTTACTCTCCCTGCTGCGTGTTAAAAACTGAAACGCTTACAGGGCTCATGGCTATTTGATTTATATGCCTCAAGGGGGTTTTTTGGCTGACGCTGGGGAATGTTAATGTACACGTTTTATTGCTCGAACCTCCGGTTCATATTCTGGGCTAATTGCAGTGTTTCCTATAGTAGAGACAACACGACCACGTGGGCTCTATTTATACTCTTGCCCGGTCTAACAATATGTCCGTGTCGCAACATTTCTATGGGCTTGGATCACGCCCACGACAGGCGGGGCTTCCTTGGCGCGCTGGGGCTAGAGAAAAGCCACGCAGTATTCACTTCCGGAAGTCCCGGTTCCTGATACGTGCTGTTCGTGAGACGCTACGACCGCATGGTTTCTAAGCAAGCGGTCTGCAGCGTCGTAGTGCTGATCCGGACCTGGAATAAGAGGCGGTTTTGTCTGTTGATCGATCGAGGGGGCAGGTAGACGCCTCAGCAGAGCTGCTGAGGCGAGGTGCAGGTTTTTTTCATTGGTGTCTGAAGACTTTGATTGTTTTGCTCTTTGCTAATTAACAAGCATTCACCCTATTTTATTGTGTCAGTAGTTCCATCCGGAGTATCTGGTTACTGACAGTTCGTTTTCTTACAGTTAAAAATATTTTTTATTTTTAAAGAGACAAGTCAAGTTGTTTGTATTTTTCTGTCCAATCATGGATTCAGATGTTATTCAAACTGTCCCATGTTCTATGTGTTTAAAGACCAAATTTTTTTTTGATACATCATTGCCTAAAGTGGATGCTTCTCAAGATACAGATGAGATGCAGAGTATGCCGCAGCTTTCTCCCCAAGCGTCACAGCCTTTAACTCCCGCTCAAGCGATGCCAGGTATTTTGCCAGTTTCTGCCGCATTTACATTAAAAGACATTGCTGCAGTGATGTCTTCTACTCTTTCTGATGCGTTATCTAATTTTCCTATATCGCACGGCAAGCGTACAAGACAAGACAATTGTGTGGTCAATTCAGCCTCTGATTCTTTGATGGCGATTGAGGACGTACCCTCCCGCACTGAACTGGAGGGCACGGAGGTCTTGTCTGAAGGTGAACTCTATGATTCTGGGAGTGCCTTGCCCCTGGCGGACTCTGAAGTCTCTTTCAGGTTTAAGCTTGAACACCTTTGCCTATTACTAAGGGAGGTGTTGGTTACTCTGGATGATTGTGACTCAATAGTGGTCCCTCCAGAAAAATTGAGTAAGTTGGACAAATATCTGGAAGTTCCTTCTTACTCGGATGTTTTTCCAGTTCCTAAGAGAACATCGGAGATCCTTGCTAAAGAATGGGAGAGGCCAGGTATTCCATTCTCCCCTTCTCCTATATTTAAGAAAATGTACCCTATAGCTGACGCTATTAGGGATTCTTGGCAGACGGTTCCCAAGGTTGAAGGAGCCATATCTACCCTGGCCAAACGGACTACTATCCCTATTGAAGATAGTTGTGCTTTTAAGGACCCCATGGATAAGAAGTTAGAGGGTCTCCTTAAGAAGATGTACCTTCACCAGGGATTCCTTTTGCAACCGGCGGCCTGTATTGTTACACTTACCACCGCGGCCGCTTATTGGTTCGATGCCCTGGAAGAGTCTCTTAAGATGGAGACTCCTCTGGAAGAGATACAGGATCGGATTAAAGCTCTTAAGTTAGCTAATTTATTTATTACAGATGCTTCTTTGCAGATCACTAAATTGGCCGCAAAGAGTTCAGGCTTTGCCATCTTAGCACGCAGGGCTTTATGGTTGAAGTCTTGGTCTGCGGATGTGTCATCCAAGTCTAAGCTTTTGGCTATTCCTTACAGGGGGAAGACCCTGTTCGGGCCTGACTTGAAGGAAATTATTTCTGACATCACGGGAGGCAAGGGTCATCTCCCTCAGGATAAAAAGTCCAAACAGAGAGGGCGACAGAGTAATTTTCGATCCTTTCGAAATTTCAAGGGAGATCCCTCTTCCGCTAAACAGGAAGGGAATTATTCCCCAAAAAAGTCCATTTGGAGACCCAACCAGTCTTGGAACAAAGGTAAACAATCCAAGAAACCAGCTGCTACTAACAAGTCAGCATGAAGGGTCGGCCCCCGATCCAGGACCGGATCTAGTAGGGGGTATACTTTCTCTCTTTGTCCAGGCTTGGATGAGAGATGTTCAGGATCCCTAGACACTAGAAATTGTGTCTCAGGGGTATCAGTTGGAGTTAAAAAATTCTCACCCCAGAGGAAGGTTTCTTCTTTCTCTGTAGACCAGATAAAAAGAGAGGCGTTCTTACGTTGTGTAGGAGACCTCTTTTCCATGGGAGTAATATGTCCCGTTCCAATACGGGAACAGGGACAGGGGTTTTATTCAAATCTGTTTGTCGTTCCCAAAAAGGAGGGAACGTTCCGACCCATTTTAGACCTCAAAAGTCTAAACAAGTTTCTCAGGGTTCCATCATTCAAGATGGAAACTATACGTACCATTCTTCCATTAATCCAGGAGGGTCAATTTATGACTACCGTGGATCTAAAGGATGCATATCTACATGTTCCTATCCACAAAGATCATCACAAGTTCCTCCATTTTGCCTTTCTGGACAAACATTTTCAGTTCGTGGCTCTTCCTTTCGGTATGGCCACGGCGCCCAGAATTATCTCGAAGGTTCTGGGGTCTCTGCTGGCGGTTCTCAGGCCGCTGGACATTGCAGTGGCGCCTTATCTGGACGATATTCTGATTCAGGCGTCGTCTTATCAGCTAACAAAGTCTCATACCGACATTGTTCTGTCCTTTCTAAGTACTCACGGGTGGAAAGTGAATCTAGAAAAGAGTTTGTTAGTTCCACAGACCAGGGTTCCTTTCTTGGGAACTCTGATCGACTCTCTATCCATGAAGATCTTTTTAACGGACGTCAGAAAGTTAAAGATTCTGAATACATGCCGAACCCTTCAGTCCACTCCTTGGCCGTCAGTGGCTCAGTGCATGGAGGCAATTGGATTGATGGTAGCGGCAATGGACATCATCCCGTTTGCTCGTTTTCATCTCAGACCTCTACAACTGAGCATGCTAAGACAATGGAATAGAGATTATGCAAATTTGTCTCCTCAAATAGATCTAGATCAGGAGACGAGGGACTCTCTTCTATGGTGGTTGTCGCCGGATCATCTGTCCCAGGGGACATGCTTCCGCAGACCCTTATGGGTGATAGTGACAACGGACGCCAGCCTGATAGGATGTGGAGCAGTCTGGAACTCCCTGAGGGCTCAGGGTGTGTGGAATCGATCAGAGTCTCTATTTCCCATCAATATCCTGGAGTTGAGAGCAATATTCAATGCGCTTCAGGCTTGGCCTCAGTTGGCTTCGGCCAAATTCATCAGATTCCAGTCGGACAACATTACGACTGTAGTTTACATCAATCATCAGGGAGGAACAAGGAGTTCCTTAGAGATGACAGAAGTAGCCAAGATAATTCAGTGGGCGGAGGCTCACTCTTGTCTGTCGGCAATCTACATCCCAGGAGTGGAAAACTGGGAAGCGGATTTCCTTAGCAGACAGACTTTTCATCCGGGGGAACGGGAACTCCATCCAGAGGTATTTGCCAACCTGATTCTCAAGTGGGGCAGGCCGGAGTTGGATCTTATGGCACCTCGTCAGAATACCAAGCTTCCGAGATACGGGTCCAGGTCCAGGGATCCCCAGGCCGAGCTGATAGATGCCTTGGCAGTGCCTTGGTCGTTCAGTCTAGCTTATGTCATCCCTCCATTTGCTCTCCTTCCTCGGGTAATTGCTCGAGTCAAACTGGAGACAGCTTTGTTGATCCTCATCGCTCCTGCGTGGCCTCGCAGGACTTGGTATGCCGATCTGGTGGACATGTCATCTCAGCCACCGTGGAAGCTTCCATTGAGGAAAGACCTTCTCATTCAGGGACCCTTCCATCATCCGAATCTAGTTTCTCTGCAGCTCACTGCTTGGAGATTGAACGCTTGATTTTATCTAAGTGGGGATTCTCTGATTCGGTCATTGATACCTTGATTCAGGCGCGTAAGCCTGTTACTAGAAAGATTTACCATAAGATATGGCGTAAATATCTTTATTGGTGCGAATCCAAGGGCTACTCTTGGAGTAGGGTTAGGATTCCCAGGATTTTGTCTTTTCTCCAAGAAGGATTGGAGAAAGCGTTGTCAGCGAGTTCCTTAAAGGGACAGATTTCTGCCTTTTCTATTTTGCTGCACAAGCGTCTGGCAGAGGTTCCAGAGGTTCAATCTTTTTGTCAGACTCTGACTAGAATCAGGCCTGTGTTTAGACCAATTGCTCCTCCTTGGAGATTGAATTTAGTTCTTAATGTTCTTCAAGGGGTTCCGTTTGAACCTATGCATTCCATAGATATTAAGTTGTTATCTTGGAAGGTTTTATTTTTGGTTGCTATTTCTTCTGCTTGAAGAGTTTCTGAGCTTTCGGCATTACAATGTGATTCTCCTTATCTTATTTTCCATGCGGATAAGGTGGTGTTACGTACCAAACCTGGTTTTCTTCCTAAAGTTGTTTCTGATAAGAATATTAATCAGGAAATTGTTGTTCCTTCCTTGTGTCCTAATCCTCCTTCTAAGGAGGAGTGTCTGTTACATAATTTGGACGTGGTCCGTGCCTTGAAGTTCTACTTACAGGCGACTAAGGATTTTTGTCAGTCGTCTTCCTTGTTTGACGTTTTTTCTGGGAAACGTAGGGGTCAGAAAGCTACGGCTACCTCTCTTTCCTTTTGGCTGAAGAGTATCATCCGGTTTTCATATGAGACTGCTGGACAGCAGCCTCCTGAACGCATTACGGCTCATTCCACTAGGGCTGTGGCTTCCTCATGGGCATTCAAAAATGATGCTTCTGTTGAGCAGATTTGTAAAGCTGCAACTTGGTCGTCTCTTCACACTTTTTCCAAATTTTACAAATTTGATACCTTTGCCTCGGCTGAGGCTGTTTTTGGGAGGAAAGTTCTTCAAGCAGTGGTGCCTTCCGTTTAGGTCCCTGTCTTGTCCCTCCCGTTTCATCCGTGTACTATAGCTTTGGTATTGTATCCCACAAGTAAGGATGAAATCCGTGGACTCCTCGTATCTTGTAAAAGAAAATGAAATGTATTCTTACCTGATAAATTTGTTTCTTTTATGATACGATGAGTCCACGGCCCACCCTGTTTTTCTGAGACGGGTCTTTAATTTTTTAAACTTCAGTCATCTCTGCACCTTGGCTTTTCCTTTCTCTTCCTAACTTCGGTCGAATGACTGGAGTGGGAGGGAAGGGAGGAGCTATATATATACAGCTCTGCTGTGGTGCTCTCTGCCTCCTCCTGCTGACCAGGAGGCGATATCCCACAAGTAAGGATGAAATCCGTGGACTCATCGTATCGTAAAAGAAACAAATTTATCAAGTAAGAATAAATTTCATTTTTTTGCAGTTATGGAGCCTTGTAATTCTGTCTCTAAATCTGCCTTTGAAGCTGGGTCATTTGAAAATTTTACTATCACTATTAAATGTTTATATTGTTATATGTTAATATATTTCCTTCAGCAATCTTATGCAATAAATGTATTAATGTTTTAATGCATTCTGACCATTACTACTAGGGTAAAAGGTAAGTTGAGAATTTACCTTCTTCTAGTTCTTAGCCTGCTAAGGTTAATGTTTATAGTTATGGGGATGTTTTTTCTTTGTTAATCAAGAGTCTTATTCTGATAATTTTACTGACATCCTTTTATTTCATTTTATGTTAAGCATATTCATTCTCTTTTTAAGGGATTTTTTGCTTTCTTACTTACTTTAGAGGTTACATCATCCTAAAATAGATGGGGATATACCAGTTTAGTTATATACTGTTTAATCCCTTGGTGTGTTTCTTGTCCCTGTTGATATTTCTAAGATTATATTCAGAAATTGGACTAAGATAGGTATTCCTTTTATTTCTTCTCAAGGCTTCCATTATTGAGCTTTTGGAAGCTAGGCCCAAAATGGTTGGGGTCATTTTTACTGTGGCTATATGTTTTAGCATTCCTTTGGATGATCGTTCTTCCTTTCTAGCCCCTTTTTAGTTAGGACATTTATTTCCTTCCTTAGGAGGGCTTATTTGCAAGCAAGTTATATTTTCAATTCAGTGGTATTTATTGCTGATGTGGCTGTTGATTGATCTTTGTCTTTCTGGGCAGTTTTCTTTTGATTCTGCCAGTAAGATTTTATTAAACCTTGTATGCTGTTTAGATGTGCAAAAGCTTTGTGGTCTCTCATCAATGCTAGAGTATGTCTTTAGCTGTTCTTTCTAGAAGCGTTTTATAATTAGAATTTTGTCTGTTGACATGATTTCTAATTCCAGACTTGTATCTCTTTCTTTACAGAGAGAGTGTTTATTTAGTCCTGGTTTGGGTTTCCATTATTTCTACACTGTCTGGGGTTAAAGAGCTTTTCTTTCTCAGGACTAGTAGTCCAAGGGTATATTTTAAGCTTAGATTTGTGTTTTGTCCCTTTCATCAGAAGAGGGCTGAGAAATATTTTTCCACCTAGTATCTTCTGGTTGCATCAGGAAATAATAGATTAGTATTTGATAAATGTTTCTGTGCCTTTTACTGGTTATGAGCACTATATCCTCTGCTTGCTAGACTGCAAAGCTAGATACCAGACCAATTTATTTTCTCTGGGGAATGCTCACAGGGTTTGTGCCCATTAGTTGAATTTCAACAGGCCTAAGCAGTTTAAGATCTTATACCCATCCAAGTTTGCATATAGGTGCAGCACTCGATCGAGAAGCTTTGGTAGGGGTAGTTTACTCCTTTTTCAATAAGCTTGGTTTTAGTCTATTAATGTTTCTTGAATTAATCTCAATAATATTGAATAGGTTTCAGATCAAGGCCTCCCAAAGGAGGTTTTTTCTGTTCTATCTTTCTAGGAACTCTGTAGGCTCAGGTAGATGGGATCTCCATTCTATGTATTTTTCCATAAGTAGGAAGGAACTATTCTAATCTAGAAACTTTAAACAAGCTTCTCAAGTTCCTACTTTCGATATGAAAACTACTTTTGGACTTTTCTGTGAGGTCAGTTTATGTCCTCAATAGATTTTAAGGATGATTTCCTTTTATGTTCTTATTTCTAGGAACATAATTGGTTTTTGAGATTGCTTGTTTTTTTTTTTGGACAAGCTTTTTTATTTTGTTGCTCTTCTGTTTGGTCTGTTTTCACTAAGGTATTGGATACCCTCTTCTTTACAATCAGTTTTCAGTGTATTGCAGTGTTTCCTGGTCTGGATGATATATTGGTTCAAGTTCCATCTTTTCATTCTTCAATATTTCTCTCCTCCAGACTGTTGTTGTTTATTCAACAACATGGTTGGGATATCCTTTTTCCAAACAGTTTACTGGTTCCTCAGATAACGGTTGCTTTTCTGGGGGTTTTATAGATTCAGTTTCTATGAAACATTATTTGGCAATGCTAAGATGGTTGAAGCTGTGGTTTGCCTGTTAGAACTTTCAGTCTCTGTTTTTTTCCTTCAGTTGCTCTTTGCTTGGAGGTGTCAGGTCTCTTGTTTTTGGCCTTGGTCGCTATTCCTTTTGCTTGCTTCCATATAAGTATTATTCATCTTGTATGTTTTTCCAGTGACACACAAACCTTTTCTCAGTTGTCTCTGAGGTCTCATTTACTTTCCAGTCTGTCTCTGTCTTGGTAGAAGAGCTATTAGCTCTTTATGCAGGAGGCTTCTTTTGTCTGTAATCTCTACAGATGCAAGTTTTTCAGGATCGGACCATTTGGGGGTCTCAGAAGGTATGAGTTTAGTTTCCTCAGGAGGCGAGGTTACCTTTTTGATGTTGTAGATCTCTCTGCTATATTTAGGGCCCTTCAGAGTTGGGAATTTTTTTCTCTGTTTCAAATTAGACTATATTACATCTGTATCTTATGTCAATCATCAGGATAGTATCTCTATTTGTTTCCTCAACAGAAGCGTATTGCTGTCTGATTTCTGCTGTTTTTGTTCCAGGACTGTATAACTGGAAAGCAGTTTTTTCTCAGTCTTCAGTTTTTCCATTTGGAAGAGTGGTTTCTTCATCCGGTTATTTTCTATCAGATAATATATCTTTGGGGTCGCCCAAAGATAATTCTCATGGTTTCCCATGTGAATTATCCCATATTTTTTTCCACCTCTTCTCTTTTATTATAGGCCAAGTTTTGGCAGGAAGAGCTTTGGTAATTCTGTTTTGCTCCAGCATATGGTAATCAGATCTGGTTCTGTTATCCAGTTTCTTACCTTGGCTGCTTCTTTTGCATTCATACCTTCTATTTTAGGGTCCTTCTTTCTATCCAGATTCTATTTCTCTTGGTGTGATGGCATTGAGATAGAATCAGTCCGGTCTTTGGTCTTCATGCTTGTTTGTTTTTTTACCATTTTAATGTTCTTGCTTCTTTCGAGGCAGCCTCAAGGGTATCCTTCAGCCAGTTGTCTCAAGTGGATTTATTTTTGCCTGTTGGTTATTTTGTATTGCTTTTCTCCAACATAGGTGTGTCCGGTCCACGGCGTCATCCTTACTTGTGGGATATTCTCTTCCCCAACAGGAAATGGCAAAGAGCCCAGCAAAGCTGGTCACATGATCCCTCCTAGGCTCCGCCTACCCCAGTCATTCTCTTTGCCGTTGTACAGGCAACATCTCCACGGAGATGGCTTAGAGTTTTTTAGTGTTTAACTGTAGTTTTTATTATTCAATCAAGAGTTTGTTATTTTGAAATAGTGCTGGTATGTACTATTTACTCAGAAACAGAAAAGAGATGAAGATTTCTGTTTGTATGAGGAAAATGATTTTAGCAACCGTCACTAAAATCCATGGCTGTTCCACACAGGACTGTTGAGAGCAATTAACTTCAGTTGGGGGAACAGTGAGCAGTCTCTTGCTGCTTGAGGTATGACACATTCTAACAAGACGATGTAATGCTGGAAGCTGTCATTTTCCCTATGGGATCCGGTAAGCCATGTTTATTACGATCGTAAATAAGGGCTTCAAAAAGGGCTTATTAAGACTGTAGACTTTTTCTGGGCTAAATCGATTGATTATTAACACATATTTAGCCTTGAGGAATCATTTTATCTGGGTATTTTGATATAATAATATCGGCAGGCACTGTTTTAGACACCTTATTCTTTAGGGGCTTTCCCAAAGCATAGGCAGAGCCTCATTTTCGCGCCGGTGTTGCGCACTTGTTTTTGAGAGGCATGGCATGCAGTCGCATGTGAGAGGAGCTCTGATACTTAGAAAAGACTTTCTGAAGGCGTCATTTGGTATCGTATTCCCCTTGGGGCTTGGTTGGGTCTCAGCAAAGCAGATACCAGGGACTGTAAAGGGGTTAAAGTTCAAAACGGCTCCGGTTCCGTTATTTTAAGGGTTAAAGCTTCCAAATTTGGTGTGCAATACTTTTAAGGCTTTAAGACACTGTGGTGAAAATTTGGTGAATTTTGAACAATTCCTTCATGTTTTTTCGCAATTGCAGTAATAAAGTGTGTTCAGTTTAAAATTTAAAGAGACAGTAACGGTTTTATTTTAAAACGTTTTTTGTACTTTGTTATCAAGTTTATGCCTGTTTAACATGTCTGAACTACCAGATAGACTGTGTTCTGAATGTGGGGAAGCCAGAATTCCTATTCATTTAAATAAATGTGATTTATGTGACAATGACAATGATGCCCAAGATGATTCCTCAAGTGAGGGGAGTAAGCATGGTACTGCATCATTCCCTCCTTCGTCTACACGAGTCTTGCCCACTCAGGAGGCCCCTAGTACATCTAGCGCGCCAATACTCCTTACTATGCAACAATTAACGGCTGTAATGGATAATTCTATCAAAAACATTTTAGCCAAAATGCACACTTATCAGCGTAAGCGCGACTGCTCTGTTTTAGATACTGAAGAGCATGACGACGCTGATAATAATATTTCTGAAGGGCCCCTAACCCAGTCTGATGGGGCCAGGGAGGTTTTGTCTGAGGGAGAAATTACTGATTCAGGGAACATTTCTCAACAAGCTGAACCTGATGTGATTGCATTTAAATTTAAGTTGGAACATCTCCGCATTCTGCTTAAGGAGGTATTATCCACTCTGGATGATTGTGACAAGTTGGTCATCCCAGAGAAACTATGTAAAATGGACAAGTTCCTAGAGGTGCCGGGGCTCCCAGAAGCTTTTCCTATACCCAAGCGGGTGGCGGACATTGTTAATAGAGAATGGGAAAGGCCCGGTATTCCTTTCGTCCCTCCCCCCATGTTTAAAAAATTGTTTCCTATGGTCGACCCCAGAAAGGACTTATGGCAGACAGTCCCCAAGGTCGAGGGAGCGGTTTCCACTTTAAACAAACGCACCACTATACCCATAGAGGATAGTTGTGCTTTCAAAGATCCTATGGATAAAAAATTAGAAGGTTTGCTTAAAAAGATGTTTGTTCAGCAGGGTTACCTTCTACAACCAATTTCATGCATTGTCCCTGTCGCTACAGCCGCATGTTTCTGGTTCGATGAGCTGATAAAGGCGGTCGATAGTGATTCTCCTCCTTATGAGGAGATTATGGACAGAATCAATGCTCTCAAATTGGCTAATTCTTTCACCCTAGACGCCACTTTGCAATTGGCTAGGTTAGCGGCTAAGAATTCTGGGTTTGCTATTGTGGCGCGCAGAGCGCTTTGGTTGAAATCTTGGTCGGCTGATGCGTCTTCCAAGAACAAGCTACTTAACATTCCTTTCAAGGGGAAAACGCTGTTTGGCCCTGACTTGAAAGAGATTATCTCTGATATCACTGGGGGTAAGGGCCACGCCCTTCCTCAGGATCGGCCTTTCAAGGCAAAAAATAAACCTAATTTTCGTCCCTTTCGTAGAAACGGACCAGCCCAAAGTGCTACGTCCTCTAAGCAAGAGGGTAATACTTCTCAAGCCAAGCCAGCTTGGAGACCAATGCAAGGCTGGAACAAGGGAAAGCAGGCCAAGAAACCTGCCACTGCTACCAAGACAGCATGAAATGTTGGCCCCCGATCCGGGACCGGATCTGGTGGGGGGCAGACTCTCTCTCTTCGCTCAGGCTTGGGCAAGAGATGTTCTGGATCCTTGGGCGCTAGAAATAGTCTCCCAAGGTTATTTTCTGGAATTCAAGGGACTTCCCCCAAGGGGGAGGTTCCACAGGTCTCAGTTGTCTTCAGACCACATAAAAAGACAGGCATTCTTACATTGTGTAGAAGACCTGTTAAAAATGGGAGTGATTCATCCTGTTCCATTAAGAGAACAAGGGATGGGGTTCTACTCCAATCTGTTTATAGTTCCCAAAAAAGAGGGAACGTTCAGACCAATCTTAGATCTCAAGATCTTAAACAAGTTTCTCAAGGTTCCATCGTTCAAGATGGAAACCATTCGAACTATTCTTCCTTCCATCCAGGAAGGTCAATTCATGACCACGGTGGATTTAAAGGATGCGTATCTACATATTCCTATCCACAAGGAACATCATCGGTTCCTGAGGTTCGCATTCCTGGACAAACATTACCAGTTCGTGGCGCTTCCTTTCGGATTAGCCACTGCTCCAAGGATTTTCACAAAGGTACTAGGGTCCCTTCTAGCTGTGCTAAGACCAAGGGGCATTGCTGTAGTACCTTACTTGGACGACATTCTGATTCAAGCGTCGTCCCTTCCTCAAGCAAAGGCTCACACGGACATTGTCCTGGCCTTTCTCAGATCTCACGGATGGAAAGTGAACGTGGAAAAGAGTTCTCTATCTCCGTCAACAAGGGTTCCCTTCTTGGGAACAATAATAGACTCCTTAGAAATGAGGATTTTTCTGACAGAGGCCAGAAAGACAAAACTTCTAGACTCTTGTCGGATACTTCATTCCGTTCCTCTTCCTTCCATAGCTCAGTGCATGGAAGTGATCGGGTTGATGGTAGCGGCAATGGACATAGTTCCTTTTGCACGCATTCATCTAAGACCATTACAACTGTGCATGCTCAGTCAGTGGAATGGGGACTATACAGACTTGTCTCCGAAGATACAAGTAAATCAGAGGACCAGAGACTCACTCCGTTGGTGGCTGTCCCTGGACAACCTGTCACGAGGGATGACATTCCGCAGACCAGAGTGGGTCATTGTCACGACCGACGCCAGTCTGATGGGCTGGGGCGCGGTCTGGGGATCCCTGAAAGCTCAGGGTCTTTGGTCTCGGGAAGAATCTCTTCTACCGATAAATATTCTGGAACTGAGAGCGATATTCAATGCTCTCAAGGCTTGGCCTCAGCTAGCGAGGGCCAAGTTCATACGGTTTCAATCAGACAACATGACAACTGTTGCGTACATCAACCATCAGGGGGGAACAAGGAGTTCCCTGGCGATGGAAGAAGTGACCAAAATCATTCTATGGGCGGAGTCTCACTCCTGCCACCTATCTGCTATCCACATCCCAGGAGTGGAAAATTGGGAAGCGGATTTTCTGAGTCGTCAGACATTGCATCCGGGGGAGTGGGAACTCCATCCGGAAATCTTTGCCCAAGTCACTCAGCTGTGGGGCATTCCAGACATGGATCTGATGGCCTCTCGTCAGAACTTCAAAGTTCCTTGCTACGGGTCCAGATCCAGGGATCCCAAGGCGGCTCTAGTGGATGCACTAGTAGCACCTTGGACCTTCAAACTAGCTTATGTGTTCCCGCCGTTTCCTCTCATCCCCAGGCTGGTAGCCAGGATCAATCAGGAGAGGGCGTCGGTGATCTTGATAGCTCCTGCGTGGCCACGCAGGACTTGGTATGCAGACCTGGTGAATATGTCATCGGCTCCACCTTGGAAGCTACCTTTGAGACGAGACCTTCTTGTTCAGGGTCCGTTCGAACATCCGAATCTGGTTTCACTCCAGCTGACTGCTTGGAGATTGAACGCTTGATCTTATCGAAGCGAGGGTTCTCAGATTCTGTTATCGATACTCTTGTTCAGGCCAGAAAGCCTGTAACTAGAAAGATTTACCACAAAATTTGGAAAAAATATATCTGTTGGTGTGAATCTAAAGGATTCCCTTGGGACAAGGTTAAGATTCCTAGGATTCTATCCTTCCTTCAAGAAGGATTGGAAAAAGGATTATCTGCAAGTTCCCTGAAGGGACAGATTTCTGCCTTGTCTGTGTTACTTCACAAAAAGCTGGCCGCTGTGCCAGATGTTCAAGCTTTTGTTCAGGCTCTGGTTAGAATTAAGCCTGTTTACAAACCTTTGACTCCTCCTTGGAGTCTCAATTTAGTTCTTTCAGTTCTTCAGGGGGTTCCGTTTGAACCCTTGCATTCCGTTGATATTAAGTTATTATCTTGGAAAGTTTTGTTTTTAGTTGCAATTTCTTCTGCTAGAAGAGTTTCAGAATTATCTGCTCTGCAGTGTTCTCCTCCTTATCTGGTGTTCCATGCAGATAAGGTGGTTTTACGTACTAAACCTGGTTTTCTTCCAAAAGTTGTTTCTAACAAAAACATTAACCAGGAGATTATCGTACCTTCTCTGTGTCCGAAACCAGTTTCAAAGAAGGAACGTTTGTTGCACAATTTGGATGTTGTTCGCGCTCTAAAATTCTATTTAGATGCTACAAAGGATTTTAGACAAACATCTTCCTTGTTTGTTGTTTATTCCGGTAAAAGGAGAGGTCAAAAAGCAACTTCTACCTCTCTCTCTTTTTGGATTAAAAGCATCATCAGATTGGCTTACGAGACTGCCGGACGGCAGCCTCCCGAAAGAATCACAGCTCATTCCACTAGGGCTGTGGCTTCCACATGGGCCTTCAAGAACGAGGCTTCTGTTGATCAGATATGTAGGGCAGCGACTTGGTCTTCACTGCACACTTTTACCAAATTTTACAAGTTTGATACTTTTGCTTCTTCTGAGGCTATTTTTGGGAGAAAGGTTTTGCAAGCCGTGGTGCCTTCCATTTAGGTGACCTGATTTGCTCCCTCCCTTCATCCGTGTCCTAAAGCTTTGGTATTGGTTCCCACAAGTAAGGATGACGCCGTGGACCGGACACACCTATGTTGGAGAAAACAGAATTTATGTTTACCTGATAAATTACTTTCTCCAACGGTGTGTCCGGTCCACGGCCCGCCCTGGTTTTTTTAATCAGGTCTGATAATTTATTTTCTTTAACTACAGTCACCACGGTACCATATGGTTTCTCCTATGCAAATATTCCTCCTTAACGTCGGTCGAATGACTGGGGTAGGCGGAGCCTAGGAGGGATCATGTGACCAGCTTTGCTGGGCTCTTTGCCATTTCCTGTTGGGGAAGAGAATATCCCACAAGTAAGGATGACGCCGTGGACCGGACACACCGTTGGAGAAAGTAATTTATCAGGTAAACATAAATTCTGTTTTTCTTTATGTTCTATTAGTGTTGTGCATTTCATTTCTCAGTGAAAAAATATGTTTTTAAATCCTACCCTTTTCTGTTATTACTCGTGGACTCCACAGCTTGGGTATTAGTTCCCAGGCGTAATGGATCATGGACTCTCACCACCTGTATGAAAGAAAATAATTTATGCTTATCTTTCATGGTGGTGAGAGTCCAGGAGACCCCACCCTGTTTTTCTGGGTTGCTTTTTTTTTTCTTTATAGTACACATCTTTTTTCCCTGCTCTTATTTTGTTGGCTCTTATTATTTTTCCTTCCTCTTTGTCCTCAGCCATACATTAGACTGAGGTACTGGTTATGTAGGATGTGTTTTATAGAGTTCTTGGGGTTTAAGAATCATTGCCACCTCTTAGTGGTAGGGAAGAGTAATTACCAGGAGTAATGGATTGTGGAATCTCACCACCATGAAAGAAATTAATTTATCAGGTAAGCAAAAATTATGTTTTAAGCTGGTATTTTAACAAAGTGTGTCTGTATTTTACTGCACATGTAATTAATGTATATCTTTAATTTATAATCCTTATTTTGTAGGCGCGGAAAGCCATTGTACATTTGCAAAGAGAGGTACAAAGTTCTGGAACAGCAATGGGTATCCCACACGTTTGATCACATCAACAAAAGATGGGGGCCACATTATAATGGGCTGTGAAGATATACATGGTTTTTCATGGTCTTCGTTGGCAGTCAACAAGTGGACACTCCAGCAGGAAGAAAGGGACTTCCCAAACAGTGAAGGGCGGGCAAGAGAGCCTGCAGTTATAAAGCTTTTTAGTGATTAGGTGCTACTATACTAATAACATCAGATCCATGCACATGCGGAAAGTGTGGGATATAAAGAAAGGAAATGTAGTTAAAGTCCTAGGACAGTAAATGTCTGGCATAAACAAAGGAAAGCACAATGGTAATTGAATGTTTGTGGCCATTAGTTGAGTCATATGGCACTGCTCCATGTTTTAAATTGATATATATATATATATATATATATATATATGTGTATATATATATATATATATATATATATATATATATATATATATATATATATATATATATGTGTGTGTGTGTGCAGTTCCATTTACTTTGTGCATAAATTATTTACTTTTCCTTAATTTTTCACCCTCTTTTTCTATAGCTCGAATGCATAAATCAATCTTGGACGTTTTTTGTGTAAACTTCCAAATTAATATCTGAAAGCTGCTACAAACCCACCACATTAGTGCATGGTTAGAGGCACTTTACATCAGTTTCTTCATGTTAAACCCCATTAACTTTAATACAAAAATATATAAATATACATTTTGGAAGGGGAAAAAGTGGCTGTTGAGCCTTATTATGTAAAGCCATAAATTCTTGTTTAAACAATATATGCTTTACAATTATACTGTATGTAACTCCATATATATGTGAAATGGAACTGCACTTTTATCCGATAAGCTCTTGTTCATATGTTCATACGTATGTGTATAGCTAATTTGCTTTTAAACCCTTTGTGTTTATTTTTGTTTCTTCAAATGTAATTAGAACATCTTTGTAAAACACATTTTGTTTCCTGTGAGATATTGTATAGTTACAGATGGTATTATACATTTTAAAAGAACACCTATGTAATCATATATATATCTATATATATATATAAAATATATCTGTATGTGTGTATAAATATATACATGCGTTCAGGAAGATATAAATAAGTGCGTTATTTACTGAGAGGATCTTTTAAAAGCTTCTAAGTCATTACAAAAGAAAAGTAACTTCATTCTCAGGAATTTTAGATTTTCTCACTATTTAAGTAAATGACAAGCGTATGTCGCACAAGGCGATTGCTTTTTGGATTTGTTTTCCTTCTAGTTTTAGTTACTTTATGTGTTTAGGTTCCTGCCACTTACGGTAGCTACTTCCTGCACTGAACAAGTTAAAGCGTAATTTTACAGAGCAATTAGAAAATATAATACACACTTATTGTATAAAACTGCAAGAATGGCAAACCCAAATTACAAGCTACATATGTGACTCCCATCACCATCCAGATGTGTGGTAGGAATAGAAATTTGCAACCTGCCCCATAAATGAGACATAATTCAAATTCTGTGTCAAATCAAAGTTGATTATCAGTAAAGCACTTGTATAGCACATTTACTGCTTTTTATGCTTCACTACCTATGGGCAATAAAAAAGAGGCATTGATAATATGTCACCAGATTTGTCAACGTGTCAAGCAGAAAATATGCATATATTTGCCTCAAAAACTTTGCATACTTAGAGGCAGCATCACATAATTTATAAGATTGTATACATGCACACTTGGTGGGACAGAGATATGTATTTCTAAATAACATTTCTAGATAATATTCATTGGAATCTTAAAGGGATCCATCAAAAAGAACAAGTTGGGCTAGTTTAAAGAATATCTACATTATGCTTTAAATGTTAGTTTTTTTCTTGACATAATGAAGCTTCTGCATGTAGGGATAGCTGTATTAAGGTCTTTTTCTCTTACTTGGTTTATTCAGTCCACGGATTCATCCTTACTTGTGGGATATTCTCAATCCCTACAGGAAGTGGCAAAGAGAGCACACAGCAAAGCTGTCCATATAGCTCCCCTCAGGCCCCGCCCCCCCCCAGTCATTCTCTTTGCCGCTCTAACAAGTAGCATCTCCACGGGGGTGGTTAAGAGTATGTGGTGTTAGATTTGTAGTTTTATTTCTTCAATCAAGAGTTTGTTATTTTAAAATAGTGCCAGTTTGTACTATTTACTCTGAGGCAGAACAGTGATGAAGATTTCTGCTGAGAGGAATATGATTTTAGCACCAGTAACTAAAATCCATTGCTGTTCCCACGCAGGACTGTTGAATACCAGAGAACTTCAGTTGGGGGGAACAGTTTGCAGGCTTAACTGCTTAAGGTATGTTCAGTCATTTTTTTCTAACAAGACGTGGTAATGCTAGAAGACTGATAGAAATCCCCATGTGGAAAGGTAAGCTATTTCTCCAACATTGGTGTGTCCGGTCCACGGCGTCATCCATAACTTGTGGGAATATCTCTTCCCCAACAGGAAATGGCAAAGAGTACAGCAAAAGCTGTCCATATAGTCCCTCCTAGGCTCCGCCCACCCCAGTCATTCTCTTTGCCGTTGCACAGGCAACATCTCCACGGAGATGGTTAAGAGTATGTGGTGTTTAGTTGTAGTTTTTTATTCTACTATCAAGAGTTTGTTATTTTGAAATGGTGCTGGTATGTACTATTTACTCTGAAACAGAAAAAGATGAAGAGTTCTGTTTGTGAGAGGAATATGATTTTAGCAGCAGTAACTAAAATCGTTTGCTATTTCCACATAGGACTGTTGAGATGAATTAACTTCAGTTGGGGGAAACAGCAGACTTTTCTGCTTAAGGTATGACTAGCCATATTTCTAACAAGACTGTGTAATGCTGGAAGGCTGTCATTTCCCCTCATGGGGACCGGTAAGCCATTTTCTTAGTCTCAAACAGAATAAAGGGCTTAATATGGGCTATAAAACTGGTAGACACTTTTATGGGCAAGATCGATTGCTTTATTTGGGCATTTTATTCAGATTGAGGTTGAAATTCACACTTATAAACTTTGGGGAATGTTTTTTAACGTCAGGCACTGGTTTAGACACCTTTTCAGTCAGGAAGGGCCTTCACTGTAGTAGGCTGAGCCTCATTTTCGCGCCATTACTGCGCAGTTACTTTTGAGAGCAGGACATGCAGCTGCATGTGTGTGGATCTGAAAGTAGTTGAAAAGGTTCCTAGAAGGCTTCATCTGGTATCGTATTCCCCCCTGGGTTTGGTAAAGTCGCAGCAAAGGCTGTAGCTGGGACTGTAGAGGGGTTAAACCTGTAACCGGCTCCGGTTTCTTCATTTTAAGGGTTAAAGCTCTGAAAATTTGGGTGCAATACTTTGAATGCTTTAAGACACTGTGGTGAAAATTTGAACAATTCCTTCATTGTTTTTCACATATTCAGTAATAAAGTGTGCCCTGTTTAAAATTTAAAGAGACAGTAACGGTTTTAATTAAAAAGTTTTTTTGTACTTTATTGACAAGTTTAAGCCTGTTTAACATGTCTGTACCTTCAGATAAGCTATGTTCTGTAAGTATGGAAGCCAATGTGTCTCCCCCTTCCAAATTGTGTGATAATTGTGCCATAGCGTCCAAACAAAGTAAGGACAGTACTGCCACAGATAGTAAGGTTGCCCAAGATGATTCATCAGATGAGGAGAGTAAAGATAGTTCTGCTTCATCTCACTCTGTGTCTACACCAGTCTTGCCCACGCAGGAGTCGCCTAGTACTTCTAGCGCGCCAATGCTTGTTACTATGCAACAATTGGCGACAGTAATGGATAAATCCATAGCTAATTTTTTATCCAAAATGCCTGAATTTCAGAGAAAGCACGATTGCTCTGTTTTAAACACTGTAGAGCAGAAGCAGGAGGGCGCTGATGATAATTGTTCTGTCATTCCCTCACACGACTCTGAAGGGGCCATGAGGGAGTTTTTGTCAGATGGGGAAATTTCAGATTCAGAACCTGATGTTGTGACATTTAAATTTAAATTAGAGCACCTCCGCGCACTGCTTAAGGAGGTTTTATTTACTCTGGATGATTGTGACAACCTGGTCATTCCAGAAAAATTGTGTAAGATGGACAAGTTCCTAGAGGTTCCGGTGCACCCCGACGCTTTTCCTATACCCAAGCGGGTGGCGGACATAGTGAACAAGGAGTGGGAGAAGCCCGGCATACCTTTTGTTCCCCCTCCTATATTTAAGAAATTATTTCCTATGGTCGACCCCAGAAAGGACTTATGGCAGACAGTCCCTAAGGTCGAGGGGGCAGTTTCTACATTAAACAAGCGCACTACTATTCCTATTGAGGATAATTGTGCTTTCAAAGATCCTATGGATAAAAAATTGGAGGGTTTGCTTAAAAAGATTTTTGTTCAGCAAGGTTACCTCCTACAACCCATTTCGTGCATTGTTCCTGTCACTACAGCAGCGTGGTTCTGGTTCGAGGAACTAGAAAAGTCGCTCAATAGAGAGACTCCGTAGGAGGTCATGGACAGAATACACGCACTTAAGTTGGCTAATTCCTTTATTTTAGATGCCGCTTTGCAGTTAGCTAGATTAGCGGCGAAAAATTCTGGGTTTGCAATTGTGGCGCGCAGAGCGCTCTGGCTAAAGTCTTGGTCAGCGGATGTATCTTCCAAGACAAAATTGCTTAATATCCCCTTCAAGGGTAAAACCCTTTTTGGACCAGAGTTGAAAGAGATTATCTCAGACATCACTGGGGGTAAGGGCCATGCCCTCCCACAAGATAGGCCCTTCAAGGCCAAGAATAAGTCTAATTTTCGTTCCTTTCGCAATTTCCGGAACGGACCGACATCCAACTCTGCAGCCTCTAGACAAGAGGGTAATGCTTCGCAGACCAAACCAGCTTGGAAACCGATGCAAGGCTGGAACAAGGGTAAACAGGCCAAGAAGCCTGCTGCTGCTACCAAAACAGCATGAAGGAGCAGCCCCCGATCCGGGACCCGATCTAGTAGGGGGCAGACTCTCTCTCTTCGCTCAGGCTTGGGCAAGAGATGTTCAGGATCCCTGGGCACTATAAATAGTTTCTCAGGGTTATCTTCTGGAATTCAAGGAACTACCCCCAAGGGGAAGGTTCCACATGTCTCACTTATCTTTAAACCAAATAAAGAGACAGACATTCTTACATTGTGTAGAAGACCTGTTAAAAATGGGAGTGATACACCCAGTTCCAATTGTGGAACAAGGACTGGGTTTTTACTCAAATCTGTTTGTAGTTCCCAAAAAAGAGGGAACCTTCAGACCAATTCTAGATTTAAAGATTCTAAACAAATTTCTCAAAGTACCATCGTTCAAAATGGAAACTATCCGAACGATCTTACCCTCAATCCAGGAGGGTCAATTTATGACTACCGTGGATTTAAAGGATGCGTATCTACATATTCCTATCCACAAAGATCATCACCAGTTCCTAAGGTTCGCCTTTCTGGACAAACATTACCAGTTTGTGGCTCTCCCATTCGGACTAGCCACGGCTCCAAGGATTTTCACAAAGGTACTCGGAGCCCTTCTAGCGGTTCTAAGACCAAGGGGCATTGCAGTGGCACCTTACTTGGACGACATTCTGATACAAGCGTCGTCTCTTTCAAAGACCAAGGCTCACACAGACATCGTTCTGGCCTTTCTCAGATCTCACGGCTGGAAGGTGAACATAGAAAAGAGTTCCCTGTCTCCGTCGACAAGAGTCCCCTTCTTGGGGACAATAATAGATTCGTTAGAAATGAAGATTTTCCTGACAGATGTCAGAAAGTTAAAGCTTCTAAACGCTTGTCAGGTTCTTCACTCTGTTCCTCGACCTTCCATAGCTCAGTGCATGGAAGTAGTAGGATTGATGGTTGCAGCAATGGACATAGTTCCTTTTGCGCGAATTCATCTAAGACCATTACAACTGTGCATGCTCAAACAGTGGAATGGGGACTATACAGACTTGTCTCCAGTGATCCAAGTAGATCAGGAGACCAGAGACTCACTACGTTGGTGGCTAACCCAGGATCATCTGTCCCAGGGAATGAGCTTCCGCAGACCAGAGTGGGTTATCGTCACGACCGACGCCAGTCTAGTGGGCTGGGGCGCGGTCTGGGACTCCCTGAAGGCTCAGGGTCTATGGTCTCGGGAGGAATCTCTCCCGATAAACATTCTGGAACTGAGAGCGATATTCAATACTCTCAAAGCTTGGCCTCAGCTAGCAAAGGCCAGATTCATAAGATTCCAATCAGACAACATGACGACAGTTGCTTACATCAACCATCAGGGGGGAACAAGGAGTTCCCTGGCGATGAGAGAAGTGACCAAGATCATAAAATGGGCGGAGGATCACTCCTGCCACCTATCTGCGATCCACATCCCAGGAGTGGAAAACTGGGAGGCGGATTATCTGAGTCGTCAGACATTCCACCCGGGGGAGTGGGAACTCCACCCGGAGATATTTGCCCAGTTGACACAATTATGGGGCATTCCAGACATGGATCTGATGGCGTCTCGTCAGAACTTCAAAGTTCCTTGCTACGGGTCCAGATCCAGGGATCCCAGGGCGACTCTAGTGGATGCATTAGTAGCGCTTTGGACCTTCAACCTAGCTTACGTTTTTCCACCGTTTCCTCTCATTCCCAGGCTGGTAGCCAGGATCAAACAGGAGAGGGCCTCGTGATTTTGATAGCTCCTGCGTGGCCACGCAGGACTTGGTATGCAGACCTGGTGAATATGTCATCGGCTCCACCATTGAAGCTACCTTTGAGACAAGATCTTCTGGTACAGGGTCCATTCGAACATCCAAATCTAGTCTCTCTCCAGCTGACGGCTTGGAAATTGAACGCTTGATTTTATCTAAGCGTGGGTTTTCGGATTCTGTGATAGATACTCTGGTACAAGCCAGAAAACCTGTAACTAGAAAGATTTACCATAAAATATGGAAAAGATATATCTGTTGGTGTGAATCCAAGGGATTCTCATGGAGTAAGATCAAAATTCCCAGGATCCTTTCCTTCCTACAAGAGGGTTTGGATAAGGGATTATCAGCGAGTTCTCTAAAAGGACAGATTTCTGCTTTATCTGTCTTGTTACACAAACGACTGGCGGCTGTGCCAGATGTTCAAGCCTTTGTTCAGGCTTTGGTCAGGATCAAGCCTGTTTACAGGCCTTTGACTCCTCCCTGGAGTTTAAATTTAGTTCTTTCAGTTCTCCAAGGGGTTCCGTTTGAACCTTTACATTCCATAGATATTAAGTTATTTTGGAAAGTTTTGTTTTTAGTTGCTATCTCTTCTGCTAGAAGAGTTTCTGAGTTATCTGCTCTGCAGTGTACTCCGCCCTATCTGGTGTTCCATGCAGATAAGGTCGTTTTGCGTACTAAACCTGGTTTTCTTCCAAAGGTTGTTTCCAACAAGAATATTAACCAGGAAATAGTTGTACCTTCTTTGTGTCCGAATCCAGTTTCAAAGAAGGAACATTTGTTACACAATTTAGATGTAGTCCGTGCTTTAAAGTTTTATCTAGAAGCAACAAAGGATTTCAGACAAACATCTTCTCTGTTTGTCGTCTATTCTGGTAAAAGGAGAGGTCAAAAAGCTACTGCTACCTCTCTTTCCTTTTGGCTGAAAAGCATCATCCGATTGGCTTATGAGACTGCGGGACGGCAGCCTCCTGAAAGAGTCACAGCTCACTCTACTAGGGCTGTAGCTTCCACATGGGCCTTCAAGAACAAGGCTTCTGTTGATTAGATATGCAAGGCAGCGACTTGGTCTTCCCTGCACACTTTTGCCAAATTCTACAAATTTGATACTTTTGCTTCTTCGGAGGCTATTTTTGGGAGAAAGGTTTTGCAAGCCGTGGTGCCTTCCGTTTAGGTAACCTGATTGGCTCCCTCCCTTCATCCGTGTCCTAAAGCTTTGGTATTGGTTCCCACAAGTTATGGATGACGCCGTGGACCGGACACACCAATGTTGGAGAAAACAGAATTTATGCTTACCTGATAAATTACTTTCTCCAACGGTGTGTCCGGTCCACGGCCCGCCCTGGTTTTTTAATCAGGTTTGATAAATTTATTTCTTTAACTACAGTCACCACGGCACCCTATAGTTTCTCCTGTTTTTTCTCCTGTCCGTCGGTCGAATGACTGGGGTGGGCGGAGCCTAGGAGGGACTATATGGACAGCTTTTGCTGTACTCTTTGCCATTTCCTGTTGGGGAAGAGATATTCCCACAAGTTATGGATGACGCCGTGGACCGGACACACCAATGTTGGAGAAAGTAATTTATCAGGTAAGCATAAATTCTGTTTTTCTGAGACTCCGTATAGAAGGATGGCTTAGTTTACAGGGCTTAAATCACTGGTGGACACTGTTATGGGTAAAATCGATTATTTTTTAATATAATCTGATGTTTGCACAAGTGTTTATCATATTTGGAACACTTTTTAGGGGTTTTACACGCCTGGCATAATTTTAGACACCTATTTTGGCTTAGGAAGGGCCTCACAGCTCCGGAGTGAAGAGGGAGAGGGCCTAATTTTCGTGCCTCAGTTGCGCAGTTCTTTTACAAGATAGCTTCATGCAGCTTCACATGTAGAGTCCAGAGACTGCAGGAGGACTACAGGGAGGCTTATTTTTGTTCCACAACTAATCCCCAAGGAAGGTAGTGTGTTAAACTGGTTGCCTCAATTTGCTCCGGTTTGGGCAATAAGGGGTTAATTGGCTTGAAACTTGGTGTGCAATCTTTTCAAAGCATTGGGATCATATGGTGTAAATTTCATAAAGATCGGATGTTTTTTGGAGATTTGGTAAAAAAGTGTATGCTTTTTATTATTTAAAGGCACAGTAACGTTTTTTCAAAAAGTGTATTTTTCTGTATTTGAGTGCTATCTAAGTCTGTCTAACATGTCTGAGCCTACTGATAGACCTTGTTCTATGTGTTTAAAAGCCATGGCAGTACCCCCATTGCATTTGTGTTTAAAGTGTGCTAAGGTATCTAAACATTTTAATGACCATGCATTGACACTTAAAAATGTAGCCCAAGATGATTCTTTGACGGAAGGTAATGAGGATAGTCCTCCTTCCTCTCCCCATGTGTCGACACCAGTTACGCCCACGCAAGCGTTGCCTAGTACCTCTAGCGCATTGGCCCCTATTACTTTACAACAATTAGCAGCAGTAATGGATAATTCCCTTGCAGCATTTTTATCCAAACTGCCTATTTTTCCAAAAAAGCGCGATAGCTCAGTTTTAAATACAGAGGATGAGCAATCTAAAGCTTTGGATAATTTATCTGTAGTACCCTCACAAAACTCAGAAGTAGCAGTGAGGGATGGTCTGTCTGAGGGAGGAATTTCTGACACAGGAAAAGTTTGTCAGCAGGCAGAGTCAGATTCCTTAACGTTTAAATTTAAGCTGGAACACCTCCGCGTCCTGCTCAAGGAGGTTTTAGCTACGCTGGATGATTGTGACCCCATGGTGGTCCCTGAAAAATTGTGTAAAATGGACAGGTTTTTAGAGGTCCCTGTATACACTGAGGCATTTCCGATCCCAAAGAGGGTGGTGGATATTGTGACTAAGGAGTGGGAGAGACCAGGTGTACCCTTTGTTCCCCCACCTATCTTTAAGAAACTGTTCCCCATAAATGACCCCAGGCGGGACGCGTGGCAGACGGTCCCCAAGGTAGAGGGGCTGTTTCAACACTTGCTAAGCGTACAACTATACCAATAGAGGACAGTTGTGCTTTCAAAGATCCTATGGATAAAAAATTGGAAGGTTTGCTGAAGAAAAATTTTGTTCAGCAAGGTTTTCTTCTTCAACCAATTGCCTGCATTATTCCGGTAACTACCGCAGCGGCTTTTTGGTTCGAGGCCCTGGAGGAGTCACTCCAGAGGGAGACTTCATATGATGAGGTCATGGATAGAATTCATGCTCTAAAGCTAGCTAATTCTTTTATCACTGATGCCGCTCTCCAATTAGCTAAGCTAGCGGCGAAATACTCAGGTTTTGCCATCATGGCGCGAAGAGCGCTTTGGCTCAAATCGTGGTCGGCTGATGTGTCGTCCAAAACGAAACTGTTAAATATTCCCTTCAAGGGGAAAGCCCTATTTGGCCCAGAGCCGAAAGAAATTATTTCAGATATCACTGGGGGCAAGGGCCATGCCCTGCCACAAGATAGGCCTTTAAGGCCAAAAACAAGGCTAATTTTTGCTCCTTTCGCAACTTCAGGAGCGGACCTGCCACAACCTCTGCTGCCGCAAAGCAAGATAAAGCTTCCCAGCCCAAAGCAACTTGGAAACCTCTGCAGGGCTGGAATAAGGGTTACCAGGACAGCATGAAGGGGTAGCCCCCGATCCGGGATCGGATCGAGTAGGGGGCAGACTTTCTCTCTTCGCTCAGGCTTGGGCAAGAGATGTTCCAGATCCCTGGGCATTAGAAATAGTTGCTCAGGTGTACCTTCTAGAATTCAAGGATTCTCCCCCAAGGGGAAGGTTCCACATTTCTTATTCGTCTTCAGACCAAATAAAGAAACAGGCGTTCTTACGCTGTGTAGAAGATCTGCTAAAGATGGGAGTGATACACCCAGTTCCAATTGTAGAACAAGGTCTGGGCTTTTACTCAAACCTGTTTGTAGTTCCCAAAAAGGAGGGAATTTTCAGGCCAATCCTGGATCTAAAAATTCTAAACAAATTCCTCAAAGATGGAAACCATTCGGACAATCTTGCCGATGACCCAGGAGGGTCAATATATGACTACCGTGGATATAAAGGATGCGTATCTACATATTCCTATCCACAAAGATCACCATCAGTTCCTAAGGTTCGCCTTCCTGGGCAAACAGCTAGGGTCCCTTCTAGCGGTACTAAGACCGCGGGGCATTGCAGTAGCACCTTACCTAGACGACATATTAATACAGGCGTCGTCCTTTCACAGAGCCAAGGCTCATACGGACATCGTTCTGGCCTTTCTAAGGTCTCACGGGTGGAAGGTGAACGTAGAAAAGAGTTCTCTGTCCCCGCTCACAAGGGTTCCTTTCCTGGGAACACTAATAGACTCGGTATAAATGAAAATCTTTCTGACAGAGGTCAGGAAGTCAAGACTGCTGAATACTTGCCGAGTTCTTCATTCCATTCCTCGGCCTTCCGTGGCTCAGTGCATGGAAGTAATTGGTTTAATGGTTGCGGCAATGGACGTAGTCCCTTTTGCCCAAATTCATCTCAGACCACTGCAGCTGTGCATGCTCAAACAGTGGAATGGAGATTGCACAGATTTGTCTCCTCAAGTACAAATGGACTAGAAAACCAGAGACTCTCTTCTCTGGTTGTTGTCTCAAGATCACCTGTCTCAGGGAATGAGTTTCCGCAGACTGGAGTGGATCATTGTCACGACCGAGGCCAGTCTGTTAGGCTGGGGTGCGGTCTGGAACTCCCTGAAGGCTCAGGGACTATGGTCTCGGGAAGAATCTCTTCTTCCGATAAACATTTTGGAGTTGAGAGCGATATTCAATACGCTCCAGGTGTGGCCTCAACTAGCGGAGGCCAAATTCATCAGATTTCAGTCGGACAACATCACGACTGTAGCGTACATCAATCATCACAAAAAGTTCCCTAGCGATGAAGGAAGTATCCAAGATCATCAAATGGGCGGAGGATCACTCCTGCCATCTTTCTGCAATTCACATCCCAGGGGTAGACAACTGGGAGGTGGATTTTCTAAGTCGTCAGACTTTCCATCTGGGGGAGTGGGAACTCCACCCGGAGGTTTTTGCTCAGCTATGGGGCATTCCAGAATTGGATCTGATGGCGTCCCGTCAGAACACCAAACTTCCCCTTTACGGATACAGATCCAGGGATCCCAAGGCGGCATTGATGGATGCATTAATAGCGCCTTGGTCGTTCAGTCTAGCTTATGTCTTTCCACCGTTTTCCTCTTCTCCTTTGGCTAGTAGCCAGAATCAAACAGGAGAAGGCTTCGGTAATTCTGATAGCGCCTGCGTGGCCACGCAGGACTTGGTATGCAGACCTAGTGGACATGTCATCTGTCCCACCATGGAAACTGCCATCGAGGCAGGATCTTCTAATTCAAGGTCCTTTCAAGCATCCAAATCTAGTTTCTCTGAATCAGTTATAGACACTCTGATACAGGCCAGAAAGCCTGTCACCAGGAAAATTTACCATAAGATATGGCGGAAATATCTTTGTTGGTTTGAATCCAAGGGTTACTCGTGGAGTAAGATTAGGATTCCAAGGATATGGTCTTTTCTCCAAGAAGGATTGGAGAAAGGTTTGTCAGCTAGTTCCTTAAAGGGACAGATATCTGCTCTGTCTATTCTGTTACATAAGCGTCTGGCTGCTGTACCAGACGTTCAGGTGTTTGCACAGGCCCTAGTCAGAATCAAGCCTGTTTACAAGCCTGTGGCTCCTCTATGGAGTCTAAATTTAGTTCTTTCAGTTCTTCAAGGGGTTCCGTTTGCATTCCATAGATATTAAGTTTTTATCTTGGAAAGTTTTGTTTTTAGTAGCCATTTCTTCTGCTCGAAGAGTTTCTGAATTGTCTGCTTTGCAATGTAATTCACCCTATCTGGTGTTCCATGCAGATAAGGTTGTTTTGCGCACCTAACCTGGTTTCCTTCCAAAAGTGGTTTCTAATAAGAATATTAACCAGGAAATCATTGTTCCTTCTCTGTGTCCTAATCCAGTTTCTAAGAAGGACCGACTTTTACACAATTTTGACGTGGTTCGTGCTTTAAAATTCTATTTAAGAGCAACTAAAGATTTCAGACAAACATCATCCTTGTTTGTTGTCTATTCTGGTAAGAGGAAAGGTCAGAAAGCGTCTGCTACCTCTCTTTCCTTTTGGCTGAAAAGCATCATCCGTTTGGCTTATGAGACTGCGGGACAGCAGCCTCCTGAACGAATTACAGCTCATTCCACTAAAGCTGTGGCTTCCACATGGGCTTTCAAGAATGAGGCTGCTGTTGAACAGATTTGTAAGGCAGCGACTTGGTCTCACTGCATACATTTGCCAAATTTTACAAATTCGATACTTTTGCTTCTTCGGAGGCTATTTTTGGGAGAAAGGTTTTGCAAGCAGTGGTGCCTTCCGTTTAGGTTACCTGACTTGTTCCCTCCCTTTATCCTTGTCCTATTGCTTTGGTATTGGTATCCCACAAGTAAGGATGAATCCGTGGACTGAATACACCAAGTAAGAGAAAACAGAATTTATGCTTACCTGATAAATTACTTTCTCTTACGGTGTATTCAGTCCACAGCCCGCCCTGACATTTAAGTCAGGTTCAAATTTAATTTATAATAACTACAGTCACCACTGCACCCTATGGTTCTCCTTTTTCTCCTAACTGTCGGTCGAATGACTGGGGGGGCGGAGCCTGAGGGGAGCTATATGGACAGCTTTGCTGTGTGCTCTCTTTGCCACTTCCTGTAGGGATTGAGAATATCCCACAAGTAAGGATGAATCCGTGGACTGAATACACCGTAAGAGAAAGTAATTTATCAGGTAAGCATAAATTCTGTTTTTT
Organism: Bombina bombina; assembly: GCF_027579735.1. Taxonomy (NCBI): domain Eukaryota; kingdom Metazoa; phylum Chordata; class Amphibia; order Anura; family Bombinatoridae; genus Bombina; species Bombina bombina. Next base: position 445,523,121 of record NC_069499.1, read on the forward strand.
TCTCATGGGCAGGACTATCCAACCTTTTCAATCAACAGGGCATATTCTAATTTTTAAATAAAGGGCAGGACACATTTATAGCAAACAAAGTTGCTAGAGAAGGGTGTTTGTATTCAAACAAACATAGATTAATAATAATAAAAAAAAAAGAAGTGGGAAAATACTCTAGGTGCTATTTTACATTCCAGTTGTAAATTGTGTGATCCAGTAGTAACATCTAAAATCTCCATAAACCTTATGAGCTAGTGGTGACAGCAACTATCTGCATTATAGTTTACAATTGAAAGATAAATATCTCTATTTGTCACGGCTTCTTGAATCCTGCAATTCGTTAAAGGATATATTTGCCATATTGTGATAGTATTTCTTATTTCACATTTAATTTGCCTTAATACTGTATAAACAAGCGGAACACTAAAATTAGAATAAGTGCCACAAAAGGACAAATTATATAGAACAAATTATTAGAAAGTTGCAGAATAAAGGAGTACTATGTATGTTGAATAGTGAAGTGAAGGGCAACATTAAAGGGATAGTAAAGTCAAAATTAAACTTTGATGAACTTTGATGATTCAGAGCATACAATTGTAAACAACTTTCCAATTTACTTCTGTTATCAAATTTGCTTCACTCTCTTGGTATCTTTTATTGAAGAGTAAAATTAGGTAGGCTCAGGAGTGTGCATGTGTCTTTAGTATTCTATGGCAGTAGTGCTTTGCAACATTATTTGTAGCATTGTTATACAATGTTGCAAAACAATGCTGCCAGTGCTACTAAAGACACTTTCACACTTCTGAGCTCTTCTGAGCCTACCTAGTTTTACTCTTCATTAAAAGATACCAAGAGAACAAAGCACATTTGATAAGTAAATTGGAAAGTTGTTTAAAATTTAATGCTCTATCTGAATCATGAAAGTTTCATTTTGACTTTACTGTCCCTTTTTAAATGCACTGTAGGGCCGAAGTACAGTCAATGGCAGTTTCATCAACCTGCCTCAGACATATGGGCAGTGGTATTTTGTGGGTGGATGCAGGTTCACAGATTTACAGTGGGTAGAACTGGGTCATATGGATTAGAGGGGCATAATAGGATAAAACCTAAAATATTGGATCGGGCTTGTTGCATCCTAGTAGAACTACAACTGATTGCAGGCCTCAGGAATTCACTAACACAACTAATTGGAAAATGTATATGAAACTTTGGAGCCAACCACACATCTTTGAGTGAGGCAGAATAGTCTAAGACATTAGGAGGCAGGAGAAAAACCTTAGGAACCATGGCCCCTTGCTCCCAGGATTTATTAAGCCTTTGGTTGGATAAATCTGCATTGAAGTAAATTTGAATGTGTTCCGTGCTGAGAAAACTAGTATTCTCTTTTAGAACTAACCTAACTTCTTTTTTTTGTTGGTGATCATTTGTGATTATATTTCTTTAGGTGTCTATACTTGCATCTAACATCAAGAACCATCTGTTTTTCTCTTGTTGTGGGTAACTTTAAAAAAAAGAGTATGAATACTTAATTTTTTTGTCTCACTCTTTCTAAAATGCACCATTAGAGGCCGAGGGATTTTTTGTAGATAATCTAAAAGATAAATAAAATGCCTCATGTCTCTAAAGAAATAATTACTATTTGATTAAATGTTGATGGGCATGGTATTTAAAGGGATTTTCTTCTGCCATGCAGGTCATTATTAAAGACCATTATATGTCAGTGTGTAGATCTAAAACAGGGATGGGGAACCTTGGCACTCCTGATGTTTCATAACTACATTACCCATGATGCTTAGGCAGTCTGTAGTCCAGTTGAGCATCATGGCAAATGTAGTTCTGAAACATCTGGATGGCCAAGGTTCCCCATCCCTGCTCTAAAATAATGTTCAGTTTGGAACTCCTCATTATAGCTGAAACATAGAGCAAGGTACTTTTATCATTTTGGCCATTATAAAACAGAGAAAGTAAAAAATGGTATTAACCTAATAAGGAAAAACTAAGATTAATTGTAGCTGATAATTTCACACAATAATAATAATTTGTTTGTTGTATTTGAAAATATATGTTTGTCCTTTTTTTCAGTTTTGTTTTAAACATCACTTATATTTTTCATTTATTTTACTTAGAACAGCACTTTTGGTGATAGTTTATTAATGCAAACTACCAACAGATGCCATTGGATTTATTTATTGTTTTATCATATTTTAAATATGTGGCAGTGAAACAAATATTTAACAATTTAATTCATTTCAGTTTAGTGAGAAAATAAAAACTGGCTTCAAAGAAATAAACTGTCCATACAAGTAATAAAATGCTGACTTGGTTATTGTATACGACAAGCTAATGTTTCATGGTTATGCATATGGATGTGAAGTGAGCTCATTAGCCTTAACTACAGGATTTGGGTTTTAATAACATTTGTTTAACCTGGTGAAAATTTCATTCACCATTAATTTAGATACACTTTAAGAAATTGTACTTGAAACAAAATACATGCATGCTGCTAAAGAAAGGTTTGGATTCTTGGTTTTCTGTATAGATTATTCCAGCATTTTAACATGAAAACATTGGAAAGCCCAGCTTTGCAGATTAAAAAAAATCATGTAAAACTAAAATTGTGTGAGTGTTTTTCTTCTCAAAAATGTATTTGTGTGTCATTAAAAGTGCAAATGAAATGTATTGAACACAGTAATACAAGTTAATAAACATTGACTATACTTTGTCATTATGCATTCTTTACGTTTGAAAAGACAACATGAAAGCAGATGGAGACACAAAAACACGACTCTCCGTAATGCATATAAATGTGCTGAGAAAGATGTTTTAAGATGACTGATGAGGCAAAACAGAGAGCTCCTAGGTGCTAATAACGAGATGTCATTTTAAAAATGAAGCTGCCAATTTAGACTCCTATATTCATAATTGTTAATGTTCTATGTGATTAATGCTAATTTACAGGCTAAATAGGTCATACAATATATATATATATATATATATATATATATATATATATAATCCATTCACAGGCAAATACAGTTACTTCACTTGCAATGTATATATGTGTATATAATATAATATATATATATATATATATATATATATATATATATATATATATATATATGTGTGTGTGTGTATATATATATATATATATATATATATATATATATATATATAATGGGGTTGGTGGCACTCATTGTGTGGGCTATTTGGTGAAATTCACCAAAAGTGATTGTGCAAGCAGTCACAAAATATTATAATAATACACCATAAAAAGGAAGGGCTAATGCAGATTTATAACAAAAGCCAAAGTGTGACACAGGCTGCACCAAAAACATATACTTTATTTACAGCTTTATAAACTCAGTGGAATCTCTCCTAATACAGAGTTTGGCTGTGCAGCTAATACATAGACAGAGGATACACTTGTCAAAATAAAGATATATCAAAACAGACGTCTGTTAAGTTATTTAAAACACCTTTAAGCAAACTTTAACTTCAAAAAAGGCATGTCTAAAAACAAAAGGAGACAAGCTTGAAACATATGCAGAAAAAACACACTATGCAAATCGCAAATAATGTTATAAACTGGAGCACTTAAGTGCCTAGGCACGCTCCTTGTATTGTCCTGGTAATAGACACCTAGGTGTAAGGAAATTTTGTAGGTTTGGGGAGCACTTAGTGCAACTGCACGCTCCAATCCAGCATGGAAGAAATAACCAGACAGTTCCTGTTTGTAACAGATCAGCTAAAATTTACCAAACTGGTTATTTCTCTTGTAAAGGTGTATCCAGTCCACGGGTTCATCCATTACTTGTGGGATATTCTCCTTCCCAACAGGAAGTTGCAAGAGGACACCCACAGCAGAGCTGTCTATATAGCCCCTCCCCTAACTGCCACCCCCAGTCATTCTCTTGCAACTCTCGACAAGAAAGGAAGTATCAAGAGATATGTGGTGACTTAGTGTAGTTTTTACCTTCAGTCAAGAGTTTGTTATTTTTAAACGGTACCGGCGTTGTACTGTTTTACTCTCAGGCAGAAATTGGAAGAAGAATCTGCCTGGAGGTTGATGATCTTAGCGGTTTGTAACTAAGGTCCATTGCTGTTCTCACACATAACTGAAGAGTATGGAAAGAAAACTTCATTTAGGAGGACGGTTTGCAGATCACCTGCTTTGAGGTATGTTCAGTATATTTTTTTCTAGAGAGATGATAAGGTCTAGAAAATGCTGACAGTGCCTGGTATATTTGAGGTAAGCCTGATACAGTCATTTAACAACGACTGGGATCATGCTTACAAGATAAGGGTAATATTCATGTTAACTCTCATATTACTTAGTGTAAAAAGGTTTGCATAACTTAAAGAAAAAAAGTTTTTTCTCTGAGGGTGATACATTTTTATTTGGGGCCTAGTTTTCCACATGGCTTGTTAGATTACTCCTAGGAGTACTTTTTTAAGGCCCTCTGACATTGAGTGCATGGTGGGAGGGGCCTATTTTCGCGCAGTTGATATTCAGACTGAGACATCCAGCTTCCCTAAAGGAGTCCTCTGGCATCTAGGACCACTATAGAGGGTCTTTTTCCTGCAAAAATCGTATTTAAGGGCAGGTAGGAGCCACAGAAGAGCTGTGGCAGTGTGTTTGTTTTTTAACGGTTTTACCGTTTTTCTAATCCGGTTTGGGGCCTAAGGGGTTAATCATCCATTTGCAAGTGGGTGCAATGCTGCTTTAGTCTCTTATACACACTGTAAAAAATTTGTAGAGTTTACTACTTTGTATCACTGTTTTGCAGTTTAAGTGGTAGTTTTTTTCTCTTAAAGGCACAGTACCGTTTTTGTTTAATTGCTTTTTCACATTTATTAAAGTGTTTTCCAAGCTTGCTGGTCTCATTTCTAGTCTGTTAAACATGTCTGACATAGAGGATACTCCTTGTTCATTATGTTTAGAAGCCATTGTGGAACCCCCTCTTAGAATGTGTACCAAATGCACTGACCTTTCTATAAGTTATAAAAAACATATTATGGGTTTTAAAGATTTATCACCAGAGGTTTCTCAGACTGACAAAAGCGAGGTTAAACCACCTAGCTCTCCCAATGTGTCAGAACCTATATCTCCCGCGCAAGTGACGCCAAGTAATCTGGCGCGTCCAATGCGTTTACCTTACAAGACATGGCGGCAGTTATGAATCATACCCTCACAGAGGTATTGTCCAAACTGCCAGGGTTACAAGGAAAGCGAGACAGCTCTGGGGCTAGAACAAATACAGAGCTTTCTGACGCTTTAGTAGCTATGTCTGATATACCCTCACAATGTACAGAAGCTGAAGCAGGAGAGCTTCTATCTGTGGGTGACATTTCTGATTCAGGGAAGGCGTTACTTCAGTCTGACTCTGAAATGACAGCATTTAAATTTAAGCTTGAACACCTCCGCTTGTTGCTCAGGGAGGTTTTAGCAACTCTGGATGACTGTGACACCATTGTAGTCCCAGAGAAATTGTGTAAAATGGACAAATACTTTGCAGTGCCTGTTTAAACTGATGTTTTTCCAATCCCTAAGAGGTTTTCAGAAATTCTTACGAAGGAATGGGATAGACCAGGTGTACCGTTCTCTCCCCCTCCTGCTTTTAAAAAAGATGTTTCCCATAGATGCCGCTACACAGGACTCGTGGCAGATGGTCCCTAAGGTGGAGGGAGCAGTCTATACCCTAGCTAAGCGTACAACTATCCCGTCAAGGACAGTTGTGCTTTCCTAGATCCAATGGATAAAAAATTAGAGGGTTTCCTTAAGAAAATCTTTATACAACAAGGTTTTATTCTCCAGCCTCTTGCATGCATTGCCCCAGTCACTGCTGCAGCGGCTTTCAGGTTAGAGTCTCTTGAAGAGGCTCTACAGGTGGAGACCCCGTTGGATGATATCCTAGACAGGCTTAAAGCTCTTAAGTTAGCCAATTCATTTATTTCTGACGCCGTTTTTCATTTAACAAAGCTAACGGCTAAGAATTCAGGTTTTGCCATTCAGGCGCGTAGGGCGCTATGGCTTAAATCCTAGTCAGCTGACGTTACTTCAAAGTCTAAGCTTCTCAACATCCCCTTCAAAGGGCAGACCCTATTCGGGCCTGGACTGAAGGAGATCATTTCTGATATTACTGGAGGAAAAGACCACGCCCTTCTCCAGGATAGGTCCAACAAATTAAGGACCAAACAGACTAATTTTCGTTCCTTTCGAAAACTTCAAGAGTGGCGCAGCTTCAACTTCCTCGACTGCAAAACAAGAAGGAAATTTTGCCCAGTCCAAGCCAGTCTGGAGACCTAACCAGGCTTGGAACAAGGGAAAGCAGGCCAAAAAACCTGCTGCTGCCTCTAAGACAGCATGAAGGAGTAGCCCCCGATCCGGGACCAGATCTAGTTGGGGGCAGACTTTCTCTCTTCGCCCAGGCTTGGGCAAGAAGCGTCCAGGATCCCTGGGCTCTGGAGATTGTTTCCCAGGGATATCTTCTGGATTTCAAAGCCTCATCTCCAAAGGGGAGATTTCATCTCTCACAGTTATCTGCAAACCAAATAAAGAGAGAGGCATTCTTACGTTGTGTTCAAGACCTTCTGATTATGGGAGTGATCCACCCAGTTCCAAGGGAGGAACAGGGGCAAGGATTCTATTCAAATCTGTTTATAGTTCCCAAAAAAGAGGGAACTTTCAGACCAATCTTGGATCTCAAGATCCTAAACAAATTTCTCAGGGTCCCATCCTTCAAGATGGAGACTATTCGAACCATCCTACCTATGATCCAGGAGGGTCAATATATGACTACCGTGGACTTAAAGGATGCTTATCTCCACATTCCGATACACAGAGATCATCATCGGTTTCTCAGGTTTGCCTTCCTAGACAGGCATTACCAGTTTGTGGCTCTTCCCTTCGGGTTAGCCAGGGCACCAAGAATATTTACGAAGGTTCTAGGGTCCCTACTGGCAGTTCTAAGGCCACGAGGCATAGCGGTGGCTCCTTACCTAGACGACATTCTGATACAGGTGTCGAATTTTCAAATCGCCAAGTCCCATACAGACATTGTTCTGGCATTCCTGAGGTCTCATGGGTGGAAGGTGAACAAAGAAAAGAGTTCTCTCTCCCCTCTCACAAGAGTTTCCTTCCTAGGAACTCTGATAGATTCAGTAGAAATGAAGATTTTTCTGACAGAGGTCAGGTTGTCAAAGCTTCTAACTTCCTGCCATACTCTCTATTCCACTTCTCAGCCGTCAGTGGCTCAGTGTACGGAAGTAATCGGCTTAATGGTAGCGGCAATGGACATAGTTCTGTTTGCCCGCCTACATCTCAGACCACTGCAACTTTGCATGCTCAATCAGTGGAATGGGGATTACACAGATTTGTCCCCTCTGCTAAATCTGGATCAAGAGCCCAGGGATTCTCTTCTCTGGTGGCTATCTCAGGTCCATCTGTCCAGGGGAATGAGCTTCCGCAGGCCAGAATGGACTATAGTGACGACAGATGCAAGCATTCTGGGCTGGGGCGCAGTCTGGAACTCCCTGAAGGCTCAGGGTTTGTGGACTCGGGAGGAAGCCCTCCTTCCGATAAACATTCTGGAACTAAGAGCGATATTCAATGCTCTTCAGGCTTGGCCTCAGTTAGCTGTGGTCAGGTTCATCAGATTTCAGTGGGACAACATCACGACTGTAGCCTATATCAACCATCAGGGGGGTACAAGGAGCCCCCTGGCGATGTTGGAGTTTTCAAAGATAATTCTATGGGCAGAAGTTCACTCGTGCCATCTCTCAGCTATCCATATCCCAGGAGTAGAGAACTGGGAGGCGGATTTCCTAAGTCGGCAGACTTTTCATCCGGGGGAGTGGGCGCTCCATCCGGAGGTATTTGCCCAGTTGATTCAACTATGGGGCAAACCAGAACTGGATCTCATGGCATCTCGTCAGAACGCCAAGCTTCCTCGTTACGGGTCCAGGTCCAGGGATCCCAAGGCAGCGCTGATAGATGCTCTAGCAGCGCCCTGGTCCTTCAGCCTGGCTTATGTGTTTCCACCGCTCCCTCGACTGATTGCCAAGATCAAGCAGGAGAGAGCTTCAGTGATTTTGATAGCTCCTGCATGGCCACGCAGGACTTGGTATGCAGATCTGGTGGACATGTCATCCTTTCCACTATGGACTCTGCCGCTGAGGCAGGACCTTCTACTTCAAGGTCCTTTCAAACATCCAAATCTAATTTCTCTGCGTCTGACTGCTTGGAGATTGAACGCTTGATTCTATCAAAGCGTGGTTTTTCCGAGTCGGTCATGGATACCTTAATTCAGGTTCGAAAGCCTGTCACCAGGAAAATCTATCATAAGATATGGTGTAAATATCTTCATTGGTGTGAATCCAAGGGTTACTCATGGAGTAAAGTCAGGATTCCTAGAATCTTATCCTTTCTCTGAGAGGGATTGGAGAAAGGATTGTCTGCTAGCTCCTTAAAGGGACAGATTTCTGCTCTGTCTATTCTTTTGCACAAACGTCTGCCTGAGATTCCAGACGTTCAGGCGTTTTGTCAGGCTTTAGTTAGAATTAAGCCTGTGTTTAAACCTGTTGCTCCGCCATGGAGTTTAAATTTAGTTCTTAAAGTTCTTCAGGGGGTTCAGTTTGAACCTTTGCATTCCATAGATATTAAACTTTTATCTTGGAAAGTTCTGTTCCTAGTAGCTATCTCCTCGGCTCGAAGAGTTTCGGAGTTATCTGCTTTACAATGTGATTCCCCTTATCTAATTTTCCATGCAGATAAGGTAGTTTTGCGTACCAAACCTGGGTTTCTTCCTAAGGTAGTATCTAATAAGAATATCAATCAGGTTTGTTGTTGTTCCTTCATTATGTCCTAATCCTTCCTCAAAGAAGGAACGTCTTTTACACAATCTTGATGTGGTTCGTGCTTTAAAGTTTTATTTACAAGCTACGAAGGATTTTCGTCAAACATCTGTTTTGTTTGTTGTCTACTCTGGACAGAGGAGAGGCCAAAAGGCTTCGGCAACTTCTCTTTCTTTTTGGCTGAGAAGCATAATCCGCTTAGCTTATGAGACTGCTGGCCAGCAGCCTCCTGAAAGAATTACAGCTCATTCCACTAGAGCGGTGGCTTCCACATGGGCTTTTAAAAATGAGGCCTCTGTTGAACAGATTTGTAAGGCAGCGACTTGGTCTTCGCTTCACACTTTTTCTAAATTCTACAAATTCGATACTTTTGCTACTTTGGAGGCTATTTTTGGGAGAAAGGTCTTACAGGCAGTGGTGCCTTCCATTTAAGTTCCTGCCTTGTCCCTCCCTTCATCCGTGTCCTAAAGCTTTGGTATTGGTATCCCACAAGTAATGGATGAACCCGTGGACTGGATACACCTTTACAAGAGAAAAAAATTTATGCTTGCCTAATAAATTTATTTCTCTTGTGGTGTATCCAGTCCACGGCCCGCCCTGTCATTTTAAGGCAAGTGTTTTTTATTTTTTAAACTACAGTCACCACTGCACCCTGTAGTTTCTCCTTTTTTCTTGCTTGTCTTCGGTCGAATGACTGGGGGTGGCAGTTAGGGGAGGAGTTATATAGACAGCTCTGCTGTGGGTGTCCTCTTGCAACTTCCTGTTGGGAAGGAGAATATCCCACAAGTAATGGATGAACCCATGGACTGGATATACCACAAGAGAAATAAATTTATCAGGTAAGCATACATTTTGTTTTCTTCCATGCTGGATTAGAGCGGGCAGTTGCACTAAGTGCTCCCCACACCTACAAACTTTCATTACACCTAGGTGTCTATTACCAGGACAATACAAGGAGCGTGCCTAGGCACTTAAGTGCTCCAGTTTATAACATTATTTGCATAGTGTGTTTTTTCTGCATATGTTTCAAGCTTGTCTCCTTTTGTTTTTAGACATGCCTTTTTTGAAGTTAAAGTTTGCTTAAAGGTGTTAAATAACTTAACAGACGTCTGTTTTGATATATCTTTATTTTGACAAGTGTATCCTCTGTCTATGTATTAGCTGCACAGCCAAACTCTGTATTAGGAGAGATTCCACTGAGTTTATAAAGCTGTAAATAAAGTATATGTTTTTGGTGCAGCCTGTGTCACACTTTGGCTTTTGTTATAAATCTGCATTAGCCCTTCCTTTTTATGGTGTGTGTGTATATGTATATATATGTATATATATATATATATATATATATATATATATATATATATATATATATATATATATTGTTATGAATATTACCTTTATCTATAAAGTATATCATGTGAAATGGTGCAATTTTAAATGACACATTTTTCTATAAGTTATGAGAGGTAATAAACAAATCTGAATCCTTTTAGTTGCTATCAGTCTATTAATTATACCGACACCAGATGAATAATAAAAATTAGCTTTATTAAAGTATTTTGTTATTAATAATTAGCATTTAATAGAAACTTAAGCAATCAAAATATTACAGAGATGTAAACTACAGTTCTATAATAATCACTAACGCGATAACATAACTTCAAATAGCAAGGAAAACAGAATAATACAGAGATTAAACTATAAAGATGATTAAGTCATATTTTCAAAATAACACAAACATTGGCATGAAGATAGGAACCAAATATTTCATTATAACCCTCTAAGGTATTTGCGGAGAATCAGGTAGATTAATAATTATGACAAACTGTCAGATGATAATCTATCCTAATTCCTGATTCACCCGGTGTTATTGTCGACAAATAAGACCAGGTGGTAGGAATTTTTATAAAGAAAACACAAAGCTATAAAACAATTAATTAATTTACCTGATTAAATATGAAAAGGCATTTTACATAAATGTTAAATGTAAATCTTAATTATAGTAACATCTAAAGTGACTTTCTTTCATACATCACCAAAGTAAATAAATTCCCCCTTTTTCAGACAGGAATCAAACTGCCAGGTCGTAGATCTGTCCCAATAGGCTAAACTCATCTCAGCAGTTATAATCCAATAATCTCGGACCTCTGTAGTTGATTAGTAAATTACCAACTCCATAAATTATGTGACCAGTTCAAAAGCCCAGGAAAAACGACCCCCTCCCCTTGGGCTAGACCCTATATATTCCCATTCTCTCATCTAGGAAGAGTCATTAATTATAATATTTTAATCATTGATTAACATAAAATTAATTAGAAGAAATATTATTGTTTTAACAGTAGATGGCTCTCGCATATAGGGTAAAAATATTGGAAAAACACTTATTATATTTATGTTTACCCCAACATTCCTAAACTACAATCAAGGTTATAAACTGCACTTATTTACAGAAATAAGCGACTAGCTGGGGCCTAAGCAAGTAAACTACCTTGAATAATGAAAAACATATTGATATGAAACTTCTCAGTCAGCAAGACTGAGGAAAACAAAATATTAATGTAATAATAGCTGAGCCCTGGTTAAGCTTAAAACAAGAAAACAACATGGAGTCTGTTCTGTCATGAAAAATTCATGACATATTCCCCTCCATCTAGACTATCTTACCCCGACTAGGATGGATGAGATTAGTCTAGATCACTGACTTATATGGGCGATTATTATGGTCAACCATCCGAAGACTAAGAGTAGGAGGGTATCTTCCCCTCTTGAAATTCTTATACCATAGAATCGTTAACCCACAATTCCATCTCCAAGTACCCACATTATGTACAATTTTCAGTTGATAAATATAATTACATGGCATATGTGGCACCTTTATGAGAAAACAAAGGTCCATGTTTTTGTGATCAATGTAAAGTGGCAAAGCAGAAAAAGCATCAAAAGCAATGTTTATTTGCATTTCATCAACATCCTTTCCATAATGTCCTTATTGACAAAATATAATGGAATACGTCCCTCAACAAGACTCTCAATTCCACTTTGAATCTCTCGTAACCAATTTCCTGTAAAATATACCACTGGGTCCAAAAAACTTAACAGTTCATTCTGAATTAGTTCATGTTTATATTGAACCTTTATCGCTCGGATGGAAAGACCTGAATGCAAATTAGTGGTCACAACAGTATCATTGACTATCTCCATCATATCTGACAAACTCTCCTTTTGTTTCTTCAAAACCTCCATCATGGTTGCCATCTGTTCACGAAAAATTGACATTTCATGATTCAAATTACTGATGGAAATTGAATTAGACACAGCCGCGGCAGTAACAGCTGAAAAACCGATGACGGATGTCGCAACTAGTCCAGCAATAACTCCAGGTGAACGTTTGGTACATCCACCAGGAAAAGACTTCTGCAACTGCCCCAACATTTCCTTAGTAGTAGACTGGATCCTTTTAACATGTTCTTGATACCAAGATTTAATTTCTGGTGATTCAACCTTGGAAACATCAAAATATTTTTCAATAGTAACCTTAGGATCCAGACTGATAAATATCTTTTGGGAGAAAACTTTCCGGTTGGTAATCAGGAAACCAGGTGATTCCTCAATCATGATCCCAGAAGATGGACCAGGTTCTATTACAGGCTGTACATGAATCTCAACCGAGACACCCTGGCACAGGAACAGGATGGTCCTGATGACTGCCAACATCCTGGATCTCATCAATCCAAACCCAACTGGAAGGTGATATTTATCTGTAATAGGGAGAAAAAAAAACATATTCAGTACAAAATAGACACCTTTATCCTAAAGAAACCATTTTAATAATCATAGTGATTATTCTTCTATATATGTATTATTCTCCCCCTCTAGTTTTAACTTTGACCTAGGGTGACAGGCACGCAATTGGTTAATGTGCACCCACTTTTCTATTGACTTCCCACTTGTGGGAATCAAAATCTTGTATGCCACAGGTGAAAGTTTGTCAATAATGACAATGGCCCTTTCCATGATGGGAGAAACTTCTTCTCTCTAACTTGATTTCTAAGAAAATTGTAAAGATAAACTTTATCATTTACCTCATATTCTTTCTTTGTGGTTTTCATGTCATAATATGTTTTAGCACATATTGCGGCTTTCTCAAGATTTCTCTGAGCAAAAGCAAATGCTTGCTGCAAATGCTTTCTTAAATTCTCAACATATTGATAGGTTGTTGTTGCATTGATCAAACTCTGATCCTGAGTACGATACAACAAATGCTGTGGAAGTACCATCCTTCTACCTGTCATTAGTTCAAAAGGAGACATTTTTGTCGCAGTACTAGGAGTGGATCTAATAGCCATCAACACCAAAGGTAATTTAATATCCCAATCTTTCCCTGATTCCTTCACAAACTTTTTCAGGATATTTACAACTGACTGATTATACCGTTCAACTCCACCACTCGAGGCAGCACGGTAAGAAATATGTAATTTCCTTTTCACACCCAGAATAGACCACATTCTTCTCATCACTTCACTTGTGAAATGAGTACCTCTATCAGACTCAATCCTCTGAGGAAGTCCAAACCTAGAGAAAACATGATTGATTAATAAAGCAGCAGCTGTTTCAGACCTACAATTAGGGGATGGAAGACACTCCACCCATTTAGTAAACATACATGTAACGGTTAACATGTATTGATTGCCCCGTGATGTCTTTGTAAGTGGTCCTACAAAGTCAATTTGTAGATCAGACCATGGGAGAGACATACCTCTTTTTTGTAAAGGTGCCCTGTGGGTTGGAGAATTTGGTTGAAACTGTGAACAAACCAAACACCCCTGACAATAAGTCTGAACATCTTTCAGCATATGTGGCCAATATGCATAATCACGCAATACTTCATAAGTAATTCTCTCCCCGCGATGACCTGATGTTGGTGCATCATGGGCATGCTGCAGCATAAGACCTCTAAAAGCAGTAGGAACAACCCACTGTATAGATCCATTATTAGTTGTCCGAACTAACAAACCATCTTTAAGACTAAATTTAGACTTATACTTAAATAAGATCCTACGGTCCTCATTTTCAGTGCAATCTTTCTCCTGGATTGGATACACTATAGGATTCTCCTTAAAAAAGGTAGAATTTACCCACAACAGGATCCTCTTTCTGACTGGTAATCAAATCCTCGTTAGGTGCATCCTGACTCCATTGCACTACAGATAGTTCTTGATCCTTCTTTATTTGCTGACGGGTTACTACTGCGATTTGGCATGCACCAAGAAGGTGTTCAATGTCAAACATTTCCCCCTCTAGGGCACCTTGTTTAGCCATTGTATCAGCTAAATCATTTCCTTCCTTGTCAATACCATGCATCTTTGAATGACCCTTTGTCTTTTTCCAAAAGACAATCAAGTCATTAGAGATAACAATATCATCAATTGCAAGTATCATCTTTCCATGTTTAACTGGCTTGTTACGTGCTCTCATCATCCGATTACGCTTCCACACAGGAAGGTATTCAACAAAACTGTTACGGACATAATCTGAATCTGTAATGATAACAAATTCTTTAAATCCCTGATTTACTGCCATCTGAATGGCCTTATACACAGCGCTTAATTCAGCCATTTGGCTACTTTTCGGGCCCAAACAATAACCAACAGGTTGTATGTGATAATCACTACCCCACACAATACCTGCTCCAGCTACAAGTTTCTTTTCACCATTTTCAGTGGTATGAAAAGCACAACCATCAACATATACCTTAGGTAGTGGTTGACAATACATTTCCTCATAAACCTTATGTCGTGAGAATATGTAATCATCCATATAATCATCCTCACAAATTTCCTCCTTTATATCCTGTTCAGAGCAATCATGAAGTTCAGCTAGTCCTTGTGCAACATAATTTTTCTTATTATGTGCATAATGAACCTCCAAAGGCCAACCCTGCAAAGACAAGGTCCAGGATGCAATACGACTGTTAGATAGATTTCCTGCCTTTATTTTATTACTCTGCAAATACTGCAAAGACTGATGAGCAGTTTCCACAATAATTTTTTCTCCTTGGATATAACTCCGAAAATATTGTAAGGCCCAAACTGTTGCAAACAATGCTTTTTCACAATCATTAAATTTGATCTCCACTGGAGATAAGGCCTTGCTTGCATATGCAATGATCTTATTCTGTTTATCATGTTGCTGATAAAGAACTGCACTCAAGGTAAGATCCGTATATCCTGTCTCCAAGTAAAATGGTTCTCCCTTTACTGGATAGGCTAAACAAGGGGCTTGAGTAAGTCTTAGCTTTAACTCTTGAACTGCCTGTCTTGTTCTACTGTCCAAGTCCAAGGCTCCCCTTTCTTTAATAGCCTAATCAAGGGTTTAGTAATTTCAGCATAGTTGTCAATAAATTTCCTAGAGTAATTTGTTATACCTAGGAAGGATCTTAGTTCTTTAATACTTGTTGGACTCTTTGTTTTCAATAAAGCTTCAACTTTCTTTTTCTGAGGATTCAAACCATCAGCAGTTATTTCATGACCAAGGAAATTCACTTTAGTTCTTCACCATTGAGCTTTTTGAATTGAGAGTTTTACACCTGCCCTTTTCAATTGATTAAGTACATGCCTGACTTCCTCCAAGTGTTCATCAAAAGTAGAGCTTTTGATTAATATATCATCTACATAGCATAATGTCCCCCTTTCAGCGGCATCAGGCATAGCCTTATGCATAAAAATACCAAACTCCTGTCCCGAATTAATATACCCAAAAGGCATCCTGACCCAGGTAAATTGTTCTCCACCAAATGAAAATGCAAGTTTAGGTTGGTCCTCCTCACACACCTTGACAGTCCAATAACCTTGCGCACAGTCTAAGGTCGTAAAAATTTTAGAACCTTGTAGCTGTGCAAGACATTGATCTATGTATGGGACTGGCCATCCTGACATCGGCACACGCTTATTAAGCTGTCTCAAGTCAGCACACAACCTCCATTGCCCATTTGGTTTAAACACTCCCAAAATAGGAGTATTAAAGGGACTATGTATTGGTTTAATAATACCTCTCGATTCTAAGTTCTTAATAATATCTGCTAAAGATTCATAGGAGGCCAATGGCAAACGATATTGTCTCACATATACTGGAGGTGCTTTAGGATCAGTTGGAACTCTAAGAGTATGTAGATCTGTTGAATCACAGTCATAAGAATCTTTGGCAAATATCTCCTGAAATTCCATTAAGATTTCTCTTAATTGTTGGCATTCCCTTTCATTAGAACACCCATCTGCCAAAGAAATCTGTTCCTTCACCATTTCATTAAATCCAGGAAAAATTTCAGGTTTACCTATCTCATATGTCTCTTCGAGCTGTATGGATAGGTCCTTTGTAATCATATTTACCCTCTTCTTTTCTTCCTTTGCATACCCTTCTGATTCATCATCAGAGAGCTTTTGATCAAAGATAATCTCAGATTCTGTAATCTTACATATGCCTTCCTCTTCCTTGAAAGGGTATACAGATTGCACTGTGAACAATCCATCAGGTTGGGAATGGAAACATTGCTCCACTATCTGCTCTTCTGTTAAATATCCATCAGGGATAAGACCTATAACAGAATTAGTGGGATCAGAGGTAAAATACTCAGAATCTATTGCAAACCCCACTATAGTACTTATCTTCAAACATATACTATGGGGCATCACATTATTTACCAAAATGGTAAATGGCATCTGGTGAATATTGACCAATGGCATATGAGTAACAGTTATGCCCAATTGTTGGATCTTCTGACATATATTTATCAGAGCATCAGAGCCTTTACTTTCTTGCCCCCTTTTAACCTCTAGAGAAAGGGGAAATTGATTTCCACCCCCTGGAATAGTTACATTATTTTGAACTTGTACAATCATTGCATATGGCAATTGTTGAGCAGATCTCAAAACCTTTGTGTCATCCATATAGTTTAGAGGGTTACTCTTTAATCTTGACCATAAAATATGGTTAGTAAAATCAATTTGAACAGCAAAGCAATGTAACAAATCATTTCCAATATACATTTGATATTTTGGCTCATCCAAAACCAAAAATAAATGTCTGGCAGTCTTATTTCCAAGAGAGACAGACAACATGCATTTAGCTACAACAGCTACGTCTGTAACATCACCATCAATATCATGCACCCACTGATCATAAGGTGGAAGATTCCTAATTATCATTGGATTCTCCAGTTGTCTTAATAAGCAACTACTAATGTAACTATGCTCTCTATTAAGGGCAAGTTTTGCATGTTTTACCCTTCCAATATCATTAATTTGAAGAGGAATAAACAATTCATGATCTATTTCTTTTAACTCGGTTAAAAACTGAGTATGATTCTTTAAATCAGATGACTTACCATTCTTCTGAAGAAAAGAAATAGTAAGTACATCACCTTCCACCAAAGTACCTGCAATCTCTTTTGGATTAACTTGAATTACATTGTCACACATATATAACTGCATGCCAACATCCTTATTTTGTAGGATTGTCATCTCAGGTACTTGACTGTTCCGAAAATGAATTTCAACAGAATCCTCTCTATGCTCAATTATATGACAACACTTTGGGTTAGTATAATATTTAACCCGTTGATAATTAATTGGTGTATTCACCTGTGACCATACAACACCATTTATGCAATCAATTATAGGATTAAGACGTCTAAGCAAATCATTCCCAATAAGAAATTGTTCTTCCGCTGCTTTAACCACAACAACTGGATGTTGCAGGGACATTTTCCCAATTTTAATTTTAAGCCATACATAACCTATAACTTCAATAGGTTTTCCATCAAAATTTTGCAAGATACCAGTGTAGGTTTTTAACTTTAACTCCTCTGGAGCTATGTCCATGATTTGCCTAAAAATATTTTCTGACATGACAGTAATTTGAGAACCAGTATCAATCAGGCTCATGACCTGTCCCATAATGTTCTGGATGTTGAGGGGTATATAATACCTCTGATTTCTTTCTTGCATTTCACAGAGAAAATGAGAATGCTCCAACATGTTAGCATTCTTCCATTGTTTACGTTTGGTAATATTGTCCCCCTCCAGGTCTGAAGCACCTAACCATTGTATTGTAAAAATTTTAGGTGAATTATTAGTATTAATGGTAGGGGTATCCAATATCAACCCATTACCACCACCTTCAGGTAAAGCTTGCAGGACTGCCATAGTCTCATGGGATTTAACAACATCCTGCATATGACTACAGTTTTCAAGTAACATGTTATCTCTTAACCCCATATGAGCAGGATCAGGAGTGACACATAACACACTCTCAGTCTGTCCTGTTAAAGGGAGAGAAGCATTTTTGCATTCATTAGAGCTTACATGATCACTTAAAATAATTTTTTGATTAGATTGAAGCTTTACCACATTTTCACCTGAGGAAACATTAGTACCATGAGCAATAACATTCTCTAAATTACTATTTACATCAGACAACACGTGTACATTAGATTCATTAATCACATCAAATCCTGGAGTTTGCTTTGGGGTATTGATTAGTCAATTTACCTGACTAGTACTAGGCTGGCAGTCAGAAAAGGGGTTCTTTCCTGATTTTACGTTTGGCTGGGACAACATTGACATCAACTGGCTCATCTGCAAGCTTAACTCCTTAACCTGTTTTTCCAGCCTACCATAGTCTTCAGACTTTTGAGGAGCTTTCTTAGAAGTTTCTTTTCCCTCGACCAAAATAATCAGTATTAGCATTTGCAGGACCCCGTGTGTTCTGTCTCGGCCCCCCCACTCCTGAACATTTTTCTGTCTGAGAATTCTGACAGGACTGTAATGGATGCTCAGAAGCAACACTAATTTCTGCTACTTGGCCTAAAAAACTCTTTGTTTTAGAAATACCCTTTAACTCAAGTTGGTGAATTTCATAAACTTTGGTACATTCTTTAACAAGCCAATTTAATGACACTGTTGGGTTAAAATCTCTAACCAGATTTTGGCGTATGTATGCAGGTAATGCATAAAAATACAATTGTTTAAATTCTGGGCAATTACAATCAGCTGCGTCTTCACACTCACAATAAAATCGTTTGAGACAAGCCAGAAAATCATGAGGGCTCTGATCATCTGCACATTGCATACTGTACAAACTTTTTTTTCTTTGCAAGGACAGATTTAAGAGGGGAAAAGGCTGTATACAGTTCATCCTTTATATCATCCCAACGTTTAACCCCCTCTTCCTCAAGACATTTGAAAAATCCAAAATGCTTAATGGCAAAAGTCCAAGGTAAATAACGTATCTTAGAACTATTATCTGTCACCTCCAACAACTCCAGAGTACGTTCAAATAAATCTATATGATCAACAATTGATGTTTTACTACATTCATCAAATGGTTGAATAGTTTCCTTAAGAAACTTTATGATTTTCACATCATTATGTCTAACGTTCAATTGTTTTTCTTGTTTCCTTTTATTTGGCATTGTTTTATAATCAATACTTTCAGCACCGTCAGAAAATTCCTGTGCCTCTCCCGATTCTGACACATCACAGTCAGAATGTATTAAAGTTTTAATTCTGTGATCCAAATCTTTCTTTTCCTTTGAGGAAAAATCAACATGAGCGGGAGTTGAAAATCTCAGGTTGAACACAGAGCTCAGATTGACCTTCCCTGAGTTTCTCCAACTCCTTTTCAGCATACATTACTCGTTTATCAAGAATGCTATTAACATGTGTTAAAGCATCATTTTCACGATTAGAGGATGTCAATCTGTCTTTAAGAGCGCTAACTCTGTATTCAAAGTCATTTATTTTAATCTGCAACTCCCGTTCTGTCTTTTCCTGGCAGCGAACCTTATTTTCGCTTTCAGACAATTTTTTATTCAACATATCCACCTCAGCTGATACAATAGTAAATTCAGCATTCTGTTGGACATATTTGTCAATCCAAAATTCTTGCAAAAGAAACAATATTGGCCATGTACTATATATCAATTTATTTATCTCATTAGCATTAGCATTTGCCAATTCTAACAATTTTGCCATATAACCATCAGGGTTATCACACAAAATATATTTTGGGTCACGGATCATTGACTTCAAACCCAGATACCAATTATCAAAAGAAATCCTTTGATTTAACTTTACGAAAAAGTTGATGTAAAACTCTATTTCGCACAACTTCCGCTGTATCAGTATCAGATATAGATTTAGAATTACCCAAAAGGG
Source organism: Bombina bombina (assembly GCF_027579735.1). Taxonomy (NCBI): domain Eukaryota; kingdom Metazoa; phylum Chordata; class Amphibia; order Anura; family Bombinatoridae; genus Bombina; species Bombina bombina. The sequence goes on from NC_069499.1 coordinate 445,543,178, forward strand.
ACTCCTGACAAGAAACCCCCAAACACAGACATTTTTTTTTTTTTTTTAATCAAATGCTCAAATAACCCACTGTATCTTTAACTGCAAAATACTTTTTTCCTATCCGGGACAACAGCCAAAATCTTATCTCTTCTCAAAGCAACACAAGGACAGCAAAACAAACTCAAGTCTGCTTTTCACTTAAAGGAGAAATACAATTGCAAGAAAATACGTAATTAATACTAATTATTTCCACAAGAAAACAGCAATATCGGCAATCAATAAACTATTTCAACTCTCTGCTAGTGCCTCCAAAATGTTATGAATATTACCTTTATCTATAAAGTATATCATGTGAAATGGTGCAATTTTAAATGACACATTTTTCTATAAGTTATGAGAGGTAATAAACAAATCTGAATCCTTTTAGTTGCTATCAGTCTATTAATTATACCGACACCAGATGAATAATAAAAATTAGCTTTATTATTATTTATTTGTTATTAATAATTAGCATTTAATAGAAACTTAAGCAATCAAAATATTACAGAGATGTAAACTACAGTTCTATAATAATCACTAACGCGATAACATAACTTCAAATAGCAAGGAAAACAGAATAATACAGAGATTAAACTATAAAGATGATTAAGTCATATTTTCAAAATAACACAAACATTGGCATGAAGATAGGAACCAAATATTTCATTATAACCCTCTAAGGTATTTGCGGAGAATCAGGTAGATTAATAATTATGACAAACCGTCAGATGATAATCTATCCTAATTCCTGATTCACCCGGTGTTATTGTCGACAAATAAGACCAGGTGGTAGGAATTTTTATAAAGAAAACACAAAGCTATAAAACAATTAATTAATTTACCTGATTAAATATGAAAAGGCATTTTACATAAATGTTAAATGTAAATCTTAGTGATATTAACATCTAAAGTGACTTTCTTTCATACATCACCAAAGTAAATAAATTCCCCCTTTTTCAGACAGGAATCAAACTGCCAGGTCGTAGATCTGTCCCAATAGGCTAAACTCGTCTCAGCAGTTATAATCCAATAATCTCGGACCTCTGTAGTTGATTAGTAAATTACCAACTCCATAAATTATGTGACCAGTTCAAAAGCCCAGGAAAAACGACCCCCTCCCCTTGGGCTAGACCCTATATATTCCCATTCTCTCATCTAGGAAGAGTCATTAATTATAATATTTTAATCATTGATTAACATAAAATTAATTAGATGAAATATTATTGTTTTAACAGTAGATGGCTCTCGCATATAGGGTAAAAATATTGGAAAAACACTTATTATATTTATGTTTACCCCAACATTCCTAAACTACAATCAAGGTTATAAACTGCACTTATTTACAGAAATAAGCGACTAGCTGGGGCCTAAGCAAGTAAACTACCTTGAATAATGAAAAACATATTGATATGAAACTTCTCAGTCAGCAAGACTGAGGAAAACAAAATTCAATGTAATAATAGCTGAGCCCTGGTTAAGCTTAAAACAAGAAAACAACATGGAGTCTGTTCTGTCATGAAAAATTCATGACAATATATATATATATATTTATTGTGCAAAAGTTTTAGACAGGTGTGAAAAAATACTTTAGAACTGCTTTCAATAATAATAGTTTATTTTTTCATCAATTAACATAATGCAAAGTAAGTGAACAGAAGAAAAATCTAAAAATAGTCGCCTAGATTACGAGTTTTGCGTTAGAGGCTGTGTGGTGCTAACGAGCAGTTTATGCTCACTTACAGACAGCGCTGGTATTACAGGTTTTTACAAACCAGACAAGAAGTGAGCGTTGAGCAAAATTTTGCTCATTACCGCACTCCAATACCAGTGCTGCTTACGTTAGCGGTGAGCTGGTTGTGCGTGCTTGTGCACAATTTCCCCATAGGAATCAACGGGGAGAGCCGGCTGAAAAAAAAAGTCTAACACCTGCAAAAAAGCAGCGTAAAACTCCTTAACGCAGCCCCATTGATTCCTATGGGGAAATAAAATTTATGTTTACACCTAACACCCTAACATGAACCCGAGTCTAAACACCCCTAATCTTACACTTATTAACCCCTAATCTGCCGACCTCGACATCGCCGACACCTACATTATAACTATTAACCCCTAATCTGCCGCTCCAGACACCGCCGCCACCTACATTATACTTATGAACCCCTTCTGCCGGCCCTAAAATCGCCGCCACCTACCTACATTTATTAACCCCTAATCTGCCGTCCCCAACGTTGCTGCCACTATAACCCTAACCCCCCGTAACTTAAATATAATTTAAATAAATCTAAATAAAATTCCTATCATTAACTAAATTATTCCTATTTAAAACTAAATACCTGTAAAATAAACCCTAAGATAGCTACAATATAACTAATAGTTACATTGTATATATCTTAGGGTTTATTTTTATTTTTAAGGCAAGTTTGGATTTATTTTAACTAGGTAGAATAGTTATTACATAGTTATTAACTATTTAATAACTACCTAGCTAAAAAAGACAAATTTACCTGTAAAATAAAACCTAACCTAAGTTACACTAACACCTAACACTACACTATAATTAAATTAATTCCCTAAATTAAATACAATTAAATAAAATTAGCTAAAGTACAAAAAAAACACTAAATTACAGAAAATAATAAACAAATTACAAGATTTTTAAACTAATTACAACTAATCTAATCCCCCTAACAAAATAAAAAAGCCCCCCCCCCAAATAAAAAAAAACCTACCCTACACTAAATTACAAATAGCCCTTAAAAGGGCCTTTTGCGGGGCATTGCCCCAAAGTAATAAGCTCTTTTACCTATAAAAAAAATTTACAAATCCCCCCCCAACATTAAAACCCACCACCCACAGAACCAACCCTACTCTAAAACACACCCAATACCCCCTTAAAAAAACCTAACACTATCCCCTTGAAGATCACCTTACCAGGAGAAGTCTTCATCCAACCGGGCCGAAGTCCTCAACAAAGCCGGGAGAAGTCTTCATCCAAGCGGGGCGAAGTGGTCCTCCAGACGGGCAGAAGTCTTCATCCAGACGGCATCTTCTATCTTCATCCATCCGGCGTGGAGCGGGTCCATCTTCAAGACATCCGATGTGGAGCATCCTCTTCCTTCCGACGGCTAACACTGAATGAATGTTCCTTTAAATGACGTCATCCAAGATGGCGTCCCTTAGATTCCAATTGGCTGATAGAATTCTATCAGCCAATAGGAATTAAGGTAGAAAAAATCCTATTGGCTGATGCAATCAGCCAATAGGATTGATGTTCAATCCTATTGGCTGATCCAATAAGCCAATAGGATTGAGCTGGCATTCTATTAGCTGATTGGAACAGCCAATAGAATACCAGCTCAATCCAATTGGCTGATTGCATCAGCCAATAGGATTTTTTCTACCTTAATTCCGATTGGCTGATAGAATTCTATCAGCCAATCGGAATTGAAGGGACGCCATCTTGGACGACGTCATTTAAAGGAACCTTCCATCAGTGTTAGCCGTCGGAAGGAAGAGGATGCTCCACGTCAGATGTCTTGAAGACGGACCCGCTCCGTGCCGGATGGATGAAGATAGAAAATGCTGTCTGGATGAAGACTTCTGCCCGTCTGGAGGACCACTTCGCCCGGCTTGGATGAAGCCTTCTCCCGGCTTCGTTGAGGACTTCGGCCCGGTTGGATGAAGACTTCTCCCGGTAAGGTGATCTTCAAGGGGTTAGGGTTAGGTTTTTTTAAGGGGGTATTGGGTGGGTTTTAGAGTAGGGTTGGTTGTGTGGGTGGTGGGTTTTAATGTTGGGGGGGATTTGTAATTTTTTTTACAGGTAAAAGAGCTGATTACTTTGGGGCTATGCCTGGCAAAAGGCCCTTTTAAGGGCTATTTGTAATTTAGTGTAGGGTAGGGCTTTTTTTTATTTTGGGGGGACTTTTTTATTTTGTTAGGGGGATTAGATTAGGTGTAATTAGTTTAAAAATCTTGTAATTTGTTTATTATTTTCTGTAATTTAGTGGGGGGGGTTGTACTTTAGATAATTTTATTTAATTGTATTTAATTTAGGGAATTAATTTAATTATAGTGTAGTGTTAGGTATTAGTGTAACTTAGGTTAGGTTTTATTTTACATGTAAATTTGTCTTTATTTTAGCTAGGTAGTTATTAAATAGTTAATAACTATTTAATAACTATTCTACCTAATTAAAATAAATCCAAACTTGCCTGAAAAATAAAAATAAACCCTAAGATAGCTACAATGTAACTATTAGTTATATTGTAGCTAGCTTAGGGTTTATTTTATAGGTAAGTATTTAGTTTTAAATAGGAATAATTTAGTTAATAATAGTAATTTTTATTTAGATTTCTTTTAATTATATTTAAGTTAGAAGGGGTTAGGGTTAGACTTAGATTTAGGGGTTAATAACTTTAGTATAGTGGCGGCAACGTTGGGGGTGGCAGATTAGGGGTTAATAAATGTAGGTAGGTGTCGGCGATGTTAGGGACGGCAGATTAGGGGTTAATATTTAACTAGTGTTTGCAAGGCAGGAGTGCGGCGGTTTAGGGGTTAATATATTTATTATAGTGGTGGCGATGTCCGGTTCGGCAGATTAGGGTTAAAAATTGTATTTTAGTGTTTGCGATGCAGGAGGGCCTCGGTTTAGGGGTTAATAGATAGTTTATGGGTGTTAGTGTACTTTTTAGCACTTTAGTTAAGAGTTTTATGCTACGGCTTTGTAGTGTAAAACTCTTAAATACTGACTTTAAAATGCGGCACCAGTGTTGACAGGAGAGGGTCTACCGCTCACTTTTTGGCAGACTCGTAATACCGGCACTATGCAAGTCCCATTGAAAAAAGAGGATACGCAATTTACGTAAGTGGATTTGCGGTATTTTACAAGTCTGGCCAAAAACGTGAGTGGTACACCTGTACCTGCAAGATTCGTAATACCAGCGGGTGTTAAAAAGCAGAGTTAGGACCACTTAACGCTGCTTTTTAAGCCTAATGCACAACTCGTAATCTAGCCGAGTATTTGGTGTTATTACCCTTTGCCTTCAAAACAGTATACATTTTTCTTGAGCAAAGTATGTTTCCCGATATGGTGTACAAGGGCTTCTAATGAAGCACAAAAAACAGGCAAGATTGAGGAACATACACATAGTGGTCAGCCAAGGAAACCTTTTGCAAGCAGATGACACATCATGCTTACTTCCCTTCTCAATTGGAAGATGTCCAGCAGTGCCATCAGCTCAAAATTGGCAGAAACCAGTGGGACCCTGGTACACCCATCTACTGTCCGGAGAAGTCTGGTCTGAATACTTGTGGCCAAAACTCTATCCTTCTGATGTGGAAACAAGGCCAAATGACTCAACTACGCAAGAAAAGACAGGAGCTGGGTTGCAGAAAATGGCAGCAGGTGCTCTGGACTAATGAGACAAAATTTTAAATATTTGGCTGTAGTAAAAGGCAGTTTGTTTGCCGAAGGGCTGGAAAGCGGTACAAGAATAAGTGTCTGCAGGCAACAGTGAAGCACACGGGGTGGTTCCTTGCAAGTTTGGAGCTGCTATTCTGCAAATGGAATTAGGGATTGGCTCAGAATTTAATGATCTCCTCAATGATCTCCTCAATGCTAAGAAGTACAGGCAGATACTTGTCCATCCTGCAATATCATCGGAGAGGCATATGATTGAAGCATTGCAACTCCAAGCATACAACCAAAGTCATTAAAAACAATCTTTAGCATAAAGAAGAACAAGGAGTTTGGGAGTGATGGTTTGGCCCCCATAGGGCCCTGATCTAAGCATCATCAGGTCTGTCTGGAATTACATGATAAGACAGAAGCAACTGAGGTTGCCTAAATCAACAGATGACCTGTGGTTAGTTCCCCAGGATGTTTGAAACAACCTACCTTCCAAGTTCCTTATAAAACTGTTTGCAAGTGTCTTTAGCTGAATTGATGCTGTTTTGAAGGCAAAAGATGGTCGCACCAAAAATTGATTTTTTATTTTTCTTCTCTTTACTCACTATGCATTTTATTAATTGATAAAAAATAAACTTTTAACATTCTTATATACACACACATGCATACATACAGAGCTTTTCTCTGGCTCCACTGTGTTACAGAAAATGTACACAGTGTAGCCAATGCACAGTGCTTTTTTGAAGAGAACAGCCTGATGTGGAACAGCACTGCAAAGCTAAAGCGCCAACAGTTCCTGCATACGTGCTGCATTTTCTCTATGATGTGTTTAATATTAATTAAATAAGAAATAATACTAAAATGTATGATCCCTATAACACAAACCTTACTCAATCTTAATAATAAAATAATGAAATACTATAATCTCTCATACTTAAAGGGACATGAAACCCAAAATTTTTCTTTCATGATTCAAATAGAGAATACATTTTTAAACAACTTTCTAATTTACTTCTATTATCTAAAAAAAAAAAAAATTCAATAATGTAATTTAGTAAAAAAAAAGCTTTTCAGTTTAAAATATTTTGTCTGTTTCTATTTATATACCCATTTAGCAGAAGGTAACTGGTAATAACCATTTATTCTATATAAGACATTCATAACAAATCAAAAAGGTATTTTATATTATTTTTTCTCAAATTTTAAAAAAAACATAATTATTTAAAAATATAATATAGAATCAATTCATCTTCAAAGTTAGCTTTAAATTGTATGAAGATTTTCTTAGCAAATAAAAATTATGAATTATTAGAATGAGCATGTCAACAATTCAATTTTGTTGCTATATTTCTAAATATAAGTGTGTGTGTATCTATCTATCTATCTATCTATCTATCTATCTATCTATCTATCTATCTATCTATCTATATATATATATATATATATTTATATATATATATAAATAAATAAATATATATATATATATATATATATATATATATATATATATACGGGCTACCTGAGTATTGTTGCTGACCATGTCCATCCCTTTATGACTACAGTGTACCCATCTTCTGATGGCTACTTCCAACAGGATAATGCACCATGTCACAAAGCTCAAATCATCTCAAACTAGTTTCTTGAACATGACAATGAGTTCACTGTACTCCAATGGCCTCCACAGTCACCAGATCTCAATCCAATAGAGCGCCTTTGGGATGTGGTGGAACGGGAGATTCACAACATGGATGTGCAGCCGACAAATCTGTAGCAACTGCGTGATGCTATCATGTCAATATGGACCAAAATATCTAAAGAATTTTTCCAACACCTTGTTAAATCTATGCCACAAAGAATTAAGGCAGTTCTGAAGACAAAAGGGGGTCCAACTCGGTACTAGCAAGGTGTTCTTAATAAGGTGGCCGGTGAGTGTATAATGTACAGGCATATATTACAAAATAATGACTCTTGGTTGTCTAGTGGAGGTGCATTACCCCATCATAAGTCCCTCCAGTTGGGAAAAAATGGAGGCAAATATGAGATAAAATTGCTGGGGAGAGTAGGTCTGTGGTTGGGAGGTAGATTTTCTCAGTGCCTAAAGCAGCACATAACCAAATACGTCATTGTTATATAGTGTTAGTTAAAGGGACAGTCTACACCAGAATTGTTATTGTTTTAAAAGATAGATAATCCCTTTATTACCCATTCCCTAGTTTTGCACAACCACCACTGTTATATTAATATACTTTTTACCTCTCTGATTATCTTGTATCTAAGCATCTGCAAACTGCCCCCTTATTTCAGTTCTTTTGACAGACTTGCAGTTTAGACAATCAGTGCTGGCTCCTAGGTAACTCCATGGGCGCAATTTTATCTCTATGGCACACATGAACCAACACCCTCTTGTGGTGTAAAAATGCCATGAGAGAAGAGGCGGCCTTCAAGGGCTTAGAAATTAGTATATGTACCTCCTATGTTTAGCTTTCAACTAAGAATACCAAAAGAAAAAAGAAAAATTGGTGATAAAAGTACATTTGAAAATTGTTTAAAATTACATGCCCTATCTAAAACCATGAAAGTTTTTTTTTGGACTAGACTGTCCCTTTAACTTGAGTAATGCATTAGTGACTGATCAGAAAATGTAATTGTTGCAACTTGACCAGTTCTGGTTTCACTTCTGCTAGCAATAGAAATCTATTTTACTACCTGTATTGATTAATTGGTATGAATTCCCACTGGGACAATGTAATCTGGTTTGGATATGAATGCAAATTGCATTAGTATGAAGACAATACTGTACTGTCAATACTCAACGATAACACCACCAGCTTGGAAGACTAGGCTATAGTATGATGATTAGTTATATTGTTCTATTCTTTACAAAAAAGTGTTAGTAGAAATTGCCCATGGGAAGTGAAAAACCATTAAAGGGACATAATACTCATATGCTAAATCACTTGAAACTGATGCAGTATAACTGTAAAAAGCTGACAGGAAAATATCACCTGAGAATCTCTATGTAAAAAAGGAAGATATTTTACCTCACAATTTCCTCAGCTCAGCAGAGTAAGTTCTGTGTAAAAAGTTATACTTAGCTGCTCCCCAACTGCAGGTAAAAAAATTAAAAAAAATTAATAAATGAACAGCAGCCAATCAGCATCAGCAGTGCTGAGGTCATGAACTTTTACTGTGATCTCATGAGATTTGACTTTACTCTCATGAGATTTCATTGTAAACTTCCTTTACCTGATTGGTGAAATAAGATGAGAGTGCACGATGCTCATCCCTTCAGATGTCCCAGGACAGACACACTAAAATGCTGCTTAGAAATCCTTTACAATGGGAGGTGGCTACTGAGGAACTTTTGAGGTAAAATATCTTTCTTTTTTACATAGAGATGTTCAGGAGATATTTTCTAGTCAGCTTTTTACAGCTATGCTGCATCACTTTCAAGTGTTTAAACATTTGGGTATTATGGCCCTTTAAATAGAGTCAGTAAATAAAGAAAAAAAAATTACGACTCTGACCATGTATATTTATTTCCTGAATGTCTTAAAGGGACAGTCTAGGCCAAAATAAACTTTCATGATTCAGATAGAGCATGTAATTTTAAACAATTTTCCAATTTACTTTTATCACCAATTTCGCTTTGTTCTCTTGGTATTCTTAGCTGAAAGCTTAACCTAGGAGGTTCATATGCTAATTTCTTAGACCTTGAAGGCCACCTCTTTTCAGATTGCATTTTAACAGTTTTTCACCACTAGAGGGTGTTAGTTCACGTATTTCATATAGATAACACTGTGCTCGTGCACGTGAAGTTATCTGGGAGCAGGCACTGATTGGCTAGACTGCAAGTCTGTCAAAAGAACTGAAATAAAGGGGCAGTTTGCAGAGGCTTAGATACAAGATAATCACAGAGGTTAAAAGTATATTATTATAACTGTGTTGGTTATGCAAAACTGGGGAATGGGTAATAAAGGGATTATCTATCTTTTAAAACAATAAAAATTCTGGTGTAGACTGTCCCTTTAATAAGCATATGTGGCCTTGGTCTCAGCTCAGTATCAGTATCAACCCTGCAGTGCTGTGTGTTCAACCCCTGCAATGGGGTAAACACACAGTAGAAATACTGCTCAGGAGTTAAACACACAGTGCTGCAGGGTCAATAGTCTTATTGATTTTTTTATTATGGCCCTTTAATTATATTACACATATTTAATAACTGAGTCTTATGTCCACTTTCTTGATAAAGAAACTGTCAGAGCCAAATCCCATCCCATTCATCTGTGAAAAGAAAGCACTAAACTAAACCTCTCCAACATAGCACAGTGGAAGGTCCGCCCCTCTCTATGGAATAACATTTTAATATCTAACTTTAGAGACAGGGCTGGTGTGCAAAATCTGGGTTGTTTGTTAAAGGGACACTAAACCCCCAAAAAATGTTTCATGATTCAAGTAGAGAATACAATTTTAAACAATATTCCAATTTACTTCTATTTTCTAATTTGCTTAATTCTTTAGATATGCTTTGTTGAAGAAATAGCAATGCATATGGATGAGCCAATCACACAAGGCCTCTATGTGCAGCAACCAATCAGCAGCTACTGAGCCTATCTAGATATGCTTTTCAGCAATATATATCAAGAGAATGAAGCAAATTAGCTAATAGAAGTAAATTAGAAAGTTGTTTTAAATGGCATGCTCTTTTTAAATCATGAAAGAAAAAATATGGGTTTCATGTTCCTTTAATATATACTGTATAATAAAGAACCTATGTTTGTAGCAAAAAATGGAACATACTGTTAGTCCAAACATTCTGAATACCATTTTAGATCCACACTAAAGTGATATATCTAATATCTCTGCAACTAAAGCACAATGTGGGATTTCTGTTAGGCCTAGGGAGTGATAAAGTTTTAATGAATTGAATAAAGAAATCACTTTTGTTCGTTATGGATGGCTTTTTACATTGCTTGGATATCTCTGTAAAACTACAGTTATTTGCTGAAATTGTTTTGGCTGTTGAATAAAGTGTAAGTTGTTTTGGTAGCTCAAAGAAAAAGCAATAGAAGTCTAAAAACTGCATGATAACAAGGGTGTGAAATAGCTTAGCAGTAAAAGAGTGAGTCATAAATATTTATTATGAAGAAATATTTAAAATTATTTAATACATTTAAAGGGACAGGAAACCCAAAAATTTTCTTTCATGATTTAGGTAGATCATACAATTTTAAACAACTTTACTGTTTACTTCGATTATCAAATTTGCTTCAATCTCTTGCTATAATTTGTTTTGAAGGAGCAGCACTGCACTACTGGTTTCTAACTGAACACATGGGTGAGCCAAAGACAATTAGTATATATATGCAGCCACCAATCAGCAAATAGAACCTAGGTTATTTGCTGCTCTTGAGCTTACCTAGATAAACCTTTCAGCAAAGGATAACAAGAGAAGGAAGCAAATTAAATAATAGACATACATTGGAAAGGTGTTTAAAATCGTATGCTCTGTCTAAATCATGAATGTCTAATTATGACTTTACTGTCCCTTTAAATAAAATGAGTATTTGTAATTTATTTGAATCACATTGATTCATTGGGCCTTCCCAGTAGTCTCTTTGCTTTGTCAAATATTTCAAAGATACAACTGAAGAACATTCTGACCTAGCTTTCTGCCTGATTCCCCACAATTACTGGTCAATTTCATTACAAAAATCTACAAATACTAGCACTGGCTGCTAAGTTACTGTATTTTAGATTCTTATGAACAAAGCAAGCTCCCAACTGCCCCAGATTGAGATTGATGACCCTGTTTTGTTAATGGATGCAGGTTAGCATATACTACCACTTTGCCTTAAAGATGGCTGCAGGAAAAAAAAGGCTACTATATGGCGTTCATGTCTTTCCTTTACATCTAAAGGGGAGGAGAATCCACAGCTTCATTCATTACTTTTGGGAAATAAGAACCTGGCCACCAAGAGAAGGCAAAGGCACCCCAGCCAAAGGCTTAAAAATCTCCCCCACTCCCCTCATCCCCCAGTCATTCTTTGCCTTTCGTCACAGGAGGATGGCAGAGAAGTGCAGAAGATTCGGAGTAGTCTCTTATGGAGGGTAGTACTCTTTGGAATGGGACTCGAGTTTTAAGTAGTCCTGTCAGCCTCTCAGTGAGAGCCTGGATGAAAGTTAGAGTCCGGAGATGCAGGGAGTGTCTTTCTGCGAAACCCTCCTGACTCATATTAACAGCTGCACAAGCAATCAGCGTTGACGAGTTTCGCTGGCTGCTTTCTGCACTCAAGTCCATGTCAGGAGCAATGTTTTTACCTGTCACACTTGAAGGGCCATGTTCCTGTTCCACGGCATTGATTCTGGTAAGATCGTTTCATTTTTTATATACATTATAACAGAAGACAGGGTCACTGTCACGCCGGTCTAGCTGTTGCTAGGGGCACATCGTCTTCTTCCCTGCTCGTTGCCAAGGGCTGTGTCAGGTCCGGATGCGCGTGGCGCTGACGTCATCACTGCACGCTCCTCTCTCTCAGATGCCGGTCTGGATTCCTGTGGCGCGAATCCTGCGCCTATGTAAGTCCCTCAATAACGATCTATCTAAGTATAGGTGTTACTTTATGTGCTCCTGGGTGTGATAGATCATTACTACAGTATTGCCTTAAGGTAGTTTAACCCTGCCTGCCTAACTATTCTGCCTGTTATACCCCTGAATTGCTGGATTGATATACTGCTGCTGAACTCTGCCTGTTTAACCCCTAAATTGCTGGACTGATATACTGCTGCTGAACCCTGCCTATCTGACTACTCTGCTTATCAACCCCTGTTCATCTGGTTTGCCTCTTTGTTGTCGAAGCCAGCCTGCCTGACCACTCTAGTGGTGTGCCCTTGGACTGCTTTACTGTTGCCAAATCCTGCCTGCCTGCCTGACCATTCTAGTGGTGTTTCCTTGGACTGCTCAGCTGTTGCCGCTGGGGACTGTCCTGTCTGTGGTAAGTGCCTCCTTCCTCATCTTACTAACTTTCTCTGCTCTGGGATATTTTCTATCATTCTGGCTCGACGCCGGGATAACAAGACTACTGGCCGAGTTCGGTCTGATAGAGGAGTATCCCACTAGCATTACAGTCACAGTGTGGCGCCTTTTATCTTATGGAATCTAGCGTTAATATTCCTAGTGTGGGGATTATTAAGCAGGGGGGTTTATACATAATATTGTTTATTGTGTTTTTGCCGCGTTATGTGCGAGATGTGGCTCTAGCAATGGTGGAACTTCAGGTTGACTTTTGAGTAGTTGCGTGGCCGATTTTGGTGCACTTTCTCCTTAGTGCAGGGGCGATCCTGCGAGACATCCCTGGTGACCGGGTGTGAGTTCTCACTTCCTCTGTTTATAAGCAGCATAGGAGACGAAGCAGTTTCTGTAGTCTGGGCCATCGGAGGTGGTGAGTGCTCCAGCCATTGGAGTTTAAAGGTGCCTGTTTTGTAAGCTAGTCTAGTCTAGTCCATAATAAAAGCGCAAGCTATGGAGGACTCTGACGCGTTAGAGGGTACTCCCTCTTTAACAACGTCTCATTCCTGTGTTTATTGTGAGGAGGTTCTTGTAGATCAGCCTGCTCAACTATGTTCCACATGCCGTGATAATTTGCGACATCGAAAACTAAAGGGATGTCCAGTACTACTGAGCCATCCACATCTGAGGGCTCCCTGTCCTGGGAGGTGCGTTCCCTGCTTTAATCTCCGAGTGCACATGCAGTGCCCCAGGGTCCAACCATTGCTCCTACGGGAGAGATTAGTTGGATGTCAGATTTTGCGGATCAACTGCAAACGGCGGTATCGAAAGTGATCCATGCCTTACCACGTTCTGCTAAGCGTAGGGCGTATCATGGTGGCCCGGCCCAGGGGTTGTCTTCGCCTATGGAAATATCAGAGGCATTATACGATGACAAGGCCGACTCTTCGGAGGAGGCTCCTTCTGGGTCGGAGTCCATGTCATCTCATCCTCCAGCGGAGGAGCCTGACTTTAGGTTTAGGATGTAGAATTTGCGCTTTTTGCTGAAGCAAGTGCTACTCTGGAGGTTCCGGAAATGAAGCTTCCGGAGCAACCTTCGATTCCTAAGCATGATAAGGTATTCAAGGACAGGGTGGTACCTTAGACCTTCCCGGTTCCTGTTAAGATGTCAAATATTATTAAGAATGAATAGGAACGATTAGGTTCTTCCTTTTCCCCTTCTTCTTCCTTTAAGAAACTGTTCCCCATTCCGGACAGCTTGAGCTGTGGGGGACTGTCCCTAAGGTGGATGGTGCCATCTCTATGCTCGTGAAGCAGATGACTATTCCTCTAGAGGATAGTTGAGGATAGTTGTTTAAGGAACCCATGGATAAAAAGTTGGAAAACATGTTAAGGAAAATGTTTCAACACACTGGATTTGTTTTTCCACCGGGAGCGGCTGTAGCCGCGGTTTCCGGAGCTGCGACATATTGGTGTGAATCCCTGTGTGATATGGTCGAGAGAGAGACTTCCATCGATGAGATACAGGATAAGATTAAGGCGTTGAAGGTCGCCAATTCTTTAATTTGTGACGCCAATATGCAAATTATTCGCCTGAACGCAAAGGTTTCAGGATTCTCCGTTTTAGCTCGCAGTGCTCTGTGGCTAAAGCCTTGTTCTGCGGACATGACCTCTAAGTCAAGGCTGTTGTCACTGCCTTTTCAAGGAAAGATTCTGTTTGGTCCAGGTTTGGATTCAATCATATTCACTGTTACGGGAGGCAAGGGAACTTTCCTACTGCAGGATAAAAAGGCGAAGCCAAAAGGATCTACCTTTCGTACCTTTCGTCCCTTTCGTGCGGACAAGGCCCAGTGCCAGCAGCCCGCAGTGAAAGCGGATCAGTCTAAGGGAACTTGGAATCCTGCTCAGTCTTGGAACAAGTCCAAGCAGAACAAGAAGCCCACCGAGACTAAATTGGCATGAAGGGGCGGCCCCCAACCGGTCTCCGGACCAAGTAGGGGGCAGATTGTCTCTCTTCTCTGAAGCCTGGTTGCAGGACGTTCAGGAGCCTTGGGTTCTGGAGATTGTCGCCCAGGGTTACAGGATAGGGTTCAGGTCCCATCCGCCAAAGAGCAGATTCCTCCTGTCAAATCAGTCTTCAAGACCAGAAAAGAGAGAGGCCTTTCTAGATTGTGTGACGGATCTCTCCTCTAAAGGTGTTATCATACCAGTACCCCAAGCAGAAAGGGGTCTAGGGTACTATTCAAATCTCTTTTTGGTTCCAAAGCAGGAGGGCACGTTCCACTCGATTCTGGACCTAAAGTGTTTAAACAAATTTCTGGCTGTTCCATCAGTCAAAATGGAAATGATCAGATCTATTCTGCCCCTAGTTCAAGAGAGTCAGTTCATGACGAAAATAGACTTGAAGGATGCTTACCTTCATGTTTCAATTCACAGGGATTGCTTTAAGTTCCTAAGATTTGCGTTTCTGGACCAACACTTCCAGTTTGTGGCCCTTCCCTTCAGCCTGGCGATGGCCCAGAGAGTCTTCACGAAGGTTCTGGGGGGTGTTTCTTGTAATGGCCAGATCAAGGGCATTGCTGTGGTGCCCTATTTGGACAACATCCTAGTCCAGGTGCCGTCGTTCAGCCTCGCAGAGGATCATTCAAGAGCTCTTCTTTTATTGCTCCAATCTCACAGTTGGAAGATCAACTCTGGAAAGAGTACCCTGGTTCCCAGCATCAGGGTGGAGTTCCTGGGCATGATAATAGACTCTATGTCCATGAAAAAATTTCTCACAGTTTAACGACGCAGGAGGATTGCGTCCACCTGTCTTGCCCTTCAGTCTTACTCAAGCCCTTCGGTGGCTCAGTGTATGGCGATGATCGGTCTCATGGTTTCCAGTTTCCAACATAGACATCATCCCTTTCGCCAGGTTCCATCTCAGACCTCTTCAAATATGCATGTTGAGACAGTGGAACGGCGATCATTCAGATCTATCACAGCGGATATATCCATGGATGCTCGGACCAGGGACTCCCTATCTTGGTGGATCCGTCCGGAGCATCTGTCCCTGGGGACTTCCTTACTCAGACCACCCTGGGAGATTGTGACCACGGATGCGAGTCTGGCAGGATGGGGAGCTGTTTGGGGTGCCAGATTGACACAAGGAAAATGGACCTCCCGATAAATATTCTGGAAATTTGAGCAATCTACAATGCTCTGAGGGTGTGCCTTCTCTGGGGTCATTCAGTTTCATCAGATTCCAGACCGACAACATCACTTCGGTGGCTTACATCAACCACCAGGGGGGAACAAGGAGCTCCCTAGCAATGAGGGAGGTGTCTCTGATTTTGGAGTGGGCGGAGTCCCACAGCTGCTCGATCTGTGATTCACATTCCTCTCATGGCATCCAGACTCAATTGCAAGCTACCCCGATATGGGTCGAGGTCGAGGGATCCCCAGGCAGAGCTGATAGATGCCTTAGTGGTGCCTTGGGAATTCAGCCTAGCTTACATTTTTCCACCATTACCACTTCTACCTCGTGTAGTGGCACGCATCAAGCAGGAGCAAGCTTTGGCCATTCTGATTGCTCCTTCATGGCCGCGGAGGGTGTGGTTTGCAGATCTCGTGGGAATGTCATCCTCTACGCCATGGAGGTTACCCTGTCGCAGGGATCTGCTGGAACAGGGTCCCTTTCAACAGTGTGGATATTGAACGCTTAGTCTTTGCCAAGAGGGGTTTTTCTGAAAGTGTGATTGAAACTCTAGTGCAGGCAAGAAAGCCAGTCACTCGTCGCATCTACAATAAGGTGTGGAGGACTTACTTGTCCTGGTGTGAGAAACACGGATATCCTTGGCATAAGGTGAAGGTATCCAGGATTTTGTCTTTTCTCCAAGAGGGTTTGGAGAAGGGTCTTGCCGCCAGTTCCTTAAAGGGACAGATTTCGGCTTTATCAGTCTTGTTGCACAAGAGACTCGCTGAGCTTCCTGGCATTCAATATTTTGTTCTGGCTCTGTCTAAAATCAGACCTGTCTTTAGGCAGTCTGCTCCCCCATGGAGCTTAAACTTGGTCCTTGTCAGGGTTTTTGCCCTGCTTTGTTTGCCATGTGCTGCTGGCACCCATTTTACTCACCTCTCTTTCTGAGTCTGGTGCAGAGTGTGTGATGCTGCTCATTTCCTGCACTCCCTCTTTTGGCCAGACTGGTGTACATCATCACTTATTATTTAAAGGGCCTATGTTCAGTATGCTTTGCCCTTGCATTGTCTCAGACCTGTATGTAAGTTCCAGTTCCTGTGTATTACCTGGCTGTCTGATGTCCCTCCTGGTTCCTGATCTTGTTCTGCTTTTTTCCTTGTTGCTGATTCCTGCTCGTCTGACTACTCGCTTTGGCTCCTGACTCGGCTCGTCTGACTATCAGCTCTGGCTTTGACTCATGGCTTGTTGTTTGACTTGTGGACTTTTTATAATTTTTTGTTATTAATGAAGGTGTGATTATTTTTGCACTTCTCGTCTCAGTCTGATTCTTGGCACCCTGACAGTCCTTTGAGCCTATGCATTCTATCGACATTAAGATTCTGTCCTGGAAGGTTCTCTTTCTGTTGGCCATTGCATCGGCACACAGAGTATCTGAACTGGCTGCCTTGCAATTCGAGCCTCCTTATCTGGTCTTCCATGTGGATAAGGCTGTTCTTTGCACCAGTCTGGGGTTTCTTCCCAAAATGGTGTCTTACTGTAACATCAATCAGGAAATAATTGTTCCTTCTTTGTGTCCTAACCCTTCTTCTTCTAAGGAGAGGTTACTTCATAATCTGGATGTGGTTCGGGCCTTAAAGTTCTATCGACAGTCCCCATCTCTTTTTGTGGTGTATTCCGGGAAGCGCAAGGGGCAGAGTGCCTCTTCTACTTCTTTGTTCTTTTGGTTGAGGAGCTTGATTTGCTTGGCCTATGAGTCAGCGGGACATAAGCCTCCTCAGAGGATCACGGCTCATTCAACTAGTGCCAGGGTGCCAGGAATCAGACTGAGACGAGAAGTGCAAAAATAATCACACCTTTATTAATAGCAAAAAATAATAAAAAGTCCACAAGTCAAATAACAAGCCAGGATCCAAACCAGAGCTGGTAGTCAGACGAGCCAAGTCAGGAGTCAAATTGAATAGTCAGACAAGCCTAGTCAGGAGCCAAAGCGAGTAGTCAGATGAGCCGGAATCAGGAACAAGCCAGGGATCAGGAACCAGGAAGGACGTCAGACAGCCAGGTAATACACAGGAACTCTCACAAACAGGTCTGAGACAACGCAAGGGCAAAGCATACAGAACAGAGGCCCTTTAAATAAGTGATGACATCACAATTCTGAGACTGCTACCTGTCTCACACGGATGATGTACAGCAGTCTGACCATAAAAGGGCGTGCAGGAAAGGAGCAGCATCACACACTATGCCCCAGAGTCAGCAAGAGAGGTGAGTAAAATGGTTGCCAGCATCACATGGCAAACAAAGCAGGGAAAAAACCCTTACAGTACCCTCCCCTCAACGACCCCTCCCCCACGGGAGGACAAAAGGCTTATTGGGGAAACGGGCATGGAAGGCACGGAGGAGGGCGGGAGCATGAACATCAGAGGAGGGAACCCATGAACGCTCCTCCGCATCATAGCCCCTCCAATGAACCAATTATTGTACGCAGCCCCTGGACATACAAGAGTCAATAATGCTGCTGACCTCATATTCTTCATGGTTGTCAACAAAGATAGGACGGGGACAAGGAAACACAGTTGTAAACCGATTACAAACCAATGGTTTCAAGAGAGAGACATGAAAAACATTGGAGGTGCGCATTGCAGGAGGATGGTCAAGAGCGTAGGCCACAGGATTGACCCGTCGGAGTATTCGAAAAGGACCAACATAATGGGGAGCCAGTTTATTGGAAGGCACACGAAGGTTCAAGTTGCGGAAGGACAGCCAAACCCTCTCACCAACCTGGTAGGAAGGCGCGGGCAGATGCCTAAGATCAGCCTGGAACTTTTAGCTCTGCATAGAACGATGAAGGCAATCATGAATCTGCACCCACGTGGAACTTAGTTGCCAGAGATGCTCCTCCAAAGCCGGAATACCCTGAGACATGAATGAATCGGGCAACAAGGGTGGTTGAAACCCCATAATTCGTCATGAACGGATATAACTTGGAGGAAGCATTAATAGCACTATTACGAGCAAACTCTGCCCAAGGTAACAGTTCAGACCAATTATTGTGGTGATCTGAGACATAGCAACAGAGGAACTGTTCCAGAGCTTGATTAGACCGTTCCGCAGCCCCATTGGATTGAGGGTGATATGCCGAGGAGAAGGAAAGCTGGATCCCCATTTGAGCACAAAAGGAATGCCAAAATCTGGAGACAAACTGGCTACCCCGGTCCGACACTATCTCCTTGGGTAACCCATGTAAACGGAAGACCTTCCGGGCAAAAATTGAAGCAAGCTCCTGAGCGGTAGGCAGCTTCTTCAAGAGAAGCAATGTGACATTTTAGAAAAATGGTCAACCACCATAAGGATAACAGTATTGCCATTGGAAACAGGGAGCTCGACAATGAAGTCCATGGAGAGATGTGTCCAAGGACGCTCACCATTAGCAATAGGTTGAAGAAGACCCACAGGAAGACGTTGAGGAGTCTTATTCTGTGCACAAACTGAGCAGGAGGCAACATATGCAGCAACATCAGAACGAAGACCTGGCCACCAGAATTGTCGAGTGACAGACCAAATCATTTGGTTCTTGCCTGGGTGACCTGCGGCTTTAGGATAGTGGTAAGTTTGCAAAAGTTTAGTTTGAAGATTCTCAGGAACAAAACACTTACCACTAGGTTTCTCAGGAGGTGCATTAATTTGTGCAGCCAGGATCTCCTCCATCAAGGGAGAAGTCAAATTAGTACGTATGGTAGCCAAAATATGGTCAGGAGGTATAACTGGAGTAGGTACAGACTCATCATTGGACAGAGGCGAAAATTGTTGAGAGAGGGCATCAGCCCTAACATTCTTACTACCAGGCAGGTAGGAGACCACATAATTAAACCAAGACAAAAATAGCGCCCATCTGGCCTATGTAGATAAGTTAAATTCTTCTGGTCAGTAAGAATGAGCACTGGTACGCTAGTACCCTCGAGAAGATGCCTCCATTCTTTGAGTGCCAAAATTATGGCCAGTAATTCCCTGTCGCCAAATTCATCATTGCACTCCGCTGGAGACAATTTCTTAGAGAAGAAACCGCACAGATGCAAGGAACCGTCAGGCATAGGACATTGAGACAAGAGGGCACCCACTCCAGTCTCAGATGCATCGACCTCAAGAACGAAAGGCAGGGCAGGGTTAGGATGAGCCAGAACTGGAGCAGCAGGAAGGGCAGTTTTAAGACTATCAAAGGCCTTAATGGCAGTAGGTGACCAATGGAGTGGATCATTCTCTTTACGGGTCATGTCTGTGATAGGTTTGACCAAGGTTTTACTACTTTCTATAGTAATTGTCGAACCCCAAAAAACATAGACCGAAGACCAACTGGGCGAGGCCACTGCAGGACTGCAGACAACTTGTCAGGATCCATGGAGAACCCTGCAACGGAGATAACATAACCTAGGAAGGTTACTTGAGTCTGATGGAACTCACATTTCTCAAGTTTACAAAACAGGCCGTTCTCACATAGTCTCTGAAGAACCCATGTAACATCAGAACAATGAGCTTCAAGCGTGGGTGAGTGTATGAGTATGTCGTCTAAATACACCACAACACACTGTTGCAATATATCTCGTAGTACATCATTAATAAATTCCTGGAAATGATTGTAGGTAAAGGTGGATTATTAGCACCATCAGGATTCATGGCCCTTGCTTAATGTCAGGGTGCCAGGAATCAGACTGTGTAATGATACGTGTTATGTAGTAGAACAAATGGTGTGTGAAGTTCTGGTACCTAGTATCCACTATTGTAGGACCACTCAGCCTAACACCAAACCTTGGATTCACACAGATCTAACTTATAGGAATCCGGTTTTGCTCATTGAACTGAGGGTCACTACTGCAGGGTACAGAGTGAAAACGGAGCTGTCACGCAACCAAATGAATGATAGAGATGTACCTAATGATAGATAGGACTATGTGACAAGGTTACAATTAAATGTAAGTATGATAGAAGATGCTGCAATATAAGGTAGGCAGGGTATATATATGATAGACTTACACACTCAATATGTAATACTAAAGTACAGCATGGCAAAGTATATAGAGCCTAAGAAATATGTCATTAGTCAAACTAAATGTATTCAGGGATAATGAAAAAGAGAGAAGTTTGGTTAATAGCCCACAAGCACAGAATGAGATTGTTGGAGCTTATACCAAAACAGAGTACAAAGATAGTCAATGAAATCACAGTATGTAACTGAAATACTTGAGGAGATGGCAGTAAACAGATAGTTAATTTGGAATATGCAGATATTATTAGTTATGGAAGTCTGGTGAGATAATGAGCAAATACAGTCAATATGGTTAGATGAATTGAAGCAACAAGCGTGTCAATGAATTCAAAGATCCACATAAGCATGCAATGAGTTATGGCAGGTAATGATGTTATTCACAAATGGAGGTAGCAAGCAGTCAATAAGCGTAATGGTAATGAAATAGTAAATATGAAAGTCAATGTAATATCCAGCAAAGTTAGAAAGTGAATACAGACCAAATCCAAGTTGTACTTCAGGAACAGCGTGGGAGCAAATGTGGTTAATACTGTTACCCTTGAAGGAGAGAGTGAGAGAGGCTCGGTACACGCGCTGCAGGAACGCTGAGATGACGGGTGTGACGTCACACACACCCGGAGTAGCGAAAGTAAGAATACTGCAGCTAAACTTTTGGTTCCGGTTTGAATGTGGTATCTGCAGGAGACGTTTTAGTTGTTCAGGTAGAGAGAAGCTGAGTTGGTAGTGCTCAGCAGAGTTTCACTGGAGTAGGTAAATAATCCCCTTATTCAGAGGAAAGGGCTAGGTTTCTCTGGCAGCAGTCACGTATAGTAACAAAAGCAAATTACCAAGCAGGGAGCATAGAGAGGAGGGGCCTTAAATAGGGTACAAGGAGTAAGATTTAAAGGAACAGGCTTATCATGAACAAATCCCTGACAGGACACCCCCCTCAAGGAGCCGCTCAGCGGATCAAGGACCCAGACGGTGAGGATTCCTCCGATGGAATAGAGAAAGAAGACGCGGTGCCGTGACATTTACAGCAGGCTCCCAGGAATCTTCTTCAGGACCATAACCCTTCCAACTAACCAGGTACTGGAGGTGCTTCCGAAAGTATCGAGAATCCTGGATGGACTCAATCTCATACTCCATCTCATCAGCCACATGGGTCTGGGAAGCAGCCGTGGTAGAGGTATCCCTAAGAGAAGTGTAGGGTTTCAGGAGCGAGACGTGAAACGTCGGATGTATTCTCAAAGGAGAAGGTAAAATGAGTGTCACTGCATTAGCTTTAACAACCTTCTTAATTTCGAAAGGACCCAAATAGAGAGAGGCGAGTTTCTTGGATGGAACCTGTAATCTCAAATTCTTAGTGCTCAACCAAACTTTGTCACCTACCCTGTATTCAGGAGGTTTGGAACGTCGTAAATCATAATGACGTTTTTGAGCGGCTTGAGCATCATGTAGTATTTGTTTTACATTAGCGAAACCATTAGCCAAGGTGTTGATCTTGTCATTAACAACTGGTATGGGTGAGGTGTTAGAAGTATGAATATCGTAAGAAGAATGGAATCCATAGTTAAGGAAAAATGGAGTCATTTTAGTAGAGGAATTTAACATATTGTTGTGAGCAAATTCAGCAGTAGAAAGGAGTGAATGCCAATTGTCTTGTTCTAGGGAACAATAACAACGGAGGTACTGCTCCAAAGCTTGATTTGTTCTCTCAGTCTGCCCGTTGGTCTGAGGGTGGAAAGCTGTACTAAGCTTTCTAGAGATGTTAAGAGATTGACAGAGATGATTCCAAAACCTAGAAGTAAACTGTGAACCCCTGTCTGTAGTAATGGAATTTGGTAGACCATGCAGTTTGACCACATGATCTATGAAAAGAGTAGCAGTTTCAGAAGCTGTAGGTAGACCTCTATGCGGCAAGAAATGGGCCATTTTAGAGAAGAGATCAACGACCACCAGAATAGTTTTGAAGTTTGCAGAAGGTGGGAGATCAACTATATAATCCATGGCAACGTCCGCCCAGGGTCTTTCTGGTATGGGAAGAGAGAGAAGATATCCATATGGACGTTTATGTTGATGTTTTTTAGTAGTGCAAAGGAAGCAGGAGTTGATATATTGAGTAACAGTTTCAGACATCTTGGGCCACCAATAGTTCCTTGAAAGAACATGGAGAGTCCTATGAACCCCAGGATGACCTGCTAATATGGAGTCATGAGCTGCTGCCAACACCTGATTCCTAAGAGCCATAGGTATATAAAGTAGATTGTTTAGAATGTTTATCTAAATTGAGACGAGATATGGAAGAATCCTCCTTCAGTTGTAGCTTTAGTGTTACCAAAAAATCATTGGTTAAACAAATGATCCTATCCTCAGGTATCACAGCGGCTGGAGCCAGGTGATTTTCTGGTTTAAGAGGTATACGTGAGAGAGTATCCGCCTTGAGATTTTTTGAGCCAGGACGGTAAGTGATCACATAATCAAAACGTGAGAAGAAGAGGCTCCAGCGAACTTTGTGAGAAGTTAAGGTCTTATTTATCTTCAAGAACTCCAAGTTACGATGATCGGTATAAATAGTAATAGGATATTTTGCTCCTTCTAGAATATGCCTCCAGAACTCCAATGCGGATTTGATGGCCAGCAATTCCTTCTCACCAATGCCATAGTTAATCTCAGCTGAACTCATGACACGGGAATAGAAGGAAACTGGATGTAAAGGCTCTTTTTGGGAGACCCTCTGGGACAGAACAGCCCCAATAGCAAATTCAGAAGCATCAACCTCAAGCGTAAAATGACAACTGGGATCTGGGAATTGCAGTATGGGAGCTGAAGTAAATTTATTCTTCAGGGTGGTAAAAGAATCATCAGCTTTACTATCCCATGAAAACTTCACATGTTTTCTAGTTAGGCTAGTTAAAGGTCTAACAATGTGTGAGAAATCTTTAATGAATTTTCTATAAAAATTCGCAAATCCAAGGAATCTCTGGACATCTTTTTTGCAACTGGGTGCTGGCCATTTGAGAATGGCTTCTACTTTACTGGTTTCCATGGTTATCCCAGAGGGGGAGATAGAATAACCCAAAAAGGATATAGTGTTAGTATTAAATATACACTTCTCTAGTTTGGCGTAGAGATGATGAAGCCTTAAACAAGATAACACTAATTTTACATGTGATAGATGGTTAGTATAAGTATCTGAATAAACAAGAATGTCATCTAAGTAAATAACAATACAGACATCCAAAAGGTCATGAAAGACATCATTTATAAAGCACTGGAAAGTGGCTGGGGCGTTGCAGAGCCCAAACGGCATTACTGTATATTCATACAGACCGTAATGTGTACGAAACGCCGTTAACCACTCATCCTGATCAAATTGTAAGCGCCCCTAAGATCAAGCTTGGTGTATATGGTGGCACCTTGCAAACGTTCAATCAGTTCAGGAATGAGAGGCAGGGGGTATCTGTTTTTCTTAGTGCATTTATTCAGTTGTCTGCAGTTGTCTATTCACAAAAAACATAGCAGCGCCCGCTGATGAAGTAGATGGTCGTATAAACCCTTTTTTCAGGTTTTTGTCTAGATATTCTTTAAGGTGAGCCAGTTCAGGCTGAGATAGAGGATAAATGTGACCATAGGGTATGGTACTATTAGGAATCAGATCAATAGGACAGTTGCAACTTCTGTGTGGTGAAAGTGTGGCTGCCTCAGCTACGTCAAAAACATCTGCATATTCCTTATAACAATCTGGTAGTGTGCCTGTAGCTACATGACAGAGTGTATGAGAGTCAGAACAAGATTGTTTACAAAACTGGGAGTCAAAAACTATTGTCACATCTGTCCAGGATATACTCGGATTATGTTTGGACAACCATTGTATACCAAGTATCATAGGATAGACAGCGCTTGGCAAAACATCAAATGACATCTGTTCTGTATGCCCAGAATCTGAGGTAACTGTGGAACTGTGTGGTATGATATAGGACCTGAACTAAAAAAAGAACCGTCCACCAAACGAATGGCTAGTACTGCACTCTTTTTTATTAGTGGTATATTGTGCTTAACAACAAAATCTAAATCTATGAAATTCCCAGATGCGTATCAGTGGGTGGTACACTAAGCGCCTGCCTCAAAAAGACCCTGGCTCTGGATATTGACTCCTAGTAGTCAATAAGAGTGAATAGAAAAATCGGATATAGAAACCAAAGCGCCTAGTAGGCTGGGTCTGTGTGTATGAATAGCCTTGAAATATATATAATAAACTAAAAAGCTGTATAAAAATTAACACTTTAATTTCTTACAGACATGGATCCATGTTACAATCAGACATACATGATATAAAAACAATAAAAACAGTAAAAAAACTTCAGACAGTAAAAATCTTTGTGGCTAGTTTTCTAGTGAGTGATTAGTACAGATGGACTGATCCCCTTTCTAAGTGAGATAACCTAGATATATAACGTTGTAAAGTATATAGAGCCTAAGAAATATGTCATTAGTCAAACTAAATGTATTCAGGGATAATGAAAAAGAGAGAAGTTTGGTTAATAGCCCAAAGCACAGAATGAGATTGTTGGAGCTTATACCAAAACAGAGTACAAAGATAGTCAATGAAATCACAGTATGTAACTGAAATACTTGAGGAGATGGCAGTAAACAGATAGTTAATTTGGAATATGCAGATATTATTAGTTATGGGAGTCTGGTGAGATAATGAGCAAATACAGTCAATATGGTTAGATGAAATGAAGCAACAAGCGTGTCAATGAATTCAAAGATCCACATAAGCATGCAATGAGTTATGGCAGGTAATGATGTTATTCACAAATGGAGGTAGCAAGCAGTCAATAAGCGTAATGGTAATGAAATAGTAAATATGAAAGTCAATGTAATATCCAGCAATGTTAGAAAGTGAATACAGACCAAATCCAAGTTGTACTTCAGGAACAGCGTGGGAGCAAATGTGGTTAATACTGTTACCCTTGAAGGAGAGAGTGAGAGAGGCGCGGTACACGCGCTGCAGGAACGCTGAGATGCCGGGTGTGACGTCACACACACCCGGAGTAGCGAAAGTAAGAATACTGCAGCTAAACTTTTGGTTCCGGTTTGAATGCGGTATCTGCAGGAGACGTTTTAGTTGTTCAGGTAGAGAGAAGCTGAGTTGGTAGTGCTCAGCAGAGTTTCACTGGAGTAGGTAAATAATCCCCTTATTCAGAGGAAAGGGCTAGGTTTCTCTGGCAGCAGTCACGTATAGTAACAAAAGCAAATTACCAAGCAGGGAGCATAGAGAGGAGGGGCCTTAAATAGGGTACAAGGAGTAAGATTTAAAGGAACAGGCTTATCATGAACAAATCCCTGACAGACTGAGACGAGAAGTGCAAAAATAATCACACCACACCTTTATTAGCAAAAAATAATAAAAAGTCCACAAGTCAAATAACAAGCCAGGAGCCAAACCAGAGCTGGTAGTCAGACGAGCCGAGTCAGGAGCCAAAGCGAATAGTCAGACGAGCCGAGTCAGGAACAAGGAGAACAGCAGAGTCAGGAACAAGTCAGAGCTTAGGAACCAGGAGGGGCGTCAGACAGCCAGGTAATACACAGTAACTCTCACAAATAGGTCTGAGACAACGCAAGTGCAAAGCATACAGAACAGAGGCCCTTTAAATAAGTGATGACATCACAATTCTGAGACTGCTACCTGTCTCACACGGATGATGTACAGCAGTCTGACCATAAAAGGGCGTGCAGGAAATGAGCAGCATCACACACTATGCCCCAGAGTCAGCAAGAGAGGTGAGTAAAATGGCTGCCAGCATCACATGGCAAACAAAGCAGGGAAAAAACCCTGACACCTAGAGCTGTGGCTTCATCTTGGGCCATCAAGAATGAGGCCTCTATGGAGCAGATTTGTAAGGCGGCTACCTGGTCCTCCTTACACACTTTTACAAAGTTTTACAAATTTGACGTTTTGCTTCTGCGGAAGCTGTTTTGGGGAGAAAGGTTTTATAGACTGTGGTGCCCTCAGATTAGGGTCCACATTTTTACCCTCCCAGTTTCATTCAGTGTCTTCTAAAGCTTGGGTATATGTTTCCCAAAAGTAATGAATGAAGCTGTGGATCTCTCCTCCCCTTTAGATGGAAAACATAAATTATGCTTACCTGATAATTTTATTTCCATCGTGGGGAGGCTCCTGTCCGTAACTCCGGTGGGTGGACAAAAATTTAATTTATCTTCTGGCACCATTTATACCCTGATATTTCTCCTACTGTTCCTTGTTCCCTCGGCAGAATGACTGGGGGATGAGGGGAGTGGGGGAGGTATTTAAGCCTTTGGCTGGGGTGTCTGCCTCCTCCTGGTGGCCAGGTTCTTATTTCCCAAAAATAATGAATGAAGCCGTGGACTTTCCTCCTCACGATGGAAATAAAATTATCAGGTAAGCATAATTTATGTTTTTTTAGAAGGCAATCTTCATTTAATCATTTAGGGCCAGATTACAAGTGGAGTGGTATTTATCGCTTCCACTATAGCGCTAATTGTACTAGAATTAAACTTTTAACATGCGTTGGGTTACGCTGGTATTTTGAGTTGAAAGTAAAAAGTTATTGAACGCAAACAGGTTACTTCTAGTGCAATTAGACTGTCACGCAAAAGATAACCTCTTCCCTCATAGAAGTCAATGTAGGGAAAAAAAAGTGAAAAAAAAACCCCAACTTGCACGCTAAGCTGAACTCATTCTCATATGCTCTTACCCGACATGAAAATATAAATGTCACATTCCAGCGATTTGCACATACAAGAATATCTTCTAGTTATTCAAAAATAAATATATATATATATATATATATAGAGAGAGAGAGAGAGAGAGAGAGAGAGAGAGAGAAAGAGAAAGAGAATATTAAGATTGATATTTGCATATTTTCACTGACTCCTTCGAGTGATCTGACTTATAAGTTAATATCAGATCAGCACTGTGCTCGGGGGGGAAAAGTTTATTTAAATAATAAATTAAAGAAGAAAATTGTGGGGAGATTAATCCTCACTACAGATCCCTTTATCCGGCACCAGAGTATGAAGTTAAATTTGTCTGACGTAGGATCTTTAAGAAAAAGATTCATAGATAGAGGATACTCTCAGAATGTACTGAAAAAAGCCTATATTACTGCTATCAAAAGCAACAGAGAAGAACTACTATATAAGGAGAAAGAAGTAGAACTAGAAAATAAAATTAGATTTATTTCCATTTTTAACAATAAATGGCAAGACATCAGAGCTTCAGAGCTATATTAAAGAAAAATTGGCCTATTCTTACTCTAGATAGAGATATTGTAAACTTTGTTGTAGATAGACCTCTAATGTCAGCTCGCAGATCCCCAAGTTTGAAGGACAGATTAGTTCAAAGTCATTTCACAGACACGTCAAAAGCCAATTGGTTAGAAAAATATCAAGATAAAGATGGAAATTTTAAATGTAAAAAATGTTCAGTTTGTTTCAATATGCAACAAGGCACATACTTTATAGACAAATATGGCTGTTGTCATAAAATAAGAGGTAAAATTAATTGTAAAAGTGAGGGAATTATTTACCTGGCTTTCTGTTGTTGCCCCATGTACTATGTGGGTAAAACCTACGGTGAACTGAAAGAAAGGATTAAAGAACATAAAAGGGATATTTCAAATGAGATTAAAACGAGCAGTATAGCAAGACACTTTAACTTATTTCATAACAGTAATGAAGAAACATTAAGATTTTTCGGATTGGAAAAGGTAGACATAACAACAAGAGGTGGTAATTTAGATAAAATATTGTTACAAAAAGAATGTAGATGGATATATGATCTCAAAGCCTTAAAACCATATGGACTTAACAAAGAAATAAATTATGCCCCTTTTCTCTAATTCATGAATAAAATAATGAAACTTCAGGGTCTAAAGAAGATATAAGAGTTAATAAAAACCAGATGTTCTGGAAATAGGATAATAATATGATCCTAATATCCAGAAATTTTATAACAAGAATATATGAAGTGTTAAAAATGTAACTATTTGAATTTCAATAGTGATTTCAAAATGTTGCAATAAATATGATATAAATAAATAAATGTATGTCTAATAAAGTATATTGCAACAACAACATAAAATCAAAATTATAATATATGAAATTAAAAATGCCAAGGAATGAAAATTATGAAACCTCTATGTATATAAATGAAATTGTTTCCAAAACAAATGTATGAAATAACATTGTATCAAAATAGAATGAAATAATGTATATACATAAGTTTTAGATATAAACCTTGATTTCCTCGATCTATGGAAGAAGTTATTTAACAATATTGAGTAATGCCATATGAAAATACCATCATTTCACCTTAAGGGCAGAACAAACTAAACAGTACAAAAGGTCTGAATTCAGACCAATGAGAAAGAAGCCGGATGAAGCCCTAAACAAGCAACCAGTAAGGTTGAAACGCGCGTAGCTGAGAGCTAAATCAAATTGAGGGCAGCAGCTGAGCCCTCAACATCATGTTAACCAACGGAAAGAAAATAACGGTGCAAAGTTTGACACACTCGTGGGTTGGAAGAGAGCGATAACTGGAGCGTGCATGTGAGTATTCCCTAAGGGGAGGAAAAGGTAAACCAGAGATCTACAATCAAGGTAAAGCCTTTGACACTTGTTACTTATGTTGCAACATATTGGATACAGACAGCCTAGAAAGGTGTGCGGAAGTCAAGCTATATAAGCCCTAATTCCTTGAGGCGTCACTGAATTAGCAACTATTACGGATAAAATTCACAAGCTACTCACATGCACACAAGTGATAAACAGCACAACATTATAACTCCTAGAGTGATAAGTCTTACTTTTGCACCACCATTTTAAAAACAAACATTTTCATTAAAGCCCTAGTATGTTCTAGGACTTTTTATATGGTTGAAGAACGTAATTTGCGATTCACGCCAATTGGAAAATAAAAGTCTTTGGAAAATATTGGATGTCCACAAACTGGACTTTAACCACACAAGTCTACTATAAGGACATAACATTATGTGCACAAGAAGTGGGCCCACGTTCATTATTCTATAAATGTTTATTTTCTTGAAGTTGGCAGTGAATAAATCATATGTGCAATAGTATAATTGTTCTTTGTATGTGATCTTATTATCAATATCCTCTGTAATTTAAATGTAGGTATTGTGATGATAGGGGAGCAACTATATTTTTTAGTACATAGTGGTGAGAAAATTAAAGGGGAAGTAGACCTTTATAGGAACCACTAGTTGTCAGACAAATTTAACTCCATACTCTGGTGCCAGATAAAGGGATCTGTAGTGAGGATTAATCTCCCCACAATTTTCTCCTTTAATTTATTATATATATATACTGTGGTAGAAGGTGTAGAAGCACTCCAGCCCATAGTGATAAGTTTCACACTCCCTGCCCTGGGTGCACTTCAAAGATAAGTTAGGCCAAGGCAAAATAAGTCACTCGACAGGGTCTTTCCAATAAACACAAAAAACATCAAGATAAAATATCTTTTGTGTTTATTGGAAAGACCCTGTCGAGTGACTTCTTTTGCATTGGCCTATATATTATATATATATATATATATACATACATACAGTATATATATATATATATATATATATACACATACATACACATACAGTATATATATATATATATATATATATATATATATATATACACACAAAACACAAGAATGGACCACACTCACAGACTGGACTGGGTACACATCCCAAGCCACAGCAAACTCCACAGCCCTGAACACTGACAGACAGCTGCAAAGTTCCCAGCAACCCAGGCAGTTAACCCCAGAGCAGCCTGGGTGACAGGTCTGCAAGGAAGCATTACAAACATTATCAACATAACACACAGAAAACCAAGCACTCGCCAGCAGATTCACAGCAATGTTTTAAAGCAAAACTGGGGGAAGTCAGTTACATTTGGCACCAAAGGATCAAGTCCAGGACCACAACAAGGTCTACCACTTCCTGGGACCCTAAACCAGCACCCACACAATGCATACGTCCAAACAAACCAACTGGGAACCTCCCAGGGTGACACAGGCTTTTGTAACCTCCCCTATGTAAATACAAAACATAGGAATGGACCACACTCACAGACTGTACTGGGTACACATCCTAAGCCACAGCAAACTCCACAGCCCTGAACACTGACAGACAGCTGTAAAGTTCCCAGCAACCCAGGCAGTTAACCCCAGAGCAGCCTGGATGACAGGTCCGCAGGGAAGCATTACAAACATTATCAACACAATACTGCCTGTATCATTGGGACTTTTATTTCTATTTGTTCACAAGCACACTGTGTTATTTAGCTAAACTGACTATAAATACAGCCATTTAGTGTAACTGTGATTTTTTTCTTTTTTATATTATATATATATATATATATATGAATATTTATTTATAAATAGAACATATACTGCTATGTGCAGAATATTGGAATGTCAAATATTTACAGTTAATACACAGTACTAACACTTTATTAAAAATTAATATTGCATAAATATTGTTTTCATGTTTTCATTTACTTAATTGCAAAGGGCTCTAATGCAGTGTTTCTCAACCGCTTTCCTCAAGAACCCCCAACAGACCAGGTTTTCATTAAAGCTGTGTTAGTGCACAAGTGAAGTAATCAGCTGATCAGTAACCATGGTTACTAACCCGCTCTCACCAATTAGCTGATTATTTCACCTGTGCACTGGTTCAGCTATAATGAAAACCTGGACTGTTGGGGGTACTTGAGGACCACGGTTGAGAAACAATGCTCTAATGCACTTATATATATATGTTTATATATTTGTACATATGTATTTAGATTTTTAAATGTGTATATACAGTATGTCTGTAAATACATATATACACATATAACTACATATGTACACATATATAGACAAACACCTGAGACCTAATATCTTTGTGCACTTAAAACTTTTGTATACAATATTTTTTTAATATTTATTTTTAGAATGTGTTATGAGTGTAACTGTACTTTTACACAAATGTTTGAAATTACTGGCACTAGTTTAAGTGGATATAGGAATTAATGGAATATTGATTATACATTCCGGTGCTACCCCCCCCCCCTCCCATAAAATATATAAAATCTGGATTATTAGGAAAGAACCTTAGTAGGGGTTCTATATCTATATAAAGTTTATTTAAAAAAAAGTGCAAAGGGACACGCACTATAAAGCACAAACGCGTTTCGGCTGTCTTGGTAGCCAATTGAAACACACTTGTATTACACCATATGACACGTAGATGTACATGAATGGACAACCAGGGGGCGTTGAATTTTTACAACTATATTATTGGATAATCAAGGTATAGGTTCAGGTATATTAAGGGGTAGCACCCGGGCCTCGGTTTGTCACTTCACATTGAGAAAGGCTGCTAAAACAGCCAAAACGCGTTTGTGCTTTATAGTGCATGTCTCTTTGCACTTTTTTTAAATAAACTTTATCTAGATGTTAGTCATTCCTGTCACCTGAAGCCGAGGTATGCTTTTATCGGCCAGGAAACAGGGGGATGACCAGACATCATAGTTATATCTTGATTTTGGTTGGTTTATTTGATAATTTAGGAGATTATATTCTCCTTTTTAACTTAATAACTAATAAAGTTTTGACTTTTATTACATACCCTATAGGAAGGAGTGTTAATTCAAACCCCTACTAAGGTTCTTTCCTAATAATCCAGATTTTATGTAACTGTACTTTGTAATGTATTTTTTATGTGTTTTGTGCAGCTTTTTAATTTTTCCAAAACAGTTAACCACAGCTCTGAGATCACGGTAATGATTCTAGCTAAAATCTTGATTGATCACAATTTGACCTGCGCGCAAATGATAGCAATAACCCATGCACAAACATTTGTGCACCACTTGTAATCTATCCCTTAGTTGTACAAAATCAGATACATGATAAACAAATTACTTAACAAAAAAAAACATATTTACCTGGTACATATAGAGAAGAAAATATAAATGGGAATCTAGAAACAATCTTGGTATCTTCACCCAGCAGCATAGAGGATAAAGTTCCACATAGTTCCAGGGTAGTTGACCAGGACTTTCAATTCCCCTGTGAATGTGTTATATTTTAATATACTTTAGATTGGTGGTTGTCATATATGCCTTTAATTTATAGACAATGGCTAAAGAATTAGAGAGGATATAGTCAAAAGTAAACTAACTTTTGAAGACCATTCTATTTTTATAGGATTAAACCTGGGAAACTTATTCAGCTAACAAGGGGAATATGTAGAGAGTAGGGTAATAAATGATAAAGTTATAGTGGCAAGTGCTCTTACCTGTCCCAAGGTCCTTATCTTATCTAATTATTGTTGCCCTCTGGTGTAAACTTACAAGTCACTTTATTTTCTCAATATACTTCTGAAATATATTCCTTCAGCCAGAGCTTCATGTAGGTCTATTTTATCAGTAAGTAAGTAGTGAAACCTCTCAAACTGTAATAGTTCAGAAACTTGTGTCTCCATTCCTTTTTAGTAGGATGCAGTATTTACCATTCTAATCTTCAATGAGTGTTTTGCTTTGTCTTTCAGTTTTGAAATCATATAAAAAGCAGATGCCAGGCTCACAGGCAAAAGCTACACACAATATGTCATCCATAGCATGCAGTAGATTTTTCCAGAATGCTTCCATTTTTGGTCACTGCCACCAAATGTGTAACATTGTTCCCTCCCCTTCACAATCTCTCCAGCATTTGCGATAGATTGCGGATAGTGTTTTAGCCCACTAGGTGAGCGATATCATCTGCTTGATTATTTGGATTCTAGTGGAAACTGAGGCTTTTTGGCAGTGTGAAATATATTGAGCCACTCCAGTTCTCAAGTCTTTTACCCAGGTCTTCATTCCATTTGTGTTTTGTGCTGTTGTCCGATATTAATTTGACATTGTACAGTATTGATACAAGGTGTCTAATTGGTGATTGCAATGCACACACATTTCCTCCAAGGGGGGCCTGTCTAAATGTTTTATGTGTGGTAATATTGTGAGCCAACTGAGCATACCTGAACCAAGAAGAGAGAAATGTCATGCTTCACTACACTAACTCTCTCCTTGAGATTTCAATTTTCCTTGAACCATTAGATTATGTAACAGGGCCCATTCCAAGGCTGTAGGTAGCTCTAGCCTCACTCACTTTCATGTTGTAGGGTTTCTCAGGATTCTCCGTGTCAGAGTAAATTATTCTGTCCCATAAAATAAAATCTGCAATCAAGGTATTTTTAAATATTGTTTTAGGTCTGAGGCCAGCAGGAATCAATACCATGGAGCCCACATTACCTAGTATTTTATAATCAAGCTGTACGCAAGCTTTATGATCTGATTTATGGCTTCACTCCACAAATCTCTGCAGAACTATGGCTTGTCAGTATAAATGTAAATTTGGGACACTCAGACCTCCTCTATCCTTTGGTAGGTACACTGCCTACTTTTTGACTCTAGGTCTGATGCCCTGACATATACTTTCCAGAAAGTTTTGGAATTGTGCTACGTGGTAGTGATGAAGATGAACTGGGGCAGCTTGCAACATGTATAGCAGGCATATTGGGATACTAGATGTAGCACTTGGAGGGTATTATGCCTTGCCTTCCTGCCTGGGATAAACCCAACCATATCAGGAGATATTAACTGTAGTAGAAATCTATTGACCCAGTTTTCTATACATTATCCTAACATTTTCACATCCACATTAAGCAGTGATATGGGTTGAAACATTTCTGCAATTTTGGGAGGTTTGCCATGTTTGGGGAAGACAATTAAGTGGGCTTCCAGCATGCTGTCTGGGAGACCTGCCACATCCAATTCATTTAAGCATATGAGGAACCAGAAGAGATGCATAAGTCTTGTAATATTTTGTTCACAAGCTTCCATGACTCTTACACAATTGTAGATATATGATGGTTTTCAATATCTCTTCTTCTACCAAGATCGGAGAGTCCAAAAACAAAGAGGGTTCTTGACTCAGTGACAGAAGTTGCATACCTTTTAAGTATATGTGGATGCTTGAATTCTGCGCATCTTGGGTGTTTTTATGTAGGCCTCCAATAGGGTTGGTGTGTATATATATACAGAGTGGCATAGTACCTCTAAAAGTTCTCTGCTATCTCTAGATTATTTACACCATATTTGACTGTAATTGTATGCACAAAAAGACCTCAGTTTACAATGTACAGCCTGAGCTAGGAATTGTTACCTTATGTACTCTATAGCTGCGAGATTCATTTAAGAAGTGCGTCACATTTTTTCGGTGTATTTTTTATTTTATTTAGCATTTTGCTTTATTAGCTCATCTCAAAGGGCACATTTGTGTGCTTTCTAGATTGTGGTGGTGGATAACTAATCATGCATGCCCAATGCAAAATATTTCCTAAAGGCATCCTTGTGTCTGTTTTTATCACTGGTTTGTCAAATAGAAAACTGTCTAGCCTCCATATAAATGGTGTAGTCTGTGGATTTGGCCATAGAATCAAGCAGATCACTGGGGCGTGATCTGACCCGGTCATAGACTCAATTACACAATGTTAAAGAGCCCTGTAGACTAGTCTTTTATTTTTGTGAGGATGTTAATTTAAGGTACAATCTTTACTGAGTGGATGTGTGTGCCATATATTATGTATTGCAAAATTTGTGATTTGCAAATTTGAGCTTTTGAGGGTTAGACTAGGTACACTGAAGATGCCCCCTAAGGTGTCAAGACTAAAGTTTCAAGAAACATTGAGGTTTCCATAAAGATATAAAGTGCTATTCTTGATTTCTAATATTTTGTTGATTACATATTTGGAAAAAAAAAAAGCATATTGATTATAGTTTTGTAGTATATTTAGCAAGAGTGACTGGGCTGCCATATAACATTCTCAGTATTGTTATTTGTATTGTTTGAAAGGGTATTGTATTGTGGATTAATATCCCTACCCTACTCTTTATTTATGGACCTGAAGCAAAACATGCAAAGGGGTATCAGTAGTTATGCATACAAAGAGAGAGGGATATGGCTGCACTTCACTGGTGAGGCCAAAAGGATCATCTGGGGTTGCTGTTTCTCTTGTTCAGGGGAGAATTGCCGCCTGGTATTTCATGCTGGACTGACCTTGATAGGCAGGATCAGACTGATATACTTCAGGAAAGTTTTCCTCTGTGAAAAGCACAATTGGGCAAAAAGAAGCTACTCCCAAGTGGTGACTGGGCCATAGAACAAGCCACTGAGCTGTTGTTTATTCCTGGCAGACTGCTTCTCTTTCTGTATGTATTTGTATCAGTAGTTATGCCACTTTGTTCTTTTCTGTTCTGAAAATGTTTTTTTTTTTAGAGGGTTGTTGAGGGTGGGATAGGGAAATGGAAGCAGGAAGAGAGAGAAAGAGGGAGTGGGCATAAGGAAGCAAGAGTGTTTCTTGTCTCAGGGAATCTATCATTGCTATTAGTGTGTCATAAGTAATCTAGTCCACTATTTCACAAACATTATTAAAGAAACCAGCAGAGGTTTTCTATAAAGTTTGCATTGTACTTGGTTATGTCAATATTAGCAAGATAAGAAACATTTAATCATTGAAAACTTTGTACTTATCCATGGTTGCTTCCAAGGGCAGAAGTCTATAACCTCTGATATCAGCAACTATATATCCATCCTGCAGGAAGGCTTGGCACTGCTTTGGCAGTTGAATGAGTGATGATTGCAGTAAGTCTGACTCTGTGAACTGTTCAATTAGTATGTCTGCTGAGCATGGAGTGCCTTAATTGTGAGAGAGATATTTTGGAGTTATCCATGAAGTTCT
This sequence comes from Bombina bombina, assembly GCF_027579735.1. Classification (NCBI taxonomy): domain Eukaryota; kingdom Metazoa; phylum Chordata; class Amphibia; order Anura; family Bombinatoridae; genus Bombina; species Bombina bombina. Next base: position 445,579,646 of record NC_069499.1, read on the forward strand.
GGAACCCCACATATATACCTGCTGCGGTTATTTACATCTTCAATCTCATCCATCAGCAAGTATAAAATATCTTCCTGTGATTAGAGGTGGTGTGTAGCTTGCTGTATTTCTTTCTAATGACACGGTGAATCCACGGATCATCATAATTACTATCGGGAATATCACTCCTGGCCTGCAGGAGGAGGCAAAGAGCACCACAGCAAAGCTGTTAAATACCAGTCCCCTTACCCACAACCCCTAGTCGTTCTCTTTGCTTGTAGTGCAAGGAGGTGGTAAAGTTAGGTGTTTGATTCTTCTATCAAGAGTTTGTTATTTTTAAGCAAAGCAGGTTTGCTTTGGTTGCTTTTGGGGTGTAGCCGTAGTTCCATGTCAATCTCTTCAGTAGAGCAAATGGTGGCTTTTTAGCATTTGGGAACTTGGGGGTATAATCCCCTCTGCGCCTCCCATATAAATTTATGCTGCCCCTGTTTGCTTGTAAAGTCTGAGTAGGATTACTCAGTCTTTTTGTTTTCTTCCACAGGTCCATGTAAGGAGGTTTTTCCCTTTCATACTTTGTGAACTGCCCTGCTGCTGGGTAGATTATTTTTGAGGTAAGTGCTGTTTTTTTCTTTCTTTTTTTCTTTAAATTTTTTTTTCCACTTGGAGGGTTAATATTCCTGAGAGTTCAGGATTTCTTTTTCTGGCACTACCGTGGGGTAATTTTCCTGACTGTGTTCAGGTTTTTATTTTTATTTTCTGTATTGCGTGGGGCATTGTGAAGAGTGGGATGCTAGGCTTTTATTTATTGACTTAGAGACGTTGGTTACTTTAGGCAGATTTATTTTGGTTCTGCCTGTGTGTAAGTTTCTCTCGGTGGCTGTGTTTTTATTAGGCTGTTATGTCGGCCGGGAGGTTGTTTTGGTATGGCGCGTAGTGTTCGCGCTCTTTCGCTCTGGGTGTTTGTTATTTAGTGCAGCAGTGATAGGTTTCTCTATGTGTCCACCTCGGTGCTGCAGTTTTCTTTGGGAACGTCTGTGTGAGGTCCGATTCATCTATCTGCGCAGTGTTTTCCTCCTGGTTGCGCTACTCATATCCTCTGGCTGGCAGGGGGGTTATTTAGCATCTCAGTTGGGCTGTTAGCGTGCAGAGGTGCTTGTAGGGATCAGTGCTTTGTTTTTTATTTTTATTATTGAAGTGATAGTATCGTTATTTAAAGAGACAGTAACGGTTTATACATATTTTTGAAAAATGTATTTATTATTTTTTTCTGTGTGTGTTTAATATGGACCAAGAAGACTTGCAAGCTGTGACTTGTAACTTATGCCTAGATGCTTATGTGGAGCCTCCTATCCCTTTCTGTTTCTCATGTATAGCGAGGACTATGCAGTATAGGGATAGACTTTTTGATACAGAGCCTTCTTTTTCTAGGGAGACTGTTGTTCAAGGAGTCTCCTGTTCCAGCTGTAACCCAGCTTTCTCCTCATTCATCCCAATCTCACTCCTCTCAGGCTAGTTTTTCTTTGCAGGATTTGTCTACTCACATATCCTCTGCTATATCTGAGGCATTGAGGTCGAATTATAAAATGTCTGTCGGACCTGATCTGACAGTGCGGATCAGGTCCGACAGACATCGCTGAATGCGGAGAGCAATATGCTCTCCGTATTCAGCATTGCACCAGCAGCTCACAAGAACTGCTGGTGCAACGCAGCCTCCTGCAGACTCGGGGCCAATGGGCCGCCAGCTTTGGGTTGTCAATCAACCCGATCGCACTCGATCGGTTTGAATTGTGGTGATTCCTGTCGCCTGCTCAGAGCAGGTGGACAGGGTTATGGAGCAGCAGTCTTTAGACCGCTGCTTCATAACTGCTGTTTCCGGCGAGTCTGAAGACTCGCCAGAAACACAAGCCCTCAAGCTCCATTCGAAGCTTGATAAATGGGCCTCAATGTCTGCCTTTCCTGTGTTACAGGGTAAACGCAGAAGGATTTCTGACTCTGTTGCAGCTTTATCTAATGTTCCTTCTCATAGGACTGAGAAAGAAGATATTTCAGTAGTGTCTGAGGGCCAAATTTCAGAATCTGATAGTGTGTCTCCTTTGACTGATTCTGAGGTGGTTTCTTTCAGATTTAGGTTGGAGCACCTCTGTTTGTTACTCAGGGAGGTTTTGACTACTTTGGATGACTCTGATTCGATGGTAATAGTTACTCCCAAGAAGGCTAGTAAGCTTAATAAGTTTTTTGATGTTCCCTCCGTGGCGGAGGTTTTTCCTGTTCCGGATAGGGTTTCAGAGATTACTTCTCGGAAATGGGAGAAGCCTGGAATTCCTTTTTCCCCTTCTCCTATTGTTAGGAAGATGTTTCCTATTGCAGATTCTATTAAGGAATCTTGGCAGACAGTCCCTAAGGTTGAGGGAGCTATTTCCACTTTGGCTAAGAGGACTATTCCTATTGAGGATAGTTGTTCTTTTAAGGATCCCATGGATAAGAAGTTGGAGGCTTTACTTAAGAGGATTTATGTTCACCAAGGGCTCCAATGGCAACCTGTTGCGTGTATTGCTACGCTTACCAGTGCGGCTGCATATTGGTTTGATGCATTGTCTGATTCTATTCTTCAGGAGACTTCTCTGCAGGAGATTCAGGATAGAATTAAGGCTTTAAAATTGGTCAATTATTTTATTGCGCATGCTTCTTTACAGGTCGTCAAGTTGGGAGCAAAGATTTCTGGTATTGCTGTTTTGGCTCGCAGGGCTTTATGGTTAAAGTCCTGGTCTGCGGATGTATCATCCAAGTCTAAGCTTTTATCAATCCCCTACAAAGGGAAGACTTTGTTTGGGCCTGGTTTGGCTGAAATTATTTCTGATATTACTGGTGGGAAGGGACATTCTCTTCCTCAGGATAAGAGAAATAAGCAGAAAGGTCGTCAGAGTAATTTTCGTTCCTTTCGTAACTTCGCTGGTAAGTCTTCCTCTTCCTCCTTCAAACAGGATCAATCCAGGCCTTCTTGGAGACATAATCAGTCCTGGAGCAAGGGGAAGCAATCTAAGAAGCCTGCCGCGGACTCAAAGTCAGCATGAAGGGTCTGCCCCTGATGCGGGAATGGATCGCCTGGGGGACAGGCTGTCTTTGTTCACTCAAGCTTGCGCAAGGGATGTTCCAGATCCTTGGGTAGTAGATCTTGTATCCCAGGGATACAAGCTGGAGTTCAAGTCTTTTCCTCCCAGGGGCAGGTTTCATCTCTCAAGGTTATCAGTAAATTATTTTTAAAAAGAGGCATTCTTAAAGGGGCACTGAACCCAAATTTTTTCTTTCGTGATTCAGATAGAGCATGCAAATTTAGGCAACTTTCTAATTTACTCCTATTATCAATTTTTCTTTGTTCTCTTGTTTCTTTATTTGAAAAAGAAGGCATCTGAGCTATTTTTTTGGTTCAGAACCATGGAAAGCACTTGTTTATTGGTGGGTGAATTTATCCACCAATCAGCAAGAGCAACACAGTGTGTTCACCAAAAATGGGCCGGCATCTAAATTTACATTCTTGCATTTCAAATAAAGATACCAAGAGAATGAACATAATTTGATAATAGGAGTAAATTAGAAAGTTGCTTGAAAATGGCATGCTCTATCTGAATCATGAAAGAAAAAAAATTTGGGTTCAGTGTCCCTTCAAGTTGTGTCCAGGATCTTTCTGATATGGGAGTGATTGTTCCTGTTCCAGTACAGTAGCAGGGACTGGGGTTTTATTCTAATCTGTTTATCGTTCACAAAAAGGAGGGAACTTTCAGACCCATTTTAGATATCAAATTGGTAAACAAATTTCTCAAGGTTCCATCATTCAAGATGGAGACTATTCGGTCAATTCTACCTCTGGTTCAGGAGGGTCAGTTCATGACTACAGTAGATCTGAAGGATGCATATCTACATATTCCTATTCACAAGGATTATCACAAGTTTCTAAGATCTGCTTTCTAGACCAGCATTTTCAGTTTGTGGCTCTTCCTTTCAGTATTGCAACTGCTCCCAGGGTGTTTTCAAAGGTCCTGGATGCGTTACTGGCAGTTCTCAGATTGCAGAGGGTTGTAGTAGCTCCTTACCTGGAGGACATTCTGGTTCAGGCGCCATCTTTTCAACTAGCAAACTCTCACACAGAGTTGTTGTCTTTTCTGCGCTCCCATGGTTGGATGGTGAATTTAGGAAAAAGTTCCTTGATTCCGGCCACAAGGGTGGTATTCTTGGGAACCATTATAAATTCTTTGGAAATGAAGATTTTTTTTGACAGAAGCAAGGAAGTAAAAAATGTTCAATTCATGTCTGGCTCTTCAGTCATCTCCTCGGCCGTCGGTGGCCCAGTGTATGGAGGTTATTGGTCTAATGGTCTCAGTCATGGACATCATTCCATTTGCTCGGTTCCATCTCAGATCTCTGCAGTTATGCATGATAAGTCAGTGGAACGGGGATTATACAGATCTGTCTCCACATATTGTTCTGGATCAGGCTGCAAGAGATTCTCTTCCATGGTAGTTGTCTCAGGATCTTCTCTCCCAGGGAACCTGTTTTCGCAGGCCTTCCTGGGTGATTGTGACCACGGATGCCAGTCTGCTGGGTTGGGGAGCTGTCTGGGGTTCTCTGAAGGCTCAGGGTCTGTGGGCCTGGGAGGAATCAGTTCTTCCTATAAATGTCTTAGAATTGAGAGCAATCTTCAATGCTCTTCTAGCCTGGCCTCGGTTGGCTTCAACCCAGTTTATAAGATTTCAGTTGGACAATATAACGTCCGTGGCTTACATCAATCATCAAGGGGGAACTCGGAGTTCCGTGGTGATGAAAGAGGTATCCAGGATTATTCAGTGGGCGGAGGCTCATAATTGCTGTCTGTCTGCGATTCACATTCCAGGGGTGGACAATTGGGAAACGGATTTTCTGATCAGACAGTCTTTTCATCTAGGGGAGTGGGAACTTTATCCGGAGGTGTTTTTCAGCTTGATTTTCAGATGGGGTCAACCAGAATTGGATCTTATGGCAACTCGTCACAATGCCAAGCTTCCGAAGTATGGATCGAGGTCAAGGGATCCTCAAGCTGTTCTAATAGATGCTTTAGCAGTTCCTTGGAAGTTCAGTCTGGCATATGTGTTTCCTCCGTTTGCCCTTCTTCCTCATGTCATTGCTTGGATCAGACAGGAGAGGTCATCAGTGATTCTCATTGCACCGGCTTGGCCTCACAGGATCTGGTATACAGACCTGGTGGAGATGTCATCCTCTCCACTGTGGAGTCTTCCATTAAGGAAGGACCTTCTACTTCAGGGGCCCTTCCTTCATTCAAATCTCATTTCTCTGAAGCTGACTGCTTGAAGATGGAACGCATGATTATTTCTAAGCGTGGTTTTCCTGAGCCGGTCATTGAGACTATGATTCAGGCACTTAAGCCTGTGACTAGGAAGATTTATTACAAGATATGGCGTAAATATCTGTATTGGTGTGAATCTAAGGGCTACTATTGGAGTAGAGTTAGGATTCCTAGAATTTTGTCTTTAGTCCAGAAGGGTCTGGAGAAAGGTTTGTCTGCTAGTACCCTGAAGGGTCAAATTTCTGCATTGTCTATTTTGTTGCACAAGCATCTGGTGGATGTGCCAGATGTTCAGTCTTTATGTCAGGCTCTAATTAGAATCCGGCCTATGGTTAAGTTTGTGACTCCTCCTTGGAGTCTTAATTTAGTTCTAAGAGTTCTTCAACAGGCTCCATTTGAGCCTATGCATTCCTTGGATATCAAGTTATTAACCTGGAAGGTTTTATTTTTAGTTGCTATCTCTTTGGCTTGAAGAGTTTTGGAGCTTTCTGCACTGCAGTGTGAGTCTCCTTTCCTTATTTTGCATTCTGATAAGGTAGTACTTTGTACTGCTCTTGGTTTTCTTCCTAAGGTTGTTTTTGCTAAGAATATTAATCAAGAAATTTGTCCTAATCCTTCTTATCATAAGGAACGTTTGTTGCACAATCTTGATGTAGCTCGTGCTTTGAAATATTATTTACAGACGACTAAGGATTTTCACCAGTCTTCTTCTTTATTTGTTATCTTTTCTGGGAAGCGTAAGGGTCAGAAAGCTACGGCTACTTTGATTTCTTGTTGGCTAAGGAGTGTTATTCCCTTGGCATATGAGACTGCTGGTCAGCGACCTCCTGAGAAAATCAAGGCTCCCTCCACGAGGGCTGTTTCTTCTACCTGGGCTTTTAAAATTGGTGCTTCTGTAGATCAGATTTGCAAGGCTGCTACTTGGTCTTCTCTGCACACTTTTTCTAAATTTTACAAATTTGATACTTTTGCTTCAGCTGAGGCTGCTTTTGGGAGAAAGGTTCTTCAAGCAGTGGTACCTTCCATTTAGGCTAACTGTCTTGTCCCTCCCTTATCATCCGTGTCCTCTAGCTTGGGTATTGATTCCCAATAGTAATTATGATGATCCGTGGACTCACCGTGTCATTAGAAAGAAAAATACATTTCTTTCATGTAATTAGCAAGAGTCCATGAGCTAGTGACGTATGGGAAATACATTCCTACCAGGAGGGGCAAAGTTTCCCAAACCTCAAAATGCCTACAAATACACCCCTCACCACACCCACAAATCAGTTTTACAAACTTTGCCTCCTATGGAGGTGGTGAAGTAAGTTTGTGCTAGATTCTACGTTGATATGTGCTCCGCAGCAGGTTGGAGCCCGGTTTTCCTCTCAGCGTGCAGTGAATGTCAGAGGGATGTGAGGAGAGTATTGCCTATTTGAATTCAATGATCTCCTTCTACGGGGTCTATTTCATAGGTTCTCTGTTATCGGTCGTAGAGATTCATCTCTTACCTCCCTTTTCAGATCGACGATATACTCTTATATATATACCATTACCTCTGCTGATTTTCGTTTCAGTACTGGTTTGGCTTTCTACAACATGTAGATGAGTGTCCTGGGGTAAGTAAGTCTTATTTTCTGTGACACTCTAAGCTATGGTTGGGCACTTTTTTTATAAAGTTCTAAATATATGTATTCAAACATTTATTTGCCTTGACTCAGGATGTTCAACATTCCTTATTTTCAGACAGTCAGTTTCATATTTGGGATAATGCATTTGAATCAATAATTTTTTTCTTACCTTAAAATTTGACTTTTCCCTGTGGGCTGTTAGGCTTGCGGGGGCTGAAAATGCTTCATTTTATTGCGTCATTCTTGGAAAAATTTTCTGTTTCCGGCGTCATACGTGTTGCCGGAAGTTGCGTCATTTTTGACGTTCTTTTGCGCCAAAAGTGTCGGCGTTCCGGATGTGGCGTCATTTTTGGCGCCAAAAGCATTTAGGCGCCAAATAATGTGGGCGTCTTATTTGGCGTTAAAAAAATATGGGCGTCATTTTTGTCTCCACATTATTTAAGTCTCATTATTTATTGCTTCTGGTTGCTAGAAGCTTGTTCACTGGCATTTTTTCCCATTCCTGAAACTGTCATTTAAGGAATTTGATTAATTTTGCTTTATATGTTGTTTTTTCTATTACATATTGCAAGATGTCCCACGTTGCAACTGAGTCAGAAGATACTTCTGGAAAATCGCTGCCTGGTGCTGGAGCTACCAAAGCTAAGTGTATCTGCTGTAAACTTTTGGTAGCTGTTCCTCCAGCTGTTGTTTGTATTGAATGTCATGACAAACTTGTTAATGCAGATAATATTTCCTTTAGTAAAGTTACATTACCTGTTGCTGTTCCGTCACCATCTAATACTCAGAGTGTTCCTGATAACATAAGAGATTTTGTTTCTAAATCCATTAAGAAGGCTATGTCTGTTATTCCTCCTTCTAGTAAACATAAAAAGTCTTTTAAAACTTCTCATTGTTCAGATGAATTTTTAAATGAACATCATTCTGATTCTGATAGTGGTTCTTCTGGTTCAGAGGATTCTGTCTCAGAGGTTGATGCTGATAAATCTTCATATTTATTTAAAATGGAATTTATTCGTTCTTTACTTAAAGAAGTCCTAATTGCATTAGAAATTGAGGATTCTGGTCCTCTTGATACTAAATCTAAACGTTTAGATAAGGTTTTTAAATCTCCTGTAGTTATTCCAGAAGTTTTTCCTGTTCCTGGTGCTATTTCTGAAGTGATTTCCAGGGAATGGAATAATTTGGGTAATTCAGTTACTCCTTCTAAACGTTTTAAGCAATTATATCCTGTGCCATCTGACAGATTAGAGTTTTGGGACAAAATCCCTAAGGTTGATGGGGCTGTCTCTACTCTTGCTAAGCGTACTACTATTCCTACGGCAGATGGTACTTCCTTTAAGGATCCTTTAGATAGGAAAATTGAATCCTTTCTAAGAAAAGCTTATTTGTGTTCAGGTAATCTTTTTAGACCTGCTATATCTTTAGCGGATGTTGCTGCAGCTTCAACTTTTTGGTTGGAAGCTTTAGCGCAACAAGTTACAGATCATAATTCTCATAGCATTATTATTCTGCTTCAACATGCTAATAATTTTATTTGTGATGCCATCTTTGATATCATTAGAGTTGATGTCAGGTATATGTCTCTAGCTATTTTAGCTAGAAGAGCTTTATGGCTTAAAACTTGGAATGCTGATATGTCTTCTAAGTCTACTCTGCTTTCCCTTTCTTTCCAGGGTAATAAATTATTTGGTTCTCAGTTGGATTCTATTATCTCAACTGTTACTGGAGGGAAAGGAACTTTTTTTACCTCAGGATAAAAAGTCTAAAGGTAAATTCAGGTCTAATAATCGTTTTCATTCCTTTCGTCACAACAAGGAACAAAAGCCTGATCCTTCATTCTCAGGAGCGGTATCAGTTTGGAAACCATCTCCAGTCTGGAATAAATCCAAGCCTTTTAGAAAATCAAAGCCAGCTCCTAAGTCCACATGAAGGTGCGGCCCTCATTCCAGCTCAGCTGGTAGGGGGCAGATTACGTTTTTTCAAAGAAATTTGGATCAATTCCGTTCACAATCTTTGGATTCAGAACATTGTTTCAGAAGGGTACAGAATTGGTTTCAAGATAAGACCTCCTGCAAAGAGATTTTTTTCTTTCCCGTGTCCCAGTAAATCCAGCGAAGGCTCAAGCATTTCTGAAATGTGTTTCAGATCTAGAGTTGGCTGGAGTAATTATGCCAGTTCCAGTTCTGGAACAGGGGCTGGGGTTTTATTCAAATCTCTTCATTGTACCAAAGAAGGAGAATTCCTTCAGACCAGTTCTGGATCTAAAAATATGGAATCGTTATGTAAGGATACCAACATTCAAAATGGTAACTGTAAGGACTATCCTGCCTTTTGTTCAGCAAGGGCATTATATGTCTACAATAGATTTACAGGATGCATATCTGCATATTCCGATTCATCCAGATCACTATCAGTTTCTGAGATTCTCTTTCCTAGACAAGCATTACCAGTTTGTGGCTCTGCCGTTTGGCCTAGCAACAGCTCCAAGAATTTTTACAAAGGTTCTCGGTGCCCTTCTGTCTGTAATCAGAGAACAGGGTATTGTGGTATTTCCTTATTTGGACGATATCTTGGTACTTGCTCAGTCTTCACATTTAGCAGAATCTCATACGAATCGACTTGTGTTGTTTCTTCAAGATCATGGTTGGAGGATCAATTTACTAAAAAGTTCAGACAAGGGTAACCTTTTTGGGTTTCCAGATAGATTCAGTGTCCATGACTCTATCTTTGACAGACAAGAGACGTCTAAAATTGATATCAGCTTCAGTCACAATCATTCCCTTCGGTAGCCTTATGCATGGAAATTCTAGGTCTTATGACTGCTGCATCGGACGCGATCCCCTTTGCTCGTTTTCACATGCGACCTCTTCAGCTCTGTATGCTGAACCAATGGTGCAGGGATTACACGAAGATATCTCAATTAATATATTTAAAACCGATTGTACGACACTCTCTGACGTGGTGGACAGATCACCATTGTTTAGTTCAGGGGGCTTCTTTTGTTCTTCCGACCTGGACTGTAATTTCAACAGATGCAAGTCTTACAGGTTGGGGAGCTGTGTGGGGGTCTCTGACGGCACAAGGGGTTTGGGAATCTCAGGAGGTGAGATTACCGATCAATATTTTGGAACTCCGTGCAATTTTCAGAGCTCTTCAGTCTTGGCCTCTTCTAAAGAGAGAATCGTTCATTTGTTTTCAGACAGACAATGTCACATCTGTGGCATACATCAATCATCAAGGAGGGACTCACAGTCCTCTAGCTATGAAAGAAGTATCTCGAATTCTGGTTTGGGCGGAATCCAGCTCTTGTCTAGTTTCTGCGGTTCATATCCCAGGTATAGACAATTGGGAAGCGGATTATCTCAGTCGCCAAACGTTGCATCCAGGCGAATGGTCTCTTCACCCAGAGGTATTTCTTCAGATTGTTCAAACGTGGGGACCAGAAATAGATCTGATGGCCTCTCATCTAAACAAGAAACTTCCCAGGTATCTGTCCATTCTCAGGAGCGGTATCAGTTTGGAAACCATCTCCAGTCTGGAATAAATCCAAGCCTTTTAGAAAATCAAAGCCAGCTCCTAAGTCCACATGAAGGTGCGGCCCTCATTCCAGCTCAGCTGGTAGGGGGCAGATTACGTTTTTTCAAAGAAATTTGGATCAATTCCGTTCACAATCTTTGGATTCAGAACATTGTTTCAGAAGGGTACAGAATTGGTTTCAAGATAAGACCTCCTGCAAAGAGATTTTTTTCTTTCCCGTGTCCCAGTAAATCCAGCGAAGGCTCAAGCATTTCTGAAATGTGTTTCAGATCTAGAGTTGGCTGGAGTAATTATGCCAGTTCCAGTTCTGGAACAGGGGCTGGGGTTTTATTCAAATCTCTTCATTGTACCAAAGAAGGAGAATTCCTTCAGACCAGTTCTGGATCTAAAAATATGGAATTGTTATGTAAGGATACCAACATTGAAATTGGTAACTGTAAGGACTATCCTGCCTTTTGTTCAGCAAGGGCATTATATGTCTACAATAGATTTACAGGATGCATATCTGCATATTCCGATTCATCCAGATCACTATCAGTTTCTGAGATTCTCTTTCCTAGACAAGCATTACCAGTTTGTGGCTCTGCCGTTTGGCCTAGCAACAGCTCCAAGAATTTTTACAAAGGTTCTCGGTGCCCTTCTGTCTGTAATCAGAGAACAGGGTATTGTGGTATTTCCTTATTTGGACGATATCTTGGTACTTGCTCAGTCTTCACATTTAGTAGAATCTCATACGAATCGACTTGTGTTGTTTCTTCAAGATCATGGTTGGAGGATCAATTTACTAAAAAGTTCAGACAAGGGTAACCTTTTTGGGTTTCCAGATAGATTCAGTGTCCATGACTCTATCTTTGACAGACAAGAGACGTCTAAAATTGATATCAGCTTCAGTCACAATCATTCCCTTCGGTAGCCTTATGCATGGAAATTCTAGGTCTTATGACTGCTGCATCAGACGCGATCCCCTTTGCTCGTTTTCACATGCGACCTCTTCAGCTCTGTATGCTGAACCAATGGTGCAGGGATTACACGAAGATATCTCAATTAATATCTTTAAAACCGATTGTACGACACTCTCTGACGTGGTGGACAGATCACCATTGTTTAGTTCAGGGGGCTTCTTTTGTTCTTCCGACCTGGACTGTAATTTCAACAGATGCAAGTCTTACAGGTTGGGGAGCTGTGTGGGGGTCTCTGACGGCACAAGGGGTTTGGGAATCTCAGGAGGTGAGATTACCGATCAATATTTTGGAACTCCGTGCAATTTTCAGAGCTCTTCAGTCTTGGCCTCTTCTAAAGAGAGAATCGTTCATTTGTTTTCAGACAGACAATGTCACATCTGTGGCATACATCAATCATCAAGGAGGGACTCACAGTCCTCTAGCTATGAAAGAAGTATCTCGAATTCTGGTTTGGGCGGAATCCAGCTCTTGTCTAGTTTCTGCGGTTCATATCCCAGGTATAGACAATTGGGAAGCGGATTATCTCAGTCGCCAAACGTTGCATCCAGGCGAATGGTCTCTTCACCCAGAGGTATTTCTTCAGATTGTTCAAACGTGGGGACCAGAAATAGATCTGATGTCCTCTCATCTAAACAAGAAACTTCCCAGGTATCTGTCCAGATCCAGGGATCCTCAAGCGGAAGCAGTGGATGCATTGTCACTTCCTTGGAAGTATCATCCTGCCTATATCTTTCCGCCTCTAGTTCTTCTTCCAAGAGTGATCTCCAAGATTCTGAAGGAATGCTCGTTTGTTCTGCTGGTAGCTCCAGCATGGCCTCACAGGTTTTGGTATGCAGATCTTGTCCGGATGGCTTCTTGCCAACCGTGGACTCTTCCGTTAAGACCAGACCTTCTGTCGCAAGGTCCTTTTTTCCATCAGGATCTCAAATCCTTAAATTTAAAGGTATGGAGATTGAACGCTTGATTCTTAGTCAAAGAGGTTTCTCTGACTCTGTGATTAATACTATGTTACAGGCTCGTAAATCTGTATCTAGAGAGATATATTATAGAGTCTGGAAGACTTATATTTCTTGGTGTCTTTCTCATAATTTTTCCTGGCATTCTTTTAAAATTCCGAGAATTTTACAGTTTCTTCAGGATGGTTTAGATAAAGGTTTGTCTGCAAGTTCCTTGAAAGGACAAATCTCTGCTCTTTCTGTTCTTTTTCACAGAAAGATTGCTATTTTTCCTGATATTCATTGTTTTGTACAAGCTTTGGTTCGTATAAAACCTGTTATTAAGTCAATTTCTCCTCCTTGGAGTTTGAATTTGGTTCTGGGGGCTCTTCAAGCTCCTCCGTTTGAACCTATGCATTCATTGGACATTAAATTACTTTCTTGGAAAGTTTTGTTCCTTTTGGCCATCTCTTCTGCCAGAAGAGTTTCTGAATTATCTGCTCTTTCTTGTGAATCTCCTTTTCTGATTTTTCATCAGGATAAGGCGGTGTTGCAAACTTCTTTTGAATTTTTACCTAAGGTTGTGAATTCCAACAACATTAGTAGAGAAATTGTGGTTCCTTCATTATGTCCTAATCCTAAGAATTCTAAGGAGAAATCATTGCATTCTTTGGATGTAGTTAGAGCTTTGAAATATTATGTTGAAGCTACTAAGACTTTCCGAAAGACTTCTAGTCTATTTGTTATCTTTTCCGGTTCTAGGAAAGGTCAGAAGGCCTCTGCCATTTCTTTGGCATCTTGGTTGAAATCTTTAATTCATCATGCTTATGTCGAGTCGGGTAAAACTCCGCCTCAAAGGATTACAGCTCATTCTACTAGGTCAGTTTCTACTTCCTGGGAGTTTAGGAATGAAGCTTTGGTTGATCAGATTTGCAAAGCAGCAACTTGGTCTTCTTTGCATACTTTTACTAAATTCTACCATTTTGATGTGTTTTCTTCTTCTGAAGCTGTTTTTGGTAGAAAAGTACTTCAGGCAGCTGTTTCAGTTTGAATCTTCTGCTTATATTTTCAGTTTTTTTCATTATAAAATTTAAATTATTTTGGGTGTGGATTATTTTTCAGCGGAATTGGCTGTCTTTATTTTATCCCTCCCTCTCTAGTGACTCTTGCGTGGAAAGATCCACATCTTGGGTAGTCATTATCCCATACGTCACTAGCTCATGGACTCTTGCTAATTACATGAAAGAAAACATAATTTATGTAAGAACTTACCTGATAAATTCATTTCTTTCATATTAGCAAGAGTCCATGAGGCCCACCCTTTTTGTGGTGGTTATGATTTTTTTGTATAAAGCACAATTATTCCAATTCCTTATTTTTTATGCTTTCGCACTTTTTTCTTATCACCCCACTTCTTGGCTATTCATTAAACTGATTTGTGGGTGTGGTGAGGGGTGTATTTGTAGGCATTTTGAGGTTTGGGAAACTTTGCCCCTCCTGGTAGGAATGTATATCCCATACGTCACTAGCTCATGGACTCTTGCTAATATGAAAGAAATGAATTTATCAGGTAAGTTCTTACATAAATTATGTTTTATGCTTACCTGATAAATTTGATTCTTTCGTGACACGGTGAGTCCACGGGCCGTCCTGTATTTTCAGACAGTTAATTTTTTCATAAACGTCAGGCACCTCTGCACCTTATAATACTTCCTTTCTCCTTTCCCTTTGGTCGACTGGCTGGGGGTTGTGGGTAAGGGGAGTTGTATTTAACAGCTTTGCTGTGGTGCTCTTTGCCTCCTCCTGCAGGCCAGGAGTGATATTCCCAATAGTAATTATGATGATCCGTGGACTCACCGTGCCAAGAAAGAAACAAATTTATCAGGTAAGCATACATTTCATTTTCTTCCTGCTGTGTCTCCTGTTTGCCTTCCAGTCACATGACTCTTTTATCCATTATGGTTATATCTTTATGTAACTCTCCAAAAAGGTTATTGGCCTCCTGCATTACTTTTTTTTAATTTGCTCTTTACCTGTAAGACGTCTATCATCATCTTTAGTAATAAAGGTGTGTGTTGTAGTATTTGTTTCATACCCCTGTGTTTAAACAATTTTCTGAGGCTATATAGATCTGTGGTAGGTTCCAGTTTTGTCTTAACCGGCTTGTGGTATTGAATCATCATTTTAGCTTTTATTATTTTAACCAGATGTCCTGTTGGGCATTACAGAATATAAGATTTAATATATTTTATCAGGAAGATGATTTCAGGAATCTATTGACAAACCAGTGCACTTTTCCTTGAAGTTGATGCCATTGAGCTTGTATATTGTGAGACCAGTATTAATAGTGAGGCGGCGACCATAACCACAAAGTGAAATGTGGGGAAATCAAATAAATCTTATATTTGGAACCCTGGTAGCGAAAAAGGGAATTTGGGCTATGGTGCGCAGATGGTCTATGGTGTGCAGCCTGATAAAAGGAATGATTAATGCTTGTCCCTGCTAGAAAAGTTAAACTTTACAGTCTGAGGTAAACTATGCTAAGGCCACATTTTGCAATGGAAGGTCGGTTAACATACAATAATGTACAGGTATACCCTGGTCATAAAGCGGGTTAGGGACCGGAGCCCCGCTGTAAAGTGAAAACTGCCTTAAAGTGAAACAAGGCATCTTTAGCTTTCTTTTCACTTGCCAGTGTGTTTAAAAACTTGAAAAAATGTTTGAACTAACATATATTAGAGGTGCAATAGTGCTACGTTTAGTTTAACACTAGCACAGCACAGTATTCAATTAGTATTCAATAAATACTGTACCTGTAAAATAGTGACAATTACTGTAAAATTTGCCAGACTATAGCACTGAGACACAGATTGCACTTTAATGCTGTAAACAGAGTGAACTAAGCATAACAAAATGGTGCCAGTCACTTTTCTTGCAACCTCACAATGATTACAGCACTTGGAGGTTGAACTTCAGCTCCACAAAACGCTGTATTAGCGAAGCGCTGTAAAGTGAGGTATACCTGTATAAGAAAATAAAACAGGTTTATGTAGATAGGAGAAAAAGGTAGGTCCAAGAGGTAGATGAAAAATATAAGGGATCTATTTCTTGACCTCTTCCTTGATATAGTCTGTACATGAGGCCAACATGTTCTGGGGTCCCTCAACTCTAAGTTAGGCTACAGCCAGTGGAAATGACAGATTTACCATCCAGTGTGGGGTATATCATCATATGCTTTTTTACTGCTGTCCTACAGGCAGTGCAGCCTGTAAATGCAGGGTTCATTCTTGAGAAAGCAGTGATTGCTGCTAACAGGGGGCATATGCATGTTTAATTTGACCCTTAGAATATAAAGTCAGAGTAAGCCGCTAGTTGGAAAAATGGGCCCTCTGGCACCCAATGGGGTCTAAACAAATCTGACTAACAGAAGCCAGGACCTGCCAATGTTCCAAGAGTTTGTCCGGAGGTCATGGGGCATATTGTGTGCAAGTCCTACCTGTATGCCTCTGTGTGCAGTCCAGGTCTGTTGACGTCACTGCACCTCTTCATTAACAATTAAAAGGTGGGTTAATGTGGAGCTTGCTCTGTTTCTGCTTGCCAATGACAGATGTTTGCTTCCAGGTCTTCTGCTGGATGGACACGGCTGTATGTTAGGGCTCTATGCTGAGCGGCCCTATGCTCCTTGTCCCAGGCAGATATTGTGAAGTTGTTAGGGTGTGTGGAACTCAGAATGCAGAAACAGATACACAGAACAATGAAAGTCTTTTTTGAAAGCTTTACTAATAGATAAGCAAAAGAACAGTTGGTAGTTCAGATTGAAGATCACAGAAACAGCAAGTTTGAACATAGGCCCAATGCAGAACACAAGTTCAATACAACATTTAGAATACTTCAAGTAGTTTCAGTAACAAAGTCCAATTGGCATTGGTGCTTTAATTGAACTGTTAAGGGTTTTCACAGAATACCTGGTAGGTAATCTCATTTGAGTAGATTGCTCACCCCATAACTTGAAAGCAGCAACATGTTTAAAAGTGTCATAGGTCTGGTCTGGTATTAGTTGTCATAGAATTGTAGCTGGTTTGTAAAAGAATTGTGAGGGCACAATGTGTAAACCTAAACTTTGCTGTGGTTGGTTCTGAGTGCATGTAAATCAAAGTATTTTTGTAGATTATAGAAGCTCTTCATAGTACATTGCTATGGAGCCATACTTAGTGGCTTTATGTTGGGCTATTTGCCATTTACTTTACCTTTGATTAGCTTCTCAGAGTTAAATGTAGCTTTTGCTTATTGTTCTTGTAACTATTGTGGTTTCTCAGATGTGTCTTATTCCTATAATATCTAAACATATTAATCTTAATAGAAACACTTATGTACATACATACTTTGTAACCAGGTTCAAACACATATACACATATACATACATAGCCAGGTTCATATGCATATATACGTAGCCATACATACATATCCATGTTTGAACGCATATACACATAGCCATACATACATAGCCAGGTTCAACTTGTATACATATAGCCGTACATACATAGCCAGGTTTAAATGCATATACACATAGCCGTACATACATAGCCATGTTCAAACACATAACACATAGCCGTACATACATAGCCAGGTTCAAGGGCATATATACATAGCCGTACATACATAGCCAGGTTCAAATGCATTTACACATAGCCATACATACATAGCCAGGTTCAAATGCATATACACATAGCCGTACATACATAGCCATGTTCAAACACATAACACATAGCAGTACATACATAGCCAGGTTCAAGGGCATATATACATAGCCATACATACATAGCCAGGTTCAAATGCATTTACACATAGCCATACATACATAGCCAGGTTCAAATGCATATACACATAGCTGTACATACATTGCCAAGTTGAAACGCATATACACATAGCTGTAAATACATAGCCAGGTTCAAATGCATATACACATAGCCGTACATACACTGCCAAGTTCAAACGCATATAAATAAATACATATACTAATATTATACTGGTAAATGTGCAATGGTTTGAAATAATTTCCCTTTAAAACAGCCACATAGAATGTTTTGTATAGATTGTATCTTTTTGAATGTGTCTCTTTTTCTTTTTTCTATTTTTTTTTTGCCACAAAAGTTGAAACAATGTCTTATTTTCTTCCCCCGTATGTGGGGATCCAGTTAACCTGATGAGCCGCGATATTGCGGAACTGAGATGTTGCTATATTGAATGGCACACTAATTAGCAACATTGTAGCAACCTTGTGTGGTAGAAACAGTACGTCAATTAGTTTGTAGGAATGGTTATACTCAGTGTGGGCTATTTAACGCCTATGAGAACCATCCTAGAACTATCTTTGAGAAAGCGCCAACCGGCGTGAAACGCGTCAGATGAGATCACCGCTACCCTTGTCTTTCAACTGTCTGTGAATGAGAGAGCTTGAGCTCGTTTTCTGTTTGGACTTTTAACTATGTATTGAATAAAATTGTTCTATTGAATTTTACAAAAGTGCCATGTGCATAGTGTCTTAACCTAGCCTTCAACATATTGATACGGGACGTTACTTTACTAACATTAACAACTTGACTGTGTGGAGTCCTTCCTCTTTTCTATATTTATTCATAGCGGACAGCCGGAACAGGTGTTCTTCACATCGAGTGTTGGATCCCCGGATGTGCAGCCCGCTTTCAACGATGTATGGACAACGGCGTCTAGGCTCCCCAGCTAAGTACTGTTGTTGTTGCCGTATTTCACCTTTAACACTTGTATTACTAAATAAATACATAGCCAGGTTCAAATGCATATACACATAGCCATACATACATAGCCATGTTCAAACATATATACATATAGCCGCACATACATAGTCAGGTTCAAAGGCATATACACATAGCTCTATATACATAGCCAGGTTCAAACACAAAGCCGCACATATATAGCCAGGTTCAAACGCTTATACAGATAGTGTACATACATAACCAGGTTCAGACGCTTATACACATAGCCGTACATAAGTAGCCAAGTTTAAATGAATATACACATAGCCGTAAATATGTAGCCAAGTTCAAATGCATATACACATAGCCGTACATACATAGCAAGGTTCAAATGCATATACACATAGCAGTACATACATTGCCAAGTTGAAACACATATATACATAGCTGTACATACATAGCCAGATTCAAATGCATATACACAAAGCCATACACTGCCAAGTTCAAACGCAGACATTTTGGATCTATACATTTAGTACATTGTTTCCTTTAGGTCTCAACAAAGTTATAGATTCAGCGGGGTTTGTATAATCAGGAGATCTGAGTACGGTACATTATTGGGGCCTGTTATTGTGTTTATCATTTATTATGTTATATTGAGCTTTATATGATTTTGGTTTTGTTTATTGTGTCAACTATGTGCATCAGTTGGCAGATATATAAACCAGAGTCTCATGGTTCTGTTGTCACCCCACTTCGGCTTGGTCCATCAGCTTATACATTTTCCTTTACATTATTATTATTATTATTGTTATCCATGTGTATTATAATAATAATATGGGTAAATTATGAGTTTTTTTTCTCCCTTCGCTCCCCACTTTTTGTATACCACAGAGAGTATATTGGAGATTACACCAGCCCAATCATTGCCAGTTAGGCAGCAGGTATATAGGCTATCATTTAGGATTATTTTTAATCCATAAATATGTCTCTAAACATTAATTGTATAAACCATAAATACATATGCCTAAATTTAGAGTTCTGCGCTAGCCGTCCAAACCAGCGTTAGGGGGACCTAACACTGGTTTTGGCCGCCCGCTGGTATTTAGAGTCGTGTAGGTAAGGGTCTAACGCTCACTTTCCAGCCACGACTTTTCCATACCGCAGATCCCCTTACGTCAATTGCGTATCCTATATTTTCAATGGGATCTTTCTAACGCTGGTATTTAGAGTCTTAGCTGAAGTGAGCGTTAGAACTCTAATGACATGACTCCAGCCGCAGAAAAAAGTCAGGAGTTAAGAGCTTTATGGGCTAACGCCGGTTCATAAAGCTCTTAACTACTGTGCTCTAAAGTACACTAACACCCATAAACTACCTATGTACCCCTAAACCGAGGTCCCCCCACATTGCCGCCACTATAATAACATTTTTTAACCCCTAATCTTCTGACAGCACACCGCCGCCACCTACATTATAGCTATGTACCCCTAATCTGCTGTCCCTAATATCGCCGACACCTACATAATATTTATTAACCCCTAATCTGATCAGCCAATAGAATGCGAGCTCAATCAGATTGGCTGATTGGATCAGCCAATCGGATTGAACTTGAATCTGATTGGCTGATTCAATCAGCCAATCAGATTTTTCCTACCTTAATTCCGATTGGCGCCTCACTTGTAATCTAGCCCTAAGTTTATAATAGACTTGTGCATGATCGAAAAATTCGGTTCGGATCGAGTCGGATTTTTTCGAATTTCGGTTCGGATCGATTCGAATTCGAAAAATTCAAATTAATTTGTTTCGGATTCGTTTCGGATTCATTCGGATTCGAATAAATTCGGCTGGATTTGGTTCGATTCGGAATTTCGGTATGTGTTAGGTGGGATATGCTGTGTATTAGACTAGTATTATGTACTGTATATTAGGTGTAACACATAGCAGAGTGATATAACCTAATATACTGTACAATACTAGTGTAATCCATGGCCATCCGAACCTACCAAATAAATCCAAACTAATTCGGATTTATTTGGTAGATTCGGCACTATTTCAATTCGAAAATTCAAATCGATTTGAATCTCCGAATTTGAGAAATTCGGCCGAATTTCCGAATCGATCCGAAACTAATCGCACATTTCTAGTTTATAACACATAACTTTCTAAGAAGCATATTATTACCTTCAGATATTGATATTCATCTAACTTGAAAGCCTTTTACCCTCTTGAAAAACGGCACTGTCTCAATTGGCATTGTTTTGTGTTCACCTCTTTTAAATCTTAAATTCCCCCCCATGCCTAATTAACGGTTGCTTCCTGGTTTAATAACAATTGTAAACTAGAGATTTAGGTCATTGAAAATCCCTATAAAAATCCCCTGTGAATAGCTGGAGGAGCATTTAATTTATAGTTTGTGTTCTTACCAAATCATAGTGTAAGAAAACCTCATGTTCCCCTTATATTGCATATGTGATTAGGAGTTTCAGACAGGTGCAAATGGATTGGAATGAAATAGAAAACCACAAACCATCCAATAGATATTCACATGGTAGTTTCTAGTATTGTTAAAGAAAGAAAGTCAGCGCTAGGCAAAATATAATTGATAGCCATGTCCTAATCCACCTCCCTTTAAGTGATTACAACGGAACAGACAAAATATAAAAAAACAGGAGGAAGCTAGATAGCCAAATATAAAAAACACATTTATTCAAAGTCACTGCAATATTAGTTCAGATAAGTTAGGGACGTCTCCACCAAAAACAGTAATAAATAAATAAAACCTTCCTATACCACTTTTATAGAAAGAGATACAAGTCTTAGTGTGAAATATACAAGTCCATTAGAGTCACATTCAATGTCAGAGTGTTCAATGTATACACAGCCACCTGTATCACTTAGGACAGTAGATTAGACTTCCTTAGAGCAGTTTGCGCTTTACACCACTTGCCTTTACTGGAGACTTACAAGGATTTGGATGAAGATGAGGCACTAGAAAAAAGCACTAAGGGTTAAAAATCAATGGAGAACTGTATAAAGAAACGGGACGGGGTGTATCCCCCTAGAGGTAGATACAGGTAACCTTTACCTAGTTATAATTGGTACAAGTTGTGGTATCAACCAAATATCAAATCTTATAAAAAGAGTCAGATTCAAAATTAAAAAGTACACCTATATTTCCAAATACTGTATAGTAAAATATATTTAGCAATTTTTTACACTATATAAAAATACAATAGTAAAGTCCCTTTAAAAAAATAATAGAATAAATTAGTGTTGCAACACTAAAAAGAACAGAAAAGAAAAAAATAGCTCTGATAAAAAAAAGTTGTTTTTTTTAAAAACAAAAACACCCCAACAAGCGTAAAATATATATTAAAAAATCTCTTAAAATAATGGTGCTATAAGCTTGGTGTTGCTCCTGTATATAGTCCCATCTAAGAAGCGCTATTTTGAACGTATTTTTAGTCCCAAGTTATGTGGCACTATCTTTGTTTAGTATATATAGATTTGTATCCAAATTTTGAGAAAGTGTTGCATTGGCATTAATACAACGTTTCTTTTCAGTGTATTAACTGTCCCTATATTTTGAAGAGATCAGTTCTTATGAATAACTAAGTAATGTGCAGCTTCGTATGACTGGGATTTCTTAAAATATTGTTCCAATAGAAGACATGTCTTTAGCCTTTAAGTGTGTCGTATTAGTATAGCAGGTGGTGTCAGACCGGTTCTCTTACCGTGTATCAAGTCACGCTTTCATAAGGTCTCTGTGGTCATCAGTTTTAACTTTCTAAGATAATCACCACAATACCTCTTCTGTGGTTTCTATAAGTACCTATAGAGAAAGAAGTCTGCCTGGCAGGTTCTCTTACCCACTGCAGCGTCTCCCAGGTTCCCTTGACTTCTACACACCCATCAGCGGTAGAGTCGTGTGGTGATGACGTCACACTTTTATCGGATCTGTGTCTTTGTAACTTGCGCAAGTTAGTTGGTAATCTCTGAAGTCGGCTGAGTCCTGCACATTAATACTCCTTGTGCGCAGGTATCAATTTCCTCAATGTATCTCCCGAGTGACGAATCTTACAAAAAACGGCAGGGGATTTTTTCCTCCTTTGTAACCCAAAACCTACGTCTTTTATCCTCAGAAGTTAGACTACACACTATCATCAATGCATTTCACCAGGTGCTCTGGCTTTATCAAGATGTTGTGTGTAGATTGTATCTTCCTTTAAGTAGCAGTGATACTAATTTCATTGGTTCGCCTGACACACCTTCTCCTACCAATCATATCTATTGATAGGTGGCACAGGTAACTTGATCTCTTTCAGTCCAAAATTTCTTATGATATCCAAGCATGTTGTGACAGTTGGTATATGATAAGGATGATTTATGGAAATGTTTACAGTATGTCTTGGTTTTTTGACAATCCCGCTTAACAATAACAATAAAGTTAAATTACCCTTTTAAAACCACATAGTTTCCTGTTACACTCATAGGAAAAATACAAACAAAATTTAGGTATTAAAGGCAATGGGGCCTAGTTATCAAGCCGTCAACCTCAAATACGCTGCAATTCCGCAGTGTATTTGTGGCGAGGCTGATTCGCCTTAGTTATCAAGCCCTAGATACCGGCAAAAGTAGAATTTAGTGACTTAAGCTTCGATCCGCCGGACTCAGTCCGACACAGATCGATTCTTACGTCACTCCAGATGTTCCGCACACAAGTTCGGCACAATCTGACTACTTTTGCTAGTTATCAAAAAACTAGCAGGTACGCTCGGCACTTTTGCGGCCCAGCGTACCTGGTTTTCAAACCGCCGCTCTGGAGGCGGCGGATCCAATAGGAATCAATGGGAGTCTGACCATAGCGAAAGCTCATGTTCGCTGCTGCCTGACATCCCATTGATTCCTATGGGAGCTGTCTACACCTAACACCCTAACATGTACCCCGAGTCTAAACACCCCTAATCTGCCCCCCCTACACCGCCGCAACTAAATAAAGTTATTACCCCCTAAATCGCCGCTCCCGGAGACCACGGCCACTCTAATAAACTGATTAACCCCTAAACCGCAGCTCCCGGAGCCCACTGCAAGCTATAATAAATATGTTAACCCCTAAACTGCCGCTCCCGGTCCCCGCCGCAACTATAATATATGTATTAACCCCTAAACCGACGCTCCCGGACCCCGCCGCCACCTACATTATACCTAGTAACCCCTATTCTGCCCCCCCTATACCGCCGCCCTCTATAATAAAGTTATTAACCCCTATCCTGCTGATCCCGGACCTCGCCGCAACTAAATAAATAGTTTAACCCCTAAACCACCGATCTTGGACTCCGCCGCAACCTATATTAAACTTTTTAACTTCTTAGTCACGTGTGACGTGAGTTCTTTATACACTTGCATAGAACATCAGAAAGGTCTAGAGGCTACTCATTCCTATCTACTAAGAGATACAGAAATGTCAAAAGTACAGCAAGAATTCATATTAGACTGTATGGAGTTTATTCTTAAGAATAACTATTTTTCATTTAATGGGCATTACTATTTGCAAAAAAAGGGCACAGCCATGGGCACGAGATTCGCACCCAGTTACGCCAATTTGTTCGTAGGGCATTTTGAAGAACTTTTTTTGTCCGGAACTCCGTGGGGTGCGAATCTCGTGCTCTACAAAAGGTTTATTGATGATATATTCATTATCTGGAAAGGTGATGAGGAACTACTAGAACAATTCATTTCAGATTTTAACACCAATGATTTTTGATTAATATTCACATATGAATATAACAAAGTAAAAATTAATTTTCTGGATATAGAAATATCTATAATAAATAATGAAATAACCACAACCACCTTTTTTAAAAAAGTCGATGCCAACAGCTATATTGA
The DNA here is from genome assembly GCF_027579735.1 of Bombina bombina. Classification (NCBI taxonomy): domain Eukaryota; kingdom Metazoa; phylum Chordata; class Amphibia; order Anura; family Bombinatoridae; genus Bombina; species Bombina bombina. Next base: position 445,603,632 of record NC_069499.1, read on the forward strand.
TTTTAAAAGCTGCCATCATAATAAATGGAAAAGAAACATACCAAAAGGGCAATTCTCAAAAATCAGAAGAAACTGCACACACATCGCAGATTATGACTCACAAGCAGAGATCTTGCACAACAGATTTTTAGAGAAAGGATACCACCCCAAACAACTACTAGAAACCAACAAACTGGTTAGACAAATAGACAGGAGGTCACTACTAGAAGACAGCAATATGACTAACAAGGCAGGAAAAGATCCATATGACATTCCATTTATTACATCATTTTCTAGTCAACATAAACTAATTGAGAACATTGTAAAGAAACACTGGCACATAGCCAGAAGTGACCCCATAATAGGGAAAAGACTAAAATATCGCCCTGATGTTATATTCAGAAAGGCCACTAATTTAAAGAATATCTTAGCGCCAAGCGAATTTAAATCAAAAACAGGTCCCCAGCAATACAACTTAAACAATGAAAAACTATTAGGATTTTTTCCATGTCATGTATGCAAATCATGCAAATTTAGCACCAAAACCAAAAAGGTAAAATCTAATGTAACCCAGAAAGAACTGAAGATTAATGACACCATAAGATGCACTGACACCAACATAATCTATTTAATTCAGTGCTCATGTAAACTACAATACCTAGGTCAAACGGGAAGGAAACTGAAAGAAAGAATAAGAGAACACATCAGATGCATAGAAAAAGAAAAAGATAATACCAGACTTTATGCCCACTTTAAAGAATTCCACAAAGGTAACCCAAATGACATGAAATTTTGGGGCATTAAGAAAATAAAGACAGATGGTAGAGGCGGAAATATGGAAAAAAAGCTACTATACCATGAAGCAGAATTGATTTTCAAAATGAAAACTCTACACCCAAAAGGCCTCAATAGCGAACTAGACCTCAATGCAATTATTTAAGATAAATATCACGAAAACACGCAAACACACCATTAAAACATATTTACTAAACATAATAAAACTACTCAAGAATATATATATATATATATATATATATATATATATATATATATATGTATACATATATATATATATCTCAAAAAAATAAATAAATATATATATATATATAGTTTTACAGTCTAAGGACACACCACTTGAAATTTAAACTAACACATTGGCCATTTTTATAAAGATTAAGATCATAAAAAACAAGCGATCACATTAACATACCAAGTTGATTAAATACAATAGAATTCTAAAATAAAATATATATATATTTGACAAAATCACAACTTAGTTTTACAGTCTAAGGACAAACAACTTGAAATTTTAAAATTCCTACAATAATTCTAAAAATTCATACAAGAAGGCTAATCTCTCATCCGATAATACTAATATCCACAAAAACTAGAAAAGTATTGGTACAACACACTCATTGGATCATACAGCTCTTTATTATATTTTTACAATACCCACTATCTGGTTATTGTAGCGCACAGATAACAAATAGAAACATTCAAACTAGAGTCAAAAGATTCACTTAAATTTATATTCTCTTTTGGCTCATCTAACTTTTATTTCACTAATTTTTATTTCACTAATTTTTATTTCACAATTGGCCCCATTTTATGGTTAAAATATCTAAACAACGATAAGTATAGACATGAAAACACGCAAACACACCATTAAAACATATTTACTAAACATAATAAAACTACTCAAGAAAATATATATATATATATCATAAATAAATATATAGTTTTACAGTCTAAGGACACACCACTTGAAATTTAAACTAACACATAGGTCATTTTTTAAGATCATAAAAACCAAGCCATCACACTAACAAACCAAGTTGATTAAATACAATAGAATTCTAAAATAAAATATATATATATTTGACAAAATTACAACTTAGTTTTACAGTCTAAGGACAAACAACTTGAAATTTTAAAATTCCTACAATAATTATAAAAATTCATACAAAAAGGCTAATCTCTCATCCGATAATACTAATATCCACAAAAACTAGAAAAGTATTGGTACAACACACTCATTGGATCATACAGCTCTTTACTATATTTTTACAATACCCACTATCTGGTTATTGTAGCCCACAGATAACAAATAGAAACATTCAAACTAGAGTCAAAAGATTCACTTAAATTTATATTCTCTTTTGGCCCATCTAACTTTTATTTCACTAAATTCTAATTTCACCATTGGCCCCGTTTTAACTATATTTTATGGTTAAAATATCCATACAACGATAAGTATAGACAAATTATTTTACTCTAATATTACGCTCTAATTACAGAAACCTTTTAAAAATATCCATGGTTTCATAAAGTGACTAAAATATACACTCTAAAAGTAATTGACATTAAGATATATAATATCTTTCTCTATTTTAAAAGTTATCATATAAAATGTTTATCGCTACATAAAAACACCCAACTATATTATAATTAAGACCCAAGGATACCTATGTTATATAATAAAACAGCATTTTATAATTGTTCCTGATTTTTTTTTATTTTATGTATATCATCAATTAGTGATTTATTGCTAAATTAGAGAGGCTTTAAATAGCCTTTGAATCCCCACATCTGGTATCTTGAAAAAGGCTGTCCAGCCGAAACATGTTGATACCAGAGCACACCTGCACAGGATTTGAGAAGACAAAGTGAATACCAGCTATACCCAGTTGAAATATTCAAGTTCCCACTGAGCGGCATATATTTAACCGCAAAGATCACATTGATAACTAGAAATCCTTTTTCTACTTATCCTACAAACTTTCTACTTATCCCAACAACCACATTTCAGCACCCAGATAGGTCACTGACCGACATCTAAGAATCCTGGGAACAACAGACCGGAAAGGCACGCAAAAATACCACATCAGGAGGTTATACAACAACCATACCATCGTGATCGGTCACTGACCGACAGACAAGCCACAGAATAGAAAAACCGGAGATACTTAAAAAACATCAGCAAACGGTTAGCACTTAACCGCAACGAAGATCCCACCAAGAAACCCTTAAGAGCGCGATCGGTCACTGACCGACAAAGGATAAGGTAACTGAGCGGCCACGACAACTACCCAAACACTTATATAAAAGTGAATTTTCTCGCAGCAAACAGATAAGCCCACCTAATAAGAGGAAACCAAAGCGGCATTTATTTAACCGCCAGCAGCTCATATAGAACTGCCACCAGCTTGATCTTGAAACTTAATCAAAACACTGGCATAGCGGCGTTTATTTAACCGCAATTATCTCACAAAAGTGATATCAAACAGATACACTTCAAGGTACTAATTTGTATACTTATATTATAGTGTGATAAAAATCGCACCAACATACCTCTACATTTGATATATAGTTGCCTAAGATAAGATCTCAATTGCATAGCTGAACTTGAAACAAAGTATCCCATATGAACTATACAGCAACTATTGTTTTATCCACTATAAAATTGTATCTACAAACATTCTGTTAGAAATTACAACTTGTGATAAACCCAAAACTGTATAAATTATAAGATTTCAACGTTATTATTTTAATTTAATTTATTTTTTATATATTATGTACATTTTTATACATAGAGACACCGGTGTCATTTTTTAAACTTTGAAGGAATTGTAATAATTTTTGTTTAACTGTACTTCACTACTATTGGGTAAATTTACCATAATCAAATAAAGGATCATATTTATTTCTTAAATAGTTTTGACATCCATTTTTTCCAAAAGAGAATATAAAATTAGGACTCATCAAAACATTAACATATATTGAGCCCACATATTATCACACATATTTACAGTAAGACACATTGGGAATAGCAACTTGTTTTGCGCCACCTACTACAACTAATTAAACTTTTTAACCCCTAATCTGCCCGCCCCTACACCGTCGCCACCTACAATAAATGTATTAACCCCTATACTTCCCCCAATACACCGCCGCCACTGTAATAAAATTATTAACCCCTAAACCTAAGTCTAACCCTAACCCTAACACCCCCCTAACTTAAATATTAATTAAATAAATCTAAATAATATTTCTCTTATTAAATAAATTAATCCTATTTAAAACGAAATACTTACCTTTAAAATAAACCCTAATATAGCTACAATATAAATAATAATTATATTGTAGCTATCTTAGGATTTATTTTTATTTTACAGGTAACTTTCAATTTATTTTAACTAGGTACAATAGCTATTAAATAGTTATTAACTATTTAATAGCTACCTAGCTAAAATAAAGAGAAATTTACCTGTAAAATAAATCCTAACCTAAGTTACAATTACACCTAACACTACACTATACTTTAATAAATTATTTCTATTTAAAACTAAATACTTACCTGTAAAATAAACCCTAAGATAGCTGCAATATAATTAATAATTACATTGTAGCTATTTTAGGGTTTATATTTATTTTACAGGTAACTTTGTATTTATTTTAGCAAGTTAGAATAGTTATTAAATAGTTATTAACTATTTAATAACTACCTAGCTAAAAGAAATACTAAATTACCTGTAAAATAAATCCTAATCTAAGTTACAATTAAACCTAACACTACACTATCATTAAATTAATTAAATAAATGAACTACAAATAACTACAATTAAATACAATTACATAAACTAACTAAAGTACAAAAAATAAAAAAAGCTAAGTTACAAAAAATAAAAAAAATAAGTTACAAACATTTAAAAAATATTACAACAATTTTAAGCTACTTACACCTAATCTAAGCCCCCTAATAAAATAACAAAGCCCCCCAAAATAAAAAAATTCCCTACCCTATTCTAAATTAAAAAGTTCAAAGCTCTTTTACCTTACCAGCCCTTAAAAGGGCCTTTTGCGGGGCATACCCCAAAGAATTCTGCTCTTTTGCCTGTAAAAGAAAAATACAACCCCCCCAACATTAAAACCCACCACCCACATACCCCTAATCTAACCCAAACCCCCCTTAAATAAACCTAACACTACCCCCCTGAAGATCATCCTACCTTGAGTTGTCTTCAGCCAGCCGACCATCAATGGAACCGAAGAGGAGATCCGGAGTGGCAGAAGTCATCATCCAAGGGGCGCTGAAGAAATCTTCCATCCGATGAAGTCATCATCCAGGCGGCGCTGAAGAAGTCTTCCATCCGGGCGATGTTATCTTCCAAGCGGCGTCTTCAATCTTCATCCATCCGGAGCGGAGCGGAGCCATCTTCAGACGAGCCGACGCGGATCCATCCTCTTCTTCCCGATGACTACCGAAAAATGGATATTCCTTTAAGGGACATCATCCAAGATGGCGTCCCTTCAATTCCGATTGGCTGATAGGATTCTATCAGCCAATCGGAATTAAGGTAGGAAAAATCTGATGGGCTGATTGAATCAGCCAATCAGATTGAAGTTCAATCCGATTGGCTGATCCAATCAGCCAATCAGATTGAGCTTGCATTCTATTGGCTGTTCCGATCAGCCAATAGAATGCAAGCTCAATCTGATTGGATCAGCCAATCGGATTGAACTTCAATCTGATTGGCTGATTCAATCAGCCAATCAGATTTTTCCTACCTTAATTCCGATTGGCTGATAGAATCCTATCAGCCAATCGGAATTGAAGGGACGCCATCTTGGATGATGTCCCTTAAAGGAAAATCCATTTGTCGGTAGTCGTCGGGAAGAAGAGGATGGATCCGCGTCGGCTCGTCTGAAGATGGCTCCGCTCCGCTCCGGATGGATGAAGATTGAAGACGCCGCTTGGAAGATGACATCGCCCGGATGGAAGACTTCTTCAGCGCCGCCTGGATGATGACTTCATCGGATGGAAGATTTCTTCAGCGTCCCTTGGATGATGACTTCTGCCGCTCCGGATCTCCTCTTTGGTTCCATCGATGGTCGGCTGGCTGAAGACAACTCAAGGTAGGATGATCTTCAGGGGGGTAGTGTTAGGTTTATTTAAGGGGGGTTTGGGTTAGATTAGGGGTATGTGGGTGGTGGGTTTTAATGTTGGGGGGGTTGTATTTTTCTTTTACAGGCAAAAGAGCAGAATTCTTTGGGGCATGGCCCGCAAAAGGCCCTTTTAAGGGCTGGTAAGGTAAAAGAGCTTAGAACTTTTTAATTTAGAATAGGGTATGGAATTTTTTTATTTTGGGGGGCTTTGTTATTTTATTAGGGGGCTTAGATTAGGTGTAATTAGCTTAAAATTGTTGTAATATTTTTTTAATGTTTGTAACTTTTTTTTTTTTTTTGTAACTTAGCTTTTTTTATTTTTTGTACTTTAGTTAGTTTATGTAATTGTATTTAATTGTAGTTATTTGTAGTTAATTTATTTAATTAATTTAATGATAGTGTAGTGTTAGTTTTAATTGTAACTTAGGTTAGGATTTATTTTACAGGTAATTTTGTATTTCTTTTAGCTAGGTAGTTATTAAATAGTTAATAACTATTTAATAACCATTCTAACTAGCTAAAATAAATACAAAATAATAATAATAATTTATTAAAGTATAGTGTAGTGTTAAGTGTAATTGTAACTTAAGTTAGTTTTTACTTTACAGGTAAATTTCTCTTTATTTTAGCTAGGTAAGATATTAAATAGTTAATAACTATTTAATAGCTATTGTACCTAGTTAAAATAAATTGAAAGTTACCTGTAAAATAAAAATAAATCCTAAGATTGCTACAATATAATTATTATTTATATTGTAGCTATATTAGGGTTTATTTTAAAGGTAAGTATTTAGTTTTAAATAGGATTAACTTACGGCTAGATTTAGAGTTTGGCGGTAGCCGTCAAAACCAGCGTTAGAGGCTCCTAACGCTGGTTTTGGGCTACCGCTGGTATTTGGAGTCAGTCAGGAAAGGGTCTAACGCTCACTTTGCAGCCGCGACTTTTCAATACCGCAGATCCCCCTACGCCATTTGCGTATCCTATCTTTTCAATGGGATCTTTCTAACGCTGGTATTTAGAGTCTTGGCTGAAGTGAGCGTTAGAAATCTAATGACAAAACTCCAGCCGCAGAAAAAAGTCAGGAGTTAAGAGCTTTATGGGCTAACGCCGGTTCATAAAGCTCTTAACTACTGTGCTCTAAAGTACACTAACACCCATAAACTACCTATGTACCCCTAAACCGAGGTCCCCCCACATTGCCGCCACTATAATAAAAATGTTTAACCCCTAATCTTCTGACAGCACACCGCCGCCACCTACATTATAGCTATGTACCCCTAATCTGCTGCCCCTAATATCGCCGACACCTACATAATATTTATTAACCCCTAATCTGATCAGCCAATAGAATGCGAGCTCAATCAGATTGGCTGATTGGATCAGCCAATCGGATTGAACTTGAATCTGATTGGCTGATTCAATCAGCCAATCAGATTTTTCCTACCTTAATTCCGATTTGCTGATAGAATCCTATGACGTCATTTAAAGGAACCTTCATTCGGACTTAGGACGTCGGTGAAGAAGGATGGCTCCGCGTCGGCTGCTTTAAGATGGACCCGCTCCGCGCCGGATGGAGGAAGATAGAAGATGCCGCATGGATGAAGATGTCTGCCGGTCCGGATGTCCTCTTCTGCCCGGATAGGATGAAGACTTTGGACCCTCTTCTGGGCGGATCGGATGGTACCCGGCTGGGTGAAGACAAGGTAGGAAGATATTCAGGGGCTTAGTGTTAGGTTTTTTAAGGGGGGTTTGGGTGGGTTAGATTAGGGGTATGTGGGTGGTGGGTTGTAATGTTGGGGGGAGGTATTGTATGTTTTTTTTACAGGCAAAAGAGCTGTTTTCTTTGGGGCATACCCCGCAAAAGGCCCTTTTAAGGGCTGGTAAGGTAAAAGAGCTGTTAACTTTTTATTTTAGAATAGGGTAGGGCATTTTTTTTATTTTGGGGGGCTTTGTTATTTTTTTAGGGGGCTTAGAGTAGGTGTAATTAGTTTAAAATTCTTGTAATCTTTTTTTATTTTTTGTAATTTAGTGGGTTTTTTTTTGTAATTTAGTTTAGTTGATTTAATTGTAGATAATTGTAGATAGTTTAGTTAATTAATTTATTGATAGTGTAGTGTTAGGTTTAATTGTAACTTAGGTTAGGATTTATTTTACAGGTAATTTTGTAATTATTTTAACTAGGTAGCTATTAAATAGTTATTAACTATTTAATAGCTATTGTACCTAGTTAAAATAAATACAAAGTTGCCTGTAAAATAAATATAAATCCTAAAATAGCTACAATATAATTATTCTTTATATTGTAGCTATATTAGGGTTTATTTTACAGGTAAGTATTTAGTTTTAAATAGGATTAATTTATTTAATAAGAGTTAATTTATTTCGTTAGAATAAAATTATATTTAACTTAGGGGGGTGTTAGGGTTAGGGTTAGACTTAGCTTTAGGGGTTAATACATTTATTAGAGTAGCGGCGAGGTCCGGTCGGCAGATTAGGGGTTAATAAGTGTAGTTAGGTAGCGGCGACATTGTGGGGGCAGATTAGGGGTTAATAAATATAATATAGGTGTCGGCGATGTTAGGGGCAGCAGATTAGGGGTACATAGCTATAATGTAGGTTGCGGCGGTGTACGGAGCGGCAGATTAGGGGTTAATAATAATATGCAAGGGTCAGCGATAGTGGGGGCGGCAGATTAGGGGTTAATAAGTGTAAGGCTAGGGGTGTTTAGACTCGGGGTACATGTTAGAGTGTTAGGTGCAGACTTAGGAAGTGTTTCCCCATAGGAAACAATGGGGCTGCGTTAGGAGCTGAACGCTTCTTTTTTGCAGGTGTTAGGTTTTTTTTCAGCTCAAACTGCCCCATTGTTTCCTATGGGGGAATCGTGCCCGAGCACGGTTTTGAAGCTGGCCGCGTCTGTAAGCAATGCTGGTATTTAGAGATGCAGTGGCGGTAAATATGCCTGTACGCTCCCTTTTTGGAGCCTAACACAGCCCTTCAGAAAACTCTAAATACCAGCGTTGTTTAAAAGGTGCGGGGGGAAAAAAACACGTGTAGCTAACGCACCCCTTCTAACGCAAAACTCTAAATCTAGGCAATAGTTTTTATTACCATGTATATCAATATTCAACACCTTATTTGTCAAGATGGTTATCATTATTTATATAGACATAGGGTTGATATATGTTGAATAATTTTGCATTTATTGTCACATAATTGGAACATTATTGTCATTTATATCAGTATTTTTTCCCCTTTATGCACTATATTTACATGTTTATCTCTCCCTTCTAGATTGTTCTTATGATCACATCGCTATATAGGGATACACCTATGTTCCCCGCATAGAGATTTTTTCAGACACCTTTTGGTAGTCGGTCCCACTTCACTTGCTATTATGCAACACAACTAGGCAGTAATATATTTTACATAGCACAATAGCAACCTTAGGTACCGATTATAGATGGTACTTTATATCACTATTTATCTCAATTTTTCTTTTTTTTTTCTCTCTACTTTCATAATATTTTAGAGAATAACTTTCATGTACGTTTACACCATCATATTTATTTAGGTTATACACCTTTCGTACAGTACATTACTACATGGTATATATATATATATATATATATCGTATATTATATAGTATCTATTACCCTTGTAATTTATTTATTTATATTGTATATTATTTTTTATACACCCCCCCCCCCCACTTTTTATAGATTTAGATTTATGTGATTAGTAGACTTACCACTTGGGGTTATAGTTTTTTTTTTTGTAAATTTTTTATTGAGGTTATAATAAAAGTTTCATAACATATTCATCCGCTAACAATGAAACCTTAATTCTAAAAGATACATCCTTATAACATATACATAGTCATAAACTAAAGATATAGCGAATCCTGACATAGAATCTATATGCCCTTGGAGGAAAACGTATACAATAGTCATGTAAAATATATCCATGGTCCATATCTATAACCCCCTAATGAGAAGGTAAATATTAACAGCGGGCAAGAGGCATATAAGATTGCTTGAATAAACTATGCAAAACTGGGATGTCAGCAACGGAATATATATTCAAACATAAAATAATGGAACCTCAGTTTTATATTTTGTATATAAGAGATGGGGCCCACGCCTTACTGTGAAGAGAATTTATAGGTTTATTTATTCTAAAGGGGTTGAGGCAGGTGTGGGGCAATATTTGTTTAGACGCTCTCAGACCAAGGTGGTCTAGTAAAGGGAAGAAAGAGTTCAGCGGACAAGAGCCGCTCGTGTTAGAAAAGGAGGGGAGTAAAAGGGAATGAGGGGCGGAGCTATCTAGGGTGTCAGATTAATAATGGGAACCGGGTTGGTAGGAGGCTTATTATCTAGCTACAAATTTACCAATTTACAGGTAAAGTTATGCATAGGGGAGAAAATTAGTATGTATTGAGTATAGGTGACTACTGCATGAGCTCCTCTCCTGGGGGAGTACCAACTTTAGGCGATGTGGGTAAAAGGGATATGGGTATGACCCGCAGGCAATGAGTACCGGCGGGAAAGGGAGGAGAGGGGCTCAGCAGGGGCCGGCATTTTTACCAAACCAAAGCCTCCATACAGGAAGTATGATTAGTTAGAAGTCTAGTTATCATAAGGTTTTCAATGTATTCCCTGCAAGTAACTCAAGTAACTAATTCTAGTGTACCAAGGGTCTATTAGATAGAGGCGTATGACTTAGAGACCCTAGCTTGGCATCAATTATCTGAGCTCTCAGCAATGTCCCAGAGCAATCCCTGGGACACTATGGGAACTAAGGCAAAACATATCTAAACATTTTATATTAAGGGAAGATAAATCAGGGAAATTTACCCGCGCTTGAATAAGAAATCTTAGTACAGCTGGGTGGTAACTAGAGCAAAATGGGTAGGCTGACGTAAATCTAACACATTAAGAAATGAGTACCATCCACATATAAAATCAACTCACAACATATAAGCCTCTAATGGGGGGGGATGCTACCTGTATGTGTCAAAATATGCTATAAAGCTTTGTCTGTCGTAAGAGTGCTAAGTAGGCTGCTATATCTCCTAGCTGGATCTTATGGGTATTCTCCTAGCGGTGTGACCTTAGCAACTTCTGGGCGACCCTATTGTATCTTACCTCACCTGTGTATCAGCGCTATGTTAGAGAGCTAGGTAGAGTACACAAAAAGTGGCAAACATTCCCAGAATGGTTACATCAACTGAAATGAATATGGGACATCCCACTATGAAACTACACTATATGCCATCTTTATCTCACCTGTGTTTTTGAGGCGATCCTACTGTCAGGCAGTTAAACGTAGGTGTGTTTTGTGTATACATTAGAGCTCCAAACGCAATAGAGTGCATAGGTATTCAATAAATATATGTAAGACAACCTTCTATATGGCTAATCCAACTTCTGTTGAGAAACCAACTGTATATGCTATGAAGACCCTGCAGTGACAATATATTTATAGACAGGCAGTAAATAACATAATATATAGTCTAAAGCGGCATTTTGTTAAAGATAGATCTAAGTATCAGGACTATTATAGCTATCTTATCCTCCTGCAGAGACTTACAGTATCCTGAGCAATATAGTAAGTGGGATGTAATTACTCCCTCAAAGAGCATTAAGGGTCCTCCTGTGAGTAACGTCCATTTTAGCAGTATAGAGTGGTGAGAATATCTTCCAGAGTTAACATTGGCCAGGTATCAATACTTTTAAACTAACTATCTACCCAGTTTAATAAACAATAACAGTTAATAACAGCTAACTATTGTCAGAAAGGATTACGCTGATGTGTTAGGTGCACATAGTGGTAACAGGTATGTGCTGTTAGTACCAGTTTCTTAAGTTTGTCCGAAAAGAAGCATTATGAAAGAGAGGGGCTTGGATAAGTAGCAATCAATCCTTCAGCCGATATTGTGTCCCAAAGGCTTTAGCCGACTCCTCTTTTTAGCTCTTTGTCGCTGAAGGGCTGTAGAATGAATCGGAATGTCAGCGACTGGCACTCTGTAGGGGGTAAAAAGTTTTTGAAGCGATACTGGAGCGTGTTGTCCCCCTCCAAGATCAAAGACTGCTTAAGGGTCATATTCCTCAGAAATGGCGCTGTGGTCGCTAAGTCACCATATTTAGTTTCTGGTGATATGCAGAGGTGGGGGAATCAGGAGCTAATGACCCAGACAAAGAGAGCACTGTCTGTGGGGGGTTTCCATAAACCTCTGAAGAGAAGTATGCTGGTGATCTCTGCTCATATTCTGAAGTCTTGATGCTGATGGGTGGTAAGATTGAGGAGGAGATTCCTGAGTCGTTGCGATCAGAGGTGTCGACAGAGGCTTCCGGCCCTGCAAGGTGCCCACTGCTGCTGGAATCGGAATCCGGTGTCTTTGCTCGAATGAATGTGCTCCATGTAGACAGGACGGCTCCTTCTAAGATTGTAGGTAGGTGGGAGCCTATACTTATATGGGTGATGTTGTTCTCATACTCGGGCCCCTGCAATTAAAAGGAGGGGGAGGTGGTTGATAGCTCATCTAGCTGCAGAGGTTGCCCTGTGGGGGGTTTAGAATCCTCTCCTGCAGTGTTCCGCTCCAGCAAAAGTTCTTCACGTAGCTTAAGGAAGTGGGCATCCATCTTTTCCCCCAACTGTTGTAGTAAAAATAAGACAGTTGCCTTCTTGGTTAGGATTCAGCTCTGAGGTAGATCAGCAGCCCTTTTGAGGTGTTATCAGTTTGGGTGGTTAAATTAAGCGCTGTTGCTATTGTAAGAAATGAGAGTGTTCGTTGGAAAGTTCACTGCTGTCAGGCCACATTAACGGTTCTCTAGTTTAAGATGTGTAACGTCTCAAGGTTGATGCTTGGTAAAAATGTAAAATTTTTCTCGGATCTCAACTCTTCCAAGGTTTCCTTAGTCCAGAGTTCACTACTATTCCTTCTGAGATGCAAATTAATAAAATTTGGAGATAGATTTCGAGGATATTAGCTTAAGTAAAGTAGTTAATGTCAGGAGCTTCATTGGAACACGACTTGCTTCTTCAACGACTAGCTCCGTCCCCCGGGGTTATAGTTTTATTCTTGCACCGATCATTTATTTAACTTATATTTATACACAGCTAGTCTATCACCATGGTTACACTCTAGCGTCACGACCCACAGCCGCCCGACAGTCAGCATTTCCTATTTCTGATTCCATTTGCTGTTTGACACTACGGGCTACGTATGTGGGAGTAGTTCTTAGTTCACATAGGGATTGGTTCTCCAATATTCACAGTGGTCCTATAGGGACTGGGGTTTTGTTACGTAGGAAACACTCTGTTTTGGATCAGCGTGCTTTTTAGAAATCAACATAAACACGCTTGTTTTAAGATTGGAATCAACTATGTAGAAAGCCTGGCTAAATATAATAATGCAGGTACATAACACATTATTATCTGATATTCATTACGCTAGTTTCGATGATCACAACATATGGCTAGGGTGATCATCACTATTGTCTAGTGTTTAGCATTCTGTATAATATTAAAGGCCCTACTTGTCACTCTTCTTTATTCATCATATCCTGTTAGCTGCATTATAGGGGTGATGACTGTGGTTATATGTTATCATTGAAACTTGGGGCCACATCAATAAAATACTAACATAATCATTATAAGCATTATACTTTCTAGCGGAATATGAGATACAGGTGTGACAATAAGAGAAAGGGTGCTCCGATTGGCCTGTGTGCTAATTGAAGGGGGAGCCTGTGTGTTAATTGAAGGGGGAGGGTTGTTACATACTAAGTTGAGGTAGCATAGCACTATATAAGGGTCAATCTTATACCATGTTTTTATGCCTGATGAAATGGTTTGTTCCGTGAAACGCGTTGCATTTTTGCACTTATGCATAATTACAGCATGAGTTGTTTTTAATTCGGTTTTATATATTGTTTTATTAAACAAATGCAAAAGTTGTTATTCCTATATACACATAGCCAGGTACAAATGTATATACACATAGCCATACATACATAGCCAGGTTCAAATGCATATACACATAGCCGTACATACATTGCCAAGTTTAAACACATATATACATAGCTATACATACATAGCCAAGTTTAAATGCATATATACATAGCCAGGTACAAATGTATATACACATAGCTGTACATACATAGCCAGGTTCAAACACATATACACATAGCCGCACATACATAGCCAGGTTTAAATGCATATATATTATTAGCAGTATAATTCATACATATAATAAATTACATACACATGTACAATATACCCACAACCCTCAGCAACTATAGGTTTATTATTGATGTCCTAGTTTCCCTATTGTATTGCAACTAAAGCGGTTGAGTTTCGGGTTCACACTGTCTAAAGATATCATTTACATTACAACTTCAATGCAGGTGGCGATGCTGCTTTAAAAATTCAGCCAGTGTCAGAGAAGCATCTCCTCCAACAGAGAAGTATAGTAAAACCCTCATGACGAGACTGCCATCAAATACGTCATTCAGCCCTTTAGGAAATTTCACATGCGATTTCATTTGTAAGACGGATCCCTTTTTATAATATCTCTATTATCAAAATGGCCTGGATGAAAATGTTGAAGAAGCAGCATAAACAATCCACCTTGCCAAGTGAGTAAGATACCAAATGTGGCCATTGTAGCTTTTAGAGTTGTTGTAGCTATTGTCGTTTCACAGATGTTTCTATCTCCCATAATAGCTAAATATATTAACCCTATTAGGAACACCTATGCACATACATACATATATTTATAGTCATTTTGAAACACATATACACATAGCCATACACACATAACCAGGTTCAAATGCATATACACATAGCCATACATACATAACCAGGTTCAAATGCATATATACATAGCCATACACACATAACCAGTTTCAAATGCATATATACATAGCCATACACACATAACCAGTTTCAAATGCATAAATACATAGCCATACACACATAACCAGGTTCAAATGCATATATACATAGCCATACACACATAACCAGGTTCAAATGCATATACACATAACCATACACACATAACCAGGTTCAAATGCATAAATACATGGCCATGCATAAATAGCCAGGTTCAAACATGTAAAGGAGCAGCAGGGGTGTATTTATTAAACTTTTGTATTTGTTTCGGATTAAAAGCATTTTCATTCCGAAAAAAAGAGATTAGTTTCATTTTAATGTAATGAATATCCAAAAGAAAACACAGGGAAAATGGACAAAAACTATTGAATATTGCAGAAATCGGCAATATTCCTTCATTTTCTTAAAAAATGCTAAAATACTTACCTACACATGCTGGAGAGCAAGCAAACTTGCTCCTCTTCACTCCAGAAGATTGGAAGTTGAAGGTTAGCAGGTGGGGCCTGAACTAACTTTAGAGCAGGCCCTAGGAGCAGAATGTTCTAAGCCTCCAGTTAGTGGGGGATGGGCTCTGGAGTGAAGAGGAACGGGATAGCGCACTCTTCGGCATGTGTAGGTAAGTATTTTAGGTACAAGTACATTTTTTCACATAAACAAATGTATATATTTGGTCTAAATTAAACATATATCGAATTTTAGTTAAATGAATACCGAATAGTGCAGCCAACGAATATTCAGGGAAAAGAATTGCCTTAATATTCATTACGGAAATTTCGCCAACTCCAACCATTGCAAAGGTTTTTCGAATCAGTGTCGGTTGCATTTTCGCAACGACCCTGCAAACTTTGCTTCATCTATAGGTGAAGTGACTTTTATAATATCTCTCCTTAAGGCAAGGCCCTTGCCTATATTTCCCTTCTTCTAGAAAAAGAATATCCCATGCCTCAGGATGCTCACAGATTCATGTCTGCAATTTAGGTGGCCTTTGATAAGACAGGAAGAGCAGCCGCAGCAGAGGCCTCTTTACTAGACTCCCACAAAGGAACTTTTTCTGTGGCACAATATGCTACCCTTCCATCTGCTCCCAAGGTTGCCTTATGCTAAAGAACACTCATCCCACTTCATTGTCCAGATTGTACTTGTTTACATTCATCTCTCAGTATGTCTCCATTTTGTGCAGCTCTTTTTTTACCAACCACAAACCTTTCTATTAGATACTCCAACCTCTGGAGTACCAGCTGCTACTCTATGGGTAGCCTTTCTTCAAAGACACTGGCAACGGGTCCGTTGTACTCTTCTTAAGGCGAAATGTCAGTATAAGGTTATAGCCATTTGTAAAAGAAAACAACACCCCTCACTTCAATCCAGTGATAGAGTTTGTTAGTCTGCTAAACATCTGAGGTTAAGACAACACTCTGTTAAATTGGGACCTCATTTTGGGGGGGATTAACCTGGTGACCTATCAGCTTTACCAACTTCACTTTGCATTCACCCAGTTTTTCACCTATCCCTACTAAAACCTTATGTGACTAATCAGCTTTCCACTCCTGTGTGAAGACTACTCCCTTTTGAAGTCAACAATCAACCAGAGTACAAAGTAGCCCAAGTTTTGGAAAAAAGAGTTAAAGCATTGCTGTACCTTGTTGACTGGAAGGGCTATCTAATCACGGAGCGCTAATGGGTACCTGCTCTGGACTTAGATGCTTCCACTCTGGTTTCTGATTTTCAATGAGTTAATCCACATAAGTCTCACTGATATTCCCCGGAAGTTTACTTTGAAGAGGAGGCGCTGTCTATTCTATTCCTTAGAATTGCATCCTTTTTTGTTTCTAAGGTGACAATTTTTTTTATCAAACTTGGGTTTCACGTAATTTTTTGCTGACATGTTTGCATCATTTTTACCAACGAAGGGCCTTTTTGACACATCATTAATTGCATCTTTTCCCATGTCGGCGCCTATTTATTGACACTTGTTGTGCAGCCATCTTTGCCCATGTATTGTTATGGGTGCGCTTTATCTCTCCTTTGATTTGAAAATTTGACCTTGCTCTTGGATTATTCACTGACTGAGTTTACTGATTCTACAGTTCTCATGTTGCCTACCCTGATTAAGTTTGCAGACTACTCTTCTGGTTTCTTATCTGGTTGCATCTCTGTCTCACTTCTGCTGACCCTTGCCTTTCCTGACTACCCTTTGGATTTCTACTTAGCACTGTATTCTCAAGTAAGGTTTGACCTTTCTACTCGTATAATCCAAAAAAACACTCTATTCCATATACTCTAATCTCAATTCTCAGCACTTGGGTCTTTACCAGGACTGACATTTACAGCCATTATACATTTAAATTCATGCACTGACTTGATGATCTAGGCAGATACCAAGAAGGCCAGGATGGTACTTTTTAGACCTGACCTCTAACTAAAACGGGCCAGCAGTTGTGGAGCCCCAGGCATAGTGCAATGATAATAACATCAAATATTTCTTAGCCAAAGCAAGATCCCGAAAACCTAGAATTTATACGTCTGATATAATCAGTGTATGTATAGAATACGGGGATACATGCACTTGCTTCTTCTGAAATAAAAATAGCTAAATAGTTCTGAATACACCATTACGTCACTCTGTGTCTCAAGATCTATTAACATAGCTGCTCTCTGCACCATGAAATACATCCTTGAGGATGAGCAACTATAATTAATTATACAATTACTGAACAAAAACATGCTGAGTTTTCAATTGTGGAATGTTATTTGGAAGAATTATCTCTTTATTTTGAGATAAACTCTCAACTATTATATTCTTATACTTGTACAGAAAAGAATGTAATTTATTTGTAAGCAAAACATAAAATAAAGAAATGATAATATTTTTACTCTCCTGTGATCAAGGCACTAAAATTATTCTATCAAAGGGTCTAAAGATCTAAAGCTCTCTGCTTAGGTGAGATGATCTAAAAAGTCTCTTCAGTACCGTGAGGTCCCCCAAATCATTTTAGCAACACAGAGAGATGTTTATCTCACTATGCAGAGTTCTGTATGTGAATGAGAGATTCCTACAATATAAGGTCTACATAGAAATTCCAAAGATTTTGTGTAATTTTTGATCATCAGGACCTTAGTCATAGAGCATGCAATTTTAAGCAACTTTCTAATTTACTTATATTATCAATTTTTCTTCATTCTCTTGGTATCTTTTTTTGAAATGCAGGAATCTAAGCTTAGGAGCCAGCTCATTTTAGTTCGACATTGTGGGTAGCGGTTGCTGATTGGTGGCTACATTTAGTTACCAATCAGCAAGTTCTACTTAGGTGCTGAACCAAAAAAGGTTTTCTTACTTAAAAATTACATTTTTAGCTGGTAGAAATTTTGCCTATTGGAACTAAAAAACATTTAGCACTGATATGCGTTAAAGGGATATAAAACCCAAAATTTGTCTTTCATGATTCTGACAGAGTTTCCAGTTTTCATCTATTATCATATTTAAAGTGAAAGTCAATCCTAGCGTTGTACAAATGCTAGATAGACTATTGAAACAAATAAAGGGGACTTTCATTCATGGGGCGCGATCCGATATCGATCGCAGTTTGCGGCGCAAGCGAGGGAACCGGCGTCGCCCGCAGTTTCAGCTCGCAACTGGAGCCATCCCATATAGGTCGCCGTCAGATGCTAACGTGCCGTAAGTCTCACAAACCAGCGATGTCCAGAAATCTGCGTAAGTACAAATTTCTGGCGTCGCCAGTGACTTGCGCCACGTTAGAATCTGCCGGCGCCTATAAAACCTGACTAAAGTCTAAAACACCCGCACTGTCTAACACGCCTCCCTAACATAGCCCGCACTGTCTAACACGCCTCCCTAACATAGCCCGCACTGTCTAACCCTCTATCCGCTATCCCCCCTCACTATCCTAACAATAAAAAAGCTATTAACCCCTAAACCGCCGCTCCTTTACCCCGCCGCAACCTAATAAAGTTATTAACCCCTAAACCGCCGCTCCCGTACCCCGCCGCCAGCTATATTATATCTATAACCCCCTAAAGTGAGCCCCTAACACCGCCGCCATCTATATTAAAATTATTAACCCCTAATGTAAGCCCCTTACACCGCCGCCATCTCTATTAAAATGATTAACCCCTAATTTAATCTACCTACCCCGCCGCCAGCTATATTATCTATATTAACCCTAAGTATATTATAGTTAATATAGTTATTACATTATATATATTAACTATATTAACCCTAATTATATTAGGGTTAATATAGTTACTATAGTATTTATATTAACTATATTAACTCTATCTAACACTAACACCCCTAACTATATTTATATTAAATTAATCTAATTAATTTATAAACTAAAATATTCCTATTTAAATCTAAATACTTACCTATAAAATAAACCCTAAGATAGCTACAATATAATTAATAATTACATTGTAGCTATGTTAGGGTTAATATTTATTTTACAGGTAAATTGTTAATTATTTTAACTAGGTATAATAGATATTAAATAGTTATTAACTATTTAATATCTACCTAGTTAAAATAATTACCCAATTACCTGTAAAATAAATCCTAACCTAAGTTATAAATACACCTACACTATCAATAAATTAAATAAAGTACAAACATCTATCTAAAAATACAATTAAATTAACTAAACTAAATTACAAAAAAAAACAAACACTAAATTACAAAAAAAAAAAAAAGATTACAAGATTTTTAAGCTAATTACACCTATTCTAAGCCCCCTAATAAAATAATAAACCCCCAAAATAAAAAAAATTCCCTGCCCTATTCTAAATTAAACATATTTCAAAGCTCTTTACCTTACCAGCCCTTAAAAGGGCCTTTTGTGGGGCATGCCCCAAAGAATTCAGCTCTTTTGCATTCAACAAATACAATCCCCCCCCCCCCCATTACAACCCACCACCCACTTACCCCTATTCTAAACCCACCCAAACCCCCCTTAAAAAAGCCTAACACTACCCCCCTGAAGATCTCCCTACCTTGTCTTCACCACACCGGGCCGAACTCCTGATCCGATCCGGGCGATGTCGTCCTCCAAGCGGCAAAGAAGAATTCTTCCTCCGGCGATGTCATCCTCCAAGCGGCAAAGAAGAATTCTTCCTCCGGCGACGTCTTCCTCCAAGCGGCAGCAAAGTCTTCATTCTTCCGGCGGCATCTTCAATCTTCTTTCTTCGCTCCGCCGCCGCGGAGCATCCATCCCGGCCGACTGCTAAACTTGGAATGAGGTACCTTTAAATGACGTCATCCAAGATGGCGTCCGCCGAATTCCGATTGGCTGATAGGATTCTATCAGCCAATCGGAATTAAGTTAAAAAAATCTGATTGGCTGATTGAATCAGCCAATCAGATTCAAGTTCAATCCGATTGGCTGATCCAATCAGCCAATCAGATTGAGCTCGCATTCTATTGGCTGATCGGAACAGCCAATAGAATGCGAGCTCAATCTGATTGGCTGATTGGATCAGCCAATCGGATTGAACTTGAATCTGATTGGCTGATTCAATCAGCCAATCAGATTTTTTTAACTTAATTCCGATTGGCTGATAGAATCCTATCAGCCAATCGGAATTCGGCGGACGCCATCTTGGATGACGTCATTTAAAGGTACCTCATTCCAAGTTTAGCAGTCGGCCGGGATGGATGCTCCGCGGCGGCGGAGCGAAGAAAGAAGATTGAAGATGCCGCCGGAAGAATGAAGACTTTGCTGCCGCTTGGAGGAAGACGTCGCCGGAGGAAGAATTCTTCTTTGCCGCTTGGAGGATGACATCGCCGGAGGAAGAATTCTTCTTTGCCGCTTGGAGGACGACATCGCCCGGATCGGATCAGGAGTTCGGCCCGGTGTGGTGAAGACAAGGTAGGGAGATCTTCAGGGGGGTAGTGTTAGGCTTTTTTAAGGGGGGTTTGGGTGGGTTTAGAATAGGGGTAAGTGGGTGGTGGGTTGTAATGGGGGGGGGGGGATTGTATTTTTTGAATGCAAAAGAGCTGAATTCTTTGGGGCATGCCCCACAAAAGGCCCTTTTAAGGGCTGGTAAGGTAAAGAGCTTTGAAATATGTTTAATTTAGAATAGGGCAGGGAATTTTTTTTATTTTGGGGGTTTATTATTTTATTAGGGGGCTTAGAATAGGTGTAATTAGCTTAAAAATCTTGTAATCTTTTTTTTATTTTTTGTAATTTAGTGTTTGTTTTTTTTTGTAATTTAGTTTAGTTAATTTAATTGTATTTTTAGATAGATGTTTGTACTTTATTTAATTTATTGATAGTGTAGGTGTATTTATAACTTAGGTTAGGATTTATTTTACAGGTAATTGGGTAATTATTTTAACTAGGTAGATATTAAATAGTTAATAACTATTTAATATCTATTATACCTAGTTAAAATAATTAACAATTTACCTGTAAAATAAATATTAACCCTAACATAGCTACAATGTAATTATTAATTATATTGTAGCTATCTTAGGGTTTATTTTATAGGTAAGTATTTAGATTTAAATAGGAATATTTTAGTTTATAAATTAATTAGATTAATTTAATATAAATATAGTTAGGGGTGTTAGTGTTAGATAGAGTTAATATAGTTAATATAAATACTATAGTAACTATATTAACCCTAATATAATTAGGGTTAATATAGTTAATATATATAATGTAATACCTATATTAACTATAATATACTTAGGGTTAATATAGATAATATAGCTGGCGGCGGGGTAGGTAGATTAAATTAGGGGTTAATCATTTTAATAGAGATGGCGGCGGTGTAAGGGGCTTACATTAGGGGTTAATAATATTAATATAGCTGGCGGCGGTATAGGGGGATTAGATTAGGGGTTAATAATTTTTATATAGGTGGCGGTGGTGTAAGGGGTCAGATTAGGGGATAGATAAGGTAGATGGCGGTGGTTTTAGAGGCTCACAGTAGGGGGTTAGTTTATGTAGATGGCGGCGGGGTCCGGGAGCGGCGGTTTAGGGGGTAATAACTTTATTAGTGATTTCGGGGGGGGGGGGGGATCGCGGTTGACAGGGAGATAGACATTGCGCATGCGTTAGGTGTTAGGTTTATTTTCTAGATAGTTTAGGGAGTTACGGGGCTCCAATAGTCAGCGTAAGGCTTCTTACGGCTGCTTTTTGTGGCGAGGTGAAAATGGAGTAAGTTTTCTCCATTTTCGCCACGTAAGTCCTTACGCTGCATATTGGATACCAAACTGCGCGGGTTTGGTATACCTGCCTATGGCCCAAAAAACTGCGGGCGACGGCAGAAATATACGCGCGTAACTTCTAGCTTACGCCGTATATAGGATACCAAATCCGCGCAATTATTGGCGTCGCCGGCTTTTGCGGGCGACGATTTTTATCGGATCGACCCCATGAAGTATAAGATACTTCATGTAGAAAGCTCCTTTATTTGTTTCAATTGTTCGCCGCTTTTACCTGGTACAGCAGTCCACGGGTAAAAAAAATTTGGGCTAAGAGGTGCCGTTTTCACCTCTTAGCCAATAGCCGTGCGGTAAATCTGTCTTCCATGGGCGCCAAGCCGAATTTACCGCACGGCTACTGGCTAAGAGGTAAAAACATCACCTCTTAGCAAAAAATTTTTTTAGCTGTGGGCTGCTGTAGCAGCTAAAAACGGCGATCGATTGAATCAAATAAAGAAGCTTTCTACATGAAGTATCTTATGCTTCATGAATGAAAGTCCCCTTTATTTGTTTCAATAGTCATACAACGCAAGATTTACTTTCACTTTAATGAGTCTCTTCATTTGGCAGCAGTTTTGCAAGAATGCTTTTAACAATGATCAGCTTCAAGAAGTGGTCAACTAGATGTTAAACTGTTGCCATATATTTCTTTAGACACAAACACAGACTGCCTAGGTATTCTCATCAACAAAGAATATTGTGAAAATCAAGTAATATTAATAATAGGAAACAGAACACTTAAAAAAAATGTAAAAAAGTTTTACCATCTATTTGAATCGGGAACCAAAACATTTGTATTTCATGTCCTTTTAATTTCATAACAAAATTATTGATGTTGTGTTAAACATTTAATAACTGGATAGTTTAAAGCTTGATAATTATATTTACTTATAGATTTAATGTTAAACAACATAGGGCTAGATTATGAGAGGAGCGCAATATCGCATTTACGCTAGTGCATATATACATTCAGTAATACCAGCACACGGAAATGTGCGCTGGTAATACAGGTGCAGAGAATGCAAACGCGAACTCACGTTCGCATTGCCAGAAAGCCAAGAGCTCACGAGAGCGCTTCCATAGGCTCCAAAGGGAGGCATTGTTTTCATGCCGGCAGCCACCAGCAAACCACTTAGCGCAGCACGGGGGGGGGGGGGGGGAATTGGGCAGCAATACAAAAATATTTATATATATGCTTATAAACATATTTATTTATGTGTTTATATGTGTATATACAAATATAAACACATAAATATATACAGTATGTATATAAGCATATACATAAATATTTATAGAGAAAACCCCCATTAACTTCCATGTAAAGCACTTTCAGTGCTGTTTTTTTTTTTCTAGCACCACTCATCCCCTCACCTTAACCCCTTATAACTGTTTTATGTAGTTTTTTTTATTTATTTTAAATATAAAGATGCTCATATTTTTTATTTTATGTTACTGTACAGTCCTCTTTATTTTGGGGGCAATTGGGGCAACTTTTTTTCATTAACCAGAGATCTGGTTATGATTATATGATTTCTAGCGCTAAGTGTGAAAGTAAGCTCATGGTAGCATTAACCAGTCACTTGTAATGGACAAATTTGCCTCTTTTCCAGCGAATGTTAGGATAGCACCTCATTTGTAATCTTCCCCATAATAAGTAAATAAGGACTATATGTATTTCTGGGATTAACGTTACATAAGTAAACAACTTTATTGTAATTAGTGAAATGATGCCACATCATCCTGATCACTACTATAATAGCCGTTTCTCCTGATAATCGGAGATTATATTCTGATGGAATGATGGGGAACTGATAGCAAGTCAAGTGTTATTTAATGAACCACTAAATTAAAAATGTAACTCACGATTAAGATATAGAGCACACTGGGGGAGGGGTGGAGGCCATGATAGGTCGCAAGACTCTCTGCTGCTTCAGACCTTTGCATTAATCTACACAATATTTTATCTCCAACACTTCATCGAGTATCACTTTGCACTATATATTTTGTAGCAGTGAAAGCTCTTTTCAATGACATTTCACTTTTTCTGTTTGTCGCCATATTCAGCCTACCAGAGCTTACCAAAGGCTGCGGCCTAATAACTAAACCCCAATCAAAGCACCCTTGAGTCTCTGTCGTTACATGGCAGTGATATCCTGCAAGACACTGCAAACCCTCTTGTGACAATATTTGCTAACCCTTGCTTCTTGTATAACTGACCTATTTTTGGAAATGGAAGTCTTTCTACTGACTAAGATCTGTAAACTACTAGACGTTTACCAGCATGAGTTTACAGAAGCCTTGAATGAATCCTTCAGCTCACCCGATACACACACCCTTGCCCAGGACAATTAGCATGCTCCTATGGATAGGAACAAAAGCAGTGGTGTCACTTTGGGGCCCCAGCAGCCACCACTCATATTAGCTAAAAACAAGCAAGATTCTTCCCTATGTGAGTACAGCGAGCTTTTGGAGACGTAAACGTGAGTTGCTACAGTAAGCCCTACAGACCCAGCTATATTATCCTGATTGATGACCTGACAGTGCTGGTGCTGAAAGATCTGTCAAATTTGTAATAAATGGTTACTCTTTGTGGCCTGATGCAATTCTTCTCACAGCGTAGAAAACCCAGACCCGCTCTTCCAGTTAAAAAGTTGAATTTTATTGCAGTCATAAAAGGCATAAAGCACAAAAGTTTAAAAAGGCTACAGGTGCACCTACAAGTATACATAACAAAAATAGAAAGTAGAGGCTCGGGACTCCTCACAACTGACGCGTTTCAGTAGTACCCATACTCGCAATACTTGCCTGCACACAGTTTCACCAAAGTTCTTTTTAAGTAAATCTCCTTCCTAGAAATACTGCTAAGCAACTGAATGGACTTGATGCCCATACTGCGCTTTAAATGGAGGTGAAAGTGTGTTTTCTTGTCCAGCTTTCAGAGGTCCTCTTTATTAACTGTCATAACTTATATTGCAGCTTCTATGCCTCTCATTTTCCTTTTTAAGGCTATGCTGCTAGAGATTGAATACTTTATAGACTCATAGACTTCATGTGGCCATCTTATGTATGCAAGCTTATATCAGAAGGCCACTTTTATGCCTTCCTTGTTTATTTTATTAAAAGGACAGCTAAAACCAGAATTTTTTTTGGTTTAAAAGATAGATAATCCCTTAATTACCCATTCCCCAGTTTTGCATAACCAACACAGTTATAATTATACACGTTTTACCTCTTTAATTACCTTGTATCTAAGCCTCAGCATACTGCCCCCTTATTTCAGTTCTTTTGAAAGACTTGCATTTTAGCCAATCAGAGCTGTCTCCATGGTAAATTCATGTGCATGAGCTCAATGTTATCTATATGAAACACATGAACTAATGCCCTCTAGTGGTGAAAAACTATCTAAATGCATTTAAGGTGACCTTGAAGGTCTAAGAAATTAGCATATGAACCTCCTAGGTTTAGCTTTCAACTAAGAATACCAAGAGAACAATGTAAAATTTGTGATAAAAGTAAATTGGAAAGTTGTTTAAAATTGCATGCCCTATTTGAATCATGAAAGTTTTTTTTTGGACTTGACTGTCCCTTTAAGCATTATATGGTTTCAATGTCTGTTGGATTTTCACATATCTAGAGTACCAGTGCTTACTCCCTCAGTTTTGCATAGGTTATCTTACACTATATAGTCTAGTTGCATTTTTTATGGAGCATACTCTTAACTATTGGAGAACTCAAATTTGTTATACCATGATTAGTGGTTAAAGTTAAATTAGTCATTTAGATCATGAGGTCTTTGTCACCTATGCTTTGCTTTTCCATTCCTAATAATCAAGATTAAAGTTATATACTTATATCAGCAATCTAGTTATTGATCATCTTAACAAAGACCAATGGGATGAATATTGTAACAATCTCAGTAGCAAGGGAACTGTATATCAGTCCTAATGTATAGGATTTACTTCCATAATCAGATTACTATTGCATTCCCTTTATGTATAGGGGTTCTGGGGGGGGGGGGTTGTTTTTGTTTTTTCTTTTGTCTCAGATATCACTTTCAATCTCACTACTATAGCTTTCTTCCCTTTGGTAAGTCCATTTATATGTATACTCAGTGAGGACATTTTGAAAGCCGCTCCATAAATAAGAACCTACAAGAACAGCTCTGATATTATTATAGTTTAGAAAGAGGTCAGTTTATTTAGATTTTATAGTTTTATTGCAAGCAAGTGAGTTGTCCACCTAGTTAACTTTAGTTAATGGATTCAGAATATACCAAAGTTTCCTAATATAAAGTGCTGGGACCATGAGTGGCCCTATACTTATTTGTTTTTTCTCCCCCTTATTTTCTTAGTTGGTGGTCCAAGAAAGGCCACTATAAAGCATTTGGGACATTGTTATTTTATCATTTCATTATTGATTTCAGGGGATACTTTAAATACTTAAAAATAAAAAGAAGAGAAAATATGAGGTAATGCTATTTTTTAGCGAATTACAGATTGCTCGCTAATTGCTATGATAACTGAATCTATCATTTATTAACTAAGGAATAATTGTATCTAAAATACAATACAGAATTTTAAACAACTTTCCAATTAACATCCATTATCTAAATATACACAGTCTTTTTATATGCACACTTTCTGAGGCACCCGCTCCTACTGAGCATGTGCAAGATTCACAGAATATACGTATATGCATTTTGTGATTGGCTGATGGCTGTCATATGATGCAATGAAACTAACTTTGTTTTTAGCAAGTACTAATTATGCCTCAGCTATACCAATGTAAGATATATATGTGAAAGAATAGTAGAGGTAACTAATTAATGAGTAAAACAAAGACTACTCCTTACTAATATGGCCCTAGTTTTTGTATAAATTATGTTCATTTCTCACCCTTTGAAAACTATACAACAACAAAAAGAAAATAAACAGATTAACCAACCATTTGAGAATTCAAAATAATTGGAATCAGTGAGTTAAGAAACTTCTCCAGAGGCTATGGAAATATCCTGAATGTCAGGGCCACTCTGAACGCAAACACCGCTTAACCACTTAACTGATTCTCCATTTCCTTCATTCATCACAACTCTTAGGCTCCTCAAATTCTGCTTAATAATTCAATCTTTATCTGCCGCCAGTTTATTACCTTGCCTGTGTCAAGAAGCAGTCAGTGACAAAATAGCACAGTTATGTCAGGTAAGTCAATGCACTCGGTGTTTTATCTGAAATCTAATGTTATACCACCTTGTACAGTATCTGGCTTAACAGTGCAATGTCCTTTGTATTACTTGTGCATTCATTAAACCCTCTTTGTTCAAGATTTTGGAGGCATGCCATGCTGTCATTTGTTTTATCGGCCGAGATATCATTTGTTTTACTTTTTTTTCCAGAATCTGAAGCCACAGCAAGCCCACAGCAACAGGGAGATGGGTAAGTTCGAAATCCTAATCTTTAATACCCATAATCCTCTTGTGAGACAAATATTTAGTTTGCGTACAAATCATAAGTTTGTGATCAGTACTACATTTGTAGGTTTTTTATTTATTTATTTGATATTTGTGCATTTATGTGCACATTTTATAATTCTTCAAATTAACATTTTATATCACAAATTTACCCCAATAAAATATTTTATGTTGTTTTCCATGTGAAACAAATTATTTGAAGTCTGCTTAACATCATACAACCATGTGTTTGCAATGTTTGTGCAGCGATTGCACCTTCCCCGTGTTCTGTTTGTATAAAATGACGGTTGGCTTTTCTTTCACCATTACCATTAATGCACTCATAAATGTACAGGTTATACTGATAAATGAAGCATCTGAAATTCACTGTTGGACAAAAAAAGTGTAATAAATTATTTGTCAAAAACGTAATTGTTTAAATAGCACAACATCAGAGTTAAATGTAGTTCCAATGAAAAATGTACAATTTCTAAATTGTTAGAGCATCTTATTACTGAACCTAGCTGATTATATTTTTTAACTGCCACAAATGGGTTAAACATATAGGTAAAGCTCCACCTATTAGCAGCAAGCATTGCAGCTCCTGGCCAGTGATTGGTAGCCACATGCTATGGTTGATCCTGAATGGTTCACTCACCATGTTGTACTCAGGAGCAGACTTATGAGATTACCCCCTTTAATTGGGTCAAAGACATGGTAAGTTAGAATCAATAATACAAAATTGACATGCTCTTCTGAATTAGAAATGTAATGTAAATATGTTAGAAAAACAGCCATGTACAGTCTTACACAATGACAATAGCACATGCAATTATTACTCCCAGAGCAGTATACTAAGATCAACTCTGACTTCTGTCATGAGGATGTTCTGTGACTTTAATACTGCTTTCCTTGGTGTAATAGCATGATTCTGTATAGTCAGTAATAGGTTAGTAAGCATTTGGAAGCACAGCTGGTAATGTGTTTCCTTTTCAGAGGAGTACAAACAAAGCAAGATTTGAGCAACATGTGTATTTCCTACTTTGTAAGCCAAAGTGCAGCCAAGCAGTGAAAACTGGAACTGACAGCTGTTCTCTTGGCTTGCAGCTTAATGTGGCCTTGCAGGCTTCTAATCTTTGTCTTTCAAGCACAATAAACAGTAAAATTCCACTTCAAAAGTTAATTGTTTTTTATTGTCACTGTTATATAAAACTACAGGTCTTTTCCTTCTTGAGGGTCCTAGCAGCTGTATAGATTATAATTTCCTGTTTACAATGGTACAAAAATGTGGTTGTCAAACATTTGAATGAAGAACAAAAAAGTGTTACCTGATAAATTATTTAAATCATTATGAGGAATATACTCCAGTCCACTAGGAGCAAAAACACTTGAAAACTCCACTGTCCCAGAATGTCTCACTCGTACATTTCAGAAAACGAGCAGTAAAGGATAAAGTGGGGCAAATAAGGTGCCAAAAAAAGTCCTGCTGCCAACTGTGTAGAATAACAATTAATTTGTCAGGTAAGCATAAATTTAGTTTTCTTTCATAAAATGGTGAGAGTCCACAAGATCATTACATGTGTGTGAAGTCCATGAAACCAACATAAAATATAGGAGGACTAAACAGGTAAGGCATGCATGTTACTGATCAGTCACCTGGTCCACAGAACTTTTCAAAAACTGTAGACATTTTTTTGAAGCAAAAAGGCATCAGTACTGAAGGCCTATATAGAACAAACTGCTCTAGTGAAATGAGAAGGCATACGTTTAGGGGAAGACTTTCAACCTAGTATACGTAACAGATAAAGGTTATAATTCAATCAGCGAAAAAACTGCCAGTCTGAAGTCCAGAAAAACAGAAGAAGTCTAACGGACTTAGTAACATTAGCATATAGTTTGAGAGCCCTAAGAACCTAATTTTCCTAATTTTTTATGATCAAAATTATCCTTAGATACTACTCTAGGAAAAGGAAACTTTTCATAGAACTGTATCCAACTAAAATTTAAAAAGGAGCCCTGTTAGACAAAGCAGAATCTTAGACATCCTCCTAGCCTAGAAAAAGGCTAACAGGCAGAGAGTCTTCCAAAGGTTCAACCCATACATGGGTACAAATGGATAGGTTTGTAGAACTAAAAATATCAGAATAAGACTCGAGGAGTAACTGGATGAATAACAGGCTTCATTTTAATTAAAAAAAAAAATCACACATGTAGATGCACCTAACTTTCTATCTTAAAAACGGTTTCAAACACCTTCTCAGACATACATCCATTAGACAAGATTAGACAATCAATCGCCAGGCTGTGAAAGCCAGGAAGAAGATGGGACCCAGAGAAAGGTTTGTCATCCCTGAGAGGTAAATGACAAAAAGTGGGAAAGAGGATATTTGAATTGGGACCACATGCCAAGCTCTACGATGCCAAGGTAGAGCAATCCAAATCACTGCAGCTGGATCCTGCTTGATTATGGCAATCACCCTGGATAGCAACACAATGGAGAAAACATAAGTATATTATCTTGAATGACCAAGAAAGTACTAGAGCATGATATTGAGCAAGCTTGTGGACCAAGAGAGAGGCCATATGAAATATATCTGGCAAACCCCAAATTCTCACTATCTGGTTGAACACCTCTTGATGCAGAGACCAATCCACTGGATGTTAACTCCCAGTAGTATATTGCCAAAATCAGGCATTAATGACAGACTGGTTACCTGATTATGGCTAGATTACAAGTGGTGCACTAACTGTTGCGCTCAAGCAATGTCGAGCTTGCATATTACAAGTTGAAATTAAATGAGATTGCAAAAGCCCAATCCCATTTTATGCCTGTCAGGTTAGCGTGACTGAAACACTCACATAAAGGGTGGTGTATTAGAAAAAAAAATGCACTAAACACAACATAAATACATTGTGTTTGACTGCAAACCTGTTGATTGGTTGCTGCATATATATATACCAATTGTGATTGACTCACCCATGTGTTCAGTTAGAAACCATTAGTGCATTGCTGCTCCTTCAACAAATGATACCAACAGAATAAAACAGATTAGATAATAGAATTTAGAAAGTTGTTTAAAATTGTATTCTCTATCTGAATTATGAAAGAAATGTTTTGGGTTTCATGTCCCTTTAACATACTGGCTATATTCTTAGACCTGCCATTTCTATGACTGATGTTGCTGCTACTTCTTTGGTTGGACAGTTTAGCTCAACAGTTAATAGATCTTGAATTATCTAGCATTGTTCTTTTACTTCAACATGCTAATCATTTAATTTGTGATGCTATATTTGATGTCATTAAGATTGATTTTAAATCTATGTCTTTAGCTATTTTTACTAGAAGAGCTTTATGGCTTAAATCTTGGAATGCTGATATGGTGTCTAAATCTAGATTACTATCTTTATCATTTCAGGGTAGTAATTTATTTGGGTCTCAAATGGATTCTATTATTCCCACTATCACCGGGGGAAAGGGAGTTTTTCTGCCCCAAGATAAGAAATCTAAGGGTAAATTTAAAGCTCCCAATTGTTTTTGTTCCTTTCGTCAGAATAGAGAACAAAAGACCTCTCCTTCCCCTAAGGCCTCTGGCTTTAATTGGAGACCATCTCCGAATTGGAATAAATCCAAGCTTTATCAGAAACCAAATCCAGCCACTAAGACTGCATAAAGGTGCGGCCCTCAAACCAGTTCTACTGGTGGGGGGCAGATTGAAATTATTTCAACACATTTGGACAGTTTCTGTTCAAAATCAGTGGATTCAGAATATTATTTCTCAAGGGTATCGAATAGGTTTCAGAGTAAGACCTCCCATGGGAATATTCTTTCTTTCTCATGTGCCAACAAACCCTGTGAAGGCTCAGACTTTTCATGAATGCGTTTCAGACCTAGAGCTTTCAGGGGTGATTGTTCCAGTTCTTCTGCAGGAACGGGGTTTGGGGTTTTATTCAAATCTTTTCATTGTCCCAAAGGAAGAAGATTTGGTCAGACCAATTCTGGATCTGAAATTTTTAAATTGTTTTGTGAGTCCCAAATTTCAAGATTGTGACTATAAGGACTATTCTGCCTTTTGTTCAGCAAGGTCATTTCATATCCACAATAGACTTACAGGACGCTTATCTTCACATTTCGATTCATCCAGACCACTGCCGTTGTCTGAGATTCTCTTTTCTAGACAAGCATTACCAATTTGTCGCTCTTCCATTTGGCCTAGCGACAGCTCCAAGAATCTTTTCAAAGGTCCTCGGTGCCCTTCTATCTCTAATCAGAGAGCAGGGTATTGCTGTGTTTCCTTATTTGGATGATATCTTGGTACTAGCTCAATCTTTTCATTTAGCAGAATCTCACTCAAACAACTAGTGTGGTTTCTTTAAGAACATGGTTGGAGGATCAATTTACAAAATAGTTTCTTGATTCCTCAGACAAGGGTCACCTTTTTAGGTTTCCGAATAGATTCAGTGTTCATGACTCTTTGTCAGGGTGCCAGGAATCAGACTGAGACGAGAAGTGCAAAAATAATCACACCTTTATTAATAGCAAAAAAATAATAAAAAGTCCACAAGTCAAATAACAAGCCAGGAGTCAAAACCAGAGCTGGTAGTCAGACGAGCCGAGTCAGGAGCCAAAGCAAATAGTCAGACGAACCGGAATAAGGAACAAGGAAAACAGCAGAGTCAGGAACAAGCCAGGGATCAGGAACCAGGAAGGACGTCAGGCAGCCAGGTAAACACAGGAACTCTCACAAACAGGTCTGAGACAACGCAAAGGCAAAGCATACTGAACAGAGGCCCTTTAAATAATAAGTGATGACATCACAATTCTGAGACTGCATCCTGTCTCACACGGATGATGTTCATTAGTCTGGCCATAAAAGGAAGTGCAGGAAATGAGCAGCATCCCCCACAATGCACCTGGCATTGTGGGGGAGCAGCACATGGCAAGCAAAACAGGGAAAAAACCCAGACACTCTTTCTCTGACAGACAAGAGACAAATAAAGTTAGTTTTAGCTTGTCTAAACCTTCAGTCTCTATTATTCCCTTTAGTGGCTATGTGCATGGAAGTTTTAGGTCTCATGACTGCAGCATCGGACACGATTCCCTTTGCTCGTTTTCATATGAGACCTCTACAGCTTTGCATGTTTCACCAATGGTGCAGGGATTATACTCAGATATCACAACTGATATACTTAAATCCCAACACTCAACTCTCTCTGACTTGGTGGTTAGACCATCACCTTATTGTTCAAGGGGCCTCATTTGTTCATCCTACCTGGACTGTGATCACAACAAATACAAGTCTTACAGGTTGGGGAGATGTCTGGGGGTCTCTGACAGCACAAGGGGTTTGGAAACCTCAAGAGGGGAGGTTACCAATCAATATTTTAGAAGTATGTGCTATTTTCAGAGCTCTTCAGGCGTGGCCTCTATTGAAGAGAGAACTTTACATTTGTTTTCAAACAGACAATATCACAACAGTGGCATATGTCAGTCATCAAGGAGAAACTCGCTTTCCTTCAGCAATGAAAGAAGCATCTTGGATACTTTCTTAGGCAGAATCCAACTCTTGTCTAATTTCTGTGATTCATATCCCAGGTGTAGACAATTGGGAAGTGGATTATCTCAGCCGTCAGACTTTACATCCGGGGAAGTGGTCTCTCCATTACAGAAATAGATCTGATGGCCTCTCATCTAAACAAGAAGCTTCCCAGATACCTTTCCAGGTCCAGGGATCCTCAGGCAGAGATGGTGGATGCCTTAGCAGTTCCTTGGTTTTTACCAACCTGCTTAAATTTCTACGCATCTAGTTCTTCTTCCAAGGGTGATCTCCAAGATCATAATGGAACAGTCTCATGTGTATCTGATAGCACCAGCATGGCCTCACAGGTTTTGGTATGCGGATCTTGTCCGGATGTCCAGTTGCCAGCCTTGGCACTTCCTTTAAGGCCAGACCTTCTGTCTCAAGAGCCGTTTTTCCATCAGGATGTCAAATCTCTAAATTTGAAGGCATGGAAATGAAACGCTTAGTGCTTAGTCATAGAGGTTTCTCTGACTCAGTGATTAGCACTATGATACAGGCTTGTAAGTTTGTTTCAAGGAAAATGTATCATCGGGTTTGGAAAACCTTTATTTCATGGTGTTCCACTCATAATTATTCTTGGCATTCTTTCAGAATTCCTAGGATTTTACAGTTTACTCAGGATGGTTTGGATAAGGGTTTGTCTGCAAATACTTTGAAAGGACAAATTTCTGCTCTTTCTGTCTTATTTCATAGAAAGATTGCTAAACTTCCTGATATTTTGTTCAGGCTTTGATTCGTATCAAACCTTTTATTAAATCTATTTCTCCTCCTTGGAGTCTCAATTTGATCTTGAAGACTTTGCAGGCTCCTCCTTTTGAGCCTATGCATTCTTTGGATATTAAACTACTTTCTTGGAAAGTGTTATTTCTTTTGGCTATCTCTTCTGCTAGAAGAGTTTCCGAATTGTCTGCTCTCTCTTCTAAGTCTCCTTATCTGATTTTCCATCAAGATAAAGCTGTTTTGCGGACTTCATTTAAATTTTTGCCTAAAGTTGTGAATTCTAACAACATCAATAGAGAAATTGTGTCCAAATCCTAAGAATACTCTTGAAAGGTCTTTACATTCTTTGGCTGTAGTAAGAGCTTTGAAATATTATGTTGAGGCTACTAAATATTTTAGAAAGACTTCTAGTCTATTTATTGTTTTTTTCTGGTTCCAGGAAAGGTCAGAAAGTCTTTGCCATTTCTTTGGCATCTTGGTTGAAACTTTTGATTCACAAAGCTTATTTGGAGGCGGGGCAGTCTCCGCCTCAGAGAATTACAGCTCATTCTACTAGATCAGTTTCCACTTCTTGGGATTTTAAGAAAGAAGCTTCAGTTGATCAAATTTGCAAAGCAGCAACTTGGTCTTCTTTGCATACTTTTACTAAATTTTATCATTTCGATGTGTTTGCTTCCTCGGAAGCAGCCTTTAGTAGAAAAGTTCTTCAGGCAGTTGTCTCAGTTTGAGACTAATGCCTTTGATTTGAGGTTTTTTTTAATTATTTAAAGAAAACTTAATTATTTTGGATTTCATTTCTCAGCGGATTTAGCAAATTGTTATTTTATCCCTCCCTCTCTAGTGACTCATTGTTTTGCACATCTTGGGTGTTATAGCCTATATGTCACTAGCTCATGGACTCTTGCCACTTACATGAAAGAAAACATAATTTATGTAAGAACTTACCTTATAAATTCATTTCTTTCATAGTGGCAAAAGTCCATGAGACCCACCCTATTTTTTGTGGTTATGATTTTTTGTATAAAGCACTTTATTTTTTTCCAATTCCTCTTTTTATATGCTTTTTACTCCTTCTTTTACACCTCACTTCTTGGCTACACGTTGAACCCTAAAATAAAAATACAATATTTTGATAGAGAATTGTGCATATATTACACTAGCAAAATACAAAGTGTAGAAATGGCGCTCTGTTAGAAAGGAGAGTTATGATATAGGCGCAATAAAAAGTGTTGTATACACAATGAGGAATTCCAGGCAGCAGGGTAAAAAGTAAAAAACTAACTTTATTCCAAAAACTTAAAAAGGACAAAGCCAGGATGTCCTATAAAGAGCCAGCAGTGACTCTAGCAATCAGGCAAGTGAGCAGATCCCCATGCATGGGGGATTTGACTAATAATTTCTTATAGGTCATTGCATGGGGATCTGGAATTCCTCATTGTGTATACAGCACTTTTTATTGCGCCTATATCATAACGCTCCTTTCTAACAGAGCGCCATTTCTACACTTTGTATTCTACTACTGTTTGGAGTGTGTGTGGCTGACACACCTGAAGTGGCTGCCTACTTGATTGGACTACAATAGGGTTGTGTCCCCCGCCCACTCTCCATTGTGCCGGGCTCTCTTCACTACACTGGACTGCGGGAGGAGCGCAGACAACACAGTGAATCGTTTATACCTTATATTACACTAGCCATTGAAATGTATTAAAAATTTAGAAGCTAGTAATTAAAAAGCAAACCAGACTTTCCTGTTTCAGTAGTCCTGATAACAGATTTGTGTACGGATGTAATTCCCACTCCCCACAAAGATTGATAATTTGCTGCAGTCCCTAAGAGCAGTCGACATTACCTGGGAGTCATGTGACATCTCCACACTAGGATAAGATTCTCACTGCTTGGCTGAAACTCCCGTCTTTCCATCTATCCTTAGTAGGCAGTCTGAGGGGTAAATTGGGTCTAAGACCATTTGGAGGACCCCTATCAATCACATGTAAATCAGCACATCCCTCCACCTTATCACTCCTTCAATCCTAGTAGACTGGAGTATAATCCTACATGTAATGATATTGTGGACTTTTACCATGTTATGAAAGAAAAGTCATCATAAGCTCTTATCAGCCATTCAGAAAGGATCATATATTGTTTTATGATCTATATAGTTTGTGAAACTAAAATCTGCATCAAATTAAGTGAAAGCATAGTACAGTTTACACCAGTGGTGTCGTACCTCTTGCTCTCAAGGGTTGCAAACTGGACATGATTTATGAATGTATAGTAACAGAACCAGATTAGCTTATCTTTTCAAAATCAAACATAGATAATTAAATGTTCATATAGATTTATATAGTAATAAATAGGGCCAAATTTCTTTTTATAATTTCATAAAGTGACCTATAAGCAATTATTAGTCAAATCCCCCATACATTTTCACCACACTTGTGCTCAGTTATATTAGGTAATATATCTGATCACTATAAACATAAATTCCCAATTGCAACATTTGGCTGTACTGTATCCAATAAGTAGTGTATCCAATACACTTCCTATAATTGATGGAGCCAACACTTTGGTGAACACCATGGGGACTGTGGCAAGGCCAAAACCATAGAGCCCCAACTGGAAAGGCCTCTCTAGGAAGGCAAGCTTACGACATTTCACATGGTTACTGTGAATTGGAATATGGCTTAAAGGGACAATGTACCCTAAAATAAAAATACTATGGGGCCTATCTATCAAGCTCCGAATGGAGCTTGAGGCCCCGTGTTTCTGGTGAGCCTGCAGGCTCGCCAGAAACACCAGTTATGAAGCAGCGGTCTGAGCAGGTGGACAGACATCACCGCAATTCAACCCGATCGAGTATGATTGGGTTGATTGACAGCTCCCTGCTCTTGTGAACTGCTGGTGCAATGTTAAATGCGGAGAGCGTATTTCTCTCCGCATTTAGCGAGGTCTTGCAGACCTGATCCGCAGTGTCGGATCAGGTCCGCAAGACCTTTAATAAATAGGGGCCAATATTTTGATAGATAATTGTGCATATATAACACTAGCCATTGAAATGTATTAAACATTTAGCAGCTAGCAATTAAAAAGTAAACCAGACTTTCCTGTTTCAGTAGTCCTGATATCAGATTTGTGTATGGATGTAATTCCCACTCCCTAAAAAGATTGATACTTTGCTACAGTCCCTAAGAGCAGTCGACATTACTCACCTGAGAGTCATGTGACATCTCCACACTAGGATAAGATTCTCACTGCTTGGCTGAAACTCCTGTCTTTCCATCTATCCTTAGTAGGCAGTCTGAGGGGTAAATTTCTCCCAAGGGCTGCAAACTGAACATGATTTATGAATGTATAGTAACAAAAGCAGATTAGCTCATCTTTTCAAAATCAAACATAGATAATTAAATGTTAAATATATTATTATTAATGACTGGTCTAACAATCCTAGTTCATATAGATCTATATAGTAATAAATAGGGCCACATTTTATTTTATTATTGGATACCTATAAGCAATTATTAGTCAAATCCCCCATACATTTTCACCACACTAGTGCCCTGTTATATCAAGTAATATATCTGATCACTATAAACATAAATTCCCAATTGCAACTTTTGGCTGTACTGGGCAGTCATGTTTGTTGCACCAATAATGTACAGGGAGTGCAGAATTATTAGGCAAGTTGTATTTTTGAGGATTAATTTTATTATTAAACAACAACCATATTCTCAATGAACCCAAAAAACTCATTAATATCAAAGCTGAATAGTTTTGGAAGTAGTTTTTAGTTTGTTTTTAGTTATAGCTATTTTAGGGGGATATCTGTGTGTGCAGGTGACTATTACTGTGCATAATTATTAGGCAACTTAACAAAAAACAAATATATACCCATTTCAATTATTAATTTTTACCAGTGAAACCAATATAACATCTCAACATTCACAAATATACATTTCTGACATTCAAAAACAAAACAAAAACAAATCAGTGACAATATAGCCACCTTTCTTTGCAAGGACACTCAAAAGCCTGCCATCCATGGATTCTGTCAGTGTTTTGATCTCTTCATCATCAACATTGCGTGCAGCAGCAACCACAGCCTCCCAGACACTGTTCAGAGAGGTGTACTGTTTTCCCTCCTTGTAAATCTCACATTTGATGATGGACCACAGGTTCTCAATGGGGTTCAGATCAGGTGAACAAGGAGGCCATGTCATTAGATTTTCTTCTTTTATACCCTTTCTTGCCAGCCACGCTGTGGAGTACTTGGACGCGTGTGATGGAGCATTGTCCTGCATGAAAATCATGTTTTTCTTGAAGGATGCAAACTTCTTCCTGTACCACTGCTTGAAGAAGGTGTCTTCCAGAAACTGGCAGTGGGACTGGGAGTTGAGCTTGACTCCATCCTCAACCCGAAAAGGCCCCACAAGCTCATCTTTGATGATACCAGCCCAAACCAGTACTCCACCTCCACCTTGCTGGCGTCTGAGTCGGACTGGAGCTCTCTGCCCTTTACCAATCCAGCCACAGGCCCATCCATCTGGCCCATCAAGACTCACTCTCATTTCATCAGTCCATAAAACCTTAGAAAAATCAGTCTTGAGATATTTCTTGGCTCAGTCTTGACGTTTCAGCTTGTGTGTCTTGTTCAGTGGTGGTCGTCTTTCAGCCTTTCTTACCTTGGCCAGGTCTCTGAGTATTGCACACCTTGTGCTTTTGGGCACTCCAGTGATGTTGCAGCTCTGAAATATGGCCAAACTGGTGGCAAGTTGCATCTTGGCAGCTGCACGCTTGACTTTTCTCAGTTCATGGGCAGTTATTTTGCACCTTGGTTTATCCACATGCTTCTTGTGACCCTGTTGACTATTTTGAATGAAACGCTTGATTGTTCGATGATCACGCTTCAGAAGCTTTGCAATTTTAAGAGTGCTGCATCCCTCTGCAAGATATCTCACTATTTTTTACTTTTCTGAGCCTGTCAAGTCCTTCTTTTGACCCATTTTGCCAAAGGAAATGAAGTTGCCTAATAATTATGCACACCTGATATAGGGTGTTGATGTCATTAGACCACACCCCTTCTCATTACAGAGATGCACATCACCTAATATGCTTAATTGGTAGTAGGCTTTCGAGCCTATACAGCTTGGAGTAAGACAACATGCATAAAGAGGATGATGTGGTCAAAATACTCATTTGCCTAATAATTCTGCACTCCCTGTAAGGATTTGTAGACTGTAAAGATGTAGCACTTACCAGGCAATATAATTATGTTGTGTTTAATGCATCTTTTTTTTTTAGCCCTTACCCTTTATGCAAGGTCTTCAATCATGCTAAACCGACGAGTACAGTTACGTTTACTTTCAACTTGTAATACGCATGCGCTAATGTTAGCATGCCACTTGTAATCTAGCTCCAAATCGTCTGAGTTTGCAGGAAAATATCTCTATATTTACACAATATTTACTCTCACTGTATACACAGTGAGACCAGTACTTAGAGAGAACAAAGGAAACTTTGTGCAAAATTACTTCTCACTGGTCCAACTGCATTTCTGAAAACTGTATCTCACTCTACCATCCAGGATTGCAGAAGAGTGAGAGTGAGAGAAACACGGTAGGTAGAGTGAGATTATATACATATATATTTATGTGTTAATATGTGTATATATAAATATAAATGTATATAATCATATACATATATATTTACTGAGAACACACTTCCACCAACCCCAAAAACTGCCTAGTGCTTTTGTTTTTAATTAAAAAATGCAACATATATTGGATCTTTGGTTAATTTTTTGAGCACTAATTGCTACCGCAAGCTTGCGGTAGCAATAACCAGCCACTTGTAATAGCTGGTTAATTATCACACACTCGCAAATGGGCAAATATAACCGTTTGCGGGCACGTGATAATTTAGCGCTCCACTTGTAATCTAGCCCTAAGTGTTTTCACTTTGTAAATGTTTTAGTAAATGCAGTATCTGCTTTTCTGATCAGGTTTTTAACAGTATCTGCGGTATATACAATTATATAGTGCTTGTCTATCAGTCAGGCCAAATTAAATGCTGAATTTGTGTGTATTGTATAGTATATGCAGGTGTATTGTGTATGTTTTATAAACTTGAAATAATTTTTTGCATAAATGTATATTTTTCTTAATTTTTTAGTATGAACTATACCAGACTTCCGATTTTTTCCATCCAGATCTTAAGTCTCTGAACTTCATGGCATGGAAATTGATCACTTAGTCCTTAGATATAGGGGTTTCTCTGATTCTGTGATTAAAACCCTGATTCAGGCTTGTAAGCCTGTAACTAAGAAAATCTATCACAAGGTCTGGAAGTACTTTTATTGCATGGTGCATAAATCATGTTTTTTTCTGGCATTCTTTCAGAATTCTTAGGATTCTGCAGTTTAAGGTTTAAACCATCTATTCCGTCCTCCTTACTGTCTAATACCTTATCTAGTAAATAAGACACAACACCACTTGTTTGGGAGAAAGAACCGGTCACGGTTCACGTTTATTAAATAAACGATTAACTAGTGCCTAAGCGTTATTCTGATTACCCTTAGGCACTTGATCAACCTATCAACGAAACTTGGCAACAAGTTCGTAATCCTAAATGTTGGCGGCATCTTACCCTAACCTAGCCCCTACTAGCAGATGGTCAAGGCCCCTTTCGATACCTGCACTCAGAGAGAGCTGTGATGTTCAGAGGTCTTCGGTCCAATTGCGAGGGAGAGGACCCCAGGCCAGCGCCTGGCAGGCATAACCCCTCCCTTTTTCAGGACCGTCACTCTTCTCTCCTTGTGCCCGCTCCCCAGGGCATTGACCACCTGCCCGCTGAGGCATATCCAACCAACCTAGTAAGGCACCCCCTGACAGCTGAATCGTACAACCCAACTGCAGGGGTGGATGGCTACATTAAAGGCTCGGTCTTACTGCAGGCTAGCTCAATTAAACCTACCCCCGCTGAGCCAACTCACCCTATTCAGCCTCATCGAAGCCTCCATTCTCTTCTTCCAGGGACGGGTGGGCGGGGAAACCTTCTCCTTGAAGTCTGGAAACCGAAAGAGGCTGATCTCACTGCTGCAGGACCCTATAAAGGTAAGAAACAGACACCTCCTCTCCACTTGCAACATTGTAACAACACAATTTAGCATTACTCCAGACTTCAAGTTGGTAAACCCTTAATTTTGTTACAGGCCCACTAGAGGGCCCTCCACTGCCATAAGGTTTAAACCATCTATTCCGTCCTCCTTACTGTCTAATACCTTATCTAGTAAATAAGACACAACACCACTTGTTTGGGAGAAAGAACCGGTCATGGTTCACGTTTATTAAATAAACGCTTTAACTAGTGCTTAAGCGTTATTCTGATTACCCTTAGGCACTTGATCAACCTATCAACGAAACTTGGCAACAAGTTCGTAATCCTAACCTAGCCCCTACTAGCAGATGGTCAAGGCCCCTTTCGATACCTGCAGCGTGACACCCGGCTGTCACGCCCCATGGCACTCAGAGAGAGCTGTGATGTTTAGAGGTCTTCGGTCCAATTGCAAGGGAGAGGACCCCCAGGCCGGCGCCTGGCAGGCATAACCCCTCCCTTTTTCAGGACCATCACTCTTCTCTCCTTGTGCCCGCTCCCCAGGGCATTGACCACCCGCCACAAGAGCCAGGCGAACTCTTGCCGCCAAAACAAACCAACAGGAACCCAGTAATGAACATAACTTTACCATAACATAGCAACAACACCATAACAATATTAAACAGATTGCAACATCAACCATTTCAGCACATACATTAGCAAATAATCATCAACAATGCTCCCCTGACATCCCTTAGGAACATATCCAGCCCCACGTCCGTGAGGTGGACTCCGTCAGGCCTAAATAGGTCCCTTTTGTCGGCCGTAATACTTTCGTGTCTTATCACGAAACCCCCAAGGCCCGTGACCGCTCTTCCCATCTCCCTGTTCACCTTCTTGCGCACATTATATGCAGCCCTCTGTGTGACAATGTGCCGCCAATGCAGTCGAGCAACTACATTTGACCACCCCAAAGTCACACCCAGCAACCAAGCGTGCAACCAGTGCACGTCCGCTGTCATTCTTTTAATTAAATCCAGCGCGGGCAATGCCCCCAAATCATTTCCACCGAGGTGCAGCACTAAGACGTTAGGCCGCCCCCACCTTTTGTGTGCCTCCTGCAAGAGTGCCGGCAAATCGGCCCACAACAATCCCATGTGCCCTAACCACCGAAAGCTTGCCTTGGACGTTGGGAATCCAAGTTGCTGTCCCTCCGGTGATCGCAACGCCCTGAGATGAGCCCAGTGGATGTAAGAATGCCCCACTATCCATACACGAACCGGAGGCACTTTCACATTTACAACACCTGGTAAAACAGAGTACACCACCATGAAAATACCGTCCCTTCACAACATGGGTCCCAAAAGAAAAACCCTCTCCTTGGAAAATATTGACCCCTAACAAGCCCGTGTTCTTAGCAATGCCCTTTAGTTGGCCTAATATAAGTTTTGTACTGGGTTGATTTCCATCTACCCAAGCGCTTAATCTCCGCCGCCGGAGTACCCTTTTGAGCTGCGCTGGTTGCCGCTCCTATTCAAAAGGAATGCGGGACAATCCTGCTCGGATCCAACCCGGCCTGCTTCGCCGTTTTCGCCAGTACCTGGCGGAATTGAAAAACCGACAGGGCCAAACCGTCCTCATGTATCAAGAGCAGATGTCCCCATGCCGGCCTAACCTTAAGGTATTTCTCCACACAAACCACCGGACAGCAATCCTCAAACTCCTGTCGTTCAAGGGGCAACCATGCCCCCGCCCCCTCCTGGTCTGTCTTGGACCTGGGCACAAACAAAAGGAGCCCCCCATCCGTCAGACGGACATGCTCTAACTGTACTCCCCCGCAGCCCTTAGCTTTGGCAGACGCGAAAAGCTCCCCCACCCTGAGAGCTCCCGCAAATGCCAACGCAAATGCCGTTCTAAAAAGAAGCTGCTCGTATTCAAATTTGCATACCCTTGCAACGCCCTTCGCTAGCGCAATCTTTCTTGGGTAATGGCTTCCCTTCGATCATTTTGACGGGGGGCCATCCTACCCCACCCCTTCAACACCTTCCTAACTAGGAAGGTTCCGGAGTGATCCACAAAACCAAGCGCCTTATTAAAGAAGGCCAACGCCGATAGCTTATTAAAGAAGGCCAACGCCGATAGTCTACTGCTCGCGCCAGCCTTACTGACCCCCTCGTTACGCAGCAATGCCAGCCAATCTAGCACCTGCACCCTAGTAGCCCTTTGTACCTGTACACCTCTGAGTTGACAGAAAGCCTCCCAGCTGTTCCAGTGACTCTTATACGCTGACCATGTCCTTGGCGCCAAAGATGCCTTAACCAAGGCTAGGA
Source organism: Bombina bombina (assembly GCF_027579735.1). Taxonomy (NCBI): domain Eukaryota; kingdom Metazoa; phylum Chordata; class Amphibia; order Anura; family Bombinatoridae; genus Bombina; species Bombina bombina. Next base: position 445,646,842 of record NC_069499.1, read on the forward strand.
TGCTCATCCAACCTTCACCAGCTGCCAAACCCCTCCTCTGCCGCCATGGGTGCTGCTGCCGTAACTGCTCCCATTTGAATTGAGAGAGTGCATCAGCAATAACGTTCTGCACTTCCGGGACGTGTTTGGCGGTAAAATGTATATTGCTCTGCAAACATCGTAACACCAGATGACGCAAGAAGCACACAACCATCGGCGATGACGCAGACAGCATGTTAATGGCGTACACCACACTCAGGTTGTCTGTCCAGAACACCACCGCTTTATTGGCCAATCTATCACCCCAAATCTCCACTGCTACAACTATCGGGAATAATTCCAAAAGCGTCAGGTTTTTGGTATATCCCGCAGCTATACAGTCCCTCGGCCATGGAGCCGCGCTCCATTCTCCATCGAGGTATGCTCCGTACCCGAATCCCCCCGCTGCATCCGTGTACAGATTTATTGCCTTGTTGGGAACTTTCCTACCCCTCCATAGGCACACACCGTTAAAATTCTCCAAGAATTTCTCCCATACCTCCAGGTCTTCCCTGACATCCGCTGTAATGCGTGTCCATTTTGCATGACCGGTAGGGCCCCTCAAAAGGCCCTCCAATCGACGGTTAAAAGCCCTTCCCATAGGGATTGACCAGTCCCGCAAAATTCAGGAGGCCCAGCAGCGACTGGACCTCTTTGATTGTGACCCTGCTCACATCCCTAAGCCTCCGCACCACCTCCAACATCCGGATCACCTTATCCATGGGCAGCCTGCATTCCGCTTGCACCGTGTCTATTTCTATGCCCAAAAATGTGAGGCAGGTGCACGGCCCCTGCGCTTTTTCGTCCGCGAGAGGCACGCCAAATCGCGCCATCATATCCTGCATGACTTCCATGAGCTGTTCACACTCCGTGGAACCGGCTCTCCCTACCAACAGGAAATCGTCCAAGTAGTGAGCCACCGCTCCCCCACCTGACGCCTTGTACACCACCCAATGCAGGAATGAGCTAAAACACTCGAACAGGGAACATGACAATGAACAGCCCATTGGCAAGCACCTGTCCACATGATATTCCCCTTCAAACTTCATGCCCATTAGTCTGAATGCAGAAGGGTGCAGTGGTAGCAGCCGAAAAGCCGAATCAATGTCTAGCTTCGCTAGCAGTGCACCCGGCCCACATGCCCTGACCACGTCCAGCGCACAATCAAAGGATTGATAGTGCACAGAACTAAGTATTGGGTCAATGGCATCGTTAACTGACTCTCCTTTTGGGAAAAAAAGGTGATGTATCAACCTGAACTTCCCTTCCTCTTTTTTGGGAACCACACCCAATGGGGAGATCACCAGATCTTCCAACGGGCAGGTGGAGAATGGCCCGGACACCCTGCCCAGCGCCACCTCTTTGGCCAACTTTTCCCTAACTACCTGCGGGAATTTGTAGGCCGTTTTCAAATTCCTGTGCACTGGAGAACCCACAACCTTCCCAGTGAGAGGTATACGGAAACCCCATTCCAACCTTGACCTCAGCAGCTCAGCTGCCCCCCTGTCAGGGTAGTTCGCCAGCCATATCAACATGGCTTGCAACCTAAGCGTAGTTGGTGCTCTTGACTGTAACTCCCACCTTAGGTGTGAGTTTGGACTGTCCCAGGTCCTTTCGCTTTCCACAATCCGTGCCTGGGTGGGGCCCTGCACAGAATTTGCAGATGTGACGAAAGGAGCAGCTGCTCCCCCTATCACACTGCTTCTCCTGGAATTTCCAGCACTCCCTTCCCTTCCTGCCAAGCCGTGCCCCTTGGCGTGGCAGCGCTTGACGTTAACGCCACGGGGGAGGGAGAACCGCCCTCCACTCCCAGTTTGGACCACAGATGCATATCTTGTGTCCCAAAGTGCAGCAGAGGGTTACCTACCATCTTCCTCGTAAAGGCCATGTCGTATTCACGACATGCGCCTTCCTTGAATCTCGTATAGATATCCTCTATGGTATCCTGGTACTTAAAAAGGTTGTGCCCCTGCAACGGCCATCTGTCCACATAGCATGCGGCCAGTACTCGGAAGCATTTAAGCCATTCCTCATACGTCTCTGGCCTATGCACTTTCTTTGGGCCTGAGCCATCCGCTGCTCTTTCTTTAGCCCTAAACGCGTCTAGGGAGAGCTCGAAAACGTTAACGTATCTGCCCTCCTGTATCTTTTTAACAACCTTCAATTTTAGATGGCCATACAGGGAGTGGACCAAACATCGGTAAGTGTCCCCCTGCGCCGCCAATTTACGTGGCACTGGGCCCGCTGATGCTATCACGCCTCCTAAAGCTTGCGACCCCTGTACCTCAAGTGTCTGATTCCTAGCGCCTGCCCTGTCTTTCACTTGAGCCGACGCCATCTTCTTGATCCACTTAAACATCCTGCGCTGACCCTTCCCCACTAACCCGAGGTCCTCCCCACTATCAGACCCTGACCCACTCGTGGAAGACCCCGTGTCAGAGTGCATAATGTCTGGTGCATGGCACTCACCATCGCCTTGTATTCCTGCTCCTGAAGGAGTTGCTGGTACCGCAGCACTCTGGACTCCGCTGGGCCCTGCCACTGCTAGGGCGCTGCTCGAGCTTGATGCCATCCCTGCTGTTGTGCTTGCTGGAACCTGTTGAGACAAAACAACTTGGGGAGTACTCTGGTCTGCGAGAGGGGCAACAGTTGAAGCACCCTCTCTCCCCTCCCCCTGTCTCCTCCCAGCCGACATGCCAAGAACATTAGCCACAGCATTTCTGATAACCACCTCCTGCGCAGCCCCATCCTGGGCGTGAACACTAAACCCAGGCTGGGGCCTCGCAGTATCCAAAACACGTAACGCTGCCTCTACAGCTCTCCTGATCATATCCTCATCCACACCACCATGTGACTGCCCACCTCTCGGTTTTTGCCCCCTATCATACTGCATATCATTCAGCACATCACCCTGTCTCACAAATCCTCCAGACCTAAACTGAGTAGATCCCTCATATGCATGCGTTATCCCCGCATGTACCCACCCCCTGTGTGGTTCATGCATCATTCGTGTCTCCAATCGACCATATGTCCCCTCAGGCCTACCGGCCGCAGAAAATGTATCTGTGCCCGCATACATCCGGTTCATGCCCCCTCTCATGCAAGCTTGGCCAAATGTGTCCCCTCCACCTGTGCACCTGTGTCTTTGCTTTGCAGGTCCCTTCTTCCTTGCAGACATCTCCACCACCTCCCTGTACCGCTTGGGAGGCACAGATTTTCTCCTGGATCTCTCCATGCTTCACTTCTAGAATCTTCAGCCAACTTCAGAAACCTTCTCCTTGAAGTCTGGAAACCGAAAGAGGCTGATCTTACTGCTGCAGGACCCTATAAAGGTAAAAAACAGACACCTCCTCTCCACTTGCAACATTGTAACAACACAATTTAGCATTACTCCAGACTTCAAGTTGGTAAACCCTTAATTTTGTTACAGGCCCACTAGAGGGCCCTCCACTGCCATTTTGCTGGATGGTCTAGATAAAGGCCTATCTGCCAGTTCTCTAAAGGGGCAGTTTTTCTGCTTTTTCAGTTTTGTCCCACAGAAACATTGCTAATCTTCCTGATGTTCATAGTTTTGTTCGCGCTCTAGTTTATATTAACCGGTTATCAGGCCTATTTCTCATCCATAGAATCCTATCCTGGTATTAAGGGTATTGCAGTCTACTCCTTTTGAACCATATATTTATACATAGACTGGACATTAAAGTGCTTTCTTGGAAAGTGTTATTTCTTTTGGCTATTGCTTCTGCTAGAAGAGTCTCTGAGTTATCTACTCTTTATTTTTGTGATCCTCTTATCTGATGTTTCATCAGGACAAGACTGTTTTTTGGACTGCATTTGATTTTTGCCTATGGTGGTTTCCATGAGTAATGGATCATGGACTCTCACCACCTGTATAAAAGAAAATATAATTTATACTTACCTGATAAATTATTTTCTTTCATGGCGGTGACAAGCCATGAGACCTCACCCTTTTTCTGGGGTTAGTTCAGTTTTCTTCCGCATATCTTTTTTTCCTGCTTCTTTTATGGCTCATTCCTTTTTCTTACCTCACTTGCTTGGCTATATGTTAGACTGAGGTATGTGTTAGGTGTTGCTCTTGGGGTTTGGGACTATGCCCCCTCCTAGTGGTAGAGAAGGGTAATTACCAAGAGTAATGGATCATGGACTGTCACCACCAGGGGCCCGATCCGATATGCAGCGTCGCCCGCAAAAGCCGGCGACGCCAAATTTTGCGCTGGTTCTGTATCACATATATGGCGTAACATACAAGTTACGCGCGTATATTTCTGCCTTCGACCCATAGACTGACATACAAAACACGCGCAGTTTGGTATCCAATATACAGCGTAAGTACTTACGCGTGCAGATTTCAGAAAATCTACTCCATTCTCATCTCGCCACAAATTGCAGGCACAGGAGCCCTTGCACTTACTAAAAAACCAAGGTAACTCCCTGGAAGCCTTAACAAACACATACATTTCAGCAGCATCTCAAGGTTAAAGGGACAGTATACTATGATATTGCTTTTTTAAGGTTTATTTGTGTATTTGAAATAGTTTGAAGCCACAACATAATCAAATGGATTGAACTTGTAGGTACTTTATCACATTGTGGACATATACTTGCTTATTTACTTTCAATTGGATTACCTTCATCTCTTTAGAACCCACTGGAGTGTAATTTATTCTAATGCTAACACAGCTTGGCACTGATGCCAAAATATATAAAGGGACAGTCAAGTCCAAAGAAAACCTTCTTCTTTTAAATAGGGCATGTTATTTTAAACTACTTTAAGATTTAATTAGAACACTTGCTTTGTTCTTTTGGTATTCTTAGTTGAAAGCAAAACCTAGGATGGCTCATATGATCATTTCTAAGACCTTCTTGAAGGCTACCTCTTTTTGCAATTGTGTCAAACCAATCACAGACACCCCACCTCTCACCTGCAGACATAAAACACCTGATAATGCACACCCTATCAGTAACATCACTATAATATATACCAATGTGTCAATTTATATTGGATGTGGATGACAATTATATGGTAAATAACAGAGGACAAGATTTATGGTGAACTATTAGAATATTTTTTTTTTAGGCTTCTTGGATGAGGGGGCTGAGATGACTGGAGTGGATTTCCTGGTTCTCCTGGTTTGGGAAGATTCAGATGATTCTGCTGGAGTGCTGGCCACAGATGATAGGCTGGAGGCAGTGTCCTGCTGGTGTGGGAAGTGCTCAACCAACACACCCAAGAGTTGGTTTTGCTCCCGCCATCTGTTGTCAATCTGCATCTGCATATCAGAAATAACTCTCAGCATCTGCGACTGGTTTTGTACAATTGCAGTTAATGATGCTGGCATGTCCCTCTGCAGCTCTACGCTACACTGGAGTAACCTCTGTTGGCTCCTGTGAAACCTGTGTTGGCCTTTTTGTCTGCTCTCGCAGCTTGTTATGAGCCTCCTCTAGAGTGAGATGTATTCCTCGCCCAGGGGAGAATACAGTGGATCTACAGGCTCTTGAGCAGCACTGATTCTAGGTGCAGGTTCAGCTCTGCTGGTGCTTCAGGGACAACATCAGCTGCTGGTGCTTCAGGGACAACTTCAGCTGCTGGTGCTTCAGGGACAACTTCAGCTGCTGGTGCTTCAGGGACAACTACAGCTGCTGGTGCTTCAGGGACAACTTCAGCTGCTGGTGCTTCCGGGACAACTTCAGCTGCTGGTGCTTCAGGAACAACTACAGCTGCTGGTGCTTCAGGGACAACTACAGCTGCTGGTGCTTCAGGGACAACTACAGCTATATGCTCATCTGAGGATGGTGGAGCTCTCCCAAGGGAAGCAGATGGTGGAGCTCTCCCAAGGGAAGCGGATGGTGGAGCTCTCCCAAGTGAAGCGGATGGTGGAGCTCTCAGGCTGGATTGGTAGTCCCATTGACGAATAGTGTGTGACCACTCAGCCTGTCCAGTGTGCATTTCCTGCAACATCCCCTGTGTGGAAAAGACATGACTGGCCTGATATTGTGTTGGGGGGGGGAGGTAAAGACATGCACCCTCAGTGGCTGACTTCTCTCCCCCTCAAAGCCAAAAGGATATTCCTCAGCCCAGGTATCCTGCCAGGGGGCGTATGCCAATGGTGGTGGCATAACTTCTGGGTCCTCAACGGAGGCAATCCAACCCTGCTCATGCCTGGGAGCATACTGTCCATGTTGCTGCCTGAAGACTGGTGGTGGAGGTGGCTGCATGGCTGTGACTCGTGGTGGAGGTGGCTGCATGCCTGTGACTGGTGGTGTTAGTGGAGGGGGCGGCATGCCTGTTTGCAGCCTGGTGACAGGAGGTTCTGTGGAGGAGTCAAATGATGATAGGGACCATTCTCATGTCAAACTGTATAAAATGCACGTGCACAATGTGATTTGTGATATGAGGGATTTTAATATGCACAGTATACAGGTATGTGTTTCATACAATAGTTATGTGTACATGTCAGTGATAGAGAAAATGTGTTCTTTAAGTGACACTATGGTCACACAATTTACTTTAGCCTGATGTAGGCACAGAACCTGCTTTCGGAGCTAAAAGTATTGTGATGGCTATAGTGTCCATTTACTGAAAACTCAACATGTGGCTTGTGGCCTGTGTTACTCTGAGACATGTTAGTATTGCACTATTCCACCTCATATCATGAATTGCATTGTGTTAAGTAGCATTAATGAGAAATATAATTGTAGATGTTTTTGTTAGTAGGCCAAATAACATGCTCCTCATTGTGTACATGAATGTGTGACATTAAAGGATGTTATATCTCAAATACATATAATACTGGTGTGTGGGATGTTACTCACCAGCATGAGGTGCTGTGGTTGCAGCCCCTGAGTCACGAGCCCCTGGAAGTCCACCAACTGCTGTGATGCTCAGGGACCTGCGTATCATCTCCTGCCAGGTGTTGTATTCTGCTTCCAAGGGTGGACCACCGCCTGTTCCCCTCTGGTGCATGGCTTCCTGCACCATCTTCTCTTTCACCCGCCTCTTAAAATCATTCCATCTTTTTTTAAGGCCCTCAACAGTCCTCCTCTGCGGGGCCACACTGTTTACAGCATCCTCTACTGCCAACCATGCTGTCTTACGCCTTCGGGCAACACCTTTGCCCTTCTCCTGGCCAAAGAGGGCACTGTGGTTGTCCATGATGGCCTGGACTAGCGCAACATTCTCATCAAATGAGAAGTTTGGGCATCTCATGCGCTCCTCCTCTGTGGCCACCTGGCTTCCTCCCTGGGATGTTCCTGGTGTGGGTTCCTCCCTATCCTCTCCCTCCTGCCCCCTTCTGTCCCCATGTGCACCCTCTGTCCCTCTTCTAAGTGTGCCTGGTCTCTGGGCATCTCCCCTCCCATCATCCCTTCTAACTCTCCCTCTCCCCACTCCACTAACTCCCTGACGGGGACCCCACTGCTCCTCCTGTCTGCTACAATACTCCTCTCCCTGCAACTCCGCTCCTCTCCTCCCCTCCGTCCTAACTCTCCCTGCCATCCTCACACTACACACACTCACACACTCACACTCACTCCCAGTTCAATCACACACAATCACAACCAAACACTCAGCCTATCACACTGTAAAATTGAAATAAAATGTGTGAGGTGTTAGAAAAAAAAAGTGTTGTGTATTTTGTATATGTATGTATGCAATATGTGTGCAATATGTAAAAATAAGTGTAAGGAAATGTACAAGCTTACCCAAACAAAAATCCGACTTAACTAACTATTATGCTGCGCCTCTCTCACTACTCTTACTAATCCTAAACTCACTGTAGTGTGCTGTAGCTCAACGAACCATCCAAACACACTGAAGAAAATGGTGGCTGCGCATGGGTTTATATATGACTTTTGAATAGCGTAATTACGTTTCGCATTTTTAGATGGAGTCGCAGGTAATTTTTACGAGTCTTAGCCAAATTTGCATAAAACTACACTTTATTGAGACTTTATGTGAACAAACTACTGGCGACAGGACCGTCTTTAACACAGGGCAAAAGGGGCAGCTGCCCAGGGCCCAGTTTCTGTTGAGGGGCCCAAGAGTCCTATAAAAAATTTTTTTTATGGTTCATACCAGACTGCTGATGTGACATGGGGAACACACACATTTAGTCCTAATACTGTCACAGTCAAAAATACTCTACTTATATATATTTTTTTTTTTTAAAAACTGTGCCAGACCGTGCCGTGTCATGTAACATGCCAAGCTATTGCCATGTGCTGTTTTAGATGTGCACTGTGCAGCACAGAATGCTAAGCCCTAACTCGGCATCCAGCCATTTCCACTGCATCAGAAAAGGTCGTACTAGGGTTACCACTGTTACCAGGTAACTGCTCTGTTGGTAGGGATTGTTTCTGGGTAGGCCTGACTGTAGGTGCATGCAGCAGAAAGCTGGAGCGGCAAACACGTGAGGATTTGAACATCTGTGCAGCTGTATACACTGCTCTTTTCAGTCTTGAGGCTGTGTGACTCATCTCACACTGTATCCATGCAGCCTTGGACAGACAGCATCCAGTCTGCTGGTCCCGTTAGCCCTGCTCTTTCTGCTGTGGCCCTAAGATCACCTAACTGAAGTTTGTTAGGGGAACAGTGCTTTGTAGAAAGGTGTCAGTGGGAAGAATAAGTGAGTGCACACACACCCCTCCCCATGCAGCATTGTTTAGTGCAGGGTGAGAGGGAACTTGTTCCTAGCAAAGAAGTGACATGTGCTGCTGTGGCTGATGTATAGTGTCATGCTGATACTTCACACATTAATGTAAGGTTTATTTTTATAGTTTTTCTCTCTGTCTCAGATGTTACAGCTTACCATAGTAGTTCTGCTGTTCCAGTCAGTAAACTTACACTGCACCTCCATGCTTCCTCCTCAGTCTTTACCTTGCTTTGCTCCTGTTGGCTGCCCTAAATCTCTTTAACCAGCTAACCTCACACCAGAATCACATTCAAAAGAACATTAAATTAATCCACAGTGGAGGAATTTATATATTTATTTACTTATTAGTACTGCTTAGGTCCAGTTTCACATATTGCAATTTATTTCATTTTTTAAAATGATTAGTTCAGCAGTGGATAATCCACTGCTGGGCTAATAATTAAAACATTTTTTTTATTTAGTTGTTTTTTGATATGTTGGGGTGGAGAGCGAAATTGCATTGGGGGGGGGGGGGGCGAGAAAATTTTTGCCCAGGGTCCAGTCAATATTAAAGACAGCCCTGACTGGCGTAAGTACTTACGATGACCAAAATGTGTATTTGCGCACTTTTCGGAACAACGCCAGTTTGTCCTACTTACGCCACTTTTGCATCTGACGCCGCCGTATATTGGATAGCTCAAAGTGCAAGGTGAAATTACGGGCGGCGCGGGTTTCCTCGCTTGCGCTGAAAACTACGCCGTATATCAGATCGCACTCCATGAAAGAAATTAATTTATCTGTTAAGCATAAATAATGTTTTCAGAAGCACAGTTGGTACATTGAGATACAATCTTGTTTCTAAACCAAAACAATGCCAAAAGAAAAAAACTTTTTTTTTTTTTTAACTATAAGCAAACAGTATACAAAAGTATGACATTCATTTACAAGTTTTGCTATTCTTTTTGGAAGTGAAAATCCTAATTTCACAAATGTATATTGCTATTGTACTTTTACACTGAACAGCTGCATCTATGTAAGCAATGTACTTAGTAGCAGTACTTAGGCCCTGATATTCAAAGGATTCTTCAGCTTGTAGAGAAATGTAGTTCAGACTTCACATGGGCTGAACTCACTGAATGCTCAAAAGAAAAAGGGTGGAACTATTAAGCCCTGCAAGGGCTCTCTCATTTATGTATGTAAAGCGGAGACAAGCTCAGTGCAATATAGCACTGCATACAGTATGAGAGTTTTGTTTACACTTTGTGCTTTATATTACTATACATTTCAGATTGGGTCCTTTCAGTATTATTGCATTTCAAGCTTTGTCCTTTCTCTTTTATATTTTAATACGTTTAGATTTTGATCTAGCCAGTGATTTTACAAGTTTTGATTATGTTTTGACAGTTTCTGTGTTACTTTAACAAATTAGGATCCTATAAATTACATTGCACTTTGTATTTGCTCCATTGTAAACTAAAACTGACAGTTTCAGAAAGTGGGAGGGACAAGACAGTTTTCTGGGACGAACAGGGGAGTTTCCATGGTATGTCTGAAGCTCTCTTACAAGTCTTGTGAAAATTTCTAAGCATTTTAAATAAGCTGGGCTCATTAATTTTTCTTGCCAGTTGTATGCATGTGAAGTTTGTTTAAAATTCCCAATACACTTGATTTAACTAACAGATATATATATATATATATATATATATATATATATATATATATATATATATGTATATATACAAATATAGACCAAAGCAAGTTAATTTGTAATGAAAACATTTCAGTTTTGTAATTGATGCAAACTGGGCCTTTATATCAGCCCCAGGTGTTCTCCAGTTACCTTCTCTCTCCCATGTGAAATAATGTATTCATTACTTTCTATGGAAGACATCTCTCATCTCTCTGGGACTTCCAGGTTCCTCCCTTTTGGGGGAAAATTCAGTTAGTTTTGCCCCTGTGAAGTCTGCACTATAATTTATTTTTAAACTAGAGATTGTTTGATTATTCAGCCCTTAGAAATTAATGAACCTCTCTAGGATACTAAGCTGACAATTTTTCAGTTTTAATTAAAATACAACCCCAATTCAGAAAAAGTTGGGACAGTATGGAAAAAAATTATTTGATGTTTTACTTTGTGAATTTAATGTATTTTTTAAAATATACACTCATTTCAAATCTGATGACTGCAACACGTTCCAAAAAATTTGGGACAGGGACAATTTAGGACTAATAGTGATGTAAGAAGTTGAAATAAGAAGGTGATGTGAAACAGGTGAGGCAATTGTGTAATTATAGTATATAAGGAGCCTCCAAAAAAAGGCCTAGTCCTTCAAGAGCATGGATGGGTCGAGGCTTGCCAATCTGCCAACAGATGTATCAGCGAATAAGCCAACACTTTGAGAACAACATTCCCCAAAGACAAATCGGTAGGATTTGGGGTATTTAACCTTAAACAGTGCACAATATAATTAAAAGATTCAATGAATCTGGTCAAATCTTGGTAAATAAAAGGCAAGGCCGAAAACCACTTCTGAATGCATGTGATCTCTGATCCCTCAGGCGTCACTGTCTCAAAAACCGTCTGTAATGTATATCCTGACATGGGTTTGGGAATACTTTAGTAAACCTTTGTCCATCAACACCAATCGCCGCTGCATCCACAGATGCAAGTTAAAGCTTTACTATGCAAAGCAGAAGCCATACATGAACACTATCCAGAAGCGCCGCCGTCTTCCCTGGGCTTGGTCTCATCTGAGATGGATAGTAGCACAGTGGATTCATGTTTTGTGCACTGACAAGTCAACATTTCAGATAGTTTTTGGAAAAAACATCTGTCGTGTTCTCCAGAACAAAGAGATAAAGGACTATCCAAGCTGTTATCAGTGTCAGGTTCAAAAGCCAGCATCGGTCATGGTATGGGGGGGTGTCAGTGCCCATTGGCATGGGTAACTTGCACATCTGTGAGGGCACCATTAATGTAGAAAGTTATGTATACATTTTGGAGCAAAATATGCTGCCATCCAGACATCATCTTTTCCAGGGACATCCCTGCATTTTCCTGCATGACAACAACTGAGCACATTCTAACCAGATTACAAATGCATGGTTGCGTAAGCAGAGAGTACGGGTGCCATCATGGCCTGCCTGCAGTCCTGACCTGTCTTCGATTGAGAATGTGTGGCACATTTTGAATTGCAAAATAAGGAAACGAAGGCCCCATACAGTTGTGCAGCTGAAGACATTATAATGTTTGAATGGGGGGAAATTCCGCTTGCGAAACTTAACCAACTGGTGTCTTCAGTGCACAAATTCTTAATAAGTGTTATTAAAAGAAAAGGTGGTCCCGCTAAATACTGCTCCACTTGGAATCTAGGCCTTTATGTTAAAATATCAAGGTGTTTCCTGTCCCATTAAATAACTTGAAATGTGTACGTCTATTTAAATAAGCTTCAATACCCAAGACAGGGAGAAACCCAAAATTCTGCCAGAGCTATAGACCCATTTCCCTGATTAATCATGACATTAAAATCTTCACCAAGATTCTGGCACACAGACTCAAAAAACACTTTTGATTCACCCAGTCCAGGTCGGGTTTATCTCGGATCAAGAGGCCCCAGATAATACTAGGTGCACAATCTCTTTCATCGACTACCTTAGTAGATCAGGTACATCTTCTCTAGTCCTAATGTTTGACGTGAAGAAGGCGTTCAATAGAATAGACTGGGATTTTTTGATGGAAGTATTAACTAGACTGGACTTTCATGGTCCATTTATGCAGGCCATTAGAAGTATTTATTCTTACCTTACGGCTACTATTAGAGCAGCAGGATACCAATCGAGGCCCATAGAAATATTGAATGGAACCACTTTTATTTGCGCTTTGCATAGCGCCATTGGCTGTAAAAATTTGCTTTTCCCCAGATATACACGGAGTACGAATTCCATACTTTGAATTCAAACTGTCCCTATTTGCAGACGGCGTTAACCAAACCGTTAATATCCCTTCCAAATCTATATCAGGTTTTGCAAGACTACTCCGATATCTCTGGATACAAAGTTAATGTAGAAAAATGTGAAGCTCTCCCTATTGCTCTCCCAAACCACACTAAAAAGATTATTGAAACTAACTTTGAATTTTCGTGGGCAATTAGGACCCTCTTGTGTTCGGATTTCCATGTGCAAATTGGGAAGTGGAAAAATAAGAGCCTATACAGGGTTGAAGATTTTTTACACAATGGAAAGATAGCCACATTTAACCAAATACAAGAGAAAATAGTGCCAGATAAGTTACAATGGTTCTTATATCTACAGGTATCTTCAGCCATCGCAAAATACAATCCGCATTACACTCAACAGAATTTAAAAGCACTAGAACATTTTTGTAACACGAACCTAAGAAATAAAAAAATGATCTCTCATATTTACCTAACAATACAAAGGCAAACAAATACCTCCAAAACACCCCTAATCGGTAAATGGGAATCATATATCAATAGGGAAAACTCAAAGGAGGAATGGGACGTGATTTTTCAAACATCAAATAAAGGTCTCGTTAGCGCAGACTTCAGAGAGAATTGTATAAAGACCGCCTTTAGGTGGTATCTCACCCCTATAATCATGTCACATTATACTCCACACGGTAGTAAAAACGGTTATAGAGGCTGTGCTGAAACAGGGACATCCATCCATATGTGGTGGGACTGCCATCACGGTCCAGCGCATTTGGATCAAATTATCTGATCTATTAAGTGCGGTGTTGACCTTGAACATCGCCTTAACGGCGTCTCAAGCATTATTAAATGAACACATAAAACCATTTAACGCAGCTACTAACACATTCCTTTGCATCCTATGTACAGCCACTAGGATTTGTGTTGCAAGGTATGGTTTGATTAAAACATTTTTAAAAATAGTAAGGGAAAGGAGGAGGTGGGGGGTTTGATGTTTTTCTCCCCTTCTTCTTCCTCCTATGTTATCTTCTGTTATATACACATGCACGCAAAGGTGCAGGACTACTTAACGTAGCAGAATATGTTCAATTTGAGAGCTCACCGAATCTTGTATATTATCCCAGAGCTGAGATTGCTGGACTTGAGATTTCATAGGCAGATGAGTTGGGGTGATATATCTCTTGCTGTTGAACAGTATAATCTGTAACTTTTGTGTGTATTGCAATACAAATTAATTTCAACTAAATAAGCTTCAAACTACAAAGTTTAATCAAGAGATTGTGATAAGTATTAAGATGAGAGAGGGTAGAGGAAATGTAACTGGTATTTTGCTTTTGCAATGCTGTCCTTCTGACAGTTGAGTGCTATTCATGTGTGTAACTTGGGGAAACCAAGGAGCCAGGCATGCAGCAGTTTTAAAGACTGTGAGCCTTCCTGCTGTGTCTGCCTCTTAAATCTTATCTTAAAGGATTGAGCTGGCATTCTATTGGATCAGCCAATAGAATGCGAGCTCAATCCAATTGGCTGATTGCATCAGCCAATAGGATTTTTCTACCTTAATTCCGATTGGCTGATAGAATTCTATCAGCCAATCGGAATTGAAGGGACGCCATTTTGGATGAAGTCATTTAAAGGAACCTTCATTCTTCAGTTGGACGTCGTTTGAAGAGGATGCTCCGCATCGGATGTCTTGAAGATGGAGCCGCTCCGCGCTGGATGGATGAAGATAGAAGATGCCGCCTGGATGGAGGACCTCTTCTTCCTGGCTTGGATGAATATTTCTGCCCGTCTGGAGGACCACTTCGCCCGGCTTCGTTGAGGACTTCGGTCCGGTTGGGTGAAGACTTCTCAAGGTAGGGTGATCTTCAAGGGGTTAGTGTTAGGTTTTATTAAGGGGGGATTGGGTGGGTTTTAGAGTAGGGTTGGGTGTGTGGGTGGTGGGTTTTAATGTTGGTGGGGTATTGTACTTTTTTTACAGGTAAAAGAGCTGATTACTTTAGGGTAATGGCCTGCAAAAGGCCCTTTTAAGGGCTATTTGTAATTCAGTATAGGGTAGGGCTTTTTATTATTTTTTGGGGGGGCTTTTTATTTTATTAGGGGGATTAGATTAGGTATAATTAGTTTAAAAAACTTGTAATTATTTTATTATTTTCTGTAATTTAGTGGGGTTTTTTTCCGTACTTTAGATAATTGTATTTAATTTAGGGAATTAATTTAATTATAGTGTAGTGTTAGATGTATTTGTAACTTAGGTTAGGTTTAATTTTACAGGTAAATTTGTCTTTATTTTAACTAGGTAGCTATTAAATAGTTAATAACTATTTAATAACTATTCTACCTAGTTAAAATAAATACAACGTTGCCTGTAAAATAAAAATAAACTCTAAGCTAGCTACAATGTAACTATTAGTTATATTGTAGCTATCTTAGGGTTTATATTATAGGTATTTAGTTTTAAATAGGAATAATTTAGTTAATTGTAGTAATTTTATTTAGATTTATTTAAATTATATTTAAGTTAGGGGGTGTTAGGGTTAGACTTAGGTTTAGGGGTTAATAACTTTATTATAGTGGCGGCGACGTTGGGGGCGGAAGATTAGGGATTAATAAATGTAGGTAGATTGCGGCAACATTGGGGGTGGCAGATTAGGGGTTAATAAATATAATGTAGGTGTCGGGGATGTTGGGGGCAGCAGATTAGGGGTTAATACATATAATGTAGGTGGCGGCGATGTCCGGAGCGGAGGATTAGGGGTTAATAATAAAATGAAGGTGTTGGCGATGTCGGGGGCGGCAGATTAGGGGTTAATAAGTGTAAGATTAGGGGTGTTTAGACTCGGGGTTCATGTTAGGGTGTTAGGTGTAGACATAAATGTATTTTCCCCATAGGAATCAATGGGGCTGCGTTAGGAGCTTTACGCTGCTTTTTTGCAGGTGTTAGGCTTTTTTTCAGCCGGCTCTCCCCCATTGATTCCTATGGGGAAATCGTGCACAAGCACGTTTTGCCAGCTCACCGCTACCGTAAGCAGCGCTGGTATTGAGGTGAGATGTGGAGCAAAATTTTGCTCTCCGCTCCATTTTTTGCGGCTAACGCCGGGTTTGTAAAAACCCGTAATACCAGCATTGTCTGTAGGTGAGCGGTGAGGGAAAACTGCTCGTTAGCACCGCAGAGCATTACCGACAAAACTCGTAATCTAGGCGTTTGTGTTTGTAATATTACATGTTTTATAATGTGTAGTGCAATGTATCGCTATACTCACTTATTTGTCCCATTTTCTGGTAATTTATTCTGAAAATGTTGGACTTTCCAAAACCTGTTAGAACTGGAGGTGCAGACTCTACACTTGGTATATTCCACACAAAATGTAGTGACTCATCTACAGCTAGGATACAACATTGAGGTACACATTGCTTTATATTCACAAAACTTTACACCTAGATCTTTAGTATTTAAACATCTAAAATAATTGTAAAAATATATATTTTATTATATTCAGGCTAACTTTTGCTTTAACTTCACCATTCTATCTAGCATTTATTTAGTGTTTAGGTAAATGTGTCCCTAAAGCATAATTTCTACTAAAAGCATCTTCTAGAGCCCATAGGTTACATTAACTTTTATAAGTCGGTGTACAAACTGAGCTGCAGTATGGCCAGGAATGTCAAAAACTGCCTAAAAAGATAACATTTTCTGCATAAGGCAAAACTTCAACATCTTATTTCAGAAGAAGGGAAATCCAGTCTACATGTTTCATATGAGAAGATCTGTAAGTCATGGTGTTACTTCTGAAGTGCAGGTTTAATTGATTTAGGTTACCATGACATTCTTTAGAAGAGACTGAATTTCCTGAAAGAATCTTTGGAATAATTTCTGTGTTTTACAGCAGGAGAAACAGAGGATGAAGTCCAATTGTCTGCACCAGAAGTGCTAGTAGCAGTAGTATGAGCTGGAGTGGTTTCAAGTGATATTACTATACAAATGATTGCTTCAGGCTTGGCATCAGGGGCTTCTTAACATACAGTATGTTTTCCAATCATCTGTCCCTGTTGTGATATGTTTCTTGCACCATCTGCTTGGTAGGGGTTGGCCAGACTATACTGTCAATCTGAACCCAGAAGCAGAGGTAAAATAAGCAGTAAACATAGATATCTGATGATGTTCTGTATATAGTTTCTGGAAAAGGAATCAACTGTAGTATTTGAAGATGGGCATAAGCCACAATAGTTGTAATATGTATGTTTCAGGAAGTTGAAAGCAGATGACTGTACAGCAGACAAGATAACGATAGACAGTAGCAGTTCAATAAGCAGATACAGCAGCAGGTAACTGAAGACAGGAATAAGTTAACAGTAGCCAGGAGACAAGCCAAGTTCAGATCAGATAGACTGTACAAATAATAGCACAGCACAATTTTTTTCAGGACTGAGGAAGAGTCAGGAATCAGAGCAGGGTCAGTAAGAGTAAGTCAAATATCCAGCAGTGAAAAAGTGAGTTTAGACAACCAGCAAAAGTTTTGTTCACAGGAAAAGTAACACAGGAGTTGCACCCACTTGCAAGGAAATGTCCAAAGCAATACTCATATTGTCAAACTTCAGGCAGAGGTAAAATATAAAGAAACGTGAGTGAAAGTGCTGCCTCAGAATTAATGCAAAATAGCACGGTGGGAATAAGACATTGGGACATTCAAGAGGAGAGCCCAGTAGTAAACAAATGCAGACATCAAGAAGGTTAATCTCTTTCCTGTAGCTTTTAGTCTTTAGTATAATAGAGAGTAAGCTTTGCTTCACCCTAAAGTGTTGTCGCAATGTACAACAGAATATTCTTTCCAAACTGCTGCCATATAGTGTTCCAGTCACCTGCACACTCCTGAAAATGCCTGTTTTTCAAACAAAGTATTACAAAGAGAACAAAGTAAATTTAATAATAGAAGTAAGCTGCAAACTTTATTTTATTATTATTTGTTTAATTGTACACTTTATATGAATGATGAAAGAAAACGTTTGCGCAGCTCATTAACCCATTATGGCTCAGATTACGAATGGAACGCTAACAGTTACGCACAAGCAATAAGGGCTTTATCACGGGTGTTTTTGCGTGCCTCAGGTTTATCACTCGTTTTAGAAGTTTAAAGTAAATGTGATCACTTGAGCACAGTTGAAGTTAACGCGCGTCGGTTTAGAGTGTCCTCAGAGCAATCCGATCTTCATCTAAGTTAAAATTATAGACAAAAATAGACAATCTGACGAAATTGATAACAAAAAGTTGTACTTTTCAAATTGTTATTGAAGACATTGACAGGCTGGAAAAGTAGGTGAACCCTTGAATTTAGTAACTTGTAGATCCTCCTTTAACAGCAACAACCTCCACCAAATGTTTCCTGTAGCTGCTTATAAGAATAGCACAACTATTTAAAGAAATATCGTACTGCAACTTACCTACAGTGCATACTAGAATGGTGTGCATGAGACAAGAGTTGGGTGCAGTAAGAGCACAATATTAATGTGATCACCCAATTGGGTAGCTTCTGCTGGCTCAAGAGCCAATTCAACCCACCCTTACACCTTCAATACGCAACCATATCAGAAACATATAGAGTATGGTCGAGAGCCCTCAAAGAATATCCCACAATATCCATCTTCGTCTTCTTCGCTAACACTGATACTATGTAACCCTGAATTCCCTCCTGGCCTTAATTAAAAATGTAAGAACCCCTAAGTTTACACTCTATGATTAAAATTATTGCTGTTATAGATGGAATTAATATCAGAGATAGGAACAATATAGAGACTCTGGTAAACCGCTTCTTCTCATCTTGGTTCACATATTTACAGCTGAATCATTTAATCAACACACATAAACATAAATTAATACTGAGAAGAGATTTGTTTCCCTTTAATAAGCTTTGTTGTGAATCTCTAGTGTTAAGACAAACACTTTCTCTGACATATGAACTACTCTGACAAGTCTCCACTCCATCTATACCCACTTATGTTAATACTTGGCACAATCAACAAAAAACTATGGCAGCAAATCTTTCACCACACTGCTAAATCTTCCATCTCATCAAGTATTCTCGAGACTAATTACAAATTATTAATGAAATGGTATCAGACGCCACAGCGCTTAAAGCATGTTTCTATCCTAAGATATGGTGAGTCCACAGCGTCCTCAATTACTGTTGAGAATATCACTCCTGGTCAGCAGGAGGAGGCAAAGAGCACCACAGCAAAGCTGTTAAGTATCATTCCTCTTCCCACAATCCCTAGTCATTCTCTTTGCCTCTGGTGCAAGGAGCAGGTATATTTTACTTCAATCAAGATTTTATTAGTTTGAAAGCCAGAGTAGGTTTGCTCTGATCTTTCTTTTCAAGATGGGTTTAGCCGTACTCCACAATAGTCTCTTCAGTAGGGCAGTGGTGGCTTTTAAGCAGTTAAGAACTTTTGGGGTGGGCCTCACTGCATTTTCCTAACAAGTTGCTGCCCCTGGGTAGAAAGCCAGAGTAGGTTTACTCTGTAGATAAGAGAAAAAATAGCAGGCTTTGCTCAGTTAGTGTATAATTAAAAAATACACATTTTATTGATTCCAGTAAAAAAGTGTAGTATTCCCAGGCAAGAGGCATACACAACAAGGACTGTCTTACGCGTTTCACACCCCCTAGTGGCGCTTAATCATAGACTGGAGGAACAGGAAAGGGGCAGCCAATTTATGCAAAAAAGCAAAGATTGGTTAACCCCTTGTTGTCCACATACAAACAAGAAATAGTTAAAAACACATACAGTGTGATTTTTTTTAAATAAAAAAGCAATACTGCATGATATTATAATCACAGAGATGTGAATGACATAACAAAACACAAAGATAAACAAGCATACTAAGATATTTAGCATAGAAATGCTAAGTTCATAAAGAGAAAGTGGCTAGTACAAGTATGCTAAATTTGGAAAAATTATAATAACATTAATGGCAGGGTACTAATGGGAGGAATAAAGGAAACTTTTTTATATAAAAGTAACAGTAAGTTCATTAAGCACATGATGTGAATTATGAAATGACATAAATGACATCAGTCATCAATAAAGTAACTGATGTCAAATTCTCTATTTAAGCCCAAAGGTGTTTTGGTTTTTAATTTGAGAATCCAAAACAATTCTCTTTTGTCTAGGATTTTATGTTTGTTGCCCCCTCTGATAGGTACCTGGACCAGATCTATTACTTGGACAGATATGTCAGATATGTTGGTGAAGTGAACACCATTAAAGTGACTGGCAACAGCAGACTCTTTGACATAATTCTTAACATCCCTAACGTGTTCTCCAACTCTTTTTATGAGGTCCCTAGATGTTTGACCTGTATATTGGTTTTTACATAGATTACACGTTAGTAAATACACTACCCATTGGCTACCACAGTTAGCATAAAAATTGATGTCAAGTGTTATATTGGTGACACTAGAGGTAAATGTTTTGCCTTTTAAGATTAGGGCACAAGTGTTGCAGTTTTTACTGCCACACCTGTAATTCCCTTTGTGAGTTAACCACCTGGACTCTGGCTCTGGTACATTCTTCTTCACCATACTTGGAGAGAGTGACTGTGCCAATGTTCTGGGTTTTTTGGGGACAAATTTACACTTATCGACAACACTTGACATCAATTTGTATGCTAACTGTGGTAGCCAATCGGTAGTTTATTTACTAACGTGTAATTTATGTAAAAACCAATATACAGGTCAAACATCCAGGGAATAAAAAGAGTTGGAGAACACGTTAGGAATGTTAAGAATTATGTCAAAGAGTCTGCTGTTGCCAGTCACTTTAATGGTGTTCACTTCACCAACATAGCTGACATATCTGTCCAAGTAATAGATCTGGTCCAGGTACCTATCAGAGGGGGCAACAAACATAAAATCCTAGACAAAAGAGAATTGTTTTGGATTCTCAAATTAAAAACCAAAACACCTTTGGTCTTAAATAGAGAATTTGACATCAGTTACTTTATTGATGACTGATGTAATTTCTGTCATTTCATAATTCACATGTGCTTAATGCACATACTGTTACTTATATATAAAAAAGTTTCCTTTATTCCTCACATTAGTACCCTGCCATTAATGTTATTATAATTTTAACAAATTTAGCATACTTGTACTAGCCACTTTCTCTGTATGAACTTAGCATTTCTATGCTACATATCTTAGTATGCTTTTTTATCTTTGTGTTTTGTTATGTCACTCACATATCTGTGATTATATTATCATGCAGTATTGCTTTTTTATTTAAAAAAATCACACTGTATGTGTTTTTAACTATTTCTTGTTTGTATGTGGACAACAAGGGGTTAACCAGTCTTTGCTTTTTTTACATAAATTGGCTGCCCCTTTCCTGTTTCTCCAGTCTATGATTAAGCGCCACTAGGGTGCGTGAAACACGTAAACAGTCCTTGCTGTGTATGCCTCTTGCCTGTGAATACTACACTTTTTTTTACTGGAATCAATAAAATTTGTATTTTTTAATTATACACTAACTGAGCAGAGCCTGCTATTTTTTCTCTTATCTATTTGTTACCGGCTTGATTCGCCTTTTGCTAAGGCTCTCCGGGTATGCTTGAGTAGCATTTACTGTTTCTTTTGTTAAACTGCATGCACTGGAGTTTTTGACCGTGTTCTGGAAATTCCCCTACTAGGTTTACTCTGTCCTTTCTTTTTTCCACAGGTCTCTGTGAGGAGTGGCTTCCTCTCATGCCGGGTGAGCTGTCTTCCTGCCAGACAGCTAGAGGTGCAGGTAAGCGCCATATTTTATCTTTTGAGAGAGTTTTGGCACTAAAGGGTTAATTTCAAGCTGCATGAATAAAGGGGACAACAATCCTGAGCTCAGGGTTTTATTGGCAGTGTGCAGGTGCTTGGTCTGTGACATGAGAGGGGAATTTAGTATAAGCTTTATTCCTATTGGTGGCTCAGGGGTTATTTTCTTTTCTTTCATGTAAGTGGCAAGAGTCCATGAGCTAGTGACGTATGGGATATACATTCCTACCAGGAGGGGGCAAAGTTTCCCAAACCTCAAAATGCCTATAAATACACCCCTCACCTCACTCACACCTTAGTTTTACAAACGTTGCCTTCGGTAGAGGATGGTGAAGCAAGTCGTGCTTAATTTCTTCTGTGAAAGGTGCTTCTAAGCATTTTGATGCCCAATTCCTCACAGAATACAGTTTTTGTCAGAGGGATGTGAAGGGAGTATTGCCTGTTGATTTTATGGTTTCACCCATGGGAAATCTATTCAAAAACTCTCTGTTATCGGTCGCAGGGATTCATCCCCTTCCTCCCTTTTCAGATTGACGTTATACTTCTATACCATTACCTCTGCTGATATTTTTCAGTACTGGTTTAGCTGTCTGCTATATGTGGATGGGTGTCTTCAGGTAAGTATATATCTTTTATTTAAAAAAGACACTCTAAGCAATGTTTGGCACTTTGGATTTTTAAAGTTTTTAAATATATACAGTATTACATATATTTACCATGAGTCAGGAATATGTTTATTTCCCTTTGCAGTCTAACAGTTTCAGCATGGAAAATTATGTTTGGGAGAAATTTAGTATAATTTTTTTCTTACCTGAGGATTCAGCTAGTTGCAACTTCAGTCTTGTTTTTTTCAAATTTTCACAGGCAAATTAGGCTTGTGATGGGCAAAATGATTATATTTATTGCGTCATTCTTGGCTCCAAATTTTTTTTTTTGTTGTGACGCGGTCACGTCATTTCTTGCGTCTTTGTTGCCGCGAAGTTGCGCCAGTTATGACGTGAATCGTGTCATTTCCTGGTAACCTTGGCGCCAAAAGTTTTTTCCTTAGCATTTGCGTTATCATTGTTTGCGTCATTTCTCTTGTAAGGTGTATCCAGTCCACGGATCATCCATTACTTGTGGGATATTCTCCTTCCCAACAGGAAGTTGCAAGAGAATCACCCACAGCAGAGCTGCTATATAGCTCTTCCCCTAACTGCCATATCCAGTCATTCTCTTGCAACTCTCAACAAGCATGGAGGTAGTAAGAGGAAAGTGGTGAAATGTAGCTGTTATCTTGCTTCAATCAAAAGTTTGTTATTTTTAAATGGTACCGGAGTTGTACTATTTTGTCCCAGGCAGAAAAATAGAAGAATCTGCCTGTGATTTCTATGATCTTAGCAGGTTGTAACTAAGATCCATTGCTGTTCTCACACATGACTGAAGAGAGAGGTAACTTCAGCGGGGGAATGGCGTGCAGGTTATCCTGCTATGAGGTATGTGCAGTTAAGATTTTTTCTAGAAGATGTGAATGCTAGAAAATGCTGCTGATACCAAATTTGTGTAAGGTAAGCCTGAATACAATGATTTAATAGCGACTGGTATCATGCTTACTTTCTGAGGTAATACTCTTTTATATTTACAATATAAAACGTTTGCTGGCATGTTTAAACGTTTTTATATATACTTTGGTGATAAAACTTTATTGGGGCCTAGTTTTTTCCACATGGCTGGCTTAAATTTGCCTAGAAACAGTTTCCTGAGGCTTTCCACTGTGTTACTATGAGTGGGAGGGGCCTAATTTAGCGCTTTTTTGTGCAGTAACTTTTACAGACTGAGACATCCAGCTTCCTCCAGGAGTCCCCTGAATGCTATAGGACATCTCTAAAGGGCTCTTAGGCTTTCCAAAACCGTTTGTTGGGGAAGGTAGGCCCACAGCAAGGCTGTGGCAGTTGGTGTGACTGTTAAAAAACGTTTATATCGTTTTTTTGATCCGTTTTTTGAACTAAGGGGTTAATCATCCATTTGCAAGTGGGTGCAATGCTCGGTTAGCTTATTATACACACTGTAAAAATTACGTTTGATTTACTGCTTTTTTTCACTATTTTTCAAATTCTGACAAAATTTGTTTCTCTTAAAGGCACAGTACCGTTTCTTATATTTGCTTGTTAACTTGATTTAAAGTGTTTTCCAAGCTTGCTAGTCTCATTGCTAGTCTGTACAAACATGTCTGACATAGAGGAAACTCCTTGTTCATTATGTTTAAAAGCCATGGTGGAACCCCCTCTTAGAATGTGTACCAAATGTACTGATTTCACTTTAAGCAATAAAGATCATATTCTGTCTTTAAAAAATTTATCACCAGAGGAATCTGACGAGGGGGAAGTTATGCCGACTAACTCTCCCCACGTGTCAGATCCTTTGACTCCCGCTCAAGGGACTCACGCTCAAATGGCGCCAAGTACATCTAGGGCGCCCATAGCGTTTACTTTACAAGACATGGCGGCAGTCATGGATAATACACTGTCAGCGGTATTAGCCAGACTACCTGAATTTAGAGGAAAGCGAGATAGCTCTGGAGTTAGACGAAATACAGAGCATACTGACGCTTTAAGAGCTATGTCTGATACTGCCTCACAATATGCAGAAGCTGAAGAAGGAGAGCTTCTTTCTGTGGGTGATGTTTCTGACTCAGGGAAGATGATGCAACCTGATTCTGATATTTCTACATTTAAATTTAAGCTTGAACACCTCCGCGTGTTACTCAGGGAGGTTTTAGCTGCTCTGAATGACTGTGATACAATTGCAGTGCCAGAGAAATTGTGTAGACTGGATAAATACTATGCAGTGCCGGTGTGCACTGATGTTTCTCCACTACCTAAAAGGTTTACAGAAATTATTACTAAGGAATGGGATAGACCAGGTATGCCGTTTTCTCCCCCTCCTATTTTTAGAAAAATGTTTCCAATAGACGCCACCACACGGGACTTATGGCAGACAGTTGCTAAGGTGGAGGGAGCAGTTTCTACTCTAGCAAAGCGTACTACTATCCCTGTCGAGGACAGTTGTGCTTTCTTAGATCCAATGGATAAAAAGTTAGAGGGTTACCTTAAGAAAATGTTTATTCAACAAGGTTTTATCCTACAGCCCCTTGCATGCATTGCTCCTGCGGCGTTCTGGTTTGAGTCTCTGGAAGAGGCTTTACAGGTAGCGACTCCATTGGATGACATACTTGACAAGCTTAGAGCATTTAAGCTAGCCAATTCTTTTGTTTCTGATGCCATTGTTCATTTGACTAAACTAACGGGTACGAATTCTGGTTTTGCTATCCAGGCGCGCAGAGCGCTATGGCTTAAATCATGGTCAGCTGACATTACTTCAAAGTCTAAGCTGCTTAACATTTCCTTCAAGGGGCAGACCTTATTCGGGCCTGGTTTAAAGGAGATTATTGCTGATATCACTGGAGGAAAAGGTCATGCCCTTCCTCAGGATAGGTCCAAATCAAGGGCCAAACAGTCTAATTTTCGTGCCTTTCAAAACTTCAAGGCAAGTGCGGCATCAACTTCCTCTAATGCAAAACAAGAGGGAACTTTTGCTCAGTCCAAGACGGTCTGGAGACCTAACCAGGCCTGGAACAAAGGTAAGCAGGCCAAAAAACCTGCTGCTGCCTCTAAGACAGCATGAAGGAACGGCGCCCTATCCGGTAACGGGTCTAGTAGGGGGCAGACTTTTGCTCTTCGCCCAGGCGTGGGCAAGAGATGTCCAGGATCCCTGGGCGTTGGAAATTATATCCCAGGGATATCTTCTGGACTTCAAGGCTTCCCCCCCAAAAGGGAGATTTCACCTTTCACAATTATCTGCAAACCAGATAAAGAGAGAGGCATTCTTACACTGTGTACAAGACCTCCTAGTTATGGGAGTGATCCATCCAGTTCCAAAGGAGGAACAGGGACAGGGATTTTACTCAAACCTGTTTGTGGTTCCCAAAAAAGAGGGAACCTTCAGACCAATTTTGGATCTAAAGATCTTAAACAAATTCCTCAGAGTTCCATCATTCAAGATGGAGACTATTCGTACCATCCTACTTATGATCCAGGAGGGTCAATACATGACTACAGTGGATTTAAAGGATGCTTATCTTCACATTCCGATACACAAAGATCATCATCGATTTCTCAGGTTTGCCTTCCTAGACAGGCATTACCAGTTTGTAGCTCTTCCCTTTGGGTTAGCTACAGCCCCAAGAATTTTTACGAAGGTTCTGGGGTCGCTTCTGGCGGTCCTAAGGCCGCGGAGCATAGCAGTGGCCCCTTATTTAGACGACATCCTGATTCAGGCGTCAAACTTCCAAATTGCCAAGTCTCATACGGACATAGTGTTGGCATTTCTGAGGTCGCATGGGTGGAAGGTGAACGAGGAAAAGAGTTCTTTATCCCCCCTCACAAGAGTTTCCTTCCTATGGACTCTGATAGATTCTGTAGAAATGAAAATTTACCTGACGGAGTCCAGGTTATCAAAACTTCTAAATTCCTGCCGTGTTCTTTATTCCATTCCTCGCCCTTCGGTGGCTCAGTGCATGGAAGTAATCGGCTTAATGGTAGCGGCAATGGACATAGTGCCATTTGCACGCCTACATCTCAGACCGCTGCAACTCTGCATGCTCAGTCAGTGGAATGGGGATTACACAGATTTGTCCCCTCTACTAAATCTGGATCAAGAGACCAGGGATTCTCTTCTCTGGTGGCTATCTCGGGTCCATCTGTCCAAAGGTATGACCTTTCGCAGGCTAGATTGGACAATTGTAACGACAGATGCCAGCCTTCTAGGTTGGGGTGCAGTCTGGAACTCCCTGAAGGCTCAGGGATCGTGGACTCAGGAGGAGTCACTCCTTCCAATAAACATTCTGGAACTAAGAGCGATATTCAATGCTCTTCAGGCTTGGCCTCAGCTAGAGACAATGAGGTTCATCAGATTTCAGATGGACAACATCACGACTGTGGCTTACATCAACCATCAAGGGGGAACAAGGAGTTCCCTAGCGATATTAGAAGTCTCAAAGATAATTCGCTGGGCGGAGATTCACTCTTGCCACCTATTAGCTATCCATATCCCAGGTGTAGAGAACTGGGAGGCGGATTTTCTAAGTCGACAGACTTTTCATCCGGGGGAGTGGGAACTCCATCCGGAGGTGTTTGCACAATTGGTTCATCGTTGGGGCAAACCAGAACTGGATCTCATGGCATCTCGCCAGTACGCCAAGCTTCCTTGTTACGGATCCAGGTCCAGGGACCCCAAGGCAACGCTGATAGATGCTCTAGCAGCGCCTTGGTCCTTCAACCTGGCTTATGTGTTTCCACTGTTTCCTCTGCTCCCTCGTCTGATTGCCAAAATCAAGCAGGAGAGAGCATCGGTGATCTTGATAGCGCCTGCGTGGCCACGCAGGACTTGGTATGCAGATCTGGTGGACATGTCATCCTTTCCACCATGGACTCTGCCGCTGAGACAGGACCTTCTACTTCAAGGTCCTTTTAACCATCCAAATCTAATTTCTCTGAGGCTGACTGCCTGGAGATTGAACGCTTGATTTTATCAAAGCGTGGTTTCTCCGAGTCAGTCATTGATACCTTAATTCAGGCACGAAAGCCTATCACCAGGAAAATCTATCATAAGATATGGCGTAAATATCTTTATTGGTGTGAATCCAAGGGCTACTCATGGAGTAAGGTCAGGATTCCCAGGATATTATCTTTTCTCCAAGAAGGATTGGAGAAAGGATTGTCAGCTAGTTCCTTAAAGGGACAGATTTCTGCACTATCTATTCTTTTGCACAAGCGTCTGGCGGATGTCCCAGACGTTCAGGCATTTTGTCAGGCTTTAGTTAGAATCAAGCCTGTGTTTATACCTGTTGCTCCACCTTGGAGCTTAAATTTGGTTCTTAAAGTTCTTCAAGGGGTTCCGTTTGAACCTCTTCATTCCATAGATATCAAACTTTTATCTTGGAAAGTTCTTTTTTTGGTAGCTATTTCCTCGGCTCGTTGAGTTTCCGAGATATCTGCCTTACAATGTGATTCTCCTTATCTGATCTTCCATGCAGATAAGGTAGTTCTGCGTACCAAACCTGGGTTTTTACCTAAGGTGGTATCTAATAAGAATATCAATCAAGAGATTGTTGTTCCGTCTTTGTGTCCTAATCCTTCTTTGAAGAAGGAACGTCTATTACACAATCTGGACGTGGTTCGTGCTTTAAAGTTTTACTTACAAGCTACTAAAGATTTTCGTCAAACATCTGCTTTGTTTGTTGTCTACTCTGGACAGAGGAGAGGTCAAAAGGCTTCGGCAACCTCTCTTTCTTTTTGGCTAAGAAGCATAATCCGCTTAGCCTATGAGACTGCTGGCCAGTAGCCTCCAGAAAGGATTACAGCTCATTCTACTAGAGCTGTGGCTTCCACATGGGCCTTTAAAAATGAGGCTTCTGTTGAACAGATTTGCAAGGCGGCGACTTGGTCTTCGCTTCATACTTTTTCAAAATTCTACAAATTTGATACTTTTGCTTCTTCGGAGGCTATTTTTGGGAGAAAGGTTTTACAGGCAGTGGTACCTTCCGTTTAAGTACCTGCCTTGTCCCTCCCTTCATCCGTGTACTTTAGCTTTGGTATTGGTATCCCACAAGTAATGGATGATCCGTGGACTGGATACACCTTACAAGAGAAAACATAATTTATGCTTACCTGATAAATTTATTTCTCTTGTGGTGTATCCAGTTCACGGCCCGCCCTGTCATTTTAAGGCAGGTATTTTTTAATTTTAAACTACAGTCACCACTGCACCCTATGGTTTCTCCTTTCTCTGCTTGTTTTCGGTCGAATGACTGGATATGGCAGTTAGGGGAGGAGCTATATAGCAGCTCTGCTGTGGGTGATCCTCTTGCAACTTCCTGTTGGGAAGGAGAATATCCCACAAGTAATGGATGATCCATGGACTGGATACACCACAAGAGAAATAAATTTATCAGGTAAGCATAAATTATGTTTTTTGGCGCCAAAAGATTTTTGTTATATTAAGTCTCTCCCTCTTTTTGCTCTCTGTTTTCATTTGTTACAAAGGGCTATGTTAATTGCTTTTGTTTTTCATATAAGCATTTTTTCCCCATTCCGGAAACTGCTATTTTGAGGAAATTGGATATTTCTTAAGCTTCAATATGTGGCACTTGTTATATTTTATTATTCATACTAATAATGTTTCTATAGTACATATACATCTACTGTTTTTCCTTCAGTCTAATGTACATGATATTACTGTTGATATAAAGGATTATATTGCAAATGATATAGAGAAGGCTATGACTGCTTTTCCGCCTTCAAATTAATGTAAACGATCTCTCCTAACTTCTCATATACCTGTGAAGTTTGTTCAACAGCATACTGTAGTATTTCTGCTGATGTGGTTTTCTCTGACTCAGAGGATCCTATTTCAGAGATTATTTTTAAAAAATCAAACTTTTCAATTGAATGTATTCATTCTTTATTAAGGAATTGTTTACTTTGAGTATTGAGGATTCTGGGCCTCTTGATAACAAGAATAGCAAATGTTTGAATTCTGGGTTTTTTAAGCTTCTGAGGTAACTATTGAAGTTTTTCTTATTCCAGGTGCTATTTATCATATGTTTAGCAAGAATTCTAAACTTAGTGCTTCTTTTTACCTTTCTTTTTGGTTTAAAAAGCTATATCCTTTTCCTATTGCTATTTCTTCTCTTGCTGAATGTAATTCTATCCTGTGAAATATATTTCTTCTTTTAGGGATCCCTTAGTTAGGAAGTTTGTTTCCTATCTTAAGAGAAGCATATTTACATATTGGCCTTATATTTTTATCCTGCCATTTCTATGGCTGATGTTGCTGCTGTTTCAACTTTTTTGTTGGACAGTTTTGTTATCAGATCTTGATTTGTCTAAGCATTGTTCTTTTACTTCAACATGCTAATCATTTCATTTCTGATGGTGTATTTTATGTAATTTTATCTGATATTAAATCTTTGTTTTTAGCCATTTTTACTAGAAAAGTTTTATGGCTTAAATCTCTGATATGGTGTTTAAATTTAGATTACTATCTTATTATTTTAGGATAGTAATTTTTTAAAGGTTTTCAATTGGATTTTATTATCTCCTCTATTTCTCGGGGAAATGGAGTCTTTTCTGCCCCAAGTTTAGAAATCTAAGGGTAATTTTTTAAAACTTCTAATTGGCCTCTGGCTCTGATTTTAGATTTTTTTTTCTGAATTTGAGTAAATTCCAAGCCTTATAATTATACTTATTTCAGCCCCTAAGACTGCATGAAGGTGCGGTCTAATATCCAGTTCTTCTGGAGGGGGGGGGGGGGGGACTGATTGTATTTATTTCAACACTTTTTGACAGTTTCTGTTCAAATCAGTGGATTCAGAATATTATTTTTCTCAGGGGTGTCATTTAGGTTTCAGAATAAAAACCTTACATGGGAAGATTCTTTTCCATGTTATAGCAAACTCTGTGAAAGCTCCGGTTTTTCTGAAATGTGTTTCAAATTTAGAACTTTCAGGGGTGATGGTTCCAGTTCCTCTGCAGGAACGGAGTTTTTGTTTTCTATTCAAATCTATTCTTTGTCCTAAAGAAGAAAATTTTGTTCAAACCAATACTGAATCTGAAATTGTTATATTGTTTTGTAAGAGTCTTAGCTTTCCAGATGGTGACTATAGGGACTATTTTGCCTTTCTGTTTAGCAAGGTTACATGTCCACAATAGACTTACAGGATGCTTATTTTTTGTTCTTTTAGACCACTATTGTTTTCTGAGATTCTTTTTTCTATATAAGCATTACCAATTTTTCGCCTGTCCTTTTGGACTAGCGGCAGCTCAGAGATTCTTTTCAAAGATTCTTGGTGCCCTTCTATCTGTATTCAGAGAGCAGGGTATTGCGATGTTTCTTTATTTAGTATCAGCTTTAAACTTTTCATTCAGCAGAATTTCACTTGAAACAACTAGTGTGGTTTATTCAAGACATGGTTGGAGGATCAGTTTACAATAATGTTTTTTGATTCCTTAGACAACGGTCACCTTTTTAGGTTTCCAGATAGATTTTAGTATCTATGGTTCTTTCTCTAATAGACTAGAGATGAATAAAGTTAATTTTAGTTTGTCTAAAACCTTCAGTCTCTATTATTTCCTTCAGTGGTTTTGTGCATGGAAGTTTTAGGTATCATGACTGCAGCATCACGTGTGATCCTCTTTGCTCGTTTTCGTTTGAGGCCTCTATAGCTTTGCATGTTGCACAATAGGTGCAGGGATTATTTTCAGATATCACAACTGATATGCTTAAATCCCAACATTCTTTTCCCTCTGATTTGGTGGTTGGTCTATCACCATATTGTTCAGGGGGCCTCATTTTGTTCATCCTACCTGGTCTGTATTCTCAACAGATGCATGTTTTTCTGGTGGGGGAGCTGTCTGAGAGTCTCTGACAGCACTAGGGGTTTGGAAACCTCATGAGGCAAGGTTACCAATCAATATTTTGAACTCCATGCTATTTTTAGGGCTCTTCAGGTGTGGTCTCTATGGAAGAGACAACATTTACATTTGTTTTTTAACAGACAATATCACAACAGTGATATATGTCAATCATTAAGGAGGGACTCGCAGTCCTTTAGTTATGGAGGAAGTATCTTGGATACTTTCTTGGACAGAATTTAACTCTTGTCTAAATTCTGCGATTCATATCCCAGGTGTAGACATTTGGGAAGGGGATTATCTCAGCCGACTTTATATCCGGGGAGTGCTCTCCATCCAGATGTGTTTTTTTTTCATCTTGTACAGATGTGGGGTCTTCCAACAATAGATCTGATGGTCTCTCATCTAAACGAGAAGCTTTCCATATACCTTTCCAAGTCCAAGGATCCTCAGGAGGAGATGGTGGATGCTCTAGCAGTTCTTTGATTTTTTTACCAACCTACTTACATTTTTCCGCCTCTGGTTCTTTTTCCAAGGGTAATCTCTTATGTGTTTCTGATAGCACCAGCTTGGCCTCTCAGGTTTCAGTATAAGGACCTTGTCAGAATGTCCAGTTGCAAGCCTTGGCCACTTCTCTTAAGGCTAGACCTTCTGCTTCAGGGGCAGTTTTTTTCATCAGGATCTCAAATCTCTAAATTTGAAGGCATGGAAAGTGAACGCTTAAGTGCTTAGTCATAGAGGTTTCTCTAACTCAGTTATTAGCACTATGATGGTTATTCTTGGCATTCTTTTAGAATTCCTAGGATTTTATAGTTTCTTCAGGATGGTTTGGATACAGTGTTGTCTGCAAATACTTTGAAGGACAAATTTCTGCTCTTTCTGTTATTATTTCATAGAAAGATTGCTAAATTTCTTGATATTCACTGTTTTGTTCAGGCTTTGTTTTATATTAAAACCTGTTTTTTTTTTATCTATTTCTCCTTGGAGTCTTAATTTTGGTTTTAAGATGTTACAGACTCCTCCTTTTAAACCTATACATTTTCTGGACATTCATTTCTTGCTTGGAAAGTGTTATTTCTTTTGGCTATCTCTTCTGCTTGAAGAGTTTCTGTATTGTCTGCTCTCTCTTATGAGTTTCTTTATCTGACTTTCCACCAAGATAAAGTTGTTTTGCAGTCCTCATTTATATTTTTGCCTAAAGTTGTAAATTCTATCAACATCAATAGGAAAATTGTTGTTTCTTTTTTGTGTCCTAATCCTAAGAATACTTTTGAAGGGTCTTTACATTCTTTGGATGTAGTAAGATCTTTGAAATATTATATTGAGGCTACTTAAGATTTCAGAATGATTTTTAGTCTATTTGTTATGTTTTCTGGCTCCAGGAAAAGTCAGAAGCCTCTGTTATTTCTCTGTTTTTTTGGTTAAGACTTTAGATTCACAAAGCATATCTGGAGGCGGGACAGTCTCCGCCTCAGAGTATTACAGCTTATTCTACTAAATTAGTTGCCACTTCTTGGGCTTTCAAGAATGAAGCTTCAGTTGATCAAATTTGCAAGGCAGCAACTTGGTCTTCTTTGCATATTTTTTCTAATTTTCCCATTTTTTTGTATTTGCTTCTTCGGAAGTAGCCTTTGGTAGAAGGGTTCTTCGGGCAGTTGTCTCAGCTTGATTATGATGTCTTTGATTTGAGTTTTTTTAAATTTTTAAGAAAACGTAATTCTTTTTTGGGATTTAATGTCTCAGCGGAAATAGCTGTTTTTATTTTTCCCTCCCTCTCCAGTGAACTTACCTGATAAATTAATTTCTTTCATAGTGGCAAGATTCAATGAGACCCACCCTATTTTTTGTGGTTATGATTTTTTTGTATAAAGCACATCATTTTTTCCAGTTCCTCTTTTTGTATGCTTTTTACTCCTTTCTATACACCTCAATTCTTGGCTATTCGTTAAACTAAGGTGTGAGTGAGGTGGGAGGTGTATTTATAGGCATTTTGAGGTTTGGGAAACTTTGCACCCTCCTGGTAGGAATGTATATCCCATACGTCACTTGCTCATGGACTCTTGCCACTATGAAAGAAATTAATTTATCAGGTAAGTTCTTACATAAATTATGTTATTCAGGGAGCGTAATTCCTCAGATACATAATTAGAGCAGCTGCAAGGGTCAGACCGTGCTGACTTAACTCCTCGCTTATGGACGCTTTGCTCTGCCCTGTCATTTAACAGATGTTAGTAGAGGCGGATCTGATTGTAAAGCGGTTTTCTTTTTTGTGCGCTTCAGGGTTGTGGCACGTCTGTGAGATCACGTGTCATGTGATCTTCTTATCGGCAGAAACCGGAGCGGCTGTGTGTCTAGCATTTAGCAGTTCGACTCCGTTGGTCTAAGGAGGCAGGTAGGCACTGCAGCTATACGCTGAGGTTTAGAGGGCGTTTCCCTTGTTATTTTAATTTGACAAGACACTTTTCTATTTCTTTTTCACTTTTTCACTAATTAGTATTATGCCTCCTGTTTGGAATTGGGAGTACACAGAGTGTCTCTGGGGAGCATTTTTCTTAAAGGGGCAGTGTTTTTTAAGTAAAATTGTTTATTAAAGATTTTTTGGTTCAATATGGATCAGGAAATTTCCGCTATGGCTCAATGTAAACTTTGTTTAGAATGCCAGGTTGAACCTCCCCTGCCTTTCTGCTCCTCCTGCATAGAGAGGACTCTGTTACATAAAGATAGTATTTTTGCCTCTGAGCCACCACTCTTTCAGGATGATGCTGTTTAGGCAATGCCGCAGCAGTCTCCTCCTTCGTTCCAAGCCTTAACGGCATCACAGGCAGTGCCCTGCGGTTCCTCTGAATCTCCGGGAGGAGTTTATTTGAAAGCAGAAATGGCTGCCCAGGTATCCCCTGCGGTATCTGCAGCATTGGCTGCTATTCCCATGCTACAGGGGAAACGCAAGAGGAATGTTAGAGATACAGATAGAAGGGTTTATGAGGCTACACAGGTTATTCTTCCCCATAAGTCTAATGAGGAAGATACGTCGGTAGCCTCTGAGGGTGAGATCTCAGTTTCTGACAATGTAATTTCCTCATCTGATGCTGAAGTTGTATCCTTCAGATTTAAGCTTGAACACCTCCGTGTCTTGTTAAAGGAGGTTACCTTGGTCGACTCTGCTACGCCTGTCATTGTCAACCCTAGGAAATTGAATAAACTTAATAAGTACTTTGATGTTCCTTCCTCTGTGGAGGCATTTCCTGTTCCAGAACATGCTACGGAAATTATTACAAAGGAATGGGAGAGACCTGGGATTCCTTTTTCACCGTCTCCGGGTTTTTAAAATGGATGTTTCCCGTGGCAGACTCCATTAAGGAGTTGTGACAAATGGTGCCCAAAGTGGAAGGTGCGATTTCTACTTTGGCTAAGAAAACTACTATTCCTATTGAGGATAGCTGCTCCTTTAAAGATCCAATGGACAAAAAGCTGGATGCCTATTTAAAAAGGATGTATGTCCAGCAAGGTCTCCAATGGCAACCTGCGTTGTGTATTGATACTGTGACAAGTGCGGCAGCTTATTGGTTCGACGCACTGTCTGAGTCTCTTCAGGTAAAAACTCCTTTGGAAGAGATCCAAGATAGAATTAAGGCTCTTAAGTTAGCCAATTCCTTTATTACTGATGCTTCATTTCAGGTAATTAAGTTGGGGGGCAAAATATCTGCTTTCGCTGTTTTAGCGTGCAGAGTATTATGGCTGAAATCTTGGTTTACGGATGTTTCATCTAAGTCCAAACTTTTGGCTATTCCTTACAAGGGTAAGACCTTGTTTGGTTCTGGTCTGGCAGAAATTATTTCCGATAGTATGGGTGGTAAAGGGTCTTTTCTGCCTCAAGATAAGAAGAATAGACCGAAAGGACATCAGAGTAATTTTCGTTCCTTTCGTAATTTCAGAGGTAAGTCTTCCCCTTTATCTTCCAAGCAGGAACAGTCCAAGCCTTCTTGGAAACCCAATCAGTCTTGGAACAAGGTGAAGCAATCAAAGAAACCTAATACTGAATCAAAATCAAAATCAGCATGAAGGGGTTGCCCATGATCCGGGATCGGATCAAGTGGGGGGCAGACTTTCTCGGTTCTCTCAGGCCTGGATAAGAGACGTCCCAGACCCTTGGGCAGTGGACATAGTATCCCAAGGTTACAGGTTAGAATTCAAGACCTTCCCTCCCAGGGGCAGACTCCACCTCTCAAGAATATCTGCAGACCAGATAAAAAGAGAGGCATTCTTGAAATGTGTACAGGATCTTTCTTCCCTGGGAGTGATAGTTTCAGTTCCAGCACAGGAACATGGTCTAGGTTTTTATTCAAATCTGTTTGTGGTTCCCAAAAAAGAGGGAACTTTCTGTCCTATTCTAGATCTGTCTAAACAAGTTTCTCAGAGTACCGTTCTTCAAGATGGAAACTATACGTTCCATTCTTCCTTTAGTACTAGAGGGTCAGTTCATGATGACAATTAACCTAAAGATGTGTACCTTCATGTTACCATTCATAGGGATCATCACAAATTTCTGAGATTTGCCATTCTGGACACACACTTTCAGTTTGTGGCTCTTCCATTTGGCCTTGCCACAGCAACCAGAATTTTCTCAAAGGTTCTGGGGGCTCTCTTGGCAGTGATTCAGTCTCGGGGAATTGCGGTGGCACCCTATCTGGACGACATTCTGGTTCAGGCACCATCTTTTCAACAAGCAAAATCTCACACAGAGATCTTGTTGTCTTTTGTACGTTCCAACGGATGGAAAGTGAATCTGGAAAAGAGTTCCCTTGTTCCAGCCACAAGGGTTGTTTTATTAGGAACCATAATAGATTCCCTATCGATGAAAATATTTCTGACGGAGGCCAGAAAAAGCCAAGATTCTTTCTACTTGCCTTTCTCTACAGGCTACTGTTCGACCATCAGTGGCTCAATGCATGGAGGTAATTGGTAATTGGTCCCTTTGTTCAATTCCATTTGAGTGCTTTGCAATTGTGCATGATCGGGCAATGAAACGGGGATTATGCGGATCTGTCTCAGAGGATAGATTTAGATCAGTCGACAAGATACTCTCTTCTGTGGTGGCTTTCTCATGAGCATCTGTCTCAGGGCACTTCTGGAGACCATCCTGGGTGATTGTGACCACAGACACCAGCCTACTGGGCTGGGGAGCAGTCTGGGACTCGTTAAAGGCGCAGGGATTCTGGACTTGGGAGGAGTCTGCTCTCCCCATAAACATCTTGAAGTTGAGAGCGATCTTCAATGCTCTGATGGCTTGGTCTCAGTTGTCCTTAGCCCGGGTAATCAGGTTCCCGTTGGACAACATAACCTCAGTGGCTTTGATCAACCACCAAGGAAGAACTTGGAGTTCCTTAACCATGAAAGAGGTGGCTCGGATTATTCAGTGGGTGGAAACTCACAATTGCTCTCTATCTGCCATCCACATTCCGGGAGTGGACAACTGGCAAGCGGATTTTCTGAGCAGACAGACTTTTCATCCTGGGGAGTGGGAGCACCATCCAGAGGTGTTTTCCAGCTTGACCCTCAGATGGGGGATGCCGGAGCTGGATCTGATGGTGTCTCGGCAGAATGCCAAGCTCCCGAGGTACGGGTCAAGATCAAGGGATCTGCTCTGATAGATGCTCAGGCGATCCCTTGGGAGTTCAGACTGGCATACCTGTTTCCTCCATTCGCTCTCCTTCCACGAGTCATTGCTCGTATCAAGCAGGAGAAGGTGTCCATGATTTTAATAGCTCCTGCGTGGCCTCACAGGATTTGGTATGCAGACCTAGTGGAAATGTTGTCCCTTCCACCTTGGAGACTGCCTCTGAGGGACGACCTTCTACTTCAGGGTCCCTTCCTTCATCCAAATCTTGTTTCTCTGAAGCTGACTGCTTGGAGATTGAACGCTTAGTTTTATCAAAGCGTGGGTTTTCTGAGTCGGTCATTGAGACCATGATCCAGGCTTGCAAGCCTGTAATTAGGAAGATTTACCATAATATATGGTGTAAATATCTTTATTGCTGTGAATCCAAGGGCTACTCTTGGAGTAGAGTTAGGATTCCTAGGATTTTGTCTTTTCTCCAGGAAGGTCTGGAAAAGGGTTTGTCGGGCAGTACCCTGAAGGGTCAGATTTCTGCCCTATCTGTTTTACTACATAAGCATCTAGCGGCTGTGTCAAATGTGCAATTCTTTTGTCAGGCCTTGGTCAGAATTAGGCCTGTGTTTAGGTCCATGGCTCATCCTTGGAGCCTTACCTTGTTCTTAGAGTTTTGCAGCAGGCTCCGTTTCAGCCTATGCATTCCATAGACATTAAGTTGTTGTCTTGGAAGGTTTTGTTTCTTATTGCTATTTCTTCTACTCAGAGAGTCTCGGAACTCTTGGCTTTGCAGTGTGATCTGCTTTACCTTATATTTCATGCCGATAAGGCGGTTCTCCATACTAAGTTTGGTTTTCTTTCTAAAACAGTTTTGGATAGAAATATTAATCAAGAGATTGTTGTTCCTTCTCTATGCCCCAACCCTTCTTCTCATAAGGAACGTTTGTTGCACAACCTGGATGTGGTACGTGCCCTAAAATTTTAATTACAGACGACTAAGGATTTTCGCCAGTCTTCTGCCCTGTTTGTTTTTCTGGGAAATGTAAAGGTCAGAAAGCTACTGTTACTTCTCTTTGTCTCTGGTTGAGAAGTAAAATGAATTTGGCTTATGAGACTGCTGGTCAGAAGCCTCCTGAGAGAATTACAGCTCATTCCACCAGGGCTGTCTCCTCTTCTTGGGCTTTCAAAAATTAAGCTTCTGTGGAACAGATTTGCAAGGCTGCAACCTGGTCTTGTATACATACTTTTTCCAAATTTGATAAATTTGATACTTTTGCCTCGGCTGAGGCTTCTTATGGGAGAAAGGTTCTTCAAGCGGTGGTGCCTTCTGTTTAGGTATACCTGTATTGTCCCTCTTCAGAACAGCAATAAAATTGGAGGGGAGAACAGACTCCATTTCAAAATTACTAGTACAATTTTCAGAATTGCTTTTTATTTGAGGAATTGCATAATACAATTATCAAGGTCATACATTCAATGAGAATACAGACGTTATTTAGAAAACATATATGTGTATATGGTTGGCGGTCCTCATTTTGGTCCCTAGAACAGGTAGTGTGAACTACTCTCGGGTCTTTGCTGATTTTGTATAATGGAGGTATAGGGATTTTAGAACTATAAGCATAACCTAACTATAGTCTGGGGCCGACCTCACTGACAACAATCGTAGAAGAGAATATTAACTATATTAAAGGGACACTGTACCCAATGTTTTTCTTTTGTGATTCAGATAGAGCATGACATTTTAAGCAACTTTCTAATTTACTCCTATTATCAAATGTTCTTCATTCTCTTGGTATCTTTATTTGAACTGCAAGAATGTAAGTTTAGATGCTGGCCCATTTTTGGTGAGCAACCTGGGTTGTCCTTGCTGATTGGTGGATAAATTAATCCACCAATAAAAAAGTGCTGTCCAGAGTACTGAAACAAACAAAAAACTTAGATGCCTTCTTTTTCAAATAAAGATAGCAAGAGAACAAATAAAAATTGCTAATAGGAGTAAATTAGAAAGTTGCTTAAAATTGCATGCTCTATCTGAATCACAAAAGAAACATTTTGGGTTCAGTGTCCCTTTAAGTATTCTTCATAGGGAGTATGTAACATGTTAAGGGATTGAATGGACAGCCCGTGCAATAGCTTCAAACTAAATTAATATAAGCAGCGGTGCTGACACAAAAGGAGCACAGCTCCAATTTCCATATATAGAGTACGTGTATGCAAACGCTTTCCAATACGCTATGAGTTATATTGTCATGTTATATATGAAATTTTCAGTTGAGTTAAGGTTGACATGTATTATGTAAAGCTTTACTTATTTTTTTCTCCCTCACGACTTTGGACGCTATCCCCGAAGGAGAAGCCTATG
Source organism: Bombina bombina (assembly GCF_027579735.1). Lineage (NCBI taxonomy): Eukaryota > Metazoa > Chordata > Amphibia > Anura > Bombinatoridae > Bombina > Bombina bombina. Next base: position 445,685,684 of record NC_069499.1, read on the forward strand.
TTAGATTAAAATGATATACAACAATGACAACAATTAGTAGTAACGACATCTGTTTTACAATCCATGCATGAAGTGTCCCTCTGGGGCCCCCCCCACAAAACCTCCAAGTTGAGAGTAAATACAAAAATGCATACAGAGGTTGTGATAAGCATATCAATGAGAAATGTATATGGGAACAAACCCGGCCTCAAAAGGCAAGAAGTGAGCGTTGAGCAAAATTGTGCTCCTTACCGCACTTCAATACCAGCGCTGCTTAAGTCAGCGGTGAGCTGGTCGTACGTGCTTGTGCACAATTTCCCCATAGACATCAATGGGGAGAGCCGGCTGAGAAAAAGTCTGTCCACAGCACATTTTCCCATAAGTGTCTTGGACAAACTTGAGACATGCCTCAATGTTTATTTAAGACAGCAGTGGTTTCCTTAGTGGTGTCTTTTCATGAGCAACATAAAATGCTATAAAGCATTTTGAAACAAGAAAATTAACATAAATTTTGCATGCAATCAGAATTTTTTTTTAACAAAGTTTGATATTTATACAAGATCTATAATCATCCTTAGGATGGCAGATTTCGAGTCCCAGTAATTGCTTTTTCGTTGTATGTATAAATACATATGCCTGATCTCCTTAGTGTCTAGTTGGGGTTGAATGTATGATTCCTCCATATGCCTCATCTTAGAAAGAGAGCACCCCTCCTACCCTCTGCTCAGCAAACAGACCAGTACTGGGTAGCGATTAATAATGACAAATGATGCTACCTTTACATTATGCATAACACTGCATGTGACATCATTTCTCTTTACTTGGAATAGATATCTAGGAGGCCAAAAAAAGCACACACGCTTTCCCCGCCTTGCTATGCACCAGAGATCACCAGAGCAATAGAGACCTCTGCCGAATAGGGTAAATGTATTTCCAAATATTAATTGGTTAAATCCTTCTATGTATGTTACTAGACATAAGAGGGCTAAATGAATTTACACTTGTGGGGGTACCGGCTATAGGAAGGTTCAGTTCTTCCTAGTGTGGGTTATCAGCAATTTGTGGATTTAATAATTGTTTTTTGTGTGTTACTGGCAATATGGGGATGAAATCATAGTTCTATATGCGCAACTGTTTCTGTGACTGCCTGTAAGATAATTTAACCACTGCTCTGTATTACTGGCAATAAAACCACTGCACTGTTTGTGTTGTGTATTTGCTGTCAGGGAGGAAATGATCATTATTGACTTAATTAGGAGAAATATAAATAACATAATATAAACTTAGCAGTTTACTATTACATTAACATAACACATATGCAAATTAAATAACAATACAATTATAAATACAATGGAAAATACTAGTGTAAAGGGACATTATACACATTTAAAAGAATGCATTTTAAATGATGTAGTTTCTGCTTTTTCATAACTAATATAAAACAAATTTCAGTACAATGTCATTTTAATTGTAGTGAGAATAAATAGATAAAGTTACTGTAAAAAAACAGTAGAACATGTATGCTAATATACATGAACCAATATAAAGAAGTAAATATAAAGTAACTCTAATAAAAATAATTTTTGTTTCAATAAACTATAACAATTATAGAAGATTATTATAAAACACCACAGAGTGCATGCAATATGTCAATCAGATTGAATGGCTGTCAGCATGTTGATTACATTTACTAAGACATTAAATAAACTAGCTTGTCAAGAGCACATTATAACGAGCATGAATATATTTAACTTTTTTTTTGGAGCTTCAATTTTTTTTTTAATTCTCTTAAGTTCAACAGGAAGTGATGTTAAGACTTGATGACAAAAAATATATAAATATTTTATTAGCCTAGGAATATTTTGTTACACTAGAGACAGTTGGTCTCTTTGTATTTTGGAACAGAAGTTTACTACATACTGTGTGTTATGGTATATTAAAAGTGTAAGAAGAAAGTACATTTGAAGAAATAAAAAAGATCAAGGACACACAGAAGGAGAGAATTCTGTAAAAGGTATGTTTCTTTAGTTCTGCATATATTAAGGAAATGGAAGATACTTAAACAAGGACTGTCCGGACTTAAAGATAGTGTGATCTAATTTTGCCATAGTGGTGCAAATTATACCTGAGCAAAACAATTTACACATTTCTGTAAAACTGAAGACATATACTGTAAAATCCAACACAATTTTGAGATCTACTGTTTAAACCTTAGAGATCTACTGGTAGATTGGGATCTTAAACCATGTAATAGGGAGGTTTGTTTTAATAACTATAATATATTAGCATAGAGATGTTGAATTGACACATTTTCTGGGTGACTGTGGCTGCTTCAAAACTTTGCAGGAAAATGTATGTATTCTTGTAAAGAGACTGTGCATGGATGTAAAGGATAAAACCTCTCTCCCTGAGGGGTTATTAGATAGCAACACAGTTTTCTGTGTATGGCAGCAGCTGAACTGAGTTCAATGGTTCAATGAGAGGCCAGGAAAGGTAATGACCCAAGGGCTCTTTATGTTTATTGACTCCTTGGACTCTCTAAAATATGATGTTATAGTGCAAGTTATCATTCTGAATGTCTTGCAGGTTACATACATGTGTGTAGTTTGTGTACGGGCTGTTTGTGTGCTTATATCACTGAGGGCCCCAATTAGCCTTTAATTTGATACATTTAGGTATGTGTGTGTAATATATGTGAATCACAATATGTATCATTAAAAGAAGTTCCAAGATTAAATGTGTTCAAATAAAGATGAGAACGAAAATGTTTATTTTTATTTTTAAATCATCAACCCTAATTCTTTGTGACAGCAGAAGACTACAGTTTGATACCTTAGGGGAGAGAATCACTGATTTAGATTTTGTGACTATTCACAAATGATTTAGTAGCATTCTGATACATATCTGACCTTCTGATAAAAACACAGGTAAATACTTTTTTTTAAAGTACTAAATTCTTACAAGTGGCATTAGAACTATGTGCATTTCTTTGCAATGGCTAATTGCGTTTTGGGAATTAACAATATTTACATTAGTTTCTCACTTCTTTGCCATAATAGAGTCATTTTTTTTATATTTTCTGGTGAAAATAATTTTCTGTTTATTTTTTCAGAAGCATTACAAATTCTTTAAGTAATATTAATCATGATAATCGTAATAAGGATGAATTAATTAACATTAGTTTAATTAAACCTATATATGATTATTTTTATCTTCACAATATGAATTCAATTACAGAGTTTGGTTTTTGCACACATTTTCCATATTCGCCCATTTTAGCACATTCAATTTTGCCTTGTAGAAATATCAAGTTCAACTTTTATTTTATTTGCTGGGGGTTTCATGGTAGGTTTCCATAGACATTTACTAAAGCAAAACCTAAGGAGCCAGTACTAAAGGCAAATGTATCTAATTGATTCAATATTTATGATTACCTGCTGATGTGTTTGAAGGCAGTTCTTTAACTTAACTATTAATAATATTCAAGCCATGTTTAATTAACAATCTCATATAATTGTTTTCATATGTTTAATCATCCAAACACAAAAATAAAAATAGAGAGACACACTCAACTGCGAAAGAACAACATTTGGAAACATTTTTGTGCTTGTCTGACAGGCTATTAACACTCAGGGCGCAGTCTCTTCTAGCTCACTGTGACTTTCACAGAGAATAAATCTCCTATAGTAGATCAGTCTGATTCTGCCATAAAGACGATAACAAATGCCAGATGTACATTTCAACCTCTTAGGGCTCCTCAGTGAGGTGCACTTGTATCTCTTTAGGGTATGTGAGCAAGGAATCCGCATTTTGAGGTGGGATCAGCCTGACATACATCAGGAAAGTTCTTCTTGTTTAAAAGCCTAAAATAGGCTGCTGGTGGTGACAGGCCTTAGGACAAGTTACATAGCTACTGTGTGTTCATGGTTGAGCGATTCTCTTTTTTCTTTATGTATAATAGCACTATGGAAAATGTTCCCCTAAAGGTGAGAAGTAAAAAGATGTAGACTTCCCAATGTTTCTAGATGAATTGCTGCATTCTCTCAAAAGGCCCTCTGAAGGACAACATGATTGTCTAGAGATGGAATGTTCCTCATTAGGATGAATTGTTTGTTTTTCAAGCCTGGGCTGTGCTTTTTAGGTGGGATCAGACTGATATATTTCAGGAAAGTTATCCTATTTGAAAAGCACAATTGGTATACTGTAAGGTGTCTCATTGTAAACTATTTGAATGATTTAAAAGATATTTGCTGTGTGGCGTAAAACAAAAAAAAGTAGAAGACCACGCAAAACAAATCTGACATCCCCATACACAGCACTTCAGTATTTTGAACACTCTGGAATAGACCTCAGTGTTAGACATACTCTGTAGATTTACTGCAGTGCCTAATATATAATTTACGTTACCTTCTAAAAAATGTCAATTGTTCTTGCATAAAAGGATAATTTGCTACGGTTTTCTTTTTCTGTTGTCACAGTATTTAGCAAATGAAATAGACTGTGCACTGTCCAGTTGTCTTTCATCTTAGTTAAATCGAAAATATGTCAGCTGCTAATTAGAAAGCATGCACTAAGTTTATCTTAATCATTGATTGTTTCCTTCACAGGTCTCATTTACACATGATTCTCATCTTTAGCGTTACTTCTCTGTCTTACCCTTAGTAGTTTACTATAGTAAGACTTTAAATAATTAAGTGTAGATTAGGTTTCTGATCACAATAGAGCATGTTTAATTCATCAAAGAAAATCAGTCTTGTTAATTTGATACTATAAATTAGGAATGATGATATAGTTGTTCTCTTTTCCTAATCTCATTATCAGCCAAACTCATTTTACCATTCCCTAATGTTATTTGTTGACAAAAGCAGCTGATAAAGAATTTGTGGTGAGCAAATGCTCTCGATAATAATGTCCTTGCTTGTATGGAGAGTGTTACTATCTCAGTGAGGAATTGTCTGTTACTGTGATATATTTTAGAGTTTTCAAGAGCTTGTGGCAATTAATAAAGGCAATATACTTACTTGTCAGAACAGTTTAATGTATTATCTAGGCATGTATCATAGGTGATAGTTTGCCTGGCGTATAAATGGTTGTGTTCCTTAAAGGACTATGAAACCCAATTTTTCTTTTCTTTCATGATTCAGATAGAACGTGCAATTTTAAGCAACTTTCTATTTTACTCCTATTATCAATTTTTCTTAACATAGAAAATTGCTTAAAATTGTAAAATTTCTTATCATATCCCTTTAAGGCTGCAGATCTGTGGAACATTGCTAGCTTCCCCAGATGGCTGGTAAAAAAAGGTTTGTTAAAATGCAGCTGCTTAGAGCTGGGTATTACAATTGATTAGTTAAAGGGACTGTAATATGAAATGTTCAAATATATAGTAATAAAAACTCAAAACTTCGTAATGTATATTAATTATTTATTTTAATTGTTTTGTATTGTTTTTTTTTGCTGTAAAATTGCTGTAAAAAATTTGCTTGTCCCACACATCCTGCAGAGGTTGAAAATGTAAAACCTGTAAGGTTTCCTTTAAAATTCTGCAAATTGCCTAAACCATCTATAAACTAGACAATGAACAAACTAATTTACATCTATCCCAATTTAAAGGCATATGAAAGTATAAATTTATCTTTCATTTTACAGACAGAGCATGCCATTTTAAACAACCTTCCAATTTACTTTGATTAAATTTGCTTCATTCTCTTAGTATCCTTTGTTGAAGGAGCAGCTATGCACTACTGAGAGCTCTTAACACATTGTTTCATGTCCCTTTAAACAAGTATTGTGTTTGACAATAGTTATTTCTGTTGTTTGTTAGAACACTGTTTCCATTCTGAAAACAAGATAGCAATTACTGTTCCTATGGATAGGACTTATAATATCTTTTTATACTGTATCTTAACATAACTGAAAATGTTAAGCGCAAACTTGCAAAGATGAGAGAGAATAAATAGTTAAAACTAGTTATTCCTAAATAACTGGCCAGTACTAGGAACAACACAGTATATAAACATGCCTGGGACTTAGTTATAAGTGAGGAAGGCAATGTTCAGGCAGAACTTAAATGGGAAAGTTTATATTGCCTTTTTAGTGATTTCAAGCGATTACCGGTAAAAGCCTTAGGCGGAGGCACCCATCCGCTGATTACTTAATTGGTTGCAGCACGTCCTTGACCCCGGATTGTAGGAAACCTGTTCCCTTGCAAGGTCTTTTAGTTACTTTCTCCAGTGTTTAATAAAATAAACTAAACTATTTATTTATTCGCATTAATTATTTATTTGCATTATTTGTCTGTTGCTAGAGAGATATCTCGTATATTAATTATACGTATGTACTTTGTTGCTTTTTAACTAGTAAAGTATTTTCAAAGATATCTCTGTGTTTTTTTAAGCACATTTTTTTAAGGTCATTTATTCTATTTTATTTTTTGCTCCCTTGGTGGTGCTATCCATTTTTAGACTTGATCACCTTTGGGGCGGTAATATAGGCGCATCTAAACGTTTTGTGTTTCTAAAGTTTCTATTTTGATCCAATATTGTGGTTTTTATTGGCTGGTTGTGGGTGTTTAGTGGATAAGCACTTTCTGCACATTTTACTGTTTTCACCTACCTTAAAGATGAGAGAGAGACTGACTAATTTTTTATTTATATATATATATATATATATATATATACATACACCATGTTAAGTGTAAGGCATATCAGAGTCATTTCTCTTAAAAAAAAATACCATTAGATAGAATATGCTCTCCCTAAATGCCAACTATGTCAAGATGTGGAGTACTTTAGTTTATTTAGTTTATTTTAGTTTATTTAGTTTATTTAGTTTATTTTTATTTAGTATATTTTGAGTACCCCTTTAGCGCTAGTACTATAGGCATGCTATTCCTGTTGTAAAGGATGAGGTACAAGTCAGAAAAATGGAAAAAAAATGTATTTGGTGAAATTCAAGTGATTAATAAAATAATGGATCCTAAATGAACGCAAGTGCAATGAAAGCGCTGAATATTCAAATACTACTAACATTTGTACAGAAATGGGATTGATCTGCTCTTCTGATTCTTTTATCTTCTGCGTGTGTAGTATCTGCTTTTGATATATTATGAAGTTTGTGCTAATTAATAGCGAGTGCCAGGAGAATAAGTATACTTTGAATTTAAGAGTGTCTAATGTAATCAGAAAGCAGTTGCAATCGTCGTTCTTTTGTTTTCTTTTGGAGCTTGACTGAAACAGTAGATGAGATTCATGCAGAACCAAGACAGGTGTCAGGCACTCACCCATATTATGTGTAAAATGAAATGGTTGTGAGGAAAAACACGTCAACTCTAGTGTAGTCAGAGTTGATACAAGTGAATAAAGTCACATGTTTTTTTTTTAATTTAAATCACAGCATATAAGTCGCATTTGAATATCAAATACTTGCATCACACTATTTTACAAAGGATCCATTATTTTCTTCTTTAGTCAGCCTTCTCTACAACATCTTGTTGCGCAAAGACACAGCACACACCCATAAATCAGTAATCAAACACTAGCAAGGAATTCAAATAGCTTTTTTGTAGCTATTCCATCTGCAGGTACTACAGTTGGCCCACTACTAGAATGATTTGATTGGAAGCCGTAGGTCTCTGTATGAAACTATTGGGACTTACTAATCCATATACTCAGAAAGAGGTATATACTACATCGGCAGGCATGTTTGTATGGCCATCTTGATCAGGTGACCTAAGCAGGAAAAAATATTGTGTATCAATTAATTATTCAAATTCCTTAACAAAGCCAAAAGGCAAGTAATTTAAAAGAATTTTAAAATAAAATTTGAATTTTCTAAACATTTAGAGAAGAATGTTACATGAAACAACATGGTGTTTTTTTCAGTGGATAAGGTCTTCAAAAACTGACATATCCCCTTACTCATTTTATGATGCTGATGATACTGGTGTTTGCAGGAACTTCTGGCAATAAGCTTCTGTTGGTTTTTATCTCTGCAAGCCCCTCACTGCTTAGTCTAGGCTTACCTCTAAGCCACATGTGAGTAAAATAGTTGCAAAACATTCTGTTTCGGTTTTAGAATCAGATATGTAGTTACTTTTAAATATATATATTAAAACAAAAATAATAAACAACAAATAATCCATAATTACATGTCTTTATGCTTCTTCTTTTTTTGCCCAGTAATAAGGATTTGGATGATGGTCTGTCTGTGGCAGAGGCAGCATCAATGCAAGAGAGAGAGAGAGATAGACAAGATGTATATAGCCTATCAGAGGGTTTGGGCCAGTGTGCAATGGTAGTGATTGCTCTCAGAGGTTTATTTTCCTTTCCCTCTATCCATAAAGGATGGCATAGTATGATGCCTGGAAGTACTCATCACCAAAGTATCCTGTGTTACCCTTAAAGGAAATATGCACTGTAGAATTTTGTCCCCTTTAATGTGTTCCCAATGATCCAATTTACCTGTTGGAGTCTATGAAATTGTGTACAAATATGTCCTTTACATTTTTTTTAAATTTAAAATAGCTGATTTTGTTTGTTGTATCCCCAGTGTTTATTAGGAATGTGCATTCAGATCCTTCGTGAGGATCTGAATGCGGAAGTAGACGGCCACTCCTGCCTTTTAGATCTTTTCGTAGCAGGATTGATTCTGGTGAAAGAACCCCACATGAAAACTGGATTTGCAAAGATTTTAGTGTGATGATCTTTCACTAGAATAAATCTTGCTATGAAAAGATAGAAACGGCATGATGACCACCTACTTCTGCATTTGGATCCTCTCAAAGAATCTGAATGCATATCTTTAGTTGTTATCTCAGACATAGATAAGGAAGCCTTTGAGGCCGAATTATCAAGCCGCCAACTATGCTGCATTCGACGGAACCAATACTCTCGGCCGTGGACCTGAATATGCTCGCCTTATTTTTAAAAAAAGCTGTCAAAAAGCTGCGCACCAAGTATGGGGCGATGAGCAGCGGACTGTTGTTAACTAACAGTCATCGATCTCACTGCTATTTGAATTTTTCACAACTTTATTTATATCCTGTCACTAAACACCGCCACTATACTAAAATGTTTTACCCCTATCCCGCCGCTCCCGGACCACGTTGCAACGAAAGAAAGTTATTAACCCCCATCCCGCTGCTCCCGGAGCCCACCGCAACTCTAATAAAGTTATTAACCCCTATCCCGCCTCTCCCGGACCGCTCCGCAACTAAATAAATGTATTAACCCCTAAACCCCTGGCCTCCCACATCACTACAACTTACTAAACCTATTAACCCCTAAACCACCAGACCCCCACATCGCCATAAACTAAATTAAGCTATTAACCCCTAAACCTAAACAACCCGCTAACTTTACATTAAATATTAACTCATACCTATCTTATAATAAATTTAAACTTACCTGTAGAATTAAATTAAACTACATTAAACTACTAATTAACCTACCCTAACTATTATCCTACAATTAGTTACAAAAAAATAACAACTAAGTTACGCAAAATAAAAACACTGTTACACAAAATAAAAAACACTAAGTTACACAAAATAAAAAATAAATTATCAAATATTTAAACTAATTACACCTAATCTAATAGCCCTATTAAAATAAAAAAGCCTCCCCAAAATGAAAAAAAACCCTAGCCTACAATAAACTACCAATGGCCCTTAAAAGGGCCTTTTGCAGGGCATTGCCCCCCAAAAAATCAGCTCTTTTACTTGTAAAATAAAATACAAACACCCCAACAGTAAAACCCACCACCCACACAACCAAACCCCCCAAATAAAAACCTATCTTAAAAACCTAAACTCCCCATTGTCCTGAAAAGGGTATTTGTATGGGCATTGCCCTTAAAAGGGCATTTAGATCTTTTTCAGCCCAAAGTCCCTAACCTAAAATTAAAACCCACCCAATAAACCCTTAAAAAACCTAACACTAACCCCTGAAGTTCCACTTACAGTTTTTGAAGACCGGACATCCATCTTCATCCAAGCGGCAGAAGTCCTCAGCAAAGCCGGCACCGCGCGCACAGATGAGTGAGGCTCCCTGTCACACCGAATCACTTCTTCTAACCGCTTGGCCTGGGAGATCACGTGCGCACGTGCATGACTCCGTCAAGCCATGTGCCCCAAACAAACAGAAAGGCGCATGGCTTTAAGCCGCCTTTCATAATAAAATATATTTTTTTAAAGCCACATATGCGTGCAGCGGCTGGGGCAAGTGCCGCCCCCCAAAATATGTCGCCCTAGGCACGGGCCTTGTTGGCCTATGCATTAATATGCCCCTGATACCTATATATCTATAGGAATAGATATAAACATATATACATATATACTGTATATATATATATATATATATATATATATATATATATAAAGACAAAAAACAACTGTCTCCTTGCATATAGTCATAGATTGATGGTCCTTGAATTAGAACGTTAAACACTATGCACCAAGCCTTTTTTTAAAAAGTAAAAGCATTTATTGGATATACTTAAAAAAGTAACTCACATGAAATCACAGAAAGATAATAGCGAGATACGTCAACTGACGCGTTTCACGCCCAACTGACGCTTTCTCAAAGAAAGCTTGAGAGTGTCCACACACAGGTATAAACGTCCAAGTACCTGCCACCCCCCCAGACTGATGACATATAGAAAGGTGTCTGTGAGCATTACTGCGAGTTATAGACCGCCCTTCTATTGTGAAAACTTTTGTTTACTGCAGCTGAACATTAGTGCTGCATTTCCATTGGTTCACTACGGGCAGCCTTAAAAACAATCATGGGAATGATCACAGAGATGTACATACATATACACAAAAGAAACAGTTAATACAATACAATGAAACAAGGGTACAAAAGCATCAAAAATTGTAACATTGCCACTAAAGTAAGTCAATACAGTTACTTACAAAAGCAACAGGGATGATAATATTGCCACTAACATCAGTAAGTACAATTGTTTACTGGCTAGTTGCTAATTGTTACAAAAAAACATTGTAAAAACATATTATTGAAAACATTAGACAAACAAAAGTTAGCAGTAGATAGTTCTCCTCCTAATAGAATTGTAAGCTGTAGATTACAATTTACAGGTTAATCTATCTTTCGAAAGAGAGCATTAGAAGGTAGCTAGGATTTGGTAGTGAATTTCATAGCAAGGTGCATTCTAAATAGAACAAGCAATACATATATGTATAAATATCTTCAATTTTACATGGATCAGTTTATTGTTCATCTCTATGCCATATATATTTAGTAGTAAAGCTATACAATTATTTTTTACTTTAGTCCTATTTATGGCTACATGTCACAGAATAGATCATGCAACGAAAAGGTATAAACATTCATTTTGTTATTCATAACTTTTCATTTAGACTTAGTTACTAGAGTGTACTAACATGTTATATTGGTGTTCAAAACAAGAAAAGAGAAGAAAATTATAAAAGGATAAAATTAGATGGAGTAAAACTTCTGATATTAAATATATAAATAAAGAAGAAATATACTCTTAAAGACCCTGGTATTGGTCCAAGTCCCATCTTAGATTTATCCCTCTCGGTTCTCTAGTCTCTAATTTGAAGATCCATTGGACTTCTCTGTCCAGCAGTTTCCTATACCTGTCCCCTCCTCTTTTGCTTGGAGGGACATAGTCTATGGCTTGAAACATGAGAGCATTTTTTCTTTCCTTATGAAGATTAAAGTGTTTACCTACTGGTGTTTTGGAGGATCTTTATCAATTGATGTAAGATGTTCACGTATCCTGTCCTTCTAATTCCTACTAGTAGAACCTGTATATTGTTTTCCACAGATTTTGCATGTGATCACATAGATCACATACTTCGAGCAACAGTCTAATCTGTATTTAAAGGGGCATGAAACCCAATGTTTTTCTTTCACGATTTAGAAAGAGCTTGCAATTTTAAACAACTTTCCAATTTACTTCTATTATCTAATTTGCTTCATTCTCTTGATATCCTTAGTTGAATAGTATATCTAAATAGGCACAGTAGCTGCTGATTGGTTTCTGCACATAGATGCCTTGTGTGATTGGCTCACCCATGTGCATTGCTATTTCAAAGGATATCTAAAGAATGAAGCAAATTAGATAATTGAAGTAAATTGGAGTGTTGTTTAAAATTGTATTCTCTGTCTGAATCATGAAAGAAAAAATTTGGGTTTCATGTCCCTTTAATATTGTGTATGGAATTATTAGCAGTTGAAAGTAATTCACTGCCTGTCTTAAAGTGAGTACACACATTACACTGTCTGCCACAGCGAAAAAAAACCTTTTCTTGTGAGCCAAGTTTCTCTGGTGGGAGTGTCTGTACCATATACATATTTAATTACTTGGCTACCTATAGTAGCTGCTCGTTTCGGAATAAATTTAATACCTTTATCCAAAATCTTTTTGCATTGGGGATCTAAAGTTAGGATGCCAATATTCTTATGTATAATATTTTAAATTTTTGTAAATTGATTACTAAATTGTGTTATAAATCCAATGTCATCCCTGTTTTTTATTGTTTCAAACCGATTTTTTCGCTGTTTGTTTTGTAAAAAATGTGTTCTATTTGTATTCCTTATCTTGTCTCTTAATATTAATAGAGACTATTTATTGTAGCCTCTTCTTTCTAATCTGTGGACTAGATCTAACGAATGTTTGTCATAACTATCAGTGTCAGTACAGACCCTTCTAATGTGAATGAATTGGCCCTGTGAGTTACAATAAATGCTTTTACTTTTTAAATAAGGCTTGGTGCATAGTGTTTAACAATGTTTTTAAAAATATTTCTTTTTATTTATGTATTTCACAACATAGCAAAGTCGACGTTTCGGCTGTTCTAGACAGCCTTTTTATTTCATGTAATTGGTAAGAGTCCATGAGCTAGTGACATATGGGATATACAATCCTACCAGGAGGGGCAAAGTTTCCCAAACCTCAAATGCCTATAAATACATCCCTCACCACACCCACAATTCAGTTTTACAAACTTTGCCTCCCTATGGAGGTGGTGAAGTAATTTTGTGCTTGATTTTTCTTCTATGATAAGCGCTTCTCAGCATATTGAAGCCCAATTCCTCTCAGAGTACAGTGTTTGTCAGAGGTATGTGAAGGGAGTATCGCCTATTGATTTTATGGTTTTCCTCACGCGAAATCTTTTCATGGGTTCTCTGTTATCGGTCATAGAGAGTCATCTCCTACCTCCCTTTTCAGATCGACGATATACTCCTATATACCATTACCTCTGCTGATACTTTTCAGTATTGGTTTGGCTGTCTTTGGGTATGTATTGTTATTTAAGACACTCTCAGCTATGGTTTGGCGCTTTATGTATTAATATAAAGTTTTAAATATATGTATTTACTTATATTTGCCATGAGTCAGGTCTATGTATATTTCCCTTTTGCAGTCTGAACAGTTTTAGTATAGGAATCATGTTTGGGAAGTTTATTTAAACTTTTATCTTACCTGGGGTTCAGTCTTTTTCAATTTGACTCTCATTTTTTTGCGGGCAAATCTAGGCTTGCGATTTTTGTTGATGTTTTTTATTGCGTCATTCTTGGTGCAAATTTTTTTTGGCGCGAAGTTGCCCCGTTGATGGCGCAAGTTTTGTCATTTCCGGCATCTTTGTTGACGCATCTGTAACATAAAACTCATAACTAAAGTGCTAAAAAATAAACACCCATAAACTACCTATTAACTAGGGATGGGCGAATGTGTAAATTTTCTAAATTCTAAATTCAAATGTCGATAAGAACGAATATTCTTAAAAATTCGAAAATCGAATGTTATTTACAGTTTTCGAATGTCACTTTCGAATTCGAATGTTTATAATTATATCGAATGTCCACATTCTAAATTTCGAATTTAACATTCTATTTAACAAATACTATTCAGAAGTTCAATAGTTCATGTGGTAGGGTGGGAATTTAGTAAATTGATACATAATAGATACAAATATATCATTTCGAATGTTTCCATATAGAATATTGCATAATTCGAATATTATATTCAAAGAAAGCATTACAAATACTATTACAAACATAAATTTGAATTTTTCGAATTCGAATATAAATTTGAATTTTTCAAATTCGAATATTGCATTATTCGAACATTACATTTAAAAGCATTAGAAATACTATTACAATCTAAATTCAAATTTTTCGAATTCGAATACACGTATTGCATAATTCGAATATTACATTTAAAGAAAAAGCATTAGAAATACTATTACAATCTAAATTCAAATTTTTAGAATTCAAATATTGCATAATTCGAATATTACATTTAAAGAAAAAGCATTAGAAATACTATTACAATCTAAATTCGAATTTTTTGAATTCGAATATTGCATAATTCGAATATTACATTTAAAGAAAAAGCATTAGAAATACTATTACAATCTAAATTCGAATTTTTCGATATCGAATATTGCATAATTCGAATATTACATTTAAAGAAAAAGCATTAGAAATACTATTACAATCTAAATTTGAATTTTTCGAATTCGAATATTTTCGAATGTAATTGTAAAATTCGAAACCAAACATTCGAAAATCGAATGTTAGAATGTTATGTAAACATTCGAAATTCGATTCGAACGAACGAATGTGTTAAAATTCGTGCCGTTTTTCGAATGTTGCGAAACATTCGCCCATCCCTACTATTAACCCCTAAACCGAGGTCCTCCTGCATTGCAAACACTAAAATAAAATGATTAACCCCTAATCTGCCGCTCCGGACATTGCCGCCACTATAATAAACATATTAACCCCTAAACCGCTGCACTCCCGCATTGCAAACACTAAAATAAAATTATTAACCCCTAATCTGCTGCTCCGGACATTGCCGCCACTATAATAAACATATTAACCCCTAAACCGCTGCACTCCCGCATTGCAAACACTAAAATAAAATTATTAACCCCTAATCTGCCTCTCCGGACATTGCCGCCACTATAATAAACATATTAACCCCTAAACTGCTGCACTCCCGAATTGCAAACACTAGTTAAATATTGTTAACCTCTAGGGGCCTATCTATCAAGCTCTGGAAGGAGCTTGACGGCCGTGTTTCTGGCGAGTCTTCAGACTCGCCAGAAACAGCAGTTTTGAAGCAGCGGTCACAAAGACCGCTGCTCCATAACCCTATCCGCCTGCTCTGAGCAGGCGGACAGGAATTGCAACAATTCAACCCGATCGAATACGATCGGGTTGATTGACACCCCCTGCTGGCGGCCCATTGGCCGTGAGTCTGCAGGGGGTGGCGTGTTAAATGCGGAGAGAACCTGATCCACAAGACATTTCTAAAATATGCCTCCTGCTGTCCCTAACATCGCCGCAACCTACATTACTGTTATTAACCCCTAATCTGCTGCCCCCAAAATCGCCACCACTATACTAAAGTTATTAACCCCTAAACCTAACCCTAATTGTAACCCTAACACCCACTAACTTTAAAATAAGTAAAATAAATAAAAATTAGTATCATTAACTAAATAATTCCTATTTAAAACTAAATACTTACCTATAAAATAAACCCTAACGGCTAGATTTGGAGTTTTGTCGGTAACGACCCGAAAATCTAACGCCGGCCTTTTTCTGGCCGCACCATAAAAATAACTCTGGTATTGAGAGTCCACATAAAGACTGCGTTAGGCTCCAAAAAAGGAGCGTAGAGCATTTTTAACGCAGCTTCAACTCTCGATACCAGAGTTGCTTACGCAAGCGGCCAGCCTCAAAAACGTGCTCGTGCACGATTCTCCCATAGGAAACAATGGGGCTGTTTGAGCTGAAAAAAAACCTAACACCTGCAAAAAAGCCGCGTTCAGCTCCTAACGCAGCCCCATTGTTTGCTATGCGGAAACACTTCCTACGTCTGCACCTAACACTCTAACATGTACCCCGAGTCTAAACACCCCTAACCTTACACTTATTAACCCCTAATCTGCCGACCCCGCTATCGCTGACCCCTGCATATTATTATTAACCCCTAATCTGTCGCTCCGTAAACCGCCGCTACTTACATTATCCCTATGTACCCCTAATCTGCTGCCCTAGCATCGCCGACCCCTATATTATATTTATTAACCCCTAATCTGCCCCCCACAACGTCGCCTCCACCTGCCTACACTTATTAACCCCTAATCTTCCAACCGGACCTGAGCGCTACTATAATAAAGTTATTAACCCCTAATCCGCCTCACTAACCCTATAATAAATAGTATTAACCCCTAATCTGCCCTCCCTAACATCGCCGACACCTAACTTCAATTATTAACCCCTAATCTGCCGACTGGAGCTCACCGCTATTCTAATAAATGTATTAACCCCTAAAGCTAAGTCTAACCCTAACACAAACACCCCCCTAAATTAAATATAATTTACATCTAACGAAATTAATTATCTCTTATTAAATAAATTATTCCTATTTAAAGCTAAATACTTACCTGTAAAATAAATCCTAATATAGCTACAATATAAATTATAATTATATTATAGCTATTTTAGGATTAATATTTATTTGACAGGCAACTTTGTTATTATTTTAACCAGGTACAATAGCTATTAAATAGTTAAGAACTATTTAATAGCTACCTAGTTAAAATAATTACAAAATTACCTGTAAAATAAATCCTAACCTATGTTACAATTAAACCTAACACTATACTATCATTAAATTAATTAAATAAAATACCTACAATTACCTACAATTAAACCTAACACTACACTATCAATAAATAAATTAAATACAATTCCTACAAATAACTACAATGAAATAAACTAACTAAAGTACAAAAAATAAAAAAGAACTAAGTTACAAAAAATAAAAAAAATATTTACAAACATAAGAAAAATATTACAACAATTTTAAACTAATTACACCTACTCTAAGCCCCCTAATAAAATAACAAAGACCCCCCGCTTGGATGAAGACTTCAGCTGGATCATGGACCTCTTCAGCCCCCCGCTTGGGCTTGGATCAGGACATCGGAGGAGCTCTTCAGGACGGATCGGTGAACCTGGTATGGTGAAGATAAGGTAGGAAGATCTTCAGGGGCTTAGTGTTAGGTTTATTTAAGGGGGGTTTGGGTTAGATTAGGGGTATGTGGGTGGTGGGTTGTAATGTTGGGGGGGTATTGTATGTTTTTTTTTACAGGCAAAAGAGCTGAATTCTTTGGGGCATGCCCCGCAAAGGGCCCTGTTCAGGGCTGGTAAGGTAAAAGAGCTTTGAACTTTAGTAATTTAGAATAGGGTAGGGCATTTTTTTATTTTGGGGGGCTTTGTTATTTTATTAGGGGGCTTAGAGTAGGTGTAATTAGTTTAAAATTGTTGTAATATTTTTCTTATGTTTGTAAATATTTTTTTATTTTTTGTAACTTAGTTCTTTTTTATTTTTTGTACTTTAGCTAGTTTATTTAATTGTATTTATTTGTAGGAATTGTATTTAATTAATTTATTGATAGTGTAGTGTTAGGTTAATTGTAGGTAATTGTAGGTAGTTTATTTAATTAATTTATTGATAGTGTAGTGTTAGGTTAATTGTAGGTAATTGTAGGTAGTTTATTTAATTAATTTATTGATAGTGTAGTGTTAGGTTTAATTGTAACTTAGGTTAGGATTTATTTTACAGGTAATTTTGTAATTATTTTAACTATTTTAGCTATTAAATAGTTCTTAACTATTTAATAGCTATTGTACCTGGTTAAAATAAATACAAAGTTACCTGTAAAATAAATATAAATCCTAAAATAGCTATAATATAATTATAATTTATATTGTAGCTATATTAGGATTTATTTTACAGGTAAGTATTTATCTTTAAATAGGAATAATTTATTTAATAAGAGTTAATTAATTTCGTTAGATTAAAATTATATTTAACTTAGGGGGGTGTTAGTGTTAGGGTTAGACTTAGCTTTAGGGGTTAATACATTTATTAGCGGTGAGCTCCGGTCGGCAGATTAGGGGTTAATAAGTGTAGGCAGATGGAGGCGACGTTGTGGGGGGCAGATTAGGGGTTAATAAATATAATATAGGGGTCGGCGGTGTTAGGGGCAGCAGATTAGGGGTACATAAGGATAACGTAGGTGGCGGCGCTTTGCTGTCGGCAGATTAGGGGTTAATAAGTGTAGGTAGGTGGAGGCGACGTTGTGGGGGGCAGGTTAGGGGTTAATAAATATAATACAGGGGTCGGCGGTGTTAGGGGCAGCAGATTAGGGGTACATAAGTATAACGTAGGTGGCGGTCGGCAGATTAGGGGTTAAAAAAATTTAATCGAGTGGCGGCGATGTGGGGGGACCTCGGTTTAGGGGTACATAGGTAGTTTATGGGTGTTAGTGTACTTTAGAGCACAGTAGTTAAGAGCTTTATAAACCGGCGTTAGCCCAGAAAGCTCTTAACTACTGACCTGCGGCTGGAGTTTTGTCGTTAGATGTCTAACGCTCACTTCAGACACGACTCTAAATACCGGAGTTATAAAAATCCCATTGAAAAGATAGGATACGCAATTGACGTAAGGGGATCTGCGGTATGGAAAAGTCGCGGCTGAAAAGTGAGCGTTAGACCCTATTTTGAGTGACTCCAAATACCGGAGGTAGCCTAAAACCAGCGTTAGGAGCCTCTAACGCTGGTTTTCACGGCTAACGCCAAACTCCAAATCTAGGCCTAAGTTAGCTACAATATAACTAATAGTTATATTGTAGCTATCTTAGGTTTATTTTTATTTTACAGGTAAGTTTGTATGTATTTTAACTAGGTAGACTAGTTAGTAAATAGTTATTAACTATTTACTAACTACCAAGTTAAAATAAATACAAATTTACCTGTAAAATAAAACCTAACCTGTCTTACACTAACACATAACCTTATACTACAATTAAATAAATTACATTAATTAAATACAATTGTTACGGTTGCCTCCAGGCTGGCTGGAAGTTGGACCGTAGAAAAGGATGCTCCTAGCGCTCACCAAAGGATCATCAGCACCGTAGACACCATAACTACTGCGTAGCCACCATAAGTAATGCAGACTCTACGAACCACCGCTGCTGGGCTGGTATCTCGCCGTCTGCTCTGTGCCCTGGACCTACGACCAGGCTCCAGTAGGTGAACCTCTTCCTTCTGTAGAGCGAAGCAGGATCAGGAACAAGAGCTCTTACAAGAGCTCAGTAGCTAAGGGAGTATGAAGAGCATAGCAATCCCTGTAATGATTATAGCTGTCCCCTACAAACATGAGTCAAGGCTGCAAGTTAGAGGGTCAGAAGAGGTCTGAGGTGCTGGAACACCCAGCCTGGTTTTTATTGAGGTAATATGCAAAAAGGACACTCTCAGGGGGAGGCATAAAATCCCCAATCACACATTTGGTACATTTAGATAGAGAGACAACGCCCTTTGACAGGCCACAATAGAATTACATTACTTCAGCAGATAACAAGTTACACACAAGAAAACAATGCAGTCCATCTTATCAACTAGCAGTCTGACTCTGGAGGTGATTAGACAATGGGAATGTTTATCACTAAACTTAATTAGAGCTGATGCCAGCAAACTTGTACTTAGAAAATAGCTTCTTGAAGCTGAAGAAAGTTAACTCTTTCAGTTCTGACCGAAGGGTCTGTCACATAGCACTTAATGGTACACAATGAAAACGAATGCTTTTGTAACAGTGCTCCCTTTCTGTGGAACACTCTGGCAGACACGGTCTGCCTGTGTGGTACTTGGTTCAGTAAGCCCTATTTACTGAACCAAGTGGGAGAAAGCCAGGGACAAGTTATTTTACAGGTCTGGGGACATAGTCTTAAAGGGGCATTGTTCACCAAAGTCACAATATGTCCCCAGACAGTTCTTAAAGGGCCATACACATCCAATAAAAGTTAATACGTTTTCAGGGGCACAATCTTCCAGGGGCCATAGTCATGAGGAAGGAGGCTGGCAAATAGGCTTCTCCACAATCCAGGGAAGCAGGGCAATTTTCCATTTAAAGGGCCAGTTACAAATAGCAGTTTGTAACATATCTCCACAATAAGTAGTACTGGCCTGTAGGTTCCAGGTTGTAGGATGAAAGTGTAGCATCCTCGGCCTTCCTGGCACAGCTGGGCAAATAGCTGGTGGTACTTGGGGGGCAGAGGCCAGCGGCACTCTGCCCTGGTGCCAGCGCTTCTGCTGGGGTGAGGGGTTTGCAGGCCAGTCCTGTAACAAGGGGGTCTGTAGGGCAGAGGCCAGCAGCGCTCTGTCCTGATGCCAGCTCTTCTGCTGGGGGAATTGGGGCATAGTCCTGCCCGGTGGCAAAGGGAACGTGGGGGTCAGTGGGGGTTAACATCTCCACTGTTAACCCTGGGCCCAAGTTAAGAGTTAGCTGGGGAGGGGGAGATTGGCTTACCTCCTCCTCCTTATACTCCGGCGGCCGTTGGGAAGGGAGGTCGATGCTCTCCGCTTCCTGTGGAACATGCTGCGGCTGGGGAGAGAGACCAGTTGTCTCCTCTCCCTGGAAGGCACGCTCCGGCTGGGGAGGGAGGTCGATGCTCTCCCCTCCCTGTAGCTGGGTCTGTCGCTGGGGATCTGGGCCGTCTGCCCAGCATCCCTGTAGGGCCGGTAGAGAGACTGCGGTCCCATCTCCACCTGCCTGCTGGGGGTCCTCCCAGGACCAGTCTATGAGGCCTGCTGCCTCGGGTATCTCTGGTTGGGGTTGGGGAAGGAGACCGGTTGTCTCTTCCCTCTGCATGGTATACTGCCGCTGGGGAGGGAGGTCGCTGCTCTCCTCTCCCTGTAACTCAGGCTGCTGCTGGGGAGGGAGGTCGTTACTCTCCGCTCCCTGTAACTCACTTTCTCGCTGGAGACCAGGTGTCCATACCCCCAAACTCCACAGTTGGCGCTCAAAGGCTCGTGCCGCTTCGTTCTCAGTATCCAATTCCCGGATGATTCGACTGACTACCTCCTGCGCAGGGTCTGGACCATATCGGACTAGCCGCCTCTTTACCTCTGGAACGAAATCAGCGCCCTCATAGTGACGGATCAGGTTGAGGTGCTCTTCACAGGGTTCTGACCAGTGTCTTGTCAGCTCCATGCTGCTGTAGGTAGGGACGCTGCACAGTAGCTAGTGTTGCCCTCAATAACTCTCATACGATACCAGTGCTGTTGGGGTGCTGCTCCTTGCGCTAGGACGCCATCCCACCGCTGCCGCCAAATGTTATGGTTGCCTCCAGGCTGGCTGGAAGTTGGACCGTAGAAAAAGGATGCTCCTAGCACTCACCAAAGGATCATCAGCACCGTAGACACCATAACTACTGCGTAGCCACCATAAGTAATGCAGACTCTACGAACCACCGCTGCTGGGCTGGTATCTCGCCGCCTGCTCTGCGCCCTGGACCTACGACCAGGCTCCAGTAGGTGAACCTCTTCCTTCTGTAGAGCTAAGCAGGAACAAGAGCTCTTACAAGAGCTCAGTAGCTAAGGGAGTATGAAGAGCATAGCAATCCCTGTAGTGATTATAGCTGTCCCCTACAAACATGAGTCAAGGCTGCAAGTTAGAGGGTCAGAAGAAGTCTGAGGTGCTGGAACACCCAGCCTGGTTTTTATTGAGGTTACATGCAAAAAGGACACTCTCAGGGGGAGGCATAAAATCCCCAATCAAACATTTGGTACATTTAGATAGAGAGACAACGCCCTTTGACAGGCCACAATAGAATTACATTACTTCAGCAGATAACAAGTTACACACAAGAAAACAATGCAGTCCATCTTATCAACTAGCAGTCTGACTCTGGAGGTGATTAGACAATGGGAATGTTTATCACTAAACTTAATTAGAGCTGATGCCAGCAAACTTGTACTTAGAAAATAGCTTCTTGAAGCTGAAGAAAGTTAACTCTTTCAGTTCTGACCGAAGGGTCTGTCACATAGCACTTAATGGTACACAATGAAAACGAATGCTTTTGTAACAGTGCTCCCTTTCTGTGGAACACTCTGGCAGACACGGTCTGCCTGTGTGGTACTTGGTTCAGTAAGCCCTATTTACTGAACCAAGTGGGAGAAAGCCAGGGACAAGTTATTTTACAGGTCTGGGGACATAGTCTTAAAGGGGCATTGTTCACCAAAGTCACAATATGTCCCCAGCCGGTTCTTAAAGGGCCATACACACCCAATAAAAGTTAATACGTTTTCAGGGGCACAATCTTCCAGGGGCCATAGTCATGAGGAAAGAGGCTGGCAAATAGGCTTCTCCACAATCCAGGGAAGCAGGGCAATTTTCCATTTAAAGGGCCAGTTACAAATAGCAGTTTGTAACAACAATTAACTAAATTACAAAAAAAGTTACACAAAATAAAAAAGAAATTATCAAATATTTAAACTAATTACACCTAATCTAATAGCCCAATCAAAATAAAAAGCCCCCCCAAATAAAAAAAACCCTAGCCTAAACTAAACTGCCAATAGTTCTTAAAAGGGCCTTTTGCGGGGTATTGCCCCAAAGAAATCAGCTCTTTTACCTGTAAAAAATACAAACAACCCCCAACAGTAAAACCCACCACCCACACAACCAACTCCCCAAATAAATTCCTAACTAAAAAACCTAAGCTCCCCATTGCCCTGAAAAGGGCATTTGGATGGGCATTGCCCTTAAAAGGGCATTTAGCTCTTTTTTAACTGTCCAAACCCTAATCTTAAAATAAAACCCACCCAATAAACCCTTAAAAAACCTAACCCTAACCCCCGAAGATACACTTACAGTTTTGAAGACCGGACATCCATCCTCAACGAAGCCGGGAGAAGTCTTCATCCAAGCGGCAAGAAGTCCTCAACAAAGCCGGGAGAAGTCTTCATTCAAGCCGGCAGAAGTGGTCCTCCAGACGGGCAGAAGTCTTCATCCAGACGGCATCTTCTATCTTCATCCATCCGGCGCGGAGCAGGTCCATCTTCAAGACATCCGGCGCGGAGCATCCTCTTCAATCAAAGTCTTCTTCCAGAGTGATGATAGAATGTGAGCTCAATCCTATTGGCTGATTGAATGAGCCAATAGGATTGAAGCTCAATCTTATTGGCTGATTGCATCAGCCAATAGGATTTTTTCACCTTTAATTCCGATTGGCTGATAGAATTCTATCAGCCAATCGGAATTCAAGGGCAATGCCCATCCAAATGCCCTTTTCAGGGCAATGGGAGTTTAGGTTTTTTAGTTAGGATTTTATTTGGGGGGTTGGTTGTGTGGGTGGTGGGTTTTACTGTTGGGGGTTGTTTGTATTTTTTTTACAGGTAAAAGAGCTGATTTCTTTGTGGCAATGCCCCACAAAACGCCCTTTTAAGGGCTATTGGTAGCTTAGTTTAGGCTAGGTTTTTTTTTATTTTAGGTGGGCTTTTTTATTTTGATAGGGCTATTAGATTAGGTGTAATTAGTTTAAATATCTGATAATTTCTTTTATTATTTTGTGTAATTTAGTGTTTGTTTGTTTTTTGTAATTTAGGTAGTTGTATTTAATTTAGGTAATTGATTTAGTTGTAGTGTAAGGTTAGGTGTTAGTGTAAGACAGGTTAGGTTTTATTTCACAGTTAAATTTGTATTTATTTTAGCTAGGTAGCTAGTAAATAGTTAATAACTATTTAGTAACTATTCTACCTAGTTAAAATAAATACAAACTTGCCTGTGAAATAAAAATAAAAGCTAAGCTAGATACAATGTAACTATTAGTTATATTGTAGTTATTTATCTTAGGGTTTATTTTACAGGTAAGTATTTAGTTTTAAATGGGAATTATTTAGTTATTAATAGTAGGTTTTATTTAGATTTATTTTAATTATATTAAAGTTAGGGGGTGTTATGGTTAGATTTAGGGTTAGGTTTAGGGGTTAATATGTTTATTATAGTGCCGGCGATGTCCGGAGTGACAGATTAGGGGTTAATAAATGTAGGTAGGTGGCGGCAATGTTATGGGTGGCAGATTAGGGGTTAATAATATTTAACTAGTGTTTGCGATGCGGGAGTTTATGGGTGTTAGTGTACTTTTTAACACTTTAGTTATGAGTTTTATGCTACAGCTTTGTAGCGTAAAACTCATAACTACTGACTTTAGATTGCGTTACGAATCTTGCTTTTTTTGGCCTCCCAAAAAAAGCTTGAAATATCGGCGCTATGGAAGTGCCATTGAAAAAAGACTTTACGCAAAAAAGTGTGCAGTACAGCTTTTTTGACAAGACTCGTAATAGCAGCAGTAGTGAAAAAGCAGCGTTATAAGCCATAGCGCTGCTGTTTTACTCATAACGCAAAACTCGTAATCTAGCCGTATGTTATTAATCCTTTTCAAAATTGGATTTTAAGATTTTTTTTGCTCTTGAGGTTTTTTTCCTATTCAATATACTATTTGTATTATATTCTAGAGAATGTTTATCCTGATTCCCTTTTGGGATTGTACTGCTATTTCTATGGAGATTGATACTTATTTTCAGGATTCTTTAGAATTTTTGAATATAACCTTGGTAGATCATATTCATGTACTGTTTATATTTTAGCTCAGCTTTATCTGTGGTTGACATTGCTGTTTTCTCAACATTTGTTGAACAGTTAGTATAAGCAGTTTGAGATTCTCAAGTATATAACTCTGTTTATTTACTTTAGATGTATTCATTTAATTATGTTTACTATATCTATTATTATGATTTCAAATATATTTTATTATTTCTATCTTGATAGGATAATAATTTGTTTGATTTCTATTTTCTCCACTATTGTTGGAGGTCTAGAATTTGTTCTGCCCTACTTTAAGTCCGGTGATGTAGATCAGTTGGTGAATGTCCTGACTACAAATGTTGTTCTAGATCCAAGGGTCTCAGATTCATACTCCTGCAGGGTTATTACAGCCCTTTGGCCTTTTGAGGTCAATTTATTGTATACCATTTATTTGGGTAATAATAACAACTGTTTTTCTTTTACAAAGATATGATTAGTCCACGGATTTCATCCTTACTTGTAGGATATTAACCTCCTGCTAACAGGAAATGGCAAAGAGCACCACAGCAGAGCTGTATATATAGCCCCTCGATTTCCCTCCACCCTCAGTCATTCTCTTTGCCTGTGTTATACTAGGAAGAGGTATAGTGAGGTGCTAGTTTTATTTTCTTCAATCAAGAAGTTTTTTATTTTAAATGGTACCGGTGAGTACTATTTTCCTCAGGGGGTTAAGGAAGAAGATTTCTGCTCTGAGGTTGATGATCTTAGCAGTTGTAACTAAGATCCACGCTGGTTCCCACAAGACTTCTGAAGGTAACACATGAGACATCTTCAGTGTGGAGACCGGTTTCATGCTACAAGCAGCATTAAGGTATGTGCAGCCTTTTATTTCTGAAGAAACTTGATATATCAGAACTGGCTGGCATTTATTTCTCTATATGGGAATGGGGTAAGCAGTAGACCTGTTTCACAGAAGGGTGTTACTGGAGTCCGTTGTTATTATTTTTTATTTCTGACATAAGGGCATGATATGACACTCTAAGAGAGGCATAAGGAGTTAAAAGTTTGAGTTATTTTTTATTATATATCCAGCATGACTTGCTGGGATGTGTTTGTGGTGTGTTTGTTCCACTTAGCTGTATGATAAACCGCTTCCCATGCGGTTGTGTTTGGGCCTTCTCCAACTTTAGGGGGCGGGGCTTGTCTTCGCACGCTCAGATGCGCACTTCCTTCTGACAGAGGAGCAGCAAGCAGTAACTCCGGTTGCTCCTGGACAGTAGTCTCTTGCTTGGAGTGTTGGCTATTCATTCCGAAGTACCCTGGGGGCAGTTAGGCGCCACAGCAGTGCTGTGGTGAGGTGCAGAGGGTGTTTTTGTGTAAACTGATATATTTTTTACTTTAGAGCCTTATTTTTCACCTTTCTCTTAGGGTGCAATAATTTTTGGATATACCAATTAGGTTTAGTGAATTTTGGTAGCAAATTAACGTTATTTAAGCAGTTTTGGAAAAATTGTTTACTTTTTCTTTCTTAAAGGCGCAGTACACATTTTTCAAAGTTTTATTTAAAACAATAAATAAAGTGTTTAAATGACTTTTGTGGCTATTATTAGTCTGTTCAACATGTCTGACATTGAGGATTCTCATTGTTCTATGTGTTTAGAAGCTATTGTGGAACCCCCTCTTACATTGTGTACCTCTTGTACTGAAAGGGCCTTACATTGTAAAGAACATATTTTAGGTCAAGATAGTGTGCCTAAGGATGATTCTCAATCTGAAGAGAATCAGGTTATGCCATCCAATTCTCCCCAAGTATCACAACCTTTAACGCCCACACAAGCGACGCCAAGTACTTCTAGTGCGTCTAATTCCTTTACTCTGCAGGAGATGGCTGCAGTTATGTCAACTACCCTTACAAAGGTATTATCTAAATTACCAGTGTTGCAGGGTAAACGCAGTAGGTCAGGTATTAATGTAAATACTGAATCCTCTGATACTTTATTAGCTATTTCCGATGTACCCTCACAGTGTTCTGAGTTGGGGGGTCAGGGAATTGCTGTCTGAGGGAGAAATTTCAGACTCAGGGAATGTGTTACCTTAGACAGATTCGGACGTTATGTCCTTTAAATTTAAGCTTGAACACCTCCGTCTGTTGCCTCGGGAGGTCTTAGCGACTCTGGATGATTGTGATCCTATTATGATACCACCAGAGAAATTGTGTAAGATGGACAAATATTTAGAAGTGCCTACTTATGCTGATGTTTTTCCGGTTCCTAAAAGAATTTCGGAAATTATTAAGAAGGAATGGGATAGACCAGGTAAACCATTTTCTCCCCCTCCTACTTTAAAGAAAATGTTTCCCATATCAGACACCATTCGGGACTTGTGGCAAACGATCCCTAAGGTGGAGGGAGCTATATCTACCCTGGCTAAGCGTACAACTATACCCATTGAGGACAGTTGTGCTTTCAAAGACCCTATGGATAAACAATTAGAGGGTCTCCTAAAGAAATTGTTTATTAATCAGGGTTTTCTTTTACAACCTACTGCTTGCATTGTTCCAGTAACTACTGCAGCAGCTTTTTGGTTTGAAGCTCTGGAAGAGTCCCTGAAGGTTGAGACTCCGTTAGATGACATTTTGGATAGAATTAAGGCTCTCAAGTTAGCTAATTCTTTTATTACTGATGCCGCTTTTCAAATTGCTAAATTAGCGGCGAAAAATGCAGGATTTGCTATTTTAGCATGTAGAGCTTTATAAGCTTTTAGCTATTCCCTTTAAAGGTAAGACCCTTTTCGGGCCAGAATTGAAGGAAATCATTTCTGACATACCAGGAGGTAAAGGCCATGCCCTACCTCAGGATAAGTCTGTTAAGATAAGGGGTAAACAGAATAATTTTTGTTCCTTTCAGAATTTTAAGGGAGGACCTTCTACTTCCTCTTCTTCCACAAAGCAGGAAGGGAATTTTACCCAATCTAAGTAAATCTGGAGACCCAACCAAAATTGGAATAAAGGTAAACAATCTCTGAAGCCCACTGCTGCTACTAAGACAGCATGTAGGGGTGGCCCCCGATGTGGAACCGGATCTAGTAGGGGGCAGGCTTTCTTTCTTTGCCCAGGCTTGGGAAAGAGATGTTCAGGACTCCTGGGCACTAGAAATAGTGACCCACAGTTATCAGTTGGATTTCAAGGATTTTCTCCCAATAGGGAGGTTTCATCTTTCAAGATTATCTGCAGACCAGATAAAAAGAGAGGCGTTCTTACACTGTGTAAAAGACCCTGTTACCATGGGAGTAATTTGTCCAGTTCCAAAATCAGAACAAGGACAGGGGTTTTACTCAAATCTATTTGTGGTTCCCAAAAAAGAGGGCACTTTCAGACCCATCTTAGACCTCAAATGTCTAAACAAATTTCTCAGAGTCCCATCGTTCAAGATGGAGACTATACAAACAATTTTACCAATGATCCAGGAGGGTCAAAATATGACTACCGTGGACTTGAAGGATTCTTACCTTCATATTCCTATCCACAAGGATCATCATCAGTTTCTAAGGTTTGCCTTCCAGGACAAACATTATCAGTTTGTGGCTCTTCCCTTCGGGTTGGCCACAGCACCCAGAATCTTCACAAAGGTTCTAGGGTCTCTTTTGGCGGTTCTCAGACCGCGAGGCATAGCAGTGGCACCTTATCTGGATGATATTCTAATTCGGGCGTCAACATATCAACTGACTAAATCTCACACGGGCATAGTGTTGTCTTTCCTGAGAACTCACGGTTGGAAGGTGAACATAGAGAAGAGTTCACTTGTTCCACAGACAAGGGTTCCTTTCTTGGGAACTCTGATAGACTCGGTAGCCATGAAAATATTTCTGACAGAGGTCAGAAAATCAAAGATTCTAAATACTTGCTGAGCACTTCAGTCCATTCCTCGGCCATCAGTGGCTCAGTGTATGGAGGTAATTGGATTAATGGTAGCGGCAATGGACATCGTTCCATTTGCTCACTTTCATCTCAGACCACTGCAACTGTGCATGCTCGGACAGTGAAATGGGGATTATGCGGATTTATCTCCTCAGATAAATCTGGATCAAGAGACCAGAAACTCTCTTCTTTGGTGGTTGTCGCTAGATCATCTGTCCCAGTGGACTTGTTTCCGCAGACCCTCGTGGGTGATAGTGACAATGGATGCCAGCCTTCTGGGCTGGGGTGCAGTTTGAAACTCCCTGAAGGTTCAGATGGAGTCTCTACTTCCAATCAATATTTTGGAACTGAGAGCAATATTCAATGTGCTTCAGGCGTGGCCTCAGTTGGCTTCGGCCAAATTCATCAGATTCCAGTCGGACAACATCACAACTGTGGCATATATCAATCATCAGGGGGGAACAAGGAGTTCCTTAGCAATGATAGAAGTATCCAAGATAATCCTTTGGGCGGAGGCCCACTCTTGTCATCTGTCAGCGATCTACATCCCAGGAATAGAGAACTGGTAAGCGGATTTTCTAAGTCGACAGACTTTTCATCCGGGGGAGTGGGATCTTCACCCGGAGGTATTTGCCTCATTGATTCTCAGATGGGGCAGACCGGAATTGGATCTGATGGCATCTTGACAGAATGCCAAGCTTCCAAGATATGGATCCCGGTCAAGGGATCCTCAGGCCGAACTGATAGATGCCTTGGCAGTACCTTGGTTGTTAAGCCTAGCTTATGTGTTTCCACCGTTTCCTCTTCTCCCATGCGTGATTGCTCGAATCAAGCAGGAGAGAGCTTCAGTGATCCTGATAGCGCCTGCGTGGCCGCGCAGGACTTGGTATGCGGATCTAGTGGACATGTCCTCTCTGCCACCGTGGAAACTTCCATTGAGACAGGACCTTATCATTCAAGGTCCTTTCCAACATCCAAATCTAATTTCTCTGCAGCTGACTGCGTGGAGATTAAACGCTTGATTTTATCGAAGCGAGGATTCTCTGATTCGGTCATCAATACTTTGATACAGGCTAGAAAGCCTGTCACTAGAAAAATCTATCATAAGATATGGCGTAAATATCTTCATTGGTGTGAATCCAAGGGTTACTCATGGAGTAAAGTTAGGATTCCTAGGATTCTGTCTTTTCTCCAAGAAGGATTGGAGAAAGGGTTATCAGCAAGTTACTTAAAGGGATAAAGCTTTGTCAATTCTGTTTCACAAATGTTTGGCAAATGTGCCAGATGTTCAGTCTTTTTGTCAGACTCTATCTAGAATTAAGCCTGTATTTAGATCCATTACTCCTCCCTGGAGTTTGTATTTAGTTCTTCGAGTTCTTCAAGGGATTCAATTTGAACCCATGCATTCCATGGATATCAAATTGTTATCTTGGAAAGTTCTGTTTATAGTTGCTATTTCTTCTGCTCGAAGAGTTTCTGAGCTTTCAGCGCTACAGTGTGATTCTCCTTATCTCATTTTTCATTCTGATAAGTTGGTGTTACGCACCAAAACCTGGATTCCTTCCTAAAGTTGTTTCAAATAAGAATAATAATCAGGAAATTGTTGTTCCTTCCTTGTGTCCTAACCCTTCTTCTAAGAAGGAGAGTATGTTGCATAATTTGGATGTGGTCCGTGCCTTAAAGTTTTACTTACAGGCAACTAAGGATTTCCCTCAATCATCTTCATTATTAATTGTTTATTCTGGACAGCGTAGGGGTCAGAAAGCTACGGCTACCTCTCTTTCTTTTTGGCTGAGAAGTATCATCCACCTGGCATATGAGACTGCTGGACAGAAGCCTCCTGAAAGAATTACGGCTCATTCCACTAGGGCTCTGGCTTCCAAAAAACGATGCATCTGTTGAACAGATTTGTAAGGCTGCGACTTGGTCGTCCCTTCACACTTTTTTCAAATTTTACAAATTTGATACTTTTGCTTCTTCTGGGGCTATTTTGGGGAGAAAGGTTCTTCAAGCAGTGGTGCCTTCTGTTTAGGTTCCTGTCTTGTCCCTCCCTTTCATTCGTGTCCTTTTGCTTTGGTATTGGTTTCCCACAAGTAAGGATGAAATCCGTGGACTCATCATATCTTTGTAAAAGAAAAGTAAATTTATGCTTACCTGATAAATTGATTTATTTTACGATATGAAGAGTCCACGGCCCACCCTGTTCTTTTTAAGACAGTTTTTCTTTATATTTTTGTAAACTTCAGTCACCTCTGCACCTTTTAGCCTTTCCTTTTCTCTTCCTATACCTTTGGCCGAATGACTGAGGGTGGAGGGGAAGGGAGGGGCTATATATACAGCTCTGCTGTGGTGCTCTTTGCCACTTCCTGTTAGTAGGAGGTTAATATCCCACAAGTAAGGATGAAATTCGTGGACTCGTCATATCGTAAAAGAAATCAATTTATCAGGTAAGCATAAATTTACTTTTTTCAGCTGCTAATTTGGTTAATTCAGAGTGTAAGCACTGAAAATGCATTTTTTTGTATCCTTTTGGGAGAAAAACGCTATATATTTACTAGTTATTAGACTGCATGAAGGTGCGGTTCTCTATCCAGTCCTTCTGGAGGGGGGCAGATTAAATTGTTTTTGGATCAGTCCAAAATCTATATTTTTCTTAGGGTTTGAGTAGATTTTCAGAATGAGACCTTCTATGGGAAGAATCTTTCTTTCTCAGTACACTCTGTGAATTCTTTTCAGGAGTGATTATGCCAGTTCTTTTTGCAGGAACAGGGTTTGGGTTTCTATTCAATTCTATTCTTTGTCCCAAAGATGAAGGGTTTATTCAGTCCATTTTTGGATCTGAAGACTTTTATATTGTTTTATTAGAGTTTCAACTTTTATGTTGGCGATTATAAGGACTATTATGCCTTTTTGTTAAGGTCATTTCATGTCCACTCCATTTTCAGGATGTTTATCCTCATATTTTATTTTCATTCAGACCACTTGTGGATTCTGAGATTTTCTTTTTAAAATAATCTTTACCAATTTGTCGCTTTTCCATTTGGTCTAGCGACAGCTTTAGGAACCTTTTCATAGGTTCTTGGTGTCCTTCTTTCTGTCTTCAGACAGTAAGGTATGGTGGTGCTTCCTTATTTGGATGGTATCTTGGTATTAGCTTAAACTTTTCTTTTATTAAAGATTGACAGATTGCTCAACATACTAATGCACTGTGGCTGAGCTCTGTAGCAACCTGAGGATTGCAGATTAGATTCCTGGCGAGGTCCATTCAGACTTTCATCCTTCCGAGGTCGATTTAATGAGCAACGTTTTGAGTCCCTTACGGGTTTTGAGTCCTAGACACGCTTACAAGTACCTTATACCTACATATGAAGAGCAGTATTCATATATATGATCTTTCTTTTTTGAAATCTCTTATGAATCAACTATGTTTTGCTTCTTCAAAACATAGTTAGAGGATTTAATTTACCGAAGAGTTTTGTGATTCCTCAGACAAGGGTCACTTCTTTTTGGGTTTTTAGATGGATTCTGTGTTCATGTCTTTGTCTTTATTGGACAAAAGTTAATTGTAATTTACATTACCCTGTTTAACTTACAGTCTGGAACATTTCTTTCTTTGGTTATGTGCATGAAAGTCTTAGGTCTCATAACTGCAGCATTGGGCGTGGTTCCCTTTGCTCATTTTTCATTTGAGATCTCTTTTTGCTTTGCATACTGAATCTATGATACAGGGATTGTTTTCAGATATCACAGTTGATATTCTTAAATCTTAACACTCTACTCTCTCTGTTTTTGATGATTAGTCTATCATCGTTTTATTCAGGGGCCTCCTTTTGTTCATCCTTCCTGGACTGTATTCTTAATGGAAGCAAGTCTTGCAAGTTGGGGAGCTGTCTGAGGGTCTTTGACAGCACAAGGGGTTTGGAAACTTCAAGAGGTGAGGTTTCCAATCAATATTTTGAACTCTGTGCTATTTTCAGAGCTCTTTCAAGCTTGGCTTTTTGTAGGAGATAATTTTTCTTTCAGACAGATAATATCACTATTGTGGCATATGTCAATCATTTAATAGGGACTCGCAGTTCCTTAGCAATTAAAAAGTATCTTGAATACATTCTTAGGTGGTTTTCATCTCCTGTCTAATCTTTACGATTTATATCTCAGGTTTAGACATTTGGGAGATGGATTATCTCAACCGTCAGTCTTTACATCTGGGAGAGGGGTATCTCTATACAGATGTGTTCTCTCAATTTCCCAGGTACCTTTTCAGGTCTAGGGATCCTCAAGTGGAAATGGTGGATACATTAGCAGTGTCTTGGTTTTTGCAACCTGGCTACATCCTTCCGCCTCTGTTTTTTTTCTTCCAAAGGTGTTCTTCAAGATCGTATTGGAATAGTCTCATATGTTTCTGATAGCGTCTGCATGGCCTCTCAGGTTTGGTATGTAGATCTTGTTCGGGTGTCCAGTTGCCATCCTTGGCCACTTTTTCTTTGACTAGCCCTCTTGTTTTAGGGGGTATGTTTCCATCGGGATTTCAAATGACTAATTTGAAGGTATGGACATTGTTTAGTCAAACCTTTCTCTGACTATGTTGCAGGCTTATAAGTCTGTTTTAAAGAACATTCATTATAAGGTTTGGTAAATCTATATTTTATGGTGTTCTCATAAATTCTCTTAGCATTCTCTTAAAATTCCTAGAATTTTACAGTTTCTTCAGGATGGTTTGGTTTAAGATTTGTCTGTAAGTATATTTTAGAGACACATCTTTGCTTTTTCTGTTTCTTTTTATAAGAAAAGATTACTATTCTTCCTGACATTTACTGTTTTGTTCAGACTTTGGTTCATATCAAGTCTGTTATTTAATCAATTTCTTCTCCTTGGAGTCTTAAATGTTTTTTTTTAAGGCTTTGCAGGCTCTTCCATTTGAGCCTATATAAACTTTGAATGTTAGACTAATTTCTTGGGAAGTATTGTTCATTTTAAGCTATCTCTTCAGCCAGAAGAGTTTTTTTAATTGTTTGCTCTCTCTCTCTTGTCAGTCTCCTTTTCTGATTTTTCATCAGGATAAGGCTATTTTGCGGACTTTGTTTAAATGTCTTCCTAAGGTTGTGAATTCTTACAACATTAGTATGGAAATTCTTGTTCCTTCCTTATCTCCTAATCCTAAGAATTATTTTTAGAGATCTTTACATTCTTTGGATATCCTAAGAGCTTTGAAATATTATGTTGAAGCTATTATAGGTTTCAGGAAGACTTCTAGTCTATTTGTTGTTTTTTTCTGGTCCTATTAAGGTCAGAAAACTTCTACCATTTATTTGCCATCTTTGTTAAAGCTTTTGTTTCTTAAAGCTTATTTGGAGGTGGGACAGTCTTCACTTCAGAGAATTTCAGCTCTTTTTACTAGTTCAGTAGCCACTTCTTGGGCTTTTAAGAATGAAGCTTCGGTTGTTTAGTTTTGCAAAGCAACAACTTGGTTTTCTTTGCATACATTTACAAAATTTTACCATTCTGATGTATTTGCTTCTTTTGATGCAGTTGTTGATAGAAAAGTTCTTCAGGCAGCTGTTTCAGTTTGATTCTTCTGCTTTTAAGTTTTTTTCTTCAATTTATGAGAAAAACTATTTTTTTGTGTGGATTTAATTTCTTCAGCAGAAATGGCTGTTTTTATTTTATCCCTCCCTTTCTAGTGACTCTTCTGTTGTATTTCCACATCTTGGGTATTCCTATACCATACCTCACTAGCTCATGGACTCTTGCCAATTACATGAAAGAAAACATAATTTATGTAAGAACTTACCTGATAAATTCATTTCTTTCATGTTGGCAAGAGTCCATGAGGCCCACCCTTTTTGGTGGTTATGATTTTTGTATAAGAGCACAATTTTATTTGCAGTTCCTTTTCTTGTATGCTTTTTTACTCCTTATTTTATCACCCCACTACTTGGCTATTCGTTAAACTGAGTTGTGGGTGTGGTGAGGGGTGTATTTATAGGCATTTGAGGTTTGGGAAACTTTGCCCTTCCTGGTAGGATTGTATATCCCATATGTCACTAGCTCATGGACTTTTGCCAATATGAAAGAAATTAATTTATCAGGTAAGTTCTTACATAAATTATGTTTTTCAAGACAATCTTACTGTTTAGAACATAATTGCTGAAAACGCCATGATTCAGGATACTTGTATCCTGAATCATGGCGTTTTAAACCATTATGTTCTAAACAGTAAGATTTTCTTGAAAAAGGCTGTCTAGAACAGCCGAAACGTCGACTTTGCTATGTTGTGAAATACATAAATAAAAATAAATATTTTTGGAAAAGACCTGTGAGTGATATATATATATATATGTATTTACAATAAAAATAACATTGTTCTGTATGTGAAGAACGCCCCAATGTGAAATATTTACAGTAAATACACAGGGAAACACATTATTAAATATTATTAAAGAATTTTTTATTTAGACACATACAGTATATATTATAGCCCTGTGCAGTCATATACATGGTTATGTACCTTTTAATATTTCTTTGAATCATTTTTGATAGTTTATATGAGTTTAACTGTATATTTTAATGTATTTATGCTGTGTTTGGTGAAAATTTCTATTTTATTTCCCTTTATGCAAGGTCTTCAGTTGCGCTAACCTGATGCGCGTTAAATTGTATTGGGCTCAATTGAACTCATTTACGTTCAACTTCTAATACAGCTGCAAATTAAAGTGCCCACGATATTCCTATATTGTACATGCTAACGTTAGTTCTCCAGTTGTAAACTAGCTCTTTATCTCTTATTTTTTATGTCTATCTCTATAGTTAATTCAGTTTATATTTTTACTATTTTCATACTCGCATTATAATTAAGAACATCATTTGCTTCCATTATAATGTCAACAGACACAATTAATTGCTCCAATTTCATTTTTAAAGTACTCTCTTTTTAAATGTTCATGGTCTGTGTTGCTGTATTTGACTAGTGAACAAGCCATGCAAGTAGATAGTGTAAATCATCCCTCATTCGGCTCTTAAATTGTTCTTACATTAAAAAAAAAAAGACTCAATAAAAAGATCAGGTTCAGGACCAATTAGTGTCACATTAATCTATCCTAGTAGTAATGAAGTGGGCTGTCAAGGATTGAGCAGATTACAGAGACTAGACTCTCCAATGACATAAACTCTATGTAACACATGTTATCTATGCTGCTCTGTGGTATCAGTAAGAGAGCAAGACTGTGCTGCCTGGCTAGTTATGAATCGATAAACTGAAAACCTTTCTCAATCCTCAGAACATTGGAAAGAAGAAACAAAACAAAACACGTGTATAGCTAAAGTGAGAATCCAATCCACTAATGTAAGTTATTTGCCTATATTACCTACTTTAAAATGTATTTTTTTCCTAGTAATAGAGGTAGCCTTGAGTCTATTTTCAGCAGCGTTTTAACGACATGCTGAAACTGCCACGTTTTGTATGCTGTTAAATTGCTGTGAAAGAAGGTGAAAAAATTCCCTTTTAAGTATCGATATTTTAGGCTTGATGATACGGCTTGATAGTCACTTAGATTTGTTTCACTGAAATATGAGGATTTCTGCACCTTTTATGATACTTGTCAGCTTGTAAGAAAAGGTTCATGTAATCATGCATTAGTGGTTGGTTTGCACCTTTTAAATAACGCCATATACTCGCTCAGCTTTTATTGTAAACAATGATAGATGTATTTACCACTGTCTTAGTAACAGACGGCAGTAAATAATGTATATGTATGACATGATAATGGTATAATTCACCAATGAGATTTCACTAATAGGGCCTTTCTTTAAAATATTTTTTTTTCCTGCAATAGTTTTGTAAGATAATTTTCATTAATATTAAAATTATGTTTTTTTTATTATCTGCTTATTTTAAAAAAAATACTCAAAATATTATGTAAGTGCAGCATTATATGGTAAAGAATCTTTTAAAAATCTAAACTAAACGTTTGGTACAGTGCGACCCACAATATTAGAATTAAATATGTTCAGTACAGTGTGAACTTACTTTAAAGTTGCGTAATTGTTGCAGCTAAAAAGCACAATGTTAAAAAAAGACATCTTTGTTTAAAAATATTTTACATAGTGCAATGTTTAAAAAAAAAAACAACAACCCAGTAAAATGAAAAAAAAAATGCATACTGTCTTTAGTGGGATATTATTATTAAGTACACAAAATCTTGTTCCTAAAAAGAAAAAAAAAGAAAACAATTTAACGATGAGGCCACTTCACATGTGTGTGCTAATGTTCTAAACAGTACAAAGTAGTTTAGGTAAACATTTTCACACATACCTGTCTTGCCACCTTCTCAGTGGTGAGATGAACAATTGTAAGAAATAGATGTAATTTACTGTGAAACTTAATTTGCGTATAGTTTATTTGAATAGGTTTTGTTTTTATGTGAGGCTTGTCACTGTTCTCAGAAAAGAAGTGAGATATCGGCTTACCACCCAGTGGGCAATCGTTGCTTAAAGGGACAGTCTACACTAAAATTGTTATTGTTTAAAAAGATAGATAATGCCTTTACTACCCATTCCCCAGCTTTGCACAACCAACATTTATATATTAAAAGTATTAAAAGGTAAAAGCAAAAGTAAGAATATTGTGACCGTGTTAATATATTCCCCCATAGAAGTCAATGGAGCAAAAAAATGGAAAAAATAACCCTACTCGACGTGCAAACCTGATCACATATTCTCAAGTGCACTAGCCCGACATGAAAATATAGATATTTCACATTCCAATGATCTTCACATAGCAGAATATGTTCTGTTTAGTCAGAAATACATAGTTTTACACATATCTGATGGCATTGTGGTACAATCTCTCTCTCTCTCTCTCTATCTATCTCTCTCTCTCTCTATATATATAGATGCAGGCTGGGTAGGGTCAAGCACTTACGTCACAATAACAAATCATGGGCTCTGGGTGCAATCCTGATAAATATGTATATAATTCCAAAAGAAGTAGATACACTCACAAGGACTTGATAAATAGGAATTTCATCCAGCAAGGAGTAATTTTATTACACACCATAAGAAGTAAGCTTACCTTACTTTATACCCTCCACTGTGAACTGCTAGCCATGCCGCTGTCTGCGCCGTTCCAGATGCCTGTGATGTCATCATCTGGTTCCTGTCTCTCTGATGACATGCTATGCTTGCCCGTTGCCATGGCAACCCGACGCAGCCTCACAGTTGCTATGGGTAATAGTATACTACCAATTGAGTCCACCCTTAAAGTGACAGAAATTCTTAACATTACTATTACTAAAACCAATACATGCTGAATATATCCCACAGAAATTAAGCTAGCAAGAAATGGACAACGGTTATGCAAGAAGTGTATCACTACGATTACTAGAACAAAAGGATCTATCAAGCAACCAATGATGACATATCTGGACACGATCTTACAGTCCATGTTCAGAAATATAGATTCCTTTGTACTAGATTCCTCATCCCTGATCAGAATCTTGAGGGACATTCATGTCCAAGAGGACACAATTTTGGTCACCATGGACATTACAAGTCTGTATACTGTAATCCAACACAGGGAGAGCATTCGAGCAGTCTTACAACAGACGATGCCCCTATGTGGGACCACCAGAAGACTTTCTCATGGAAGGATTACGCCTATGCCTGGAAAACAACTATTTCAGGTTCGAGAAGGACTATTACCTACAGATCTCTGGTATGGCCATGGGGTCAAATGTGGCCCCCACATATGTCAACCTATTCATGTCAGAATTCTGGACTGTGGGCACAGAGGCCTTTATTTATTTATTTATAAAATATTTTGCCAGGAAAGATACATTGAGATTTCTCTCGTTTTCAAGTATGTCCTGGGTACACAAAAAGGATGAAAGGATAATATTTCATAAGAGGTAAATAGCCAACCTTTTCATTCTATGGCAGGGCACTGAGACAGAGCTGTCTGACTGGTTTATGGATATCAACCGGGCACATCCAACTGTAAAATTCAAGATAGCCCATAGTAAAGAGACGATTGAATTCCTTGATCTACAGAGCTACAAGAAAGAGGGGAAGTTGATGACCACCCTGTACAGAAAGAACACTGATAAAAACTCAATTCTTTATGCCACCAGTAGTCATCCAGCAGCCCTGATAAAGGCATTGCCCATATCACAGATGAAAAGGGTAATAAGGAAAAATTCAGAACAAGCCAACATGGAACATCAACTACAGGAACTAACCTCACAATTCCAAAAGAGGGGATACAAGCCAGAGTGCTTAACGAATGCAAAGAAAAAGTCAAGGGGGCACACAGGATTCCCTTCTTCAATTGACATCAAATAGAGAAGACGAAGAATCGCCAACCATGGTTTTAACCTATACACAGGGTGATGAGAATATATGTACTATTGTCAATAAATAATGGTCAAATGTGGAATCGGATACAACACTACCTTTAAGAGGTGTGAGACACCCCCAGTATAGGATACCAGAGAGGCAAATCCCTGAGGGATCATCTTATATTGTCTGACCCTAGAGACTGCTATACGTAAAAAACATGGCTTTATCAGGCCAAGGGCTGTCACAGGTGTCTGGGGTGCGTTACCTGTAATGGTCTGATGACTGGCAAATTCTTCAACCACCTATACAAGAACAAGAAATTCTATCTAAGACATTGTGTCACGTGCACAACTATTCATATCGTCTATTTGCTTCATTACCCATGTGGGAAATTCTACGTGGGCAAAACAGTGGATACCCTCAGAACGACAATGGCCAAGCATAGAATGGCAAAAAAGGGTGGCCCTGGAGAAAAAAGAGAATAAGGAATCAAAGCAACCGGTGGCAAAACACTTCACTGAAGCAGGACAAAAAGTCTTGCATCTGAGATATACCATAATCGATCACATACATCCACCCACAAGAGGGGGAGATAGGGCCAGGACTTTACTTCAATATGAATCACGTTGGATATACACCCTTGGCACCCTAAGCCCTAGGGGACTCAACACCAATCTGGACTAGTTTCCGTATAAAATTGTGGATTTTCTTGTGCATATTATTATCCCTCTTGTTCTAGTGATACACTTCTTGCATAACCGTTGTCCATTTCTTGCTAGCTTAACTTCTGTGGCATATATTCAGCATGTATTGTTTTTAGTATTAGTAATGTTATGAATTTGTGTCACTTTAAGGGTGGATTCAATTGGTAGTTTACTGCTACCCATAGCAACTGTGAGGCGTCGTCGAGTTGCCATGACAACGGGCAAGCATAGTGTGTCAACAAAGAGACAGGAACCAGGTGATGACATCAGCGGTGTGGCTAGCAGTTCACAGTGGAGAGTATAAAGTAAGTTAAGCTTGCTTCTTATGGTGTGTAATATTTGGTCTGAAGATGGGGGCGACCCCAAAATGTTTCTCCTTGTTGGATTAGATTCTTATTTATCAAGACCCTGTGAGTGTATCTACTTCTTTTGGAATTATATATATACCTGTATATATACAGTATATATTTATATATATACATATATATATATATATATATATATATAAAAACATACGGCTTGCATAAACAGAAGATATTGTAGGCTTGAAATAGTAAAAACAGTTTCTTTAATGATCCCACATAGGGTTTAAAATAACCTAGGAGGTTAAAGCAAGGGTGTTAAAGCACAAATGAGCATTGAAATGCTAACATGTTTCGGCCAGCGTCCGTAATCGTAGCTAATCAATGCTTCTGCAATAAAAATATTTAAAAGCAGAGCTCATTCCCAATTGGTTGGCTTGTAATCCAATCGGATACCTGCCACCCAAGGTGTGTTGCAATCTCACAAGTGTGCACTAATTGATTAATTAACCCTCTACATCGTGTTTAAAATATTGACATGCCTGGATTACAACAGGAAGAGACATAGATATCTTATCAGCATATATATATATATATATATATATATATATATATATAAATATACAGATGCTTTTACAGAGTATATCATAAAAATTTCATGAAAACAGACATATGTACTAAGGTGACGGATATGTAAAAGTGGAAAAATATATGTATTAAGTTACATTGAATATAGCTATAGTTTCATGCCTAGGAATAGACAACTATTCCTAAATCTATCTATTTATTTATTTATTTTATTTTATATTATATGTGTTAAAGGACATTAGTCCCCCCATTAGCCCACATTGGTTCCAAAGCATGTGAAATTTCAATACACAACTGTATCCAATATAGTACAATATCGTTATTATCCTACTCTGAAAACATAACCCAGAAAGAAATCACATCATTATGAATAGCTGTGTTTGATATAATGACGAGAATGATGATAATGTGCAGATAACAATAGGCATATATATACATGCATAAACATATATATATATATATATATATATATATATATATATATATATATATATATATACATAGGTATATATGAAGAGGAGAAATAGAGAGTTAACCAAATATCAGTACTGAATGAAATAGAATGTTCATGAAGATAGATCATTTAAAATTCTGTGTACATATATAGATAAGTAAAATGAGGGGATAATCCTATATTAATCCCAGTATGCTTAAACTAGCAAATACATAAAGGTGTACATATTATAGGAAATGTAAAATGCATTGTGAAAAGAGTATTGATAAATATGGACATATATGCATTTTTATATACTGTGTTCCATAGTCATATTTTGTATTTCTATAAACTGTATTCCATAGTCATACTGTTCAACAGTTAGAAAGGAGCATAAGAATACTGGTTTAAATTGATTTAAAGTGCAAATATGCATGTATTCTTCTAAAGTGTGTTCAATTCTACATGTATCAAGAGAGTTCAATATAAATTGCTAGTGCTGGTGACTGTCTTATTTCCAGTAATTAATTAAATCGTATTCTGAATTTAAGCCTTTGGGGACTCTTGTAACCAACTTAAAAATCCAGAACATCTCTCGTTTTCCAAGTATTCTGTTTCTGTCTCCACCCCTAGGCGGTGGATTTACCTGTTCAATAATCTCCCATCTCAAAGAGTCAATTCTTTTATGATGGTATCTTTTGAAATGTTGAACAAGGGGAGTACTAGCCTCCCCATAGTGATTGTAGAAAGGTGATTTCTGATTCTAGTATTAGCGTCGTTTGTCGTTAAACCTACATATTGCAGGTGACAGTCTATACATGTGATGACATAGATAATGTAGGTTGAAGTACAGTTTAAGCATTTCTCAATTTGAAATCTCTCTTGTGTTACTGATGATATAAAAAAGTCAGTAAATATTCCAAAATCACGGGGTCTACATAAAGTTCTCCCACACCTATACATCCCCTTATGTGTCAGCCAAACCCCTTTGTTAGTTTGTGTTGTCTGTGGTAGCTGAGAGGGGGAGAGAATGTTACCTAGTGTCTTACACTTTCTATATGAGCAGCGTAATCCATTTTTGACACAGTGGTCCAATTTGGTGTCGGCAGCTAAAAGTTTAAAGTGTTTTTTCACAATATTACAGAAAGCGTTGTAGTTTGTGCTAAAATCTGTTACAAAGGTGACCTTAGAGTAATCAGTTGAGTCGAGGTAAGTTTCTCTAGAAGGAGAAAAGAGAAAGAGCGCATCCACGATCTAAGTGCAGTAAATAGGTTTACAGTTTATTGAAAAGATAAAACACATATAGATTTACACTCACAAAAGTGCCCTCAAACATATGAGGTATGTTCGTTCCTTAAAAGTTATACACAGAATGCTGCTCCGGCACAGGTGATCCTCCTTACTGTCCCCCTCTGTGTAGGCTGATATATAATACAATCAGGTATCACTGGGTACTCAGTCAAGATAAAAGTGCTGTGAGCTACGTTGTGTATAGAGGAAATCTTGTGAAAGTGCAATTTGGAAAACAAACTATAAAAGCCGGCTAATAGTTTGAACCAAACATCAATCACAGTCCCTTTTCCTCACAAGTCAGATTATGGGCGTGGCCTTAGAGTAATCATCCTTAAAATTTCCCTCTTTATTAGATAGGAGTGTGTCTCTGTCAATTAGATCTACTTGATGTTGGGCTCTGTTTATTACATGTTTGGAATAGCCTCTTTTCTTTAAGTTTGATCTCATTATTTGGTTTTGTGTCTTATAGTTCTTTTCTAATGTGCAATTTCTCTTCACTCTTATTAGCTGCCCTTTTGCCACCGCAAAGGGGACATGTTTGAGGTGGCAACTGGTAGCATGGAGTAATGTGTTTTTAGTAATTGGTTTTCTGTAAATGTCACAAAATTTTTTGCCCCTTTCACCTGCTTTTAGAGTGAGATCAAGGTAGTTAATGGATTCTTTGTTTCTTTCTGAAGTGAATTTGAGTCCCACCACATTGTTGTTTGTGCCAAAAATTCATCCAATTTAACTTCCGGACCTTTCCATATGAGTAACAAATCATCTATATAGCGTTTATAAAACGCTATATAGTCTTTCTGTGGGTTTTCATCTCTATAAATGGGGGACAGCTCCCACCAACCCATAAATAGGTTGGCGTACAAGGGGGCGAATTTTGCCCCCATAGCTGTCCCACATCTCTGGAGATAAAAATCCCCATCAAATTTAAAATAGTTGTGAGTTAGCATAAACTCCAATACTCTGTGAATTCCGTACTGTAATTGGAAAATTTAGTCAAAAAGAATTTTATGGCAGTTAATCCCTCACGATGTGGGATGGCAGAGTACAGGGCTGTTACATCTATAGTGACCCAAAGGTAGTTGTGTTCATCCCAAGTCA
Source organism: Bombina bombina (assembly GCF_027579735.1). Taxonomy (NCBI): domain Eukaryota; kingdom Metazoa; phylum Chordata; class Amphibia; order Anura; family Bombinatoridae; genus Bombina; species Bombina bombina. The sequence continues at coordinate 445,728,779 of NC_069499.1, forward strand.
GTGGTTCCATAAGTTTAATGACGTGCTTAGTATCCCTTATATAACTCATCAGTGACAGAACAAAAGGGTTTAATATAAAGTCAACCCATTGTGAAAGATGTTCCAAGATGGAACCTATACCACTGACTATGGGGCGACCTTGTACATTCTGGATATATTTGTGTACCTTAGGGAATAAATGAAAAATTGGTATCACAGGATGTTCAACAAGTAGATAGTCATATGTCATTGTGTCAATAAAACCTTCTTCAAGGCCATCATCGAGTAGAGATTTAATTTCCCTTTGGTATAATTTAGTTGGATCAAAGGTTAAATGAGAGTAATTCTCAGGGTTATTGAGTTGTCTATGCGCCTCCTCTATATTATTTATTATTTATTTATAAAATATTTTACCAGGAAAGATACATTGAGATTTCTCTCGTTTTCAAGTATGTCCTGGGTACACAAAACATTGCATTGATACAATGGGTACAATAAAATAGAAAACAATAATAATACATGATATATGCACAAAAATTTAACATAGAACAGGTAAGAAATATATAATCAACAATGACAGGTGCATTCTGTTTTGAGATATGTAGAGAGGGATCTCTTAAAAGATATTAGGCATGGGGAAGGTTTGAAAGTGTGAGGGAGGTCGTTCTATAATTGTGGTGCTCTGTAGGAAAAGGAGGATCGAGCAGCTTTCTTTTTGTATTGAGGCAAGCTAAATAATGTGCTGGTACTGGATCGGAGGTTATAGGAGGTGGGAATAGCAGGGGAGAGCATTCTGCTCAGGTAGGGTGGGAGCTTCCCAGAAAGGCTCTTAAACACAAGGCAGGAAAGATGGAGGGTGCGTCTGGATTCCAGCGACAGCCAGTTTAGTTCTTTTTGCATGTCACAATTTATGGGTCCTGTAGTTACATTGTAGCACAAAGCGGCAGAACGAGTTATTCAATTTATTAAGTTTATTAAGGTGAGTTTGTGGTGCTGGTGCATAAACTACATCCCCATAATCCACGATTGGCATCAGCATTTGCTGTACAATCTTTTCCTTTACAGTAGGGCTGAGGCAGGATTTGTTTCTGTACAGGGCACCTATTTTTGGATAAAGTTTAGATGCCAGTTTTTCTATATGGAGGCCAAAAGATAGATTGGGGTCTAACAACATGTGCCTCCTCTATATATGTGACTCTATCGAGTACTACTGTGGATCCTCCTTTGTCTGCTCTATGTATGACTATATCTTTGTTAGTTTTTAGTTCATGTATAGCCTGTTTTTCTCTATATGTTAGATTATGTGTTTTTTCTCCTTGTGTAGAGATAGATAGTTCTGTAAGGTCTTTTTCTACTTTCTTATAGAATGTTTCTAGGATTGGACCCCTGCTATGTATTGGGTAAAACTCTGAACTGTTCCTGAAACCATTGAAACAATTCACAGTGGATGTATCACCTTGTGAAGTGGAGGTAGATAAAGAATTTAATGTTTGAACATCACATGATTCTTTAAAACCTAATGATATTTCACTGGTGGAAGTGAAATCTGACTTACTTTGTTGACTTAGACTATTATATGAAGAATCAGTAGAATCTGAAAAATGTTTTTTTTTAGGGTTATATTTCTGATTAATTTGTTTACATCTAACATGGTGTTAAATAGGTTGAAACCACACGTGGGGGCAAAATTTAAACCTAGGTTTAATACTTTATATTGTATGTTTGTAAGTTCAACACTTGATAAATTAATGACATTATGATTCATTGTTATTTGGATGATGTTTTTTGTTGTCACATATGGCACACTGGAACTAGTGATATCTAGCTGTGAAAAATGGTCAGAGATAAAAGGCAGCCTTCAAGGGTTTAGAAATGTAGCATATGAACCTATCTAGGTTTAGCTTTCAACAAAGAATACCAAGAAAACAAAGCACATTTTATAATAAAAGTAAATTGGAAAGTTGATTAAAATTGCATGCCCTATCTGAATCATTAAAGTTTAATTTTGACTAGACTGTCCCTTTAAACATGATGCTTTGTAGGTTAAATATTTAACATCTTTTTCATGTAAGATATATATTCCATGTTTAAAAAGGAGTTTTATCTGTCTCAAATGAGGGTAAAGGAGTTTAATGCGAGTATAGATTTGGAAAACGGCATATTCTGGTATTTTAACAGAGGGGTTCTCAAGGGTATGTAGTTTTATCTGACAAGAAGATACTCTCTCTTTAATCTCGGAGGCTTCCTAAATGTATCACTTTACCCTGGTGCCTAATGGTTTAGCAAAGAGCTGGGCTGCTCTAGTCACTTATTTTCAAAGATCATTTATTTGAAGGAAGAAATTCAGCTCATTACAATCATCTCATACCCCTCTAGCTTGCAAGGGTAGTCTTTCATTAGTCACCGAATCCCAAGACTAAAGATGTGCACCATTATTCCTGTGGGAGAGGAATGACAAAATCTCCTCCCCTACCATCACAGGCTACGGCATAAACAGAGTCTTAACCTTGGGAGAGTCAGTACAACAGCGTTTTATTCAGTTCTCTTGCATTATACATGGACAGGAAAGTATGTTTACCCCTTGGAATTTCCTGGATTTCTGCATAAATGGATCTTAAAGGGACACTGAGCCCAAATTTTTTCTTTCGTGATTCAGATAGAGTAGCAATTTTAAGCAACTTTCTAATTTACTCCTATTATCAATTTTCTTTGTTCTCTTGCTTTCTTTATTTAAAAAAGAAGGCATCTAAGCCAGCCAATTATTGGTTCAGAACTCTGAACAGCACTTGTTTATTGGTGGGTTAAAGTATCCACCAATCATTAAGAACAACCCAGGTTGTTCACCAAAAATTGGCCTGGCATCTAAACTTACATTCTTGCTTTTCAAATAAAGATACCAAGAGAATGAAGAAAATTTGATAATAGGAGTAAAGTAGGAAGTTGCTTAAAATTGCATGCTCTATCTGAATCACAAAATAAAAATTTTGGGTTCAGTATCCCTTTAAGTCTCAACAATAGTCAAACACAGATCAAATCAAATTGTATGACAATTTTACGAGGAAATCAAGGTGATTTGCATACTTTTTATTCCTACTATAGAAAAACCACTATAGACTCTCTTGTTTTTACTTTGATAGTGTGAAAATCTAACCTTTTCACAACAATTTTAGCAGAAAAAAGGTAAAAAGTCTGTGTTGCAGGGCCTTTATCTCCAGCAAAAATAAATTATTGTATGTAAGAGACCACTTACGTTAAAAAGGGTAATCCCCTCTATATATTATATGATCAGTGATTTTTTTATTTCATAACCCATTATACACCAGGTGGAAAGCAATAAAAAGAGAAACTATGTCCCATTCTTGGTAAAATTAAATCCATACATCGATGAGAACCTTTATACTATAGATAAGTAACTCCTTTTTTAAAGGATCATGAAACAAAAAAAATATCTTTCATGATTTCATGATTTTAAGCAACTTTCCAATTTACTTCTATTATCTAATTTGAGTCTTTCTCTTGGTATTCTTATTTGAAAATTATACCTAGGTAGGCTCAGGAATAGCAATGCATTTCTTGGAGCTAGCTGCTGATTGGTGACTGCTTTTATTAGTTTACTAGATTTGCTCTAGTAGTGCATTCCTGCTCCTTCAACAAAGGATACCAAAAGAATGAAGCACATTTGATAATAGAAGTAAATTGAAAAACCATATGATCTATCTGAATGAACAATGAAAGAAAAAATTGGGTTACATGTCTGTTTAAGTGAGAGGCAGTATTACCCTCTATATCTAATTCACTAGATATTAAGTTAAGATAAATACATTTAACTAGGCAAGAAAATAGCACCATCCTCTCTAGCAAAAATAACTGAACACACAGTTTAGATCTCACATTATAAGGACCAGAGGCAGAATAGCTTTTCTGCTAATGGTGGGTCACATGACTCACATTGTGTTTATTGATATTACAATATCCAGGATATTTTTGTTTTTTGATCCTCCTCATTTCCATTATACCTGTAAGAAATAAATAAATAAAGGAGATAGGAATGTTTAAATGTACATAATATGGCTTGGTGTGCTAATTCTGTAATACAAATTAAAATAGCATGAGTAGCATTTTAAAGTAATTAATCTATACCAGCTAATATCGTTTTAACAATATATTAGTGATTAATGCTGAAGAACATATTTTAAAGGGACACTGAACCCAAATTTTTTTTTTTCGTGATTCAGATAGGGCAGCAATTTTAAGCAACTTTCTAATTTACTCCTATTATCAATTTTTCTTTGTTCTCTTGCTATCTTTATTTGAAAAAGAAGGCATCTAAGCTTTTTTCTTGGTTCAGTTTTTACCTATGTGATTACTTTGTATCTAAGCCTCTGCAGCTTGCCCATTAATTTCAGTTGTTTTGACAGACTTGCATTTAGCCAATCAGTGCTGACTCGCACCTAACTCCACAGGAGTGAACACAATGTTATCTATATGGCACACGGAACTAGTGCTATCTAGCTGTGAAAAATGGTCAGAGATAAACCCAGGTTGTTCACCAAAAAATGGGCCGGCATCTAAACTTACATTCTTGCATTTTAAATAAAGATACCAAGAGAATAAAGAAAATTATATAATAGGAGTAAATTAGAAAGTTGCTTAAAATGTCATGCTCTATTTGAATCATGAAAGAAAAAATTTGGGTTCAGTGTCCCTTTAAAGGGACAGTAAAGCTGCACTTAGTGCTATGGCGCGGTTGGGCCGGGCCTTGACTATACAGCTGGCCCGATGCGCTGACTAAAAATAACAGACCCGCTCAGCAGAGAGCAGAGAGCGGGTCTGTAAAAGCGCCGTATTTTAGCAAATTAAACGGGTAAAAAATGCTTTTATGGCTATAGCACCTAAATAATGTTATATAATTCTGCACTATGTGCAGAATTATATAACATTATTTTTAAGGTTTACTGTCCCTTTAAAGCGAACAGCAAACACAAACAGACACTGAACTATACTCTACTCTTCTGACTGATTTACTATTTTCAATATATTTTATTTTACAGTAGTTATTATTCCAACCTTAAATGTAATTGTGAGGAGATTAAGCAGAAGTAATGAAGCGTTACATTTCTTGTAGAACATTTTGGACAAGTGTTAATAGAGAGATACAAAAATAGATGATGATATTGCAAAAATAGATTATGATATTATCAGTCCACTTCATATATAGCAGACCTTGAAAACCATTTCTCCCTTGTGTCTGACTGACCTCAGATACTTTCACGCTCAGATATAAAAGTGATCACGGCAGGTTGATTAGCTTTCTGAACTGACGGTCATTTGTACGTCTTACAATAGCAATTCTCATGGGGTCAACTTGGCTTTCACACAGATATGAGGATCTATGTAATACGAGTAGAAGTTGATCAATTGTTTTTGGACATTGTGTAAGATTTGATGACATTGATTGTTTGGCGCTATTTGTTAAATCGCATGGTATGCCCAGGGGAATCACACATGAACACATCTTGGTATAACCACAATAATGCCTTGATTGTATCTTTTTCATTGTGACCTTTATTTACCCTTTATTTTTTGTGCATTTGTTCTTCTTTTGCTCCCTTGGTATGTTTCTGAATATTTGTTGAATGAGTTAGGCATATAGGTTTTATTGATCATTGACAAAGCAACTTTAAAAGACTTAAAGGGACAGTATGCACTCATTTTCATATAACTGCATGTAATAGACACTACTATAAAGAACAAGATGCCCAGATACTGATATAAAAATCCAGTATAAAACTGTTTAAAAACTTACTTAGAAGCTGTCAGCTTGGATCTGTTGAAAAGGCAGTTGGAAAGCCCACTGCAAGTGGGAAATAAGACACTCCCCCCCTCCCCTTCTTTTGCATATGAAAAGACCCTTTACACAAACAGGAGCAAGCTGGAGAAGGTAGCTGACGGTATTCACATAAAACTTTGGGGCTTGGTTAGGAGTCTGAAAATCAGAGCAATGTTATTTAGAAATAAGCAAAACTATACATTTATTTAAAAAAAAAACAACTTTATGGGCTTTAGAAATAGATCATCTACAAAACATTTATGCAAAGAAAAAATGAGTGTATAATGGCCCTTTAAAGGTACATCAAATACATTTTTTTATTTCTTGATTAAAATTGTGTAAATTCTAATAAAAGGGATACTAAACCCACATTTTTTTCTTGAATGATTCAGATAGAGCACCTGGGTAGCACTTGCTAATTGATGACTAGATGTAGCCACCGATAAGCAAGTGCTATCCAGGGTGCTGAAGCTAAAATAGCCCGGCTCCTAAGCGTTATATTCCTGCTTTTCAAATAAAGATAGCAAAAGAACAAAGAAAATTGACAATAGGAGTAAATTAGAAAGTTGCTTAAATGACATGCTCTATCCTAATCATGAAAGAAGAAAATGGCATTTAGTATCCCTGTATCTTCTATTATTACATTTACTTTGTTCTCTTAGTTGTTGAAACGTAGGTAGGAAAGCTCAGGAGTGTGCATGTGTCTGGAGCACAATATGTCAAGTTTTGGAAGAATGCTTGTAACAATGTTATACATAGCGCAAACACTGCTGCCATGTTGTGCTCAAAAGTGTATAATATTGAAATATAGTCGCAATATAGTGCTCTAGAAACATGCTCTTCAACAAAGAATACCTTGAGGACAAAGTACATTTAATAATCAAAGTAATCTGGAAACTTTTTCAAAAAATTGTATATTTTATCTAAATCATAAACCTATTGGGCTAGATTACAAGTGAAGTGCTAATTTAATGTGCGCCCGTAAAGGGTCAAACCCTCCCATTTACTGGCGCACGTTAAATAACCGGCCATTACAAGTGGCTGGTTAATGGTACCGCAAGCTCGCAGTAGCACTTTGCGCCAAGCGAAATTAACCAGAAATCTGGTTAATTTAAAAAATGTCCCCCAATTGCCTCATAATAAAGTGTACATTTCCTTTTTAAAAAATAAAAAATATTAGCATCTTTTGTTTTGGAGAAAATAAACTGCACAAAGTAGTTATAAGGGGTTAAAGTGAGGGGATGTGGGGTGTTAGAATAATAAGGCACTGAGTGCCTTTATATTGTGGTCTATGGGAACTCTGATTTCTCTATAAATATATATATATATTTGCTTATATACATATATATTTTTGTGTTAATATGTGTATATACACATATAAACACATAAATATATATTCATATACTGTACATATATATTTTAAATATGCTGCCCAATGCTACATGACTTACCCCCTGTTCTGTGCTCAGTGGCGTATTTAGGTTTTATGCTGCCCTAGGCACTGCTAAAATTAATATAACAACTGCAGAGTGAGCACAGGCATGCAGCCATGTTTAGTTGTGTTAGCACTACCAACCTGAGGGTTCTGGCTAGCAACTGCTCACTGATGTTTAACCCACTCATATTAGCAAAGAGTTGTGTTTTTTACCAATTGCACCACTGTTTGTGTGATGCTTCTAACCTACAACACATATTTTTTTTTTTATTATCTTTTTTGATGTTTACTTCAGAACCATTCAACATTTTATTGTTTTATCAAGTAAAGTAGACAACTGCATAGGCCGGGGTATCGCACATACAGCTTAATTTGAAAACATAATCATTTTTAGGGAGACCTTTGAAATACTTTCTTTCCCCCAGTATTTGACACCATTTTCTGTATGTGAGACGGAATCTAACAATTGCTTAAGTCTGTCAGTAGTAGCACGTGTTAGCAGTAGCAGTCTGACTTGACGAAAATCAAATAAAAAATGACTCTCTTTGTGGCAGCCTGAGTTGGATCCCTACCTGAGTTTGTTGCTCCGTCCACTGTCCTCACTCTCACTGCTGTGCTTACAATAGTCCCTGTCTCCAGCGCTGCTCCACTGGATCAGTGATCAGTCTGACTGACTCGTGACTCAGTCTCACCTCCGTTGCCGCCTGGCCTGGGAGATCACGTGCGTGACTCCCGGACTCAACTCTTCAAGCCATGATGTGCGGCCGGGCTGGTTTGAAAATGTCACACGTGACCGCTCAGCGAAAAGCCGGTCACGTGACCGCTTGCTCAAAAATATTTTTTTTTTTTAAAGCAGAGTGCGGTGTGGACAAGTGCCACCCCCCAAAAGGTGTCGCAATAGGCACCAGCCTTGTTGGCCTATCCGGTAACACGCCTTTGTATGTGCTATGTGCTTTGTCTGTCTATTGGCATCAGAACAAGGCTCCCATTGGAGCCTATGGAAGTGCATTCTCATGTGCACAAAGATTCAATGCAATGCGAACGTGAGGTCCCATTGTGCTTTACTTGTTATACCAGCGCATATTTGCATGCACCGGTATTACTGAGTGGAGCGCAAATATCGAGCTCGCTCCACTCTTAGGCCTCTAGTTATCAAGCCGTCAAGCTCAAATACGCTGGAATTCTGCAGCGTATTTGTGGCGAGGCTGATTCACCTTAGTTATCAAGCCCTAGACACCAGCAAAAGTAGAATATAGTGACGTAAGCTTCGATCCGCCGGACTCAGTCCGACACAGATCGATTCTTACATCACTCCAGATGTTCCGCACACAAGTTCGGCACAATCTGACTACTTTTGCTAGTTATCAAAAAACTAGCAGGTACGCTCGGCACTTTTCCGGCCCAGCGTACCTGGTTTTCAAACTGCTGCCCTGGAGGCGGCGGATCCCATAGGAATCAATGGGAGTCTGACCATAGCGAAAGTTCATGTTCGCTGCTGCCAGACATCCCATTGATTCCCATGGGAGCTGTCTACACCTAACACCCTAACATGTACCCCGAGTCTAAACACCCCTAATCTGTCCCCCCCTACACCGCCGCAACGAAATAAATGTATTACCCCCTAAACCACCGCTCCCGGAGCCCACCACCACTATAATAAATATGTTAACCCCTAAACCGCCACTCCCGTTCCCCGCCGCAACTATAATATATGTATTAACCCCTAAACCGCCACTCCCGGACCCCGCCGCCACCTACATAATACCTATTAACCCCTATCCTGCCCCCACTACACCGTCGCACCTATAATAAAGTTATTAACCTCTATCCTGCCGATCTCGGACCCCGTCGCAACTAAATAAATTCTTTAACCCCTAAACCGCCGCTCCCGGACCCCACCCCACCTATATTAAACTTATTAACTCCTAATCTGCCCCCCCCTACACCGTCGCCACCTATAATAAATTTATTAACCCCTATCCTGCCCCCCTACACCGCCGCCACTGTAATAAAATTATTAACCCCTAAACCTAAGTCTAACACTAACCCTAACACCCCCCTAACTTAAATATTAATTAAATAAATCTAAATAATATTTCTCTTATTAACTAAATTAATCCTATTTAAAACTAAATACTTACCTTTAAAATAAACCCTACTATAGCTACAATATAAATAATAATTATATTGTAGCTATCTTAGGATTTATTTTTATTTTACAGGCAACTTTCAATTTATTTTAACTAGGTACAATAGCTATTAAATAGTTATTATATAACTATTTTAATAGCTACCTAGTTAAAATAAAGAGAAATTTACCTGTAAAATAAAAACTAACAATTACACCTAACACTACACTATCATTAAATTAATTAAATAAATTAGCTACAAATAACTACAATTAAATTAAATTAAATAAACTAACTAAAGTACAAAAAATAAAAAAAGCTAAGTTACAAAAAATAAAAAAAATAAGTTACAAACATTTCAAAAATATTACAACAATTTTAAGCTACTTACACCTAATCTAAGCCCCCTAATAAAATAACAAAGCCCCCCAAAATAAAAAAATTCCCTACTCTATTCTACATTAAAAAGTTACCAGCTCTATTACCTTACCAGCCCTTAAAAGGCATGCCCCAAAGAAAACAGCTCTTTTGCCTGTAAAATTAAAATACAACCCCCCCCACATTAAAACCCACCACCCACATACCCCTACTCTAACCCAAACCCCCCTTAAATAAACCTAACACTACCCCCCTGAAGATCATCCTACCTTTAGCTGTCTTCAGCCAGCCGACCCACCGATGGAACTGAAGAAGAGATCCGGAGCAGCAGAAGTCATTATCCAAGGGGCGCTGAAGAAGTCTTCCATCCGATTGAAGTCATCATCCAAGGGGCGCTGAAGAGGTCTTCCATCCGATTGAAGTCTTCATCCAAGCGGCATCTTCAATCTTCATCCATCCGGAGCCAATCAGATTGAAGTTCAATAAGCCACTAAAATTGAAGTTTAATAAGCCAATCAGATTGAAGTTCAATCCGATTGGCTGATCCAATCAGCCAATCAGATTGAGCTCGCATTCTATTGGCTGATCGGAACAGCCAATAGAATGCGAGCTCAATCTGATTGGCTGATTAAATCAGCCAATCAGATTTTTCCTACCTTAATTCCGATTGGCTGATAGAATCCTATCAGCCAATCGGAATTGAAGGGACACCATCTTGGATGACGTCACTTAAAGGTACCGTCATTCGTCGTTATTCGTCGGGAAGAAGAGGATGGCTCCGCGTCGGCTCGTCTGAAGATGGCTCCGCTCCGGATGGATGAAGATTGAAGATGCCGCTTGGATGAAGACTTCAATCTGATGGAAGACCTCTTCAGCGCCCCTTGGATGATGACTTCAATCGGATGGAAGACTTCTTCAGCGCCCCTTGGATGATGACTTCTGCTGCTCCGGATCTCTTCTTCAGTTCCATCGGTGGGTTGGCTGGCTGAAGACGGCTAAAGGTAGGATGATCTTCAGGGGGGTAGTGTTAGGTTTATTTAAGGGGGGTTTGGGTTAGAGTAGGGGTATCTGGGTGGTGGGTTTTAATGTTGGGGGGGGGGGGTTGTATTTTTATTTTACAGGCAAAATAGCTGTTTTCTTTGGGGCATGCCCCGCAAAAGGCCCTTTTAAGGGCTGGTAAGGTAATAGAGCTGGTAACTTTTTAATGTAGAATAGGGTAGGGAATTTTTTTATTTTGGGGGCTTTGTTATTTTATTAGGGGGCTTAGATTAGGTGTAAGTAGCTTAAAATTGTTGTAATATTTTTGAAATGTTTGTAACTTATTTTTTTTATTTTTTGTAACTTAGCTTTTTTTATTTTTTGTACTTTAGTTAGTTTATTTAATTGAATTTAATTGTAGTTATTTGTAGCTAATTTATTTAGTTAATTTAATGATAGTGTAGTGTAAGGTTTAATTGTAACTTAGGTTAGGATTTATTTTACAGGTAATTTTTATATTTCTTTTAGCTAGGTAGTTATGAAATAGTTAATAACTATTTAATAACTATTCTAACTAGCTAAAATAAATACAAAGTTACCTGTAAAATAAATATAAATCCTAAAATAGCTACAATGTAATTATTAATTACATTGTAGCTATCTTAGGGTTTATTTTACAGGTAAGTATTTAGTTTTAAATAGGAATAATTTAGTTAATGATAGTGTAGTGTTAGGTGTAATTATAACTTAGGTTAGTTTTTATTTTACAGGTAAAGTTCTCTTTATTTTAACTAGGTAGCTATTAAATAGTTAATAACTATTTAATAGCTATTGTACCTAGTTAAAATAAATTGAAAGTTGCCTGTAAAATAAAAATAAATCCTAAGATAGCTACAATATAATTATTATTTATATTGTAGCTATATTAGGGTTTATTTTAAAGGTAAGTATTTAGTTTTAAATAGGATTAATTTAGTTAATAAGAGAAATATTATTTAGATTTATTTAATTAATATTTAAGTTAGGGGGGTGTTAGGGTTAGTGTTAGATTAGGGGTTAATAAATTTAATATAGGTTGCGGCGGGTCCGGAAGTGGCGGTTTAGGGGTTAAACTATTTATTTAGTTGCAGCGAGGTCCGGGATCCGCAGGATAGGGGTTAATAACTTTATTATAGGTGGAGGCGGTATAGGGGGGGCAGGATAGGGGTTACTAGGTATAATGTAGGTGGCGGAGGTGTCCGGGAGCGGCAGTTTAGGGGTTAATACATTTATAAGAGTTGCAGCGGGGTCTAGGAGCGGCGGTTTAGGGGTTAATAACTTTATTTAGTTGCAGGGGGCTCCTGGGCCGCCGGTATTAGGGGTAGAACATTGTAGTTAGTGTGGGTGCTTAGTGACAGCTTATCAATAAAGCTGTCAAAAAGCCGAAAAGCAGCGAGATCGGATGTGTGATAACTTTGGCGAGCGTATTCAGGTCTGTGGCGGCGATGGTAGGCAAGCTTAGGCGGGCGTATTGGGCCGGCGAAGGCAGGTAAAGTAGACACGTTGATAACTAGAGGCCTTAATCTGGCCCATTGTGTTTCATGTCCCTTTACGAATATAGACATCTGATATTTGTTTCTTTTACCACAATCAGTTGTATTAATAAAATATTGTAATTAAATAATTAAAAATGAAATTTAAATCAACCCTTTTCTAATAATTCAGCTTAAGCAGTAAATACAGACAGACTTGATGGGCTTTTTTTTTTTTCTGCCTTCAAGTTCAGTTTCTAAGTTTGTGTATAACAAAGGGCATCATTCCCAATGAGGAAAATAAGAACATAGGCAAGCATTAGTGATTGTTAGTTACCAATGTAAGGCAAAATAAGTTATTGCTGTTTGCTCATAGTGATATGTGCTTTATTATGTGTCAAATACACACACTCCTCACCTACCTGTTTCCACCAAACAGCTGTTGCCTAAATAGCCAAGCAGAATACTTATTGGATGTTTCTAACCCTACTGTATATTCACTGGGCAGGATAAAAGATGTTAGAATGTCACTGATCATATTTCTTTTCTAGGAAGTATTTATTTGGATTCTTCCCTTATAATTCCAATATGATTGGACTAGAATCGTTGGCAGACCCCTCAGACACCTGGGATATTATTGATACCATTGGAAAAGGTACATATGGAAAAGTTTACAAGGTCAGCAACAAGCGAGATGGCAGCCTGGCCGCAGTGAAGATTTTAGATCCAATCAGTGTAAGTTACGATATAAAACTATCTTACTTTATTAACTATTGTTTTGTTATTAACAGTCATTTCATTTCTTTCATGTGTTACATCTAAAAGTATTACTTTTTTTTGCTTTTGTTTTGTTTGCTTTTTTTGTTTTTTTTTCCAGGCATATGAAAAGCCATGAATAAACAATATGGGGCCTATTTATCATGATGCGAGCAGACATGATCCGATATTGCGGATCATGTCCGCTGCACATCGATAAATGCTGACAGCATACGCTCTCGGCATTTATCATTGCACCAGCAGTTCTTGTGAACTGCTGGTGCAAAACCGCCCCCTGCAGATTTGCAGCCAATGGGCCACTAGCAGGGGGTGTCAATCAACCCGATCGTATTCGTTCAGGTTGATTTCCGGCAACGTCTGTCCGCCACCTCAGAGCAGGCGGACAGGTTATGGAGCAGCGGTCCTTAGACTGCTGCTTCATAACTTGTGTTTCTGGGGAGCTTGAAGGCTCGCCAGAAACACGGGGCATCAAGCTCCATTTGGAGCGTGATAATTCAGCCCCTTTATTTGTAAGAAGAAAAGTAAATTAAAGGGACACAAAACTCAAAGATTTTCTTTCATGATATAGGTAGAAGATACAATTTTAAACAACTTTCCAATTTACTTCTATTATCAAATTTGCGTCATTCTCTTGGTATCATTTGTTGAAGGAGCAACAATGCACTACTGGTTTCTAACTGAACACATGGGTGAGCCAATGACAATCGGTATATATATGCAGCCACCAATCAGCAGCTTGAACCTAGGTTATTTGCTGCTTCTGAGCTTACCTAGATAAACCTTTCAGCAAAGGATAACAAGAGAAGAAAGCAAATTAAGTAATAGAAGTAAATTGGAAAGTTGTTTAAAATGGTTTGTTCTGTCTAAATCATGAATATCTAATTATAATTTAAGTACTGTAAATGCATCATAAAATGTCTGAGTACAATGAATTTGTTTTTTGGTGCTTTTGGCACCTCGGTAGGGATATTTTCTACTTAACCAATAGTAAATAAAGATAATATGTTTCAAAGGTAAAGAAAATGCAACTTTATTCAAAATTAGGATATTTTTATTTTGTATTTTAGAAAGCTAAAGCAAAGTAGTTAGTTTCTGTTCATATTCATCTGTAAGGGGAGTAAATATTTTAATTAATTGGTGTATTTGTTATTTGGAATGTAGAATCCATTTTCTGAATTTGAAACAAACTTTTGAGTATTATTCTATAGCATCTAGATTGCCTCATCAACTATTTCACTCATTTTTGTCAAATGGTACTGCTATTCTTCTTGTATTTAAAGTGATGGTAAACGCTGTGTAGCCAAAAGCTGTAACTATAATCTATTTGTTCTAATTATATTATGATCTATTTTTCATCTAATTATGTATATGTAAAATCACTTACAAATGCAGTTTTTACATGAAGCTCTGATGTGAGCCCCCTCCTGCCCCCGTGCTCAAATAATAAATCATTCTGAGCAGTATCCAATCAGTAAGCTTGGGTCAGTGGCTCTGACGTGTAGAGCGGGTGGGACCGCTGTGCACATCACTTGAAGTAAAATTTTGTAGGGAGGAGCTAAGACACGATATACAATAATTAGAAAGGGATAGAAATAAAACTAAAGTACAAAAAAAATTATGTTGATGTAGTTTACATATTAGATGTATGAAGAGTGTAATTACACAATTGTACAAGTGCAGTGTTTATAATCACTTTAATGGTCTCTTTCACCCGGCTCTTTAGTTGATATGTCCTCTAGGTAAAATGATCTAATTCTGGATGGGACCCTAATATAACCCCATTAACTAACTTACATTAGGGATTTTTCCTGTTATTAGTTATGACTTTATCCTTTATTTCAAATTTTAGCATATATCCTCTTCCTTACACACACCATTATAAACAGTACACAAACTCTGCTGGATCTGGTTTGTATGACACAAGCTGAATTATTGCTGACACATAACTACTGGTTGTCTGAGCAGGTGCAGTGTTTTAATGCAGAGAGTAGAAAACTGGGTAGCATAGGTGCATATGCCCCTGAAACAGCAATAACCTTTTAATAGCAGGTCCACTGACATCATTTATACTCTCACCTAGGACATAACCCAGCATATTATTTTCAGGGCTCAAAAATTTCACTCGAAATTTGCGAGTGGAAATTTAATGGTGGTGAGAGAAAGCTAGTGAGTAAATGTTTAATTAATATTCGCTCACTGTCCGAAGTCTGGTGACGTGTTGTAAGTAGCAAAGTAAGCACATTGTATTTGCTAAATGTACACTCATATTGCAGCACTGACAAGGAAATGTTATTCTAGGGCTGTAGAGACCCCATTAATTTGTAGACTGTAACGTCTGAGAGGGTAAATGAGGCAGAGAGAGATTGCAGAGGAAAAGTGAAAGATAGAGTTAAGAGAGTGTTGGAAAAAATAAGAAAGGATGAAGAGATATGAGAGACGCAAAAGATAGAGTGTAAACTGAAAATATGGCCTGAGAGAGAATGGAGAGGATAAAAAGAGAGATTGAAGAGAGAGGAGGGAGTTGAGAAAGACAGTTACGAGAGAGAAGGGAGAGATAAAAATTATTTTAAAAAAATCTCCAGGTCTGCTATGACCTTCTATGACTGTCAGCACTCTCTTATTCAAACAACTTCCTTTTCCAAATCAGCTGTCGTCTTCCCAGAACCCCTAGTTGATGTTTCTAAATGCTATGCACTTATTTTTGTTAATGTATTACTGTATGTAGCATTATTTAATTTGTCATGGTATAAAATAAAAACAATATTAAAAATAACTGCACAATAAGCTGTTTCACAATAACTAAACATATGTAAAGAGGGGTGGGGTAGTTGTTGTGGTGTGGGTGGTTAGTGGGTGTGGGCAGGTGATGGGTGGGATCAGAAGTGGTGAGTAACATTTTGTCCTGGCTAGTAGCTTAGGACTTTTTGAGCCCTGTATTATTATTGTAATATACAGTATATTATTATCCATGACATTACCGCTGACATCACTCATGAACTTCCATATCAGATCAAATTGTAACACTTAGCTGGGAACAGTGTACTAACAGTGCATGGAAACATGTCTGCTAAACATTAATACTGCATTGACATTTACTATTATTATTATTATTATTAACAATGAATAGTACAATATAAGATCATTTTCCTATCACTGAATATTATTAGCATTAGAAACGTGCTGATATACATCCCAGGGAAAAATTGCCATGCCAGTCATCCACTTTCTGTCACCGTAACCAAATTGTCTGCACTAGCGACACCATCTTAATCCTTTTTTATATTTAAAATACTGTTCTACAAACTTAATTACATTTGCTACCATTTATCAAACTGCAGAACCAGCTTTGTGAGCCTTGCTCATGCGAGCCTGCAGCTGATAGTTAAGAAGTAGAGGTCATTAGACCACTATACAACAGCTCTGAGCTGAGTCAGCCTGAGGTGGTTGACAGTGACTGCTAACGCGATTGGCTGCGCAAGAGCAGTGGGCGGTGTTGCACAAGAAGCTGCTTGTGCAATGATATATGTTGGCAGCTAATGCCGCCCCCTTGCCACAATGCCAGGCAGACATGTTCCTGGGAACAAACCTTGTCCGCTCGCCTTTTGATAAAGGGGGACGATTTATCAATTAAATTGACAAATATACAAAATAATAATAATAAAACTTTTCCAACTCCAAGTGTCGGGTTAGGAAATGTCCAGAAGAAGACCCAAATGCTAGGGCGAACTTAAACAACACCCTTGCACTCTGAGTTTAATCCAGGACGTGACCCCACGACAACCTCCAAAAAACAAAGTACTCACGATATGGAGCAGGGTTAGCCTGTGCCAAAGTAATTCATGATATCAGCCAGATAGACTTCTGAATAAGGAACTGGTTTCAGGAAATGTCTTCCACAGTATCAGGAGAGCAGGGATAGTCCACTTATACTCAGACAGAAGAAGGGTAAAACAGGAAACAGTTAATAATGCAGGAGTAGGTCATTTGTTATCAGGCAGTCTGAAGGTTAACACTGTGTAGACAGTCTTTGCAGAGTATGCAACAGGTAATCAGACAGTTTGAGGGTTAACACTGAGTAGACAGTCTTTGCAGAGTATGCAACAGGTAATCAGGCAGTTTGAGAGTTAACACTGTGTAGACAGTCTTTGCAGAGTATGCAACAGGTAATCAGGCAGTTTGAGGGTAAACACTGTGTAGTCAGAACTTGCAGAATTAACAACATGTAATCATGTAGTTTGAAGGTTAACACTGTGTTGTCAGAACTTGCAGAGATAGCAATAGGTAAGCTGGTAGTTTGAAGGTTAACACAGATTAATCAGTACTTGTTGAGATTGGCAACAGGATATCAAGCAGTTTGAAGGTTTATACTGAATAATTGTATTTGCAGAGTTTGGAAACAGGTAAACATGCAGATTGAAGGTTTCACAGAAATAACAGTATTTGAATAGTTTGGCAGTACACAGAGTAGTCTGAATATGCAGGGTTTGCAGCAGGTAAACAGGAAGTTTGAAAGTTTCACAAAACAAACAGTACTTGCATTGTTTGGAGACAGGTAAACAGGAGGTTGAAGGTTAATCCAGCATAGTAAATCCTTGAAGAGATTGGCAACAGAAAAGCAGCAGTTAGAGAGATTCCTCAGCGAAATCCTATCAGAAGCCAAAAAGTTAACAAACAAACTGGCACTGGAGAAACAGGAAGCCAAGAATAAAAAGCCTGGTTGTGACATCATCAGGAAGGGGTGGTTCAGACACCTGTCAATCAAGCACACAGAGAGGACTGCAGAGCTTCCCAGCAGCTGAGCGTGACACCAAGCTGTGTAAACTTGAATGCCAATTGTATATAAGCATATTAGGTGATGCTTATTTGTTTAATGAGGGAGGGTGTGGCCTGAGGAGATCAACACCCTATATCAAGATGTGCATAGTTATTAGGCAGTTTCTTTTTCTCATGCAAAATGGGCCAAAAAAGAGATTTAACTGACTTTGAAAAGTCAAATTTTTAAAAAAGTCTTTCAGAGGGATGCATCACTCTTGAAATTGCTAAGATATTGGGGCGTGATCACAGAAACATCAAACGTTCTGTTGCAAATAGTCAGGATCGCAAGAAACGTGTGGAGAAAAAAGGAAGCAAATTAACTGACAAAGATTTGAGAAGAATTAAATGTGAAGTTACCAGGAACCCATTATCCTCCAGTGCTGTCATATTCCAGAACTGCAATCTACCTTGAGTGTCCAGAAGTTATAAGGTGTTCAGTGCTTAGAGACATGGCCAAGGTAAGGAAAGCTGAAACCCGACCACCACTGAACAAGACACAATTAAAATGTCAAGAAATATCTAAAGACAGAATTTTCAAAGGTTTTATGGACTGATGAGATGAGAGTGACTCTTGATAGACCAGATGGATGGGCCATGGCTGGATCCGGTTTTTTGAAGACACTTTCTTCTAGCAGTGGTACAGGATAAAGTCTGCATCTTTCAAGAAGACCATGATATCTATGTAGGACAATGCTCCATCGCATGCATCAAAGCTAGTAAAGGCCTTAAATATCAAAGAATAATGACATGGCCCCCTTCCTCACCTGACCTAAACCCTATTGAGAACTTGTGGGCCCTTCTTAAATGGGAGATTTACGATGAAGTAAAACAGTACACCTCTCTGAACAGTGTCTGGGAGGTTGTGGTTGCTGCTGCAGAAAAAATTGATTGTCAACAGTTCAAGAAACTGGATGGATGGATGACTTATGACTGCTATTGAAAAGAAGGGTGTCTATAATAGTCACTGATTTTTTTTTGGAAATGTCAGAAATGTTTATTTGTAAATTTTGAGTTGTTTGTTTTTATCCTCACTTTAACAGATGAAAATAAACAAGTGAGATGGGAACATTTTCATTTAGTTGCATAATAATTGTGCACACTAATAGTTGCCCAATAATTGTGTACACATAGATATTCTCCCAAGAAAGCCAAAACCTCACTTTTAATTTCTGGATTGACCGAGAGCACTGTCGTTGTTAAATAATGAAATTAATCCTCAAAAATACAACTTGCCTAATAATTGTGCACACAGTGTAAAAGTATGATTCGAAAAAGTGATATGTCTTATTATCAGTGCATTTATGATGCAATGTGTGATGTCATCAGTAAGGTCATTGATTATCTAATTTATTTTTATCATTAAAGCTAGGTGTAATGAATATCCATACATGTGTGTATTGTTCGGTGAGAACATTCAATCATCTTTTGTTTAAAAGTCATTCTAAAGTCATTGTATGAGCTAAGTACAAGGACATCTTACAGAACTTTTTTTTTAACCAGATTACTGCAGCTTTAGAATAGTTTTAGAGCTTCAGAGAATTCCATTATGCATTCAAAAATTATTAAAATAGACAAAAGTTGAATTAATATGTATTCACAGCTTGCGTTGATTACCTAGCAGATTACACAATCTCTGCAAGATTTTATTTTAGACGTTTTGGACATTTCATTATCCATTCATGTAGATTATTAGTAAACAGTGGGAATCAGACTAATCTTTCTAAAACAATCTGTGAAATGTATTTGTTAGGCTATAATTTATGAAGTTGAAGAGTTTATGCTTCCTATTGTTCAGGTAGCACTGACCACAGTATATGTGTTTCTAATACAATTTTACTTGTATCTCTTTTAAGATATATTTACAGAAACATTGTTATAATTACACAAGATTAACCCCTTAGTGACCAGACCGTTTTTAAATTTTCTTACCGTTAAGGACCAGGGTTGTTTTTACATTTCTGCGGTGTTTGTGTTTGGCTGTAATTTTCCTCTTACTTGTTTACTGTACACACACATATTATATACCGTTTTTCTCGCCATTAAATTGACTTTCTAAAGATACCATTATTTTCATCATCCTATTATATAAAAGGCCAAGTGTGTTTGTCCGAAGCAGTCATGGGCAGTAGAGACAGCACGCGGACAAACACACCTGTCCTTTCCTGACATGCTGTTGCGGCAAGTGGGCTTGGTCCGGGTGGGAGCGTGGGTGTGGTTGACGGGAACGTGGGCATGGCCGGGGTGTGGCGGGGGCGTGGCTGGGCACGGTCAGGGGGAGAGACAAAAAGTGATAGGAAAGAGCTACAGAGAGGGGGAAGAGCAGAAGAGAGGGGAAAGTGCAGAAGAGAGGGAGAGAGAGAGCAAAATAGAGGGGAAAGAGCAAAAGAGAGGGAAGAGAGACAAAAAGAGAGGGGGAGAGAGAGAAAAAGAGAGGGGGGAGAGAGAGCAATAGGGAGGGGGAGAGAGAGAAAAAGAGAGGGGAGAGAGAGAAAAAAAGAGAGGGGGAGAGACAGCAAAAGAGAGGGGGGAGAGAGAGAGCAAAAAAAAGGAGAGAGAGACAGGGCAATAGAGAGGGGGGAGAGAGAGAGCGCAAAAGAGAGGGGGGAGAGAGAGCGCAAAAGAGAGGGGGAGAGAGAGATCGCAAAAGAGAGGAGGGGAGAGAGAGAGCGCAAAAGAGAGGGGGAGAGAGAGAGAGCAAAAGAGGGGGAGAGAGAGCACGCAAAAGAAGGGGGAGAGAGAGAGCGCAAAAGAGAGGGGGGAGAGAGCAAAAAAAAGGATAGAGAGACAGGGCATTAGAGAGGGGGGAGAGAGAGAGCGCAAAAGAGAGGGGGGTGAGAGCACGCAAAAGAGAGGGGGGAGAGAGAGAGAACACAAAAGAGAGAGGGGAGAGAGCGTAAAAGAGAGGGGGAGAGAGAGCACAAAAGAGAGGGGGAGAGAGAGCAAAAGAGAGGGGGAGAGAAAGTAAAAGAGAGGGGGAGAGAGGGAGAAAAAGAGAGGGGGAGAGAGAGCGCAAAAGAGAGGGGGGAGAAAGAGAGCAAAAGAGAGGGGGGAGAGAGAGCGCAAAAGAGAGGGGGGGAGAGAGAGCACAAAAGAGAGGGGGGAGAGAGAGAGCGCAAAAGAGAGAGGGAGAGAGAGAGCACAAAAGAGAGGGGGAGAGAGAGCGCGCAAAAGGGGGGAGAGAGCGCAAAAGAGAGAACGCAAAAGAGAGGGGCTAGAGAGAGAGCGTAAAAGAGAGGGGGAGAGAGCGCAAAAGAGAGAGGGGAGAGAGAGCAAATGAGAGGGGGGAGAGAAAGCAAAAGAGAGGGGGAGAGAGGGAGCAAAAGAGAGGGTTGAGAGAGAGATAGCAAAAGAGAGGTGGAGCGAGAGAGAGCGCAAAAGAGAGGGGAAGAGAGTGCAAAAGAGAGGGGGCGAGAGCACAAAAGAGAGGGGGAGAGAGAGCAAATGAGAGGGGGGAGAGAGAGAGAGAAAAAGAGAGGGGGAGAGAGCGAGCAAAAAAAAGCTGACCAAACACAAGCTCATCACAGCACACATTGCTTTTTGACTATGATTTAGGAGAGCCTGTTGTAAGTTATTGCAATAAAATACTCCAGATTGTTTTCTGCAAGCCCCCCTGCGTACACTCATGCCCCCCATGCATAGGTTTGACAGGGGTTTTGTTAAAATACAGCACCAATTTTAGAACTTATAAAAAACAAAAACAAACCTCTAACCGGGAATATAACCTATAAAAACAAACGGCAAATTTTAAAAATAAATAAAAATGGACCATTGTATGATACCGCTTTAAGCAGTCGGTGTAGAGTCCAGGCTGCCCAGGGCAATTAGGACAGTAAAATAGGACAGTAATATGTGGTGTCCTTTCTCTGCCCCCTCTTGGTACAGATTAAGTTTTTTGAGGTTTCTGCTTCGCCGCAGAAGGGGGGGATTTTAAAAATAAAGTAAAAAAGTCAGTTTCATTCCAGGGTTTGCTTTTTTGAACAACCAAAAAACCTTGTGGGTTGCAACCTGCATTAAGTAAATTGCAACCTTTTTGTACCAGGCCCTTGTCTTCCACATAATTAGGTAAGGCTGCAGCAGCTGATCTGCAAGATCAACCCCACTCATATGCCATTTCTAAGCCTTGATGCACACTGGCTTCCTTATGCTCTCAGCTCTGCCACGTACAGAGACCTCCACAGTCCTCTCACATCCTTCCTGTCTCTTTACTTAACTGCCAACAGTTCCTCTTGGCGCAGAGCTGAGGTCCCCCCCTTTGTAGCCGGGTGCGTGCAAGTTGTCCTGAGAAACCTGTGCGGTTCTTTCTAATTGTACCGCAAGCTACTGTATCAAAACAATACAGTAGCTTGAACAAAGGGACACTTGTATAAAAAATGTCTAGATACAAGTGGTACCCTTTGTTCATCAGGGGTAATATCAGGTCCCAGACAATCTTGCCACTGGTTCCCATATGTTCTGGGCAACCTAGAAGGTCAAGGTGGATAGTCTTTCCCTCGTACACCCCGAAGGCCTAAATATACCCAGTCTCGCTCTCACGGAGCTTATACACCTTTACACCATACCTGGAGTGCTTGGAAGGAATATACTGCTTGAATCCCAACCCCTTCCTTATACTTCATCAGGGATTCATCCATGCATATATTCCTTCCAGGTGTATAAGCCTCTGCAAACCTCGCAGCAAAGTGGGTAATCCGGGGGCGGATTTTATACAGCCTGTAAAACTGGGGATGCTCCCTAGGGGGGCACAGGCTGTTGTCGGTGAAGTGCATGTAGAATCATTTCATTCCTCCTTCTCGACATACACTGGGAGTAAATGGGGGTAGGGGAACTGATGGGCATATAAATTAGTTTGGGCGACAATGTTCCCCAATACATCATCATCCAGAAACACCTCCATAAACTGTTGGGGGCTAAATCCTGCGACATCCACATTGTTACCAGGATTTGCAGTGAAGGGTGGGATATCTGGCCTCTGGCGATGAGGTGCTTCCCACTCCTCAGCAGCAATGCTAGCTGGAGCAACACGTCTCCTTCTGGCAGAGGGGCTAGCAGCCACAGATACTTCGCTATCAGTTGACACTGTATCTAGTGATGTATCTGAGCACCTGGCAGGGTCACTATTAGGGTCTGAGTCAGACATGAGTCTGACGCAAGGATGGCATATGCCTCTTCAGCGCTATACATCCTCTGTGACATGATCACACTCACTTTATTTAGTGATCTGTCACAAAAAAAACCTAAAATGAAGACCTATAAAAATGCACAGACAGCAAAAAAGTGTTGCTGTGCAAGAGCCAGTGATTTATAGTGATCACTGGCAAGATATGGGTTAAAAAAAAACTAGCTAAATGGCTCTGAAAAGAGCCTTTGGGTCTCACAAAAAAATTACTAAAAAATGCACAAACAGCAAAAAAGTGCTGCTGTGTAAGAGCCAGTGATTTATAGCGATCACTGGCAAGATAGGGGTTAATGGCTCTGAAAAGAGCCTTTGGGTCTTACAATTTTTACAATAAATAACTAAAATTAGCTAAAAGGCTCTGAAAAGAATCTTTGGGTCTCACAAAAAAATTACTAAAAAAAAATGAACCCCTAAAAAATGCACAGACAGCAAAAAAATTGCTGCTGTGCAATAGCCAGTGATTTATAGTAATCACTGGCAAGATAGGGGTTAATGGCTCTGGAAAGAACCTTTGAGTTTCACAATTTTTACAATTATTCTACTAGCTAAATTTTTCTCCCTAAACACACATCTCTCTCTCTCTTTCACTAAAACACAAGTGAGGAGAGGGAGATCCATACTGGTCAGAGTCAATATTTACTAATATTGACATGACCAGACAAATTGCATTTTTTATTATAATAAATGTAATTATAGGGGCAAGCTCTGAATTAGATTACCCTAGCCTGCCCCTATGATGAGGGAGGGGGGGGGTAAAGGGGCTTTAATTTTATATAAAATATATATATATTTTTTTTTTACTTTTTGTTTGTCCCTGAGTGCCTCGACCCCTCAAGGTACTCAGCACCCAGGCAGAGCATCAGAAACCTGCCTGATGGCTTCTGGTGTTCTGTTACACTGCATGTGATGCAACCCGGAAGTGATCGCTCCCAAGGAGCAATCAATCTGGGGCCCGGCAGTCGGGAACAGTATTGCAGGATGCCTCGACATCGAGGCATCACTGCAATACTGTTAGAGCAGCTGGAAGCAATCGCTTCCAGCACTCATATTCCCGGAGGACGTTCTAGGTACTTCCTTGGTCGTTAACAACCATTTTTTGGAGGACATACCTAGCACGTCCTTGGTCGTTAAGTGGTTAAAGGGGCATAAAACACTAAGGGGCAGATTTGATAAGAGGTAAAATGTTCCTATCAGTTTCAGGTTTGCTCTTTTGAGCAAGCAGCTGATATTAACGAAGCAGCGGTTTAAATGTAAACCCTCTCCGCTTAGCGTAGGTGGATGAAAATCACCCAGGACCCTCTTTGTAATTGGTTGCGCAGGTGCTGGCATTGCATGTCAATAATAGATAAAGAATTAATGTTATCTGAAAAAAATATTCTATACCCTTTGCTCCCTCTCTTTTTTGTGTGAGGATCCTTTTTGGATTTATTACGATTGTGAAGTGGCTGATTTTGGGTAAGCTTTAACTTTAGGTTTTCTTCAAAACTTAACTTTTTTTTTGGTTTGTGGAAGTGACACTGTGTCCTAAAACGTTACTAATAAAATATATATATTTAGCTGCCTGAAGTCCAGTGAGTGCTTATGTTGATGGATGTTATATACTGTATATAAAACGCTATAAAAAACTTAAGAAATAATGAAAACATTACCATTAAGCCTGCGGACAAGGGAGGAGCAGTGGTGATCATGAATACACAGGACTACATCACAGAGGGAAATAGACAATTATCAGATCAAACTTATTACAAAAAACTGGAAAAGGACCCCACCCAGGAATACACTTTGCAACTTAGAAAACTAATTAAAACATTCCCTAAACACACGCAACATAAACTGGACAAACTGGTGCCCTCTAACCCAAGCATAGGGACATTCTACATGCTCCCAAAAATCCACAAACCAGGGAACCCAGGAAGACCAATAATAACAGGCATGGACACTCTGACTGAGCAACTATCGGGCCTAGTGGAGAATATTTTTAAGCCCTTAGTTATTAACACCACTAGCTTTATAAAAGACACCACTGATTTTCTTAACAAAATCAGCCAGATAACAGAATTGCCAGAGGATACTATACTTGTGACAATGGATGTGGAATCCCTGTACAGCAATATTCCACATAAAGATGGTATTGATGCCTGCTTAAACTTTCTTTCCTGCAACAGCCTTAACCAGACATATAGTGCTTCTACAGTCAGTAAACTTACAGAATTTATACTTACTCACAATTATTTCATCTTCAACCACTCCATCTACTTACAAATCATGGGAACAGCCATGGGCACCAAAATGGCACCACAGTACGCAAACCTCTTCATGGCTGACTTAGAACAGAGATTCCTAGCCACTCACCCTCACAAACCATTCAAATACTTTCGCTACATCGATGATATTTTCATCATATGGACAGAAGGAGAAAAAAACCTTGAACATTTTCATAAATCATTTAATCTATTTCATGCATCAATCAAGCTTAAAATGAACTTTTCTAGAGACTGTGTCAACTTCCTGGATACAACAATATCCATCACAAATGGCAAACTGCACTCATCTGTATACAGGAAACCAACAGATAGATGCAGCTACCTCCACAGCTCCAGCTCCCACCCCAATCACATTAAAAAATCCATAATCTACAGTCAGGCTACAAGATACCACAGAATTTGTTCAAATACCAAGGACCGTGACAAACACCTCATCACATTGTCCCAATCATTCAGAGAAAAAGGTTACAAAACAAGGATTATGAATAAAAAAATTAACTCTGCCCTCAATACCCCACGTGAACACTTACTACAATACAGGGAGAAGAAAAACATATCACGTATACCACTAGTAGTCAAATACAACCCTGCTGTGGAAGGGATACGAAAAATCATAAAAGACTTACAGCCACTACTCTTAGAGGATCCCACACTCAAAAAAATCTTTCCAAAACCCCCAATCCTGGCATACAGACAAGCACCTAACCTAAAGCAGAAACTGGTACATAGGAAGCTACCCCTTGAGAAAAAGAACACTCAGAATGGAACCAAGTGCTGCTATAAAGCTCGCTGCAAACTGTGTCAACACGTTTGTGAAAGCAGCACAGCAAATCACAATAATAAATCTTACAACATTAAAGGGGCATATTCATGTATATCTGCAAATGTGGTATACATGATACATTGCACTGCATGTGAAATGGGATGCTATATTGGAGAAACAAGCCAAAAACTGCACCTTCGAATGAACTTACACAGACACTCAATCAAAAACCACTGTGAAACAAAATACTGCACCCCTGTTGGTCACCATTTCACCCAACCTGACCACTCCATCCAAAACCTCAAAATCCAAATTCTCAGAGGCAACTTCAATAACACCATGGAAAGAAAAACCTTTGAAATGAAAATGATAATGCACTTCAACCTGTTTAATTCTGGACTAAATGTGGACTCTGGATTCTTAACACATTATCAAAATTTTTTGTAATGTACTTTCATTTAGTCAATTACATTGTATATTCCACATTCTTTATACATAGGTACACAGGTAAGCCTATGTCCACACTTTTGTCTTTTCTTAACTTTTGTATTCCCCCTGTATATACAATTTCACATCTCTATAGATATTGATTCAATGTTGATATATAACTTTATGTCAGTATATGCTCTATGTAAAGCTATATATTTCCCCTGTCTGTTCTCCTACACTGGACACTGTCTGCCTGTTACCTAAGCCCCCCTCATGATTTTTACGACACCTCCTCCTCTCCCTGCACTGTCTTCTTAGCTATTCTGTGTTTTAAGATACAATCTGTAAATTCCATTGAATTGGTTAGTATTGCTTCAGACTTGATAAAGGAAGGAACTCTTCCGAAAGCTTGTCATCTTATAAATGTATAGTTAGTCCAATAAAAAAAGTATCATTGCTCAATGCAATACTCTTGTTATTTTGATATCTAAATCTCTGGACTAACATGGCTACTCCAATCAACGTGACTATGGAAGATACTGAATATAGCCATAATAAGAAGCAAATCATGAAACTGATCACAAAAGAAACACAGATCAACAGTGATATATACTTCCTATCATCCTGCAAAAAAATGAATCTCATTCCAAATGGACTGAAAATTAAGAATCCACTTGCAACCACTCATAACTGAGTATGCTGAAAAACTTTGCAGACGTACCAGTGAGAAACTGAGAAATAACCTAATTCATCAACTATATAGCAAAAAGCAAATAATAAAAGACCAAAAGCAGCTCCTACTACAAAAACTACAAGAAAATAATGCGTACAATGAAGAAATTAAAAAAGAAATGCAACACTTCCACAAAGCACAACAACAAAATTTTATCAAGAAGAAAAAGAAGAAACTTGCATGCCTGTCACAAAACAGAATAAAACACCAAATGCAAGAAAACAGAGCTCCACGTGACAGATCAACTACAACTTCAACAACAAATGACCAAACGTCCACAGACAATAACAGCACCTCATTTAAAACACAAACTGTCACCAACCAAGAAAACCACACAGAAAACTCAGGGATTGTGAACCTTTCAAAATACCACCTGTCAGAGCCAGAGATATCAGTACTGTGTAAAGGATTATCATTCTGTCCAAGTACAAATCTAGACAAAATCCAACTGTACTCAGACTTAGAAGAATTCTTCAGGAGATTGCGGCTAAAAGAATTCTTCTATGACAAAGAAAATACCAGCACTATGGAGGACTACAATGGAAGAAAAAAGAACACAATCTTTACACCTGCACCAGGACGCAACACAAAATTGGACAGCTATATTGAAAGCTTCCGGTTGAGAACTGCATCTCTGCTCAACACACAGCAGAAAAAAATAATGTATAACCTCTCACACTTAGAAAAAAACGCTACAAAAAACTTAAGAAATAATGAAAACATTACCATTAAGCCTGCGGACAAGGGAGGAGCAGTGGTGATCATGAATACACAGGACTACATCACAGAGGGAAATAGACAATTATCAGATCAAACTTATTACAAAAAACTGGAAAAGGACCCCACCCAGGAATACACTTTGCAACTTAGAAAACTAATTAAAACATTCCCTAAACACACGCAACATAAACTGGACAAACTGGTGCCCTCTAACCCAAGCATAGGGACATTCTACATGCTCCCAAAAATCCACAAACCAGGGAACCCAGGAAGACCAATAATAACAGGCATGGACACTCTGACTGAGCAACTATCGGGCCTAGTGGAGAATATTCTTAAGCCCTTAGTTATTAACACCACTAGCTTTATAAAAGACACCACTGATTTTCTTAACAAAATCAGCCAGATAACAGAATTGCCAGAGGATACTATACTTGTGACAATGGATGTGGAATCCCTGTACAGCAATATTCCACATAAAGATGGTATTGATGCCTGCTTAAACTTTCTTTCCTGCAACAGCCTTAACCAGACATATAGTGCTTCTACAGTCAGTAAACTTACAGAATTTATACTTACTCACAATTATTTCATCTTCAACCACTCCATCTACTTACAAATCATGGGAACAGCCATGGGCACCAAAATGGCACCACAGTACGCAAAACCTCTTCATGGCTGACTTAGAACAGAGATTCCTAGCCACTCACCCTCACAAACCATTCAAATACTTTCGCTACATCGATGATATTTTCATCATATGGACAGAAGGAGAAAAAAACCTTGAACATTTTCATAAATCATTTAATCTATTTCATGCATCAATCAAGCTTAAAATGAACTTTTCTAGAGACTGTGTCAACTTCCTGGATACAACAATATCCATCACAAATGGCAAACTGCACTCATCTGTATACAGGAAACCAACAGATAGATGCAGCTACCTCCACAGCTCCAGCTCCCACCCCAATCACATTAAAAAATCCATAATCTACAGTCAGGCTACAAGATACCACAGAATTTGTTCAGATACCAAGGACCGTGACAAACACCTCATCACATTGTCCCAATCATTCAGAGAAAAAGGTTACAAAACAAGGATTATAAATAAAAAAATTAACTCTGCCCTCAATACCCCACGTGAACACTTACTACAATACAGGGAGAAGAAAAACATATCACGTATACCACTAGTAGTCAAATACAACCCTGCTGTGGAAGGGATACGAAAAATCATAAAAGACTTACAGCCACTACTCTTAGAGGATCCCACACTCAAAAAAATCTTTCTAAAACCCCCAATCCTGGCATACAGACAAGCACCTAACCTAAAGCAGAAACTGGTACATAGGAAGCTACCCCTTGAGAAAAAGAACACTCAGAATGGAACCAAGTGCTGCTATAAAGCTCGCTGCAAACTGTGTCAACACGTTTGTGAAAGCAGCACAGCAAATCACAATAATAAATCTTACAACATTAAAGGGGCATATTCATGTATATCTGCAAATGTGGTATACATGATACCTTGCACTGCATGTGAAATGGGATGCTATATTGGAGAAACAAGCCAAAAACTGCACCTTCGAATGAACTTACACAGACACTCAATCAAAAACCACTGTGAAACAAAATACTGCACCCCTGTTGGTCACCATTTCACCCAACCTGACCACTCCATCCAAAACCTCAAAATCAAAATTCTCAGAGGCAACTTCAATAACACCATGGAAAGAAAAACCTTTGAAATGAAAATGATAATGCACTTCAACCTGTTTAATTCTGGACTAAATGTGGACTCTGGATTCTTAACACATTATCAAAAATTTTTGTAATGTACTTTCATTTAGTCAATTACATTGTATATTCCACATTCTTTATACATAGGTACACAGGTAAGCCTATGTCCACACTTTTGTCTTTTCTTAACTTTTGTATTCCCCCTGTATATACAATTTCACATCTCTATAGATATTGATTCAATGTTGATATATAACTTTATGTCAGTATATGCTCTATGTAAAGCTATATATTTCCCCTGTCTGTTCTCCTACACTGGACACTGTCTGCCTGTTACCTAAGCCCCCCTCATGATTTTTACGACACCTCCTCCTCTCCCTGCACTGTCTTCTTAGCTATTCTGTGTTTTAAGATACAATCTGTAAATTCCATTGAATTGGTTAGTATTGCTTCAGACTTGATAAAGGAAGGAACTCTTCCGAAAGCTTGTCAACTTATAAATGTATAGTTAGTCCAATAAAAAAAGTATCATTGCTCAATGCAATACTCTTGTTATTTTGATATCTAAATCTCTGGACTAACATGGCTACTCCAATCAACGTGACTATGGAAGATACTGAATATAGCCATAATAAGAAGCAAATCATGAAACTGATCACAAAAGAAACACAGATCAACAGTGATATATACTTCCTATCATCCTGCAAAAAAATGAATCTCATTCCAAATGGACTGAAAATTAAGAATCCACTTGCAACCACTCATAACTGTGAGTATGCTGAAAAACTTTGCAGACGTACCAGTGAGAAACTGAGAAATAACCTAATTCATCAACTATATAGCAAAAAGCAAATAATAAAAGACCAAAAGCAGCTCCTACTACAAAAACTACAAGAAAATAATGCGTACAATGAAGAAATTAAAAAAGAAATGCAACACTTCCACAAAGCACAACAACAAAATTTTATCAAGAAGAAAAAGAAGAAACTTGCATGCCTGTCACAAAACAGAATAAAACACCAAATGCAAGAAAACAGAGCTCCACGTGACAGATCAACTACAACTTCAACAACAAATGACCAAACGTCCACAGACAATAACAGCACCTCATTTAAAACACAAACTGTCACCAACCAAGAAAACCACACAGAAAACTCAGGGATTGTGAACCTTTCAAAATACCACCTGTCAGAGCCAGAGATATCAGTACTGTGTAAAGGATTATCATTCTGTCCAAGTACAAATCTAGACAAAATCCAACTGTACTCAGACTTAGAAGAATTCTTCAGGAGATTGCGGCTAAAAGAATTCTTCTATGACAAAGAAAATACCAGCACTATGGAGGACTACAATGGAAGAAAAAAGAACACAATCTTTACACCTGCACCAGGACGCAACACAAAATTGGACAGCTATATTGAAAGCTTCCGGTTGAGAACTGCATCTCTGCTCAACACACAGCAGAAAAAAATAATGTATAACCTCTCACACTTAGAAAAAAACGCTATAAAAAACTTAAGAAATAATGAAAACATTACCATTAAGCCTGCGGACAAGGGAGGAGCAGTGGTGATCATGAATACACAGGACTACATCACAGAGGGAAATAGACAATTATCAGATCAAACTTATTACAAAAAACTGGAAAAGGACCCCACCCAGGAATACACTTTGCAACTTAGAAAACTAATTAAAACATTCCCTAAACACACGCAACATAAACTGGACAAACTGGTGCCCTCTAACCCAAGCATAGGGACATTCTACATGCTCCCAAAAATCCACAAACCAGGGAACCCAGGAAGACCAATAATAACAGGCATGGACACTCTGACTGAGCAACTATCGGGTCTAGTGGAGAATATTCTTAAGCCCTTAGTTATTAACACCACTAGCTTTATAAAAGACACCACTGATTTTCTTAACAAAATCAGCCAGATAACAGAATTGCCAGAGGATACTATACTTGTGACAATGGATGTGGAATCCCTGTACAGCAATATTCCACATAAAGATGGTATTGATGCCTGCTTAAACTTTCTTTCCTGCAACAGCCTTAAACAGACATATAGTGCTTCTACAGTCAGTAAACTTACAGAATTTATACTTACTCACAATTATTTCATCTTCAACCACTCCATCTACTTACAAATCATGGGAACAGCCATGGGCACCAAAATGGCACCACAGTACGCAAAACCTCTTCATGGCTGACTTAGAACAGAGATTCCTAGCCACTCACCCTCACAAACCATTCAAATACTTTCGCTACATCGATGATATTTTCATCATATGGACAGAAGGAGAAAAAAACCTTGAACATTTTCATAAATCATTTAATCTATTTTATGCATCAATCAAGCTTAAAATGAACTTTTCTAGAGACTGTGTCAACTTCCTGGATACAACAATATCCATCACAAATGGCAAACTGCACTCATCTGTATACAGGAAACCAACAGATAGATGCAGCTACCTCCACAGCTCCAGCTCCCACCCCAATCACATTAAAAAATCCATAATCTACAGTCAGGCTACAAGATACCACAGAATTTGTTCAGATACCAAGGACCGTGACAAACACCTCATCACATTGTCCCAATCATTCAGAGAAAAAGGTTACAAAACAAGGATTATAAATAAAAAAATTAACTCTGCCCTCAATACCCCACGTGAACACTTACTACAATACAGGGAGAAGAAAAACATATCACGTATACCACTAGTAGTCAAATACAACCCTGCTGTGGAAGGGATACGAAAAATCATAAAAGACTTACAGCCACTACTCTTAGAGGATCCCACACTCAAAAAAATCTTTCTAAAACCCCAATCCTGGCATACAGACAAGCACCTAACCTAAAGCAGAAACTGGTACATAGGAAGCTACCCCTTGAGAAAAAGAACACTCAGAATGGAACCAAGTGCTGCTATAAAGCTCGCTGCAAACTGTGTCAACACGTTTGTGAAAGCAGCACAGCAAATCACAATAATAAATCTTACAACATTAAAGGGGCATATTCATGTATATCTGCAAATGTGGTATACATGATACATTGCACTGCATGTGAAATGGGATGCTATATTGGAGAAACAAGCCAAAAACTGCACCTTCGAATGAACTTACACAGACACTCAATCAAAAACCACTGTGAAACAAAATACTGCACCCCTGTTGGTCACCATTTCACCCAACCTGACCACTCCATCCAAAACCTCAAAATCAAAATTCTCAGAGGCAACTTCAATAACACCATGGAAAGAAAAACCTTTGAAATGAAAATGATAATGCACTTCAACCTGTTTAATTCTGGACTAAATGTGGACTCTGGATTCTTAACACATTATCAAAATTTTTTGTAATGTACTTTCATTTAGTCAATTACATTGTATATTCCACATTCTTTATACATAGGTACACAGGTAAGCCTATGTCCACACTTTTGTCTTTTCTTAACTTTTGTATTCCCCCTGTATATACAATTTCACATCTCTATAGATATTGATTCAATGTTGATATATAACTTTATGTCAGTATATGCTCTATGTAAAGCTATATATTTCCCCTGTCTGTTCTCCTACACTGGACACTGTCTGCCTGTTACCTAAGCCCCCCTCATGATTTTTACGACACCTCCTCCTCTCCCTGCACTGTCTTCTTAGCTATTCTGTGTTTTAAGATACAATCTGTAAATTCCATTGAATTGGTTAGTATTGCTTCAGACTTGATAAAGGAAGGAACTCTTCCGAAAGCTTGTCATCTTATAAATGTATAGTTAGTCCAATAAAAAAAGTATCATTGCTCAATGCAATACTCTTGTTATTTTGATATCTAAATCTCTGGACTAACATGGCTACTCCAATCAACGTGACTATGGAAGATACTGAATATAGCCATAATAAGAAGCAAATCATGAAACTGATCACAAAAGAAACACAGATCAACAGTGATATATACTTCCTATCATCCTGCAAAAAAATGAATCTCATTCCAAATGGACTGAAAATTAAGAATCCACTTGCAACCACTCATAACTGTGAGTATGCTGAAAAACTTTGCAGACGTACCAGTGAGAAACTGAGAAATAACCTAATTCATCAACTATATAGCAAAAAGCAAATAATAAAAGACCAAAAGCAGCTCCTACTACAAAAACTACAAGAAAATAATGGGTACAATGAAGAAATTGAAAAAGAAATGCAACACTTCCACAAAGCACAACAACAAAATTTTATCAAGAAGAAAAAGAAGAAACTTGCATGCCTGTCACAAAACAGAATAAAACACCAAATGCAAGAAAACAGAGCTCCACGTGACAGATCAACTACAACTTCAACAACAAATGACCAAACGTCCACAGACAATAACAGCACCTCATTTAAAACACAAACTGTCACCAACCAAGAAAACCACACAGAAAACTCAGGGATTGTGAACCTTTCAAAATACCACCTGTCAGAGCCAGAGATATCAGTACTGTGTAAAGGATTATCATTTTGTCCAAGTACAAATCTAGACAAAATCCAACTGTACTCAGACTTAGAAGAATTCTTCTGGAGATTGCGGCTAAAACAATTCTTCTATGACAAAGAAAATATATATACGGACAGAAATTCTTAGCTTTCATTTGTCAGTGGCCATCCACCTTCGCTTAAGAGGTCCCTGCCCAAATCCCAATTTAAAAGGGTACAAAGGAACAATTCTGATGAAGAAAAAACAGTTCAGCAAATGGAAGAAATGTACAAAAGGTTTCAAGACAGAGGATATCCATCAAGGATACTTGAAAAACAGCTCATGAAACTGGATGTCCTCAAAGTTAGTGTATCTCAGGAACAACTCACCTTTGTGACTACGTACACAACCGACAAAATTAATCTCAAGGATACTTTCAACAAACACTGATATATTGTGAAAAGCGACCCGGCCCTACCATTCAGGAATATGGTACCCCCACGCATGGGATTTCGTAGAGCTACATCCTTAAGAGATATGCTGGTGAAAACTGACCCTTGGCCTTGCTATCAGAGAAAGACCTGGCTGGAGAATACCAAACCAGGATGCTTTGAATGCCTTGGTTGCTCCACTTGCAGTGCACTACAGACAGGACCATACTTCACTCACCCAACCAAAAAAATGAAATTTAAACACAAACATCGCTTGACGTGTACCACGACTTACAAAGTCTATTTACTTCATTGCACCTGTGGCCTTTTTTACGTTGGGAAAACGACGGATGACCTGAGGACACGAATGGCCAACCACAGGTCATCCATATGCTTGGCAATACAAAAGGGAACATCTGATCAACCCGTGGCCAGACATTTTGTCCAAAAGGGACATACAGTGATCAGCCGGAAATACACTATCATTGCCCATGTCCCACCCCTTCCCAGAGGTGGGGACAGGGAAAGGTTCTGCTCCAAAGGGAAGCTAGGTGGACCTTTAGACTGTGGACACTGACACCCAATGGGCTAAATACCCATTTGGACTGGCATTGTTTCCTGTAAACACTATATGTATATATAATCTTTGATATCATTTGTGTTATATATTTTGATGCATCCTTTTTCATCTCTGTTGGTATATTATTATGTTGTGGATGGTATATACCATCAATGCGGTACATATAGCATAATGTTGTGAGTATGCACTGCATATCTTTTTTTGTTGTTGATTTAGCTGTATTATAGTTTAATCCACCCCACTATTCTCCATTGCCACCTCTATATTCAGGAATAATACTTGTATTTTATATTTTTTGGTTCCCTCCCCAAAGTGTCTATTTCATGGAGCCCTGCTTGCCAATTATTTTTTGCTATGTCCGCATTGTGATTGGGCAGTAGTGCCGCACCCACGTATAAATATGATAGTATGCTCCGTTAATTGGTGGGATATATTTGTCCTAGACTACGCGGTACAACACTGCAATCTAGCTACAACTCGACTGACTGAGTGGCCACTACCTTATAGTGATCTCTAGGTCCGTTGTTAATCAATAATGTCCCGGGCTTCCAACGTCCTGATTGGATTAGAATAATGCACCCTTATGATCTGTTAGAATATTGTTACATTTGAGGTTCACTTCAAATTTGCAGCACTTAATTGTGATATGATGGGAATACGATCCTTATATTTATGGGCACTATTTTGATGTGATGTTTTACTGTATTTCATCTTATTGTATGCTATCTGACTCAATTACATTCATTTTTACATGCTCTTTGCATGGACTCTATGTATTTCCCATTAGATGGTGGTGGGCGCTCCTCCGTTTTTATAGATACCTGATTGGCCGTGAGATGCCATACCCATTGCTTTGGGGGCTGTATGTTTGTTTGGTTGCTATAACAACCTCCCGACGTACTATGATCTCACCAGGCTTGGGGTCTTTTTGAAAATAGGATCTGGTGTATATATGGTATATTTGTATTTGGTATAGGTTGTTTGGGTGATCTAGGTTTTATAAGCTTCACGTAATGGGAGTACAGTAAGGGGGTCTTC
This sequence comes from Bombina bombina, assembly GCF_027579735.1. Classification (NCBI taxonomy): domain Eukaryota; kingdom Metazoa; phylum Chordata; class Amphibia; order Anura; family Bombinatoridae; genus Bombina; species Bombina bombina. The sequence goes on from NC_069499.1 coordinate 445,764,935, forward strand.
ACCTGTTGATTTTTGCCAGTGGGAGTGGCATCACAGTTGATGACCTGGAACTGTATCACTAAGGTTAGTTTAAAAGGCACTGTATTTTGTATGTTTGAACATTGTTATTTTGTCTTGTCTAACGAAGGGGATAATACCCCAAAACGTTACATTAAATGGTAACATTGAAAAATCCTGGCGAGTGCATCCTCATTTCCTGCCTTTATATATATATATACTTAGTAATGGAGAAAATAATAATCCTATATTTTAAACTTAATTGTTTATTTCCAACTTTTTAAAGGTAATGGTGCAGATCCTTTAGAAGACATATTTAATTTAATTTAATTAGCAGAGAGAAATATGAAGAAGGTAATTAAATCTTCTTCTCTATAGAAAGGGAATACAGCACTCTTTTAAATGAACAATTTTATATTTATTAGTTCAGCGAATCATCCAAAAGTATTCCAAGTTCTGTGTGACAAAGTACAGGTGTTTCACCACTTGCTCTGATATAAGCGAATTGGGCTATCCATATATAATCTAAACAATTTTAAAAAAGCAGCGTAATAGTGCAAATAGTCATTTCTATATCTATATAAAGAAACTATGCATAGCACATTCAATGTACACATGACATATGATAGAATATAGTATCAACAAAGTGTGGAATGAATACAGGCAAACAGTTACAGAGAGCGGCTGTTAGTACGCCCTCAAGGGGAATATGGCCAATCTGATTAATTCAGAGGTACCCCTGTAAAATGTTGCCGGCATAAGCAAAACTACTCCAGCCAGGAAAAACCCAAAAGAGACCGCGGTTCAAAGACCGCACTCAAGGTCTTGCTGGGGTCTTCCTGTTGAGAATGCTGAAAATTGGAACAAGAGTACCTCACATGAGAACATAGATCGACACAATCTGTATACTCCAGCTGAGCTATAGCCTCCAGGGCCTCTCTATGCCGAGAACTTGTATTCCCAATGAGTGAAGATGGATGAGCTTGCTGTGATGCTGCCGTCTCTGACACCACGTAGCCTCCAAAGCGCTTCTACCGTTCTCTTAGTAAGTTGTAAGGTTCTTCCTCTTTTCCAAACAGTAACGATACACAGGTAATAGACACTGTAATAAGGCTGCTGTAAGTTTGAACAACTAGATCATTGCACAGTTAGCTAACGGCTGCTAGCAAAAATAATCTTGATCCAGTGTTCAAAAAATTAGCCTATTAACTTATACCAACAGTCACTGTGGACATCTTTGATGGTGTTTACTTTCTGTGTTCCAGTGACTGGTGTAAGTTTATGGGCAGTGCACTCCAGTAAGAAAAATTAGTACTTCTTTTGAATGTGATCAGCACACAGAATGCAGACTATATATATCGAGACTATAACAGCAAACTGTCTCTATCTCCCACAACTAAATCTGATACACTGGAATAACAAATACAGTTGCAGACTGTTTATGATTGAATTTGAGGAAATTACTAGAAGTCTGATAATCAAAAACTCACTGGCATAGAGCGAAATCACAAAATCTTTGGGGGTTTTTTGAGCATCTCTATTAGATAAACAGCTCTCAGCTAAACTTTGCTTTTCCAAAATTATTTGAGGGCTTTTGCTGTACTGACGAGACTTCTTAGATCATCAGTGTGCTTAGATCATCAGGCCCTAGGTCACAGAGGCACAAAAGTCGCACTCAAAACTGCCCTTTTCAAAAGTGATTGAAAATGTCTGAGCTTCCCCTAGTCTCCCACCTCCCTATGCTAGGTTAAGACTTGACTGGATAAGTCTGTTTTACTAAAATCAACATTTAATGCCTGACTGATTATCATCAGTATTGGACAGAGGACATTTGGCACAAAAATTGTTAGACCCAATGTACATCATTGTAAACGAAGGAGATAATTAGCCAAATTATATCAGCTCCTTCCCCCTTTCCTCAGTTTCCTGCCCATTTTTATGGAGCCGAATGAAAGAAATGGATTTGGTCAAATGTTCATTCTTTGTTATTTTCCTTCAATACTTCATTTGGTTATTCAGCTTTCTAACAAACCTCTGAGGGCCAGATTACAAGTGGAGCATTATTTAAAGGGACATAATACTCTTATGCTAAATCACTTGAAAGTGATGCAGCATAGCTGTAAAAAGCTGACAGGAAAATATCACCTGAACATCTCTATGTAAAAAGGGAAGATATTTTACCTCATAATTTATTTAGCTCACCAGATTAAGTACAGTACTCTAGTAACAGTTATACTTCAGCTGCTGACCAACTGCAAGTTGGGAAAAAAAATAGCCGATCAGCATCAGCAGTGCTGAGATCATGCATTGCTTTGCTGTGTTCATCGTAATCTTCCTTAAACTGAATATGGAAATAACATGACTGTGCCTTCATATACCAGATGCACAATTTCTTGCAAGTCCTGGGACTAGCATTCCAATTAGCTGCTTAAAGTCTCTTTACAGTGGGGTGTGAATACTTTGGAAATTTTTAGGTAAATTTCTTCCTTTTTTACATAGAGATGTTCATGTGATGTTTTCTAGTCAGCAATTTACAGCTATGCTACATCACTTTCAAGTGCTTTAACATTTATATATCATGTTTCTTTAATGCTCCTGCTCGAACGTTGACTGCACTAGAAGTAAGCTTTTTGCGCACATTTGATTGCGCTCTTATTACAAGCTGAAAGTAAATTGCTTTTAGTCATGCAGTAACCCGACGAGCATAAAAAGCTGGACTTACAATATCATGTGTGCAATAATGTATTGCCCTATAGAAGTCAATGGAGCAAAAAAAGTGTGTGTGTGGGGGGGGGGGGGGGGGGAAACCTACTCGCCCTTAAACCTGGTTACATATTCTCAAGTGCGTCAACCTGAAAATATGAACATTTCACATTCCAGTGTTCTTCACGCAGCAGAATATGTTCTATTTATTAATAAATACATTTTCTACATATATCTTATGGTATTTTGGTACAATATATATCTATACCTATATATAAAACAAAAAGTGATATCCAGGCTGCAAATATTAAAACAAAGTCTTTATTAAATTCCTCTAGGGATAAAAAATGAGACAGGGGGATCCAGCATATCAGTGTAACCAAAAAAGCTCCGCTAACATGTTTCGGTGAAAACCGTAATCATAGCTAATTGGAGACTAGTGTGCTGGCTACTTAAAAGACAAAAACAACACTCATTGGACAATGTTAAAACCAATGAAATGGTTACACAGGTAAATTCAAACAATAGTTAAAATGAAAAACAAACATTCCCTGACATCTAGGTAAACAAACTCACATGCCTCACCACAAAAGACAATCACTTAGGTGGGGGCTGCGAGCACAAACAGAAAGAAGAAGCAATAGAAACGAGAACACATGTTAAATATTGAATGTTAGATCCTACACCTAAAACATATGGCAATGTTGCAGATAAGAGAACAAAAATATTTGGGACATAGAATGCTCACATTGATCGAATTAAAACACACATCTAAATACAGGAACCTCCCAGCATATGAATAAGTATATATGAATGTATGGGCAAAAATATGTAAACATAAATATGAATACAAAAACATATATAAATAGTAAATATATGTATGCACATATACAAACTCATTTGGTAAGTTGCAAATGCAAGGTATATCTAAGTAGGGACTGCTGTAGTGTATAAATAGTGTTTATACTTTCTATATATATTTTCTACATTATACTTAGCATTTAATTCTCTACCATGTTAAAGTAACAGGTGCGTATCAATACAAAGGGGTAACAGTGACCCATATGTATATGTGGTCAGTGTAGTTGATAGTACAACTACACTAATCAGAAAATACTAAGAGAAATAACAATATATGGTATCCATATATAGAATGGGAAATATAATGTTCAAATATACGGAACTATAAAAGTACGCTAGAAGTAGGAGTGAATAACAATGAGTCTGCCCCATTCTTAAATGATGTGTCCAAAATAAAAGACAGAGCCTTTAGACCTTTCTCATGTGGGATGGTGGAGTATAATGACACCACATCTATTGTTAACCACATGTGTCTGTCAACATCCCAACAAAAGGTATCCATAAGATTTAATAAATCTTTGGTATCTCTCAGGTAACTCTGTAGGGAGGTGACTAGAGGAAACAGTATGCTGTCTAGCCACTGGGATAGGTGTTCCAAAAGGGAACCTATCCCACTGACTATAGGCCTTCCCTGTACTCCAATTAGGGATTTGTGCACCTTTGGAAGATGGTTAAACATTTCCGACATTTTCATAACAAGAGTAACTCCACACTTAGATGGCAGGCTATTGAACATGTCAAGGCACCACCTAGAGGAGGTGACAGGAATCGGCTGCTCGGCAAGCGTGAGATGTTTTGGATCTTTAAATTGCGCACTAGGGTACCAGAAGGTTTAAACTCTGAATACGATTTGATTAATTATTGGAAATAACAATTATGGTGAATTTTGCATCTCACGCTTGCCGAGCACTTTGACTACACATACTCTCTCTTTTCTTTTTCTTTTTCTCTACACTTTTGCTCCTTATTTGGGACAATTATTTAACATCCAATATATCAAATTTGAAACTTGATATTTGGAATTGTAAAAGGATACAATATTACAAAGTTTGGAAATCGACTATTAACAATCTTAACACATCATTTAAGAATGGGGCAGACTCATTGTTATTCACTCCTACTTCTAGCGTACTTTTATAGTTCCGTATATTTGAACATTATATTTCCCATTCTATATATGGATACCATATATTGTTATTTCTCTTAGTATTTTCTGATTAGTGTAGTTGTACTATCAACTACACTGACCACATATACATATGGGTCACTGTTACCCCTTTGTATTGATACGCACCTGTTACTTTAACATGGTAGAGAATTAAATGCTAAGTATAATGTAGAAAATATATATAGAAAGTATAAACACTATTTATACACTACAGCAGTCCCTACTTAGATATACCTTGCATTTCCAACTTACCAAATGAGTTTGTATATGTGCATACATATATTTACTATTTATATATGTTTTTGTATTCATATTTATGTTTACATATTTTTGCCCATACATTCATATATACTTATTCATATGCTGGGAGGTTCCTGTATTTAGATGTGTGTTTTAATTTGATCAATGTGAGCATTCTATGTCCCAAATATTTTTGTTCTCTTATCTGCAACATTGCCATATGTTTTAGGTGTAGGATCTAACATTCAATATTTAACATGTGTTCTCGTTTCTATTGCTTCTTCTTTCTGTTTGCGCTCGCAGCCCCCACCTAAGTGATTGTCTTTTGTGGTGAGGCATGTGAGTTTGTTTACCTAGATGTCAGGGAATGTTTGTTTTTCATTTTAACTATTGTTTGAATTTACCTGTGTAACCATTTCATTGGTTTTAATATTGTCCAATGAGTGTTGTTTTTGTCTTTTAAGTAGCCAGCACACCAGTCTCCAATTAGCTATGATTACGGTTTTCACCGAAACATGTTAGCGGAGCTTTTTTGGTTACACTGATATGCTGGAACCCCCTGTCTCATTTTTTATCCCTAGAGGAATTTAATAAAGACTTTGTTTTAATATTTGCAGCCTGGATATCACTTTTTGTTTTTTGGCTACACATTTCCAGCGCTCTGGGCTGCTTCAGGAGCGTGCCTCTATTCCACTCCCCCTTCACCTCTCTACATTGTGCATCCCCTCCTACGTTGATTTCTGCAAGCCTCCTGGTAGGCAAACGGATCCCATTGGCTGTGACGCCCGACGCTCATCACATGACCGGAACCGGCTGGATTGTGGCATCAGGGCTGCTTTAGACGCCGTGGATAACGAAACACACAGCAGGATTTCTTCATACGAGTTGTAAGTTCGTGACTACAAGCAAGAGCGGTGAGTTACACAGCTACTAGCTGTTTGGGCATTATCACAGATATCCCGTGGCAATGCTGCATTGCATGCATGAGGGTGACGCATCCTCAGTTGTCTTAGATGAGACTCACCTGTTTCTCTTACGAACGTTATCTCTGCTAATATTGCTTGAGGGGTTTTTGCACATTTTGTGATTGGACATTCTGGCTTTTTACAGCGAACTGTCTATGAAGCTCATATAAGGGGTTGAATGGAATAGACATCCACATGGTGGCTTAATATATACTTATCCCTTGGAGTCCCTTTTCCTTATTCTCTTTGTTTTTTTTATACCTATACACACATATATATATATATATATATATATATATATATATATATATACATATATATATATATATATATATATATATATATACATTATTATATATAGGTATATATACAGATATATATAGGAATATTTAAAAATACATAAAACATAATCTGCTATGTGCAGAACATTGGAATGTGAAACATTTACAGTACATGCATGGTTAAAAACTTTATTAAATATGAATATAGCATAAATATGATTGTTTATGTTTTCATCTACTTCACTGTAATGGGCTCCAATGCACTTATATATTTTTATATTTGTACACATATGTCTTTATGTGTGTATATGTGTATATATGTCTTTAAATACATATATACACATATAAATATATAAATACATATATACACATATAAATACATATATACACATATAAATATATAAATACATATATATACATATAAATACATATATACACATATAAATATATAAATACATATATACACATATAAATACATATATACACATATAAATATATAAATACATATATACACATATAAATATATAAATACATATATACACATATAAATACATATATACACATATAAATATATAAATACATATATACACATATAAATATATAAATACATATATACACATATAAATACATATATACACATATAAATACATATATACACATATAAATATATAAATACATATATACACATATACACATATAAATATATAAATACATATATACACATATAAATATATATAGCACAAAGATAGCACACCAGAATACTAAATGCAACCAACCCAGGGTGCTACAGAAAAACAAATATCCATAGTAATGAGAGCACTCTCCGGGAATACTTTTGCAAACAGGTCTGCAAAAATATTCCAAGAGAGTTCTCTCTTTACTATGGATATATATATATATATATATATATATATATATATATATATATATATATATATATATATATATTTATATTTATTTATTTATTTATAATCCGTCTTTAGACATAAAGTAAGTATCTCAATGTTAAAGCCCTTTGGCTGCCTTTTTTTCTCTAACATCTGAGACCTCATATCTTTGAGCCTTTATAACATTTGTGTGCAATATTATTTTTTAAATCATGTGTATTTGATAGTGTTATTATGAGTGTAACTGTACATATTAATGGGATAGTAAAGTCCAAATTTAACTTTCGTGATTCAGGTAGGGCATGTCATCAAATTTGCTTTGTTCTCTTGTTATTCTTAGTTGAAAGCTAAACCCAGGTAGGCTCAGCACTAATTGCCTGAAATGCCAGTCTGTCAAAAGATCTGAGATAAGGGGGCAGCCAGCAGAGGGTTTGATACAAGGTAATCACAGAGGTAAAAAGTATATTTCTATAACAGTGTTGGTTATGCAAAACTGAGGAATAGTAAATAAAGGGATTATCTATCTTTTTAAGCAATAACATTTTTGGTGTTTACTATCCTTTTAAAATCTGAAAGTGTTTCATGCCCCTTTATGAAGGGGAATAAATTGCCTCGTGTAGCAAATATAATTTTAAGTAACGGTGTCCTAAGTTATTTAAAGAGACATTTTACTATTTATATACTGCTGCACAGTTTTTCATATTTTATATTGATTGACACACTGGGACAGACCTAGCTGAATACGGTGAGCAATACGCTCGCCGTATTCAGCATTGCACCAGCAGCTCACAAGAGCTGCTGGTGCAACGCCGCCCCCTGCCGACTCGCGGCCAATAGGCCGCCAGCAGGGGGGTGTCAATCAACCTGATCGTACTTGATCGGGTTGTATTGTGGCGATGTCTGTCCGCCTGCTCAGAGTCTTTGTGACCGCTGCTTCATAACTGCTGTTTCTGGCGAGCTTGCAGGCTTGCCAGAAACACGGGGCATCAAGCTTGATACATATGCCCCATTGTATACAGTTTACACTTTATTATTTTAGTTCATATAGAAAACTTGTTTACTGTGATTTGAATGCTGCTACTTTATATATTACTCAATTGCCTATGTTGGGGGTCTGATTATCAAACTCACTGGGGTGGAGAGAAACCACTGAATCACATTTTTTTATGCATTTTATGTTAATAAAAGTATTATCATCTAAAGTAAAAAAAAATGGGCTATTAGTTAAACTATAGAGCATTTTAAGATTGGCCTCTTGTATTTATTTTAGTTTATTTGGATACTTAAAGGGAACTTTATTATTGCACTGTTGCTTGTATTTTACTGTTAATAACCCCTGTAAAGCTACAGAACAAGAATGCGCAACTGGTAGCCACCAATCAGCAGCTAGCTCACAGTAGAACATTGCTGCTCCTGAGCCTTAGTATGTTTTTTAACAAAGAATTCCAAGAGAACAAAGTAAATTTGATAATATAAGTACATTGTCTTTGCAACTGAATGCTCTATCTGAACCATGAGACTTGCATGCCCTATTCAGTTTGTTTCTAAGTTGGCACAATATGTAACTTCCTTTCCAAATGACTAACAAAGAGGCTGATCACAATCTTTTGAAAGATATTAGCAATATGTCTGAGATTAGGTTGGTATTTTCATTGTTCAAAATGCTTCTGCTGATATTACCCTTGAAGTTTAAAACTGTTACCAACTGAAAACAACACAAATTAGTTATCTGGATAATTAATTTTGCAATTTTATAATAAAAAATAAACAAAATATGTGATGTGAGCAATTAGCCTAATGTGCTCCAAAACCATAAAGATACGTGTGTATGTGTTTCTAGGGGAATTCAACAGGGGGGTTATCAGTACAGGGGCACTATAAGTACAGTGGGCACATGTGTTTGTTGGGTTTAATTGATCAATCAGGACGTGTTTGTATCTGTTTGGGGACACTATCATCCAGTATGGTGGAGAGAAATTTCATGGACAAAACCAATTATACATTTGTCCTATTCTATTAAACTAAATGTGTTGTTATGAGGTAATAGAAGGATTCCAAGAATGCAGAGAATAGGTAGCAGGTTTCTGTCAGTACAGCAGAAGGATAAGTCATATGCAAACCAGAAGTCAGAACTAGAAGAGCCGTCCAAAATCAGGCATCAAAGCAGTAGGACAAGGTAGGAGCAGAGGTCAGAAAATAGTTTATTAACCAGTAAATCAACCTGTGGATAACGTATCTCAATAGAGGTGCCAGGTATGTGGCGTAGTCCAAAAACTTTGCCACGGTCAAGATCAGGGAAACAGGTCAAGAACAAGAATGAGTAACCAATCAATGAATCTGAGTCTGAGATGACCTTTTAACACCCCCATTCAGGCTTGGCACCAGGAAGGCCAGGTTAACTTCCAAGTAAAAAGATTTTAAAGGAGCTACGAATAGAGCACAGCTAAATGGAGGATGCATAGACGTGGCAGGAAAGTACCCAGAGAGCTGGCCGCATTAACTCTATATCACTTGGCTCTGCCCCCAGCACTGACAGCAACAGATCTCTTTCTGACAGTGTGCCTGACGACTCCACTTCTAGAAACAGCCAACCACTTGGGTGCTGCAATGCCTGAGCCTTAGTAATATAGTGAGGCTCTGGCCAAACTTGAGGACCTGACAGTTGTCCCTGGTTAATCAAGTCATTATAGCTGCTGAAAAATAAATGTGGCATTAAAGTGAAGGTAAACTTTGGTGAGTGAATGTCTGTTTTTTAAAAATACTATTCATCAAAGTTTACAAAGCAGCCGTTTTGTTAAAAAAAAATACTTTTTTTTCTTTTCACTGCTAGAGCAGCTTCCCCCACCTAGAGATCCTCTATTCACACATCAGCAATGACTAATCCTGCTTCCTCCAATCACAGCTTTTCCCCCAGGGTAGTCATTGCCTGAGGCCATGCTGTGATTGGAGGAAGCTGGATTAGTCATTGCTTATGTGTGAATAGAGGACCTCTATGTTTGGGAAGCTGCTCTAGCTGTGAAAAGAAAAAAAGGGAATTTTTTTTAACAAAACGGCTGCTTTGTAAACTTTTGATGAATGAAAGTGCCCTTATTTTTAATAGTATTTTTAAAAAATGGGCTTTCATTCACCAAAGTTTACCATCACTCTAAGTATTGAAAAAGGCTGATTGTGATCATGTCAACATTTTGAAGGCTCATCTGCATCCATTAACATAACATAATCATAAAACCATAAATTGTGATCAATTCCAGATTGTTGTTATAGGGAATTATGCATGGATATGAGATCCTGGTGCATTTAGGATATTTTTAAGAAACAACCTAAAGTAAATGTAGGATATTATTACATGGACTGGATTATAATTTGGGCAAATCATTAACTGTTATACCACTTCACAAAGTCAACAAAACTAATGCAATTCATAGAAGTAAATTTGTATTTCTTCAGTAATCTAGTTAGAAATATTCACATCTAAATATTTGGATAATATCATCACAATTTGTAATATGTGTTATATATTTTAATGGTGTAATGACACATAGTATTTGAATTTTCTGCTACATTTGAATTTGAATGCTACAAAGTAGGATACTTAAAAAGCAATTTCCCTATCTGCCTCTATTGATGTAAAATTAATTTAGAATTATAACTTAGTTATGCATCATTAGACCTCTTGAATACTAGAGTGTCTCAAATTATTTATTTATTCTTTTATGATTTAGGAAATAGGTTGATTAGAGATGTTTTTCTCACTTTTAGAGTAATACGTATGATATGAGGAAGCCCTATCTATCATAAAGCCAGATTATGTGGTGGATTTGCCAGATGATGATCTTTAAGTTAAATAACATCACAAATATTTGAAATATTAATTATAGCTATAAACATTAATAACAAACAATGCGATAACAGGTATAGAATAGATAAGTCCTGATAATATTTGTAATGTGCTAACATATTGTGGATAAACAATAAATAAAGACAAACCAGGGATAAGCAGATTGAGGCAGAAGTACTAGTAGGTTCTGCACAACGGAGAGGTCTAAGAATATGAACACTGAGGGGGTGGGGTTAGATACTGAAACAGGAGACAATTTTAGGGCTACATTGTTTTGGTGCAACTCTTCAGGAAAGTGCGGTGTCATTTTTCCTTTTTATGGTCCTCACCTGAAAAGAATATATTAGGTATCTTTAGGATGGGGAAATAATACATTTCTAATTGTTCCAATAAATATTACTCTCATATTTTTGTTACTGATATTAAAAGTTGTGTTTAATCGTTGTAGCTTTGTGATGGTGAGTAAGATGACAGTATATGTGAGCTCTTTTTTGATGGCAGCCTTGATTAAAATAGAGGTGACTTTTGTTGATATTGGAGGTGTAAGGTGCAGGTCTAATTTACTGCCCCAGCACTGAATTCTTGAAGTTTCTTTGTAACCAAAATTTCTTCCATACATTCACTATTTTATTTCATTTAAAAATATTTTGTGTGGAGAAACTTCATCCTAGCTGTAATGTATTGCATCATTTCACACATCAAAGTTCCTGAGTGATGGATTAACATGTCCATGAATAATTATTGTGATTTTCAACTCTCTTGTGTTGTAATAGCTGTACATGCATCAAGAAAACACAGGTAATGTGTTAAACCTCTAGTATTAGTATTATATTAATTATGGTGATAATAATAAACGCAGCATTGTATGCACTGATATACTGTTTTACAGTACACATAAGAAACATACATTACTTGAATGAACAAACACTAACAGATGGAAATGAATGGCTTGTCCTTCAGAACATTCAGTAGTAGACACACCTTTCATGCTTACAGTCTATAGGAGAGGGAGCTGACACAAAAGGTAAGTAGAAGGGAGAAAACATTATACAATGGGGTAGTAAGTTGGTCTGAAATGGATTATTACATGTGGAAAGACAAAATAATGTTTGTAAAGTCAGTGAGCAAATAAAGTTTTGACAATGAACAGTAGCAGAGTGTGGAGGGAATAGAATACATAGCAAGGAAAATGCAGAAATGTGAGATAGTCATTAGTAATGGTCACTACTGAGGACCCTGATAGGTGAATAAAGCTCTGTTTAATGTAAAACTAATGTCAGGAGTCACAATGGGAAGTGCTAGTCCCTGTCCGTGCCAAAGTTAGAAAAAAAAGGAAGAGCTATTTACACTTTACTGTATCTGTGAGATTATTTGTAATAACCACATCTGTTTACAATTAACATTTGCAATTACAAATAAACAATTCGAATATAACAGTTATAGTTTGCTGGTTTTTATGTCTTCTCTTTCCATTTTGATAAACAAAATGTGCATATTGGTAATTGTTTACAGAATAGAATACCTTTAGTTTTAGGTGCAGCGACTGCACTTAGAGCTGGGATGTTTTTTACTTATGGACACTAACCTGCCTAGATTGACTAGTCATAAAATGAGATTTAATTGCCTCTGATTGCCCATCTTAGGTTTTGTGGGCTTTATAAATCATTGTATAAAAAATCAAAGTTTGGCTCCCTATTGTAAGTATAGCTGAGGGGATCTATGGCTGACACAGAGATGAATCTTTAGTTCCTATTTTAGCAAAATCTCTATTTCCTTTAGTACAGTGAGAGAGTGAAAATTGCTGTTACAACTGTTTTAACAACTTTTGATCTTTGGTCCCTGGGGAGTAGATTTATCCTAGAGACTGAGCAGCCACTGACACTTTTCTGAGCCAAAGTCCTGGTGAGCCTAAGAGTGTGGAACATTTGAATATGCCTATGAACAAGCCTAGCCGGGCTTGACTGTAGAATACCACCAGCTGTAATTCTCTTCAAAGTCAGTGCAGAGCTTCCAGAATAAAAAAAAAAGAATATTTCTAATGCCCTTATTGGTCGAGGACATGTTCTAATTATTACAGGAAGATTACAGGAAGATGTGTCCATTTGTAAAGTATTAGAAGGGGATTGTGTATCATTAAATTGTAAATATATGCACTTTTCTATAGCACACCCTATAGTTTACCAGTCATTAACTTCTTATTTTTAAGGAAAGAAAAAAATAATGTCTTATATTATAATTTTGCAGTTCTAAGTAATTGTATAATCTAATGTGTGATTCATTATACCATTTGTTACAATAGGACAAGTGTTAGTAATATTAAAATAAATAAATATTTTAAAATAATTTTCTAAAGCTGTTAGATGTTTTAGACAATATGATGAAGTACATTTATATACCATGTTTTAGACCAGTATATTTTCTAAATGTCAAAAAAGGCTGACAGAGTGATACATTGCTCGTCAGGGGAGTGAATCTGAACTGTGAGGAATTGTATTATTATTATCATTATTATTTTCATTATCACTACTATACGTATGTGTAAGACAGAGACAATACCTTAAGGATGAAATAATGTTATAAATTTAAATAAACAATAGATTATTATCTTAATTTATTATGTTGAATACAAGAGCTCATATTTTAGGGTGTCATATAAAACTAACTGTTATATATATTCTAAACACGATAATCTATCAATTAAATTATTTGCCACTTTTGAATTGTTGAACGTGTAGAGTTGCAGGTTCATTAGTGATAAAATGACATGCTCTAATAACTTTGAGCATGTGATTTTTTTTCACTAGAACAACCATTTCAAGTTAAAGGGACACTAAACCCAAAAATTTTCCTTCATGATTCAGATAGAGAATACAATTTTAAACAACATTCCAATTTACTTCTATTATCTAATTTGCTTCATTCTTTAGATATCCTTTGTTGAAGATATAGCAATGCACATGGGTGAGCCAATTACATGTGGAATCTATGTGCAGCAGCCAATCAGCAGCTACTGAGCCTATCTAGATATGCTTTTCAGCAAAGTATATGAAGAGCATGAAGCAAATTATATAATAGAAGTAAATTAGAAAGTTTTTTAAAATTGCATGCTCTTTCTAAATCATGAAAGAATAAAATTGGGTTTCATGTCCCTTTAATTACAGTGGGACCAAATCATGCCTTGATTTGTTGTAGTGGGAGACTCTATGTACAAGATACAGCTATAAAGATTAAAAGGGACAGTCTAGTCCAAAATAAACTTTCATGATTCAGATAGGGTATGTAATTTTAAAAGTAACTTAGCAGTTTACTTTTATCACCAATTTTGCTTTGTTCTCTTGGTATTCTTAGTTGAAAGCTAAACCTAGGGGGTTCATATGCTAATTTCTTAGATCTTGAAGGCCACCTCTTATCTGAAGACATTTTGACAGTTTTTCACCACTAGAGGGTGTTAATTCATGTGTGTCATATAGATAACACGGTGCTAACGCACGTGGAGTTACCTAGGAGTCAGCACTGATTGGCTAAAATGCAAGTCTGTCAAAAGAACTGAAGTAAGGGGGCAGTTTGCAGAGGCTTAGATACAAGTTATTCAAAGAGGTAAAAACATAATTTATGCTTACCTGATAAATTTATTTCTCTTGTAGTGTATCCAGTCCACGGATCATCCATTACTTATGGAATATATTCTCCTTCCCAACAGGAAGCTGCAAGAGTCCACCCACAGCAAAGCTGCTATATAGCTCCTCCCCTAACTGCCATATTCAGTCATTCGACCGAAAACATGCAGAGAAAGGAAAAACCATAGGGTGCAGTGGTGACTGTAGTTCAAATGAAAAAATTACCTGCCTTAAAGTGACAGGGCGGGCCGTGGACTGGATACACTACAAGAGAAATAAATTTATCAGGTAAGCATAAATTATGTTTTCTCTTGTTAAGTGTATCCAGTCCACGGATCATCCATTACTTATGGAATACCAATACCAAAGCTAAAGTACACGGATGATGGGAGGGACAAGGCAGGTACTTAAACGGAAGTTACCACTGCCTGTAAAAAACCCTTTCTCCCAAAAATAGCCTCCGAAGAAGCAAGGTATCAAATTTGTTAAATTTGAAAAGTATGAAGCGCAGACCAAGACTCCGTCTTGTAAATCTGTTCAACAGAAGCCACATTTAAAAAAGGCCCAAGTGAAAACCACAGCTCTAGTAGAATGAGCTGTAATCCCTTCAGGAGGCTGCTGTCCAGCAGTCTCATAAGCTAAATGAATTATGCTTTTTAACCAAAAAGACAGAGAGGCTGCTGAAGTCTTTTGACCTCTCCTCTGTCCAGAATAGACAACAAACAAGGTGAACGTTTGATGAAAACTGTAGTAGCTTGTAAGTAAAA
The DNA here is from genome assembly GCF_027579735.1 of Bombina bombina. Classification (NCBI taxonomy): domain Eukaryota; kingdom Metazoa; phylum Chordata; class Amphibia; order Anura; family Bombinatoridae; genus Bombina; species Bombina bombina. The sequence continues at coordinate 445,780,259 of NC_069499.1, forward strand.
CTTTAAAGCACAAACCACGTCCAATATTGTGTAATAGACGTTCCTTCTTTGAGGAAGGATTAGGATACAAGCATGGAACAACTATCTCTTGAGTGATGTACTTGTTAGATACCACCTTAGGAAAAAACCCAGGTTGGTACGCAGGACTACCTTATCCGTACGAAGGACCAGATAAGGAGAATCACATTGTAACACAGATAACTTGGAGACTCTACGAGTCGAGGAATTAGCTACCCAAAAGGAACTTTCCAAGATAAAGATTGATATCTATGGAACAAAAAAGGTTCAAACGGAACTTCTTGAAGAACCTTAAGAATCAGGTTTAAGCTCCATGGCGGAGCAACAGTTTTAAACACAGGCTTGGATCTAACCAAAGCCTGACCAAATGCCTGAACGTCTAGAATACCTGCCAGACGCTTGTGCAAAAAAATAGACAGAGTAAAAATCTGTCCCCTTTTAAGGAATTAGCTGACAACCCTTTTCTCAAAAACATCTTGGAGAAAAGATAATATCCTGGGAATCCAGACTTTACTCCATGAGTAACCCTTGGATTCATAAAAATCAGATATTTACACCATATCTATGTTCAATTTTCCTAGAGACAGGCTTTCATGTCTGTATTAAGGTATCAATGACTGACTCGGAGAAGCCATGCTTTGATAACATCAAGCGTTCAGTCTCCAGGAAGTCCATCTCAGATTGATTCTATTTAGATGGTTGAAAGGACCCTGAGGTAGAGGGACCTGTCTCAGAAGCAGAGACCGTGATGGAAAGGATGACATGTCCACCAGATCTGCATACCAGGTCCTGCGTGGCTACGCAGGCGCTGTCAAAAACACCAAAGCCCTCTCCTGCTTGGTCTTGACCTCCGGAGGAAATCCCACTCCCCCGGAAGAAAAGTCTGATGACTTAGAAAATCCACCTCCCAGTTCTCAACACCTGGGATATGGATAGCTGATAGACAAGAGTGAGTCTCTGTCCAGTGAATTATTGTAAGACTTCTAACATCGCTAGGGAACTTCTGTTCCCCCTTGATGGCTGATGTAAGCCACAGTCGTGTATATTGTCCGACTGAGTATGATGTACCTCAGAGTTGCTAACTGAGGCCAAGTCTGAAGAGCATGGAATATCACTCCCAGTTCCAGAATATTTATTAGAAGGAGGGTCTCCTCCTAAGTCCACTATCCCTGAGCCTTCAGGGAGTTCCAGACTGCATCCCAACCTAAAAGGCTGGCATCTATTGTAACAATTGTCCCATCTGACCTGCGGAAGGTCATACCCTTGGACAGATGGACCCGACATAGTCACCAGAGAAGAGAATCTCTGGTCTCTTGGTCCAGGTTTAACAGGGGGACAAATCTGTGTAATCCCCGTTCCTCTGACTGAGCATGCATAGTTGCAGCGGTCTGAAATGTAGACGTGCAAACGGTACTATGTCCCTTGCCGCTACCATTAAGCCGATTTCATTCATGTACTGAGCCACCGAAGGGCGCGGATGGGATGAAAAAACACGGCAGAAATTTAGAAACTTTGACAACCTGGACTCCGTCAGGTAAATTTTAATTTCTACAGAATCTATCAGAGTCCCTAGGAGGGAAACCCTTGAGATTGGGGATAGAGAACTCTTTCCTTGTTCACTTTCCACCCATGTGATCTCAGAAATGCCAGTACTACGTCCATATGAGACTGGGCAATTTGGATGTTTGACGCCTGTATCAGGATGTCGTCTAAATAAGGGGCCACTTCTATGCCCCGTGGTCTAAGGACCGCCAAAGTGACCCCAGAACCTCCATAAAGATTCTTGGGGCTGTAGATATCCCAAAGGAAAGAGCTACAAACTGGTAATGCCTGTCTAGAAAGGCAAACCTGAAAAACGATGGTGATCTTTATGCATCACAATGTGAGGATAAGCATCCTTCAAATCCATTGTAGTCCTCTATTGACTCTCCTGGATCATAGTTAAGATGGTACGAATAGTTTCCATCTTAAATGACGGAATTCTGAGGAATTTGTTTAAGATCTTTAGATCCAAAATAGGTCTGAAGGTTCCCTCTCCTTGGGAACCACAAACAGATTTGAGTAAAAACTATGTCCCTGTTCCTCTCTTGGAACTGGATGGATCTCGTACACAATGTAAGAATGCCTCCTTCTTTATCTTGTTTGCAGATAATTGTGAAAGGCGAAATCTCCCCTTTTTTTGGGGGGGAATCTTTGAAATCCAGAAGATATCTCTGGGATATAAATTCCAATGCCTAGGGATCCTGGGCATCTCTTGCCCACGCCTGGGAGAAGAATGAAAGTCTGCCCCCTATAGGATCCGTTACCGGATAGGGGTCCGTTCCTTCATGCTGCCTTAGAGGCAGCAGCAGGCTCCTTGGCCTGCTTATCTTTGTTCCAGGTCAGATTGTCTCCAGACCGCCTTGGACTGAGCAAAAATTCCCTCTTGTTTTGCCTTAGAGGAAGAGGATGCCACACCTGCCCTGAAGTTTTTAAAAGGCACGAAAATTAGACCTTTTTTTTTTTTTTTTTTTTTGGCCCTTGATTTGGACCTATCCTGAGGAAGGGCATGACCTTTTCCTCCAGTGATATAAGCAATAATCTCCTTCAAACCAGGCCCGAATAGGGTCTGCCCCTTGAAGGGAAGTTAAGTAGCTTATTTATTAAAGTCACGACAGCTGACCATGATATAAGCCATAGCGCTCTGCGCGCCAGTATAGTAAAAAACAGAATTCTTAGCCGTTAGTCTAGTCAAATGAACAAGGCATCAGAAAACAAAGGAATTGGCTAGCATAAGCTTGTCAAATATATTCATCCAATGGAGTCGCTTAACTGTAAAGCCTCATCAAGAGACTCAACCCAGAACGCTGCAGCAGCAGTGACAGAAGCAATGTATGCAAGGGGCTGCAGGATAAAACCCTGTTGAATAAACATTTTTTATCCATTGGATCTAAAAAGCACAACTGTCCTCGTCAGAGGTAGTGGTACGCTTAGCTAGAGTAGAAACTCTTCTCTCCACCTTAGGAACTGTCTGCCAGAAGTCCCGTGTGGTGGTAACTATTAGAAAACATTCTTCTAAAAAATAGGAGGGGAAGAGAACGGCACACCTGGTCTATCCCATTCCTTATTAAAAAATTTTTAGTAAACCTCTTTAGGTATTGGAAAAACATCAGTACACACCGGCACTGCATATTATTTATCCAGTCTACACAATTTCTCTGGCCCTGCGATTGTACACATTCATTCAGAGCAGCCAAAGCCTCCCTGAGCAACAAGTGGAGGTTCTCAAGCATAAATTTTAAATGTAGAAATATCAGAATCAGGTTAAATCATCTTCCCTGAGTCAAAAAAAATCACCCACAGACTAAGCATATTGTGAGGTAGTATCATACATGGTTCTTAAAGCGTCTGTATGCTCTGTATCTACCCCCAGAGCTAACTGCTTTCCTTTAATTTCAGGTAGTCTGACTAATACTGCTGCCAGAATATTATTCACCACCTTTGCCATGTCTTGTAAAATAAACGCTATGGGCGCCCTTGATGTACTTGGCGCCATTTGAGCGTGAGTCCCTGAGGCGGGAGTCGAAGGGTCTGACACGTGGGGAGAGTTAGTCGGCATAACTTTCCCCTCGACAGAATCCCCTGGTAAAAGAAATGCTATGGGTGCCCTTGATGTACTTGGCGCCATTTGAGCGTGAGTCCCTAAAGCGGGAGTCAAAAGGTCTGACACGTGGGGAGAGTTAGTCGGCATAACTACCCCCATGACAGAATCCTCTGGTGATAATGTTTTTAAAGACAAAAAATGATCTTTATTGTTTAACATGAAATCAGTACATCTGGTACACATTCTAAGATGGGGTTCCACCATGGCTTTAAAACATAATGAACACAGAGCTTCCTCTATGTTAGACATGTTAGAACAGACTAATAATGAGACTAGTAAGCTTGGAAAACACTTTAAATCAAGTTAACAAGCAAATATATAAAACGTTACTGTGCCTTTAAGAGAAACAAATTTTGTCAAAATTTGAAAAACAGTGAAAAAAAAGGCAGTAAAACAAACGAAATTTTTACAGTACATGTAATAAGGTAACAGAGCATTGCACCCACTTGCAAATGGATGATTAACCCCTTAATGCAAAAAGCAGATAAAAAAAACGACATAGACGTTTTTAAAAACAGACACAACAAACTGCCACAGCCAACAGTGGGAAGCTTCAGTTAACTGTTTCTATGCAAAATTTAAGCCAGCCATGTGGAAAAAACTTAGGCCCCAATAAGTTTTATCACCAAACATATGTTAAAAAATGATTAAACATGCCAGCAAACGTTTTAAAACACATTTTTACAAGAGTATGTATCTCTATTAATAAGCCTGATACCAGTCGCTTTTACTGCATTTAAGGCTATACCAACATTACAGTGTTATCACCAATGTACGTTAAAAAACGATTAAACATGCCAGCAAACGTTTTAAAACACATTTTTATAAGAGTATGTATCTCTATTAATAAGCCTGATACCAGTCGCTATCGCTGCATTTAAGGCTTTACTTACATTACTTCGGTATCAGCAGTATTTTCTTAGTCAATTCCATTCCTAGAAAAATATTTTACTGTACATACCTTATCTGCAGGAAAACCTGCACGCCATTCCCCCTCTGAAGTACCTCACTCCTCAGAATGTGTGAGAACAGCAAATGGATCTTAGTTACGTCTGCTAAGATCATAGAAAAACGCAGGCAGATTCTTCTTCCAAATACTGCCTGAGATAAACAGCACACTCCGGTGCCATTTAAAAATAACAAACTTTTGATTGAAGAATAAACTAAGTAGAAAGCACCACAGACTCTCACGACCTCCTATCTATGTTGAGGCTTGCAAGAGAATGACTGAATATGGCAGTTAGGGGAGGAGCTATATAGCAGCTTTGCTGTGGGTGGACTCTTGCAGCTTCCTGTTGGGAAGGAGAATATATTCCATAAGTAATGGATGATCCGTGGACTGGATACACTTAACAAGAGAAAAGTGTATTAATATAACTGTATTGGTTATGCAAAACTGGGGGATGGGTTATCTATCTTTTAAAACAGTAACAATTTAAGCCAGATCAAGGTAGTCACTAGGAAAAAAGCATGTTTTTTTTTATCCAGCCTTACTTTTTAGTGACAGGCATAGGGTATATTTACTATCATTGAATAGCTCCTCCATTTTAAAGTAATAGCTGCCATTACTTCTTTACCATGTCAGTGCATTTATTTCTACAAATTTGTGTAGTGTGATTTTGATTGCATACAAGCAGCTATTGATGGTGATTAAATTGCCTCTTTGCTGAGAATATCACTTATTCCAGTCCACACATGCAGAAAGACAGCTCTGGTGACTTTTGTTGCCTTTTGAAAACTATTCCAATAAGTCTACAATTTGAATAAGTTAACCTGCCTGAATTACATATACACTATAGATGCAAATACTATTAAGAATGTAATAATAATAATAATAATAAAATAAAAACAATTGTTTCATACAATTTTAAAGTCCCCCCAGACCGCCAGAGAAGCAAATAATATTTAGTGAATGCAAAAAGCAAACATGGTGACTAATTGTTTCAGTATTAATAAAGTTTAATATGTTTGAATGTTTTTTAGATGTTACCATTAATAGAAATTCCTAAAATGTCCAGTTAATAATTTGAAGTGAATTTATAATTATAAACTTTCAATTACAAACAGTTAATGATGATAATAAATAAACATTCAGATATCTGTGTACGTCTCACAGATTAACATTTCAGTTTTGTCTTTATTAATATATGAGATTATCATGTGCAAAATGTTTAAAGGGACGCTGAACCCAATTTTTTTCTTTTGTGATTCAGATCGAGCATGCAATTTTAAGCAACTTTATAATTTACTCCTATTATCACATTTTCTTCATTCTCTTGGTATGTTTATTTGAAAAGCAAGAATGTAAGTTTAGATGCCGGCACATTTTTGGTGAACAACCTGGGTTGTCCTTGCTGATTGGACAGCACCAATAAAAAATTGCTGTCCATGGTACTGAACCAACAATTTGCTGGCTCCTTAGCTTAAACCTTCTTTTTCAAATAAAGATAGGAAAAGAACGAATACAAATTGATAATAGAAGTAAATTAGAAAGTTGATTAAAATTGCATGCTCTATCTAAATTATGAAAGAAAAAATTTGGGTTCAGTGTCCCTTTAACACTGAATTTATTTATTTAAAAAAAAAAAAAGAAATAATGTGAAAAGCTGCTTGAAAGGTGTTTAACAATGGATTGGAATACTGGTGTTAACTCCCAATGAAAAGTGTCAGTAGAGTTCATGGTGTGTTAAAGGGGTAGTCTAGTCAAAACAAAACTTTCATAATAAAGATAAGGCATGCAATTTTAAACAACTTTCCATTTTACTTTTATCATTATCAGCTAGATTACGAGTTTGGCGTTATGATTGAAAAAGCAGTGTTATGGCCCATAACGCTGCTTTTTCCCTAACGCAGCTATTACAAGTCTTGTAGGTATAGGTGTACCGCACACCTTTTAGCTTATTACGAGTTTGCCTGGGAGGCCAAAAAGTGAGCGGTACATCCTATACTGACAAGATCCGTACCGCCATCTAAAGTCAGAAGTTATGAGTTTTACGTTACAAAGCTGTAGCATAAAACTCATAACTAAAGTGTTAAAAAGTACACTAATACCCATAAACTACCTATTAACCCCTAAACCGAGGCCCTCCCGCATCGCAAACACTATAATACATTTATTAACCCCCTAATCTGCCGCTCCGGATATTGCCGACACTAGTAAAATGTATTAAACCCTATTGTGCCGCCTTCCCGCATCGCAAACACTATTTAAATATTATTAACCCCTAATCTGCCGTCCGCCCACACCACCGCTATAATAAACCTATTAACCCCTAAATCGCATGCCCCCCACAATGAAAAACATACTAAAATAAACTATTAACCTCTAAACCTAATGACCCCCTAACTTTATATTAAAATTACAATTTCCCTATCTTAAATTAAATTAAAACTTACCTGTCAAATTAAATAAATTAATTTTAAACTAACAATTAAACTAAGATAATTATTAAACTACAATTAAACTAACTACCAATTAAATTAAACTAAACTACACATTAAAAATATCCTAACACTTCTCTAAAAATTACAAAAAGTATTTAATTACAAAAAAAAATAACTAAATTACAAAAACAAACACTAAATTACGAAAAATAAGAAGCAAATTATCAAAAATAAAAAAGAATTACACCTAATCTAATAGCCCTATCAAAATAAAAAAGCCCCCCCCCAAAATAATAAAAACCCTAGCCTAAAATAAACTACCAATGGCCCTCAAAAGGGCCTTTTGTGGGGCATTGCCCCAAAGAATTCAGCTCTTTTACCTGTAAAAAAATACAAACATCCCCCCAACAGTGAAACCCACCACACCCACAGCTCTAATCCTATTGGCTGATTGAAATCTTTCAGCCAATAGGAACGCAAGGGACGCCATCTTGGATGATGTCACTTGCATTGAAGTTCCAGTTTACGGCGGCGACCGTATGAAGAGGATGCTCTGCGCCGGATGTCTTTAGGATGGACCCGCTCCACGCCGGATGGATGAAGATAGAAGATGCTGTCTGGATGAAGACTTCTTGCCGCCTGGTTGAAGACTTTGCCAGCTGGATGAAGATGGAAGTGGCCACACGGATGAAGACTTCTTGCCACCTGGATGATGACTTCTCCAGCTGGATGGATCCTTCAAGCGGGACTTCAAGAACTGTAAGTGGATCGTCGGGAGTTAGTGTTAAGTTTATTTAAGAGTTTTTTGGGTGGGTTTTATTTTTAGATTAGGGTCTGGGCATGTAAAAGAGCTAAATGCCCTTTTAAGGGCAACGCCCATACAAATGCCCTTTTCATGGCAATGGGGAGCTTAGGTTTTTTTAGATAGTTATTTTATTTGGGGGGGTTGGTTGTGGAGGTGGTGCGTTTTACTGTTGGGGGGGTATTTGTATTTTTTTTACAGGTAAAAGAGCTGAATTATTTGGGGCAATGCCCCACACACATTGGTAGTTTATTGTAGGCTAGGATTGTTTTTTATTTTGGGGGGGCTTTTTTATTTTGATAGGGCTATTAGATTAGGTGTAATTCTTTTTTATTTTTGATAATTTGTTTCATATTTTTTGTAATTTAGTGTTTGTTTTTTATGTAATTTAGTTATTTTTATTTTTAGTAATTTTAGTGGTTTTTTTTGTGTTGTAATGTTAGGTTTTAGTGTAAGGCAGGTTAGGTTTTATTTCACAGGTAAGTTTGTATTTATTTTAACTAGGTAGTTAGTAAATAGTTGATAACTATTTACTAACTAGTCTACCTAGTTAAAATAAATACAAACTTACCTGTGAAATAAAAATAAAACTATTAATATAACTATTAGTTATATTGTAGGTAGCTTAGGTTTTATTTCACAGGTAAGTATGTATTTAGTTTTAAATAGGTATTATTTTAATTTAGTTTGTTGCGATGTGGGGGGGGGGGCTGGCGGTTTAGGGGTTAAAAGGTTTATTTAGTTAATAATTGAATTGAATTTAGCTATATTTTTGTTATGTTAAAGTTAGTGGGTGTTAGGGTTGAGTTAGGGGTTAATGGATTTATTTAGTGGTAGTGATGTGGGAGGCCAGAGGTTTAGGGGTTAATAACTTTAGTATAGTGGCGGCGACATCGGGAGCGGCAGATTAGGGGTTAATAGTTTTATGTAGGTGGCTGCGATGTTGGGGGCGGCAGATTAGGGGTTATTAACGATATGTAGGTGACGCGATGTTGGGGGCGGCAGATTAGGGGTTAATAACTGTATGTAGGTGGCGGCGATGTCAAGGGCAGCAGATTAGGGGTATTTAGACTCGGGGTTTATGTTAGGGTGTTAGGTTTAAACATTATTTTCTTTTTCCCCATAGACATCAATGGGGCTGCGTTACGAAGCTTCTGTTTCTACGATGTCAGGTGTTAGGCTTTTTTTTGGCTGGCTCTCCCCATTGATGTCTATGGGGAAATCGTGCAAGAGCACGTCAAAGCAGCGCTTGTTTTCGGTGCGACATGGAGCTCAACGCTACCATATCGCCCGCAAAAGCCTGCTTTTTCAAAACCTGTAAAACCAGCGCTATAGGGAGGTGAAATAACGCCGCTTTTGTGGCGGTCCTTAAAATCCCTTTAGCGCTAAAAACTTGTAATCTATCTGTATGTTTGTTTTGTTCTCTTGGTATTTTTTTGTTGAAAGCTAAACCTAGGTAGGCTCATATACTGATTTCTAATTCCTTGAAGAGCTGCCATTTACCTCAGTGCATTTTGACAGTTTTTCACAGCTAAACAGTGTTAGTTCATGTGTGCCATATAGATTACATTGTGCCATATAGATTACATTGTGCTCACGCCCATTGAGTTATTTATGAGTCAGCACTGATTGGCTAAAATGCAAGTCTGTCAAAAGAACTAACACAAGAAGGAAGTATGCAGAGGTTTAGATACAAGGTAATCACAGGTAAAAAGTATATTAATATAACAGTGTTAGTTATGCAAACCTGGGGAATGGGTAATAAAAAGGATTATCTATCTTTTTAAACTTTAACAATTTTGGATCTTTTCATGTGGTCTCCAGCAGCACACTGAATAGTGAATGCAAGATACCTCTTACATATAGGGGATAGCTGACTATGATCTTAGCTTTTATTCTATTGGCTGATTTGAATCTAAAGATTCAAATCAGCCAATAGGAATGCAAGGGTACCCCTATATAAAAGTGGTACCTTGCATTCACTATTCATTGTGCGGCTGGAGACCGCATGAAGAGGGAGCTCTGTGATCCGAAGAGGACCACCGACATTGCTGCTGCAATCACCGCTGACCTCACCGCCGATACAGAAATTAGAAGATGGACCTCCGCTGGGATGAAGATGGAAGAAAATGGACCCTGGATGAAGATGGAGCGCTGACGGGATGAAGATGGGGTGACGGCCATCATCATTGGTGAGTAACAACATTTTTTTTTTTTATAGATTAGGTTGTTTTTTTGGGGGGCGGCAAAAGAGCTGAATACCCTTTAAAGGGCAATGCCCATCCAAATGCCCTTTTCGGGGCAGTGGATAATTTAGTTTTTTTTTAATTAGGTTTTTATTTTTATTTTGGGGGGGTAGGGGGTTTGTATTTTTAAAGCAAAAGAGCTGATGGCATTAGGGCAATGCCCTACAAAAGGCCCTTTTAAGGGCTATTGGTAGTTTATTTTTAGAATAGGGTTTTTTGTTATTTTGGGGTTGCTGTTTTTTTTTAAGGGGTAAGTTTATTTTTTATTTTAAGTTAGTTAGCATTTTTTTTTGTAATTTAGGGATATTTTAATTTGGGTTAAGTTAGGGGTGTTAGGTTAGGGGGTTTAGATATTAGTTTATAACTTTGAGATGTGGGGGATGGCGGTTTAGGGGTTAACAGTTTATTTAGGTACTTTGTAATGTGGGGAGATGGTGGATTAGGGGTTAACAGTTTATTTAGGTACTGGTGGGATACCGGTGTAGGGGTTAATAGTTTATTTAGGTAGTGCAATGTAGGTGGATGGAGGTTTAAGTGTTAACAGTTTATTAAGGTACCAATGGGGGGTGGCGGTTTAGGGGTTAATAGTTTATTTAGGTACTGCAATTTGGGGGGATGGTGGTTTAACAGTTTATTTAGGTAATTTGCAATATGGGGGGGATGGTGGTTTAGGAGTTAATAGTTTATTTAGGTACTGCAATTTGGGTGGATGGTGGTTTAAGGTTTAACAATTTATTTAGATAATTTGCAATATGGGAGGATGGTGGTTTAGTAGTTAATAGTTTAGTTAGGTACTGCGATGTGGGGGGATGGTGGTTTAGGGGCTAAAGATGTATTTAGGTAATTGCGATGTGGGGGATTGCGGTTTAGGGGTTAATAGTTTATTTATGGGTGTAAGTGTACTTTGTAATTTATTTTTTATGTGTTTAGTGACACTTTAATTTCAGTTTACCCCCGATTTTAGATTGTGGTAAGGATTGAATCATAAAGGGGTGATTGCGCTAGCACAATAGCGATTTCACTGAACTTGTAATTTCAGCAGTTTGCTAATGGATCGCAAAATCACGATTGCACTAGCACAAAACAGTTTGTGCCGCACTTGTAATCTAGCCCTTAGTAGAGATGTGCATTTGTTTTTGGAAAATCCAAATGACTGTACCAACGAAAATGAAAGAAAATGAAAAATACTGTGTAAATTCTTCAGTATTTCATTCATTTCTGGAGGGCCTTTATTTCTTGGTGTGTGGACCATGGTTTTTCCTTGCATTTGTAGGATTTTGTAGTTTATGCAAGATGGTTTCAATAAGGGTTTATCCGCCAGTTCTTTGAAAGGTCAAATTTCTGCTTTTGCTAAACTTTCTGACATTCATGGTTTGTTCAGGCTTAAAGGGACATGAAACCCACATTTTTTCTTTCATGATTTAGAAATAGCATGCAATTTTAAACAACGTTCTAATTTACTTCTATTATCTAATTTGTTTTATTCTCTTGATATTATTTGCTGAAAACCATATCTAGATAGGCTCAATAGCTGCTGATTGGTTCCTGCACATAAAATGCCTTGTGTGATTGGCTCACCGATGTGCATTGCTTTTTCTTCAACTAAGAATATCTAAAAAATGAAGCAAAATAAATAATAGAAGTAAATTGTAATGTTGTTTAAATTTGTATTCTCTATCTGAATAATGAAAGAAAATGTTAGGGTTTAGTGTCCCTTTAAGCAAGAATTAAACCTGTATGTGATTTCTCCTACTTAGAATTTAAATATGGTTTTGAAAATTTTGAAGGCTTTTCCTTTTGAGCTTATGCATAAAGTGGATAGTAATTACAGATGAGCATGCATTTTCGGAAAATCCGAATGAATGTACAAACGAAAAGGAAAGAAAACTAAAAAATACTGACGCAATTAATCAATATTAATTTGTTTCGTTATTTGTAAGAGTTAAATACTTACCTTAATGGGCTGGAGAGCACTCTAACCCGATCGTCTTCTTGCCAGAGCCCCTGCAACACTTGCAGTAGGCTTAGCATGCTTGCATCCCATGACCTACACTAAAGTTAGTGCAGGTCCTGGAAATCGAGAGCATTAATCCCGGTGTAAGAGCGGCTGGGGTTTTGGCAGGAAGAGGACCATGTGCTTCAAAATATTTAAATTTGTTTAACAAAAAGTAATGTAAATGTTTAATGACACGAATAGTACAGCCACCGAATATTCAGAGAAACAAATGTCCTCAAATATCCAAAACGACATTTTCTAGACTACACATCTCTAATATTAAGCTTCTTTCTTGTAGGGGTCTGTTTGTTTTGACTATCGTTTCTGCTAGAAGTGTCTCTGTACTGTATTCTGCACTTTCATGTAATCCTTATTATTGCATTTTTCATCAGGATAAGACAGTTTTATGGACCAAATTTGACTTTTTACTTAAGATTTTTTCTTCAGACAATATAAGTCGAGAAATTGTTGTCCCTTCTTTGTGTCCTAATCCCAAGAATTCTTCGGAGAAACTTCTTCATAATTTGGATGTTGTTAGGGCCTTATGTTGATGCTACTAAGGATTTCAGACAAACTTCTGGTTTGTTTGTTTATTTTTCTGGCTCTAGGAAAGGCAGAACGTTTCTGCTGTTTCTTTGGCTTCTTGGTTAAAGATTTTGATCCATAAAGTTTACTTGGAGGCAAGTCAGCCTCCACCAAAACGGATTACTGCTCATTCTACCAGGTCAGTTTCCACTTCTTGAGCTTTTAAGAATGAGGCTTTAGTTGACCAAATGTGCAAGGCAGCTACTTGGTCTTTGCATACTTTCAATAAATTCTACCATTTTTATATTTCTGCTTCTTCTGAGACAGCCTTTGGTAGGAAAATCCTTCTGGCAGTTGTCTCAGGTTAATTTGTTTTTGGCTGTTAATTGGAATTTTGTGTTTTGCCCTTTGGGTTCTTTTGGGGTATAGTTTCTATGTGAAAAAATATGATTTCTCTTGTAAGATGTATCGAGTCCACGGATTCATCCTTACTTGTGGGATATTCTCCTCCCCTACAGGAAGTGGCAAAGAGAGCACCCACAGCAGAGCTGTCTATATAGCTCCCCCCTTTGCTCCACCCCCCAGTTATTCTCTTTGCCTACTCTAAATAACTAGGAAGTGCAGAGCGAGTGTGGTGACAAAAATGTTAGTTTTTTATTTCTCAAGCAAAAGTTTGTTATTTTAAATGGTGCCGGTGTGTACTGTTTACTCTCTGGCAGAAAAGAGATGAAGATTTCTGCAAGGAGGATTATGATCTTAGCACTTTGTAACTAAGATCTACTGCTGTTCCCACAAGGGCTGAAGAGTACAGGAAAACTTCAGTTGGGGGAACGGTTTGCATGCTAAGCTGCATATAAGGTATGTTCAGTCTATATTTTTTCGAGACAGACTATGTTTATTCTAGAAAAGGCTGGCAATATCCCCATGAGGGAAGGGTAAGCTGTATTCAGACACTTGGATAGGAATTTCAGCTTGCTTGAAGGGCTCATTTGTTACTGGTGACACTTTTAGGAAAAAACATTTTTGTTTGTTCAGTAAATGATGCAATTATAACGTTTTTTGAAGGGACTAAAGGGGTCATTGTGGCTTGTGTTAGTGTTTTTTAACCCACATGGTTAATTAAGAGACACTCAGGTGTTTTTCTAATAGGCCTCAAAACATCGAGTGAGGTGGGAGGGGCCTATTTTTGCGCCTCAGTTGTGCAGTTTCTTTTCCTTAGACACATCCAACTGCTTCTCTAGAGGTTCCTTTTGTGTTTGAGGGCTGTAAAGGAGTTTTTCCCCCCCACAAATCGTTCTGAAGGGCAGGTAGGCGCATCAGCAGAGCTGTGGCAAGGTGCTGGAAGTCTTTTTTAACGGTTTTAAAGTTTTTTCAATCCGGTTTTGCCATTAAGGGGTTAATTGTTTATTTGCATAGCTGTGCAAAGTTTCTAAGGCTATAAGATACTACTGTAAAAATTTCGTTAAGTTTACTGCTTTTTTACACTGTTTTGCAGAACTTGTGCTGCTTTTTTTCTCTTAAAGGCACAGTACTGTTTTATTTCTAAGTCTTATTTACTTTTATTACAGTGTTTTCCAAACTTGCTTGTTACATTACTAGCCTGTTTAACATGTCTGACACCTAGGAAAATCCTTGTTCAATATGTTTGGCAGCCATTGTGGAACCCCCTCTTAGAATGTGTCCCAATTGTACTAATATGTCTATAAATTATAAAGAACATATATTAGCATTTAAAAATAGGGCAATATATGATTCTCAGTCAGGAGTAAATGAGGGTTCTCCATCTAGCTCTCCCCAAGTGTCACAACCAGTAACGCCCGCACAAATGACGCCAAGTACCTCTAGTGCGTCACATTCATTTACTTTACAAGACGTGGCCACAGTTATGAATACAACCCTCACTGAGGTTTTATCCAAACTGCATGGTTTACAAGGAAAGCGGGACAGCTCTGGGTTAAGGAAAAATGCTGAGCCGTCTCACGCTTTAGTAGCCGTATCTGATATACCTCACAATGCTCTGAAGGGGCGAGGGATTTGTTATCTGAGGGAGAAATTTCTGATTCAGGAAAGACGCTTCCTCAGACAGATTCTGATATGACGGCCTTTAAATTTAAGCTTGAACACCTCCGCTTATTGCTTAGGGAGGCATTAGCAACTCTAGATGATTGTGACCCTATAGTGGTCCCAGAGAAATTGTGTAAAATGGATAGATACTTAGAGGTTCCTGTTTACACTGATGTTTTTCCAGTCCCTAAGAGGATTGTGAATATTATTGCTAAGGAGTGGGATAGACCAGTTATTCCATTCACTCCCCCTCCTGTTTTTAAGAAAATGTTTCCCATATCTGACACCATAAGGGACTCATGGCAGACAGTTCCTAAGGTGGAGGGAGCTATTTCTACTCTGTCTAAGTGTACAACTATACCTATTGAGGACAGTTGTGCTTTCAAAGATCCTATGGATAAAAAATTAGAGGGTCTCCTGAAGAAAATTTTTGTTCATCAAGGTTTTTCTCTTCAACCTATTGCATGCATTGTTCCTGTAACTACTGCAGCTGCTTTCTGGTTTGAGGCTCTAGAAGAGGCTCTTCAAATGGAAACTCCATTAGAGGAAATTATGGGCAGAATTAAGGCCCTTAAGTTGGCTAATTCTTTTATTACAGATGCCGCTTTTCAACTGGCTAAATTAGCGGCAAAGAATTCAGGTTTTGCCATTTTAGCACGCAGGGCGTTATAGCTTAAGTCCTGGTCTGCTGATGTGTCATCTAAGTCTAAACTTTTGAACATTCCTTTCAAGGGTAAGACCCTATTCGGGCCTGAACTGAAAGAGATTATTTCAGACATCACTGGAGGGAAAGGTCATGCCCTCCCTCAGGGTAGATCAAATAAGATGAGGACCAAACAAAATAATTTTCGTTCCTTTCGGAACTTTAAGAGTGGTCCCGCTTCAGCTTCCTCTGCTACAAAGCAAGAGGGGAATTTTGCTCAATCCAAGTCAGTCTGGAGACCAAACCAGGCTTGGAACAAGGGTAAACAGGCCAAGAAGCCTGCAGCTGCCTCTAAGACAGCATGAAGGGGTAGCCCCCAATCCGGGACCGGATCTAGTAGTGGGCAGACACTCTCTCTTCGCTCAGGCTTGGGTGAGAGATGTTCAGGATCCCTGGGCTGTAGAAATTGTGTCCCAGGGATATCTTCTGGAATTCAAGGGCTCCCTTCCAAGGGGGAGATTTCACATTTCTCGATTGTCTGTAAACCAGACAAAGAGAGAGGCGTTCTTATGCTGTGTAGAAGAACTACATAACATGGGAGTGATTCGCCCAGTCCCAAAAGAAGAACAGGGGCTAGGGTTTTATTCAAACCTGTTTGTGGTTCCCAAGAAAGAGGGAACTTTCCGACCAATCTTGGATCTCAAAATTCTAAACAAGTTCTTCAAAGTTTCATCATTCAAGATGGAGACTATTCAGACTATTCTACCTTTGATCCAGGAGGGTCAATATATGACTACCGTGGACTTAAAGGATGCGTATCTACACATCCCTATTCACAGAGATCTTCATCAATTCCTCAGATTCACCTTTCTAAACAGGCATTACCAGTTTGTGGCCCTTCCCTTCGGGTTGGCCATGGCTCCCAGAATTTTCACAAAAGTGCTAGGGTCCCTTCTGGTGGTTCTACGAACATGGGGCATATCAGTGGCACCTTATCTAGATGACATCTTAATTCAGGTGTTGACTTTCCAGCTAGCCAAGTCTCACACGGACATCGTGTTGGCTTTTCTGAGAAGGTGAACATAAAAAAGAGTTCTCTCTTCCCTCTTACAAGAGTTTCCTTCCTAGGGACTCTGATAGACTCGGTAGAAATGAAAATATTTCTGACAGAGGTCAGAAAGTTAAAACTCTTAACCACTTGCCGAGCTCTTCATTCCATTCCTCGGCCATCAGTCGCTCAGTGTATGGAGGTAATCGGATTCATGGTAGCGGCAATGGACATAGTTCCTTTTGCCCGCCTACACCTCAGACCACTGCAGCTAAGCATGTTCAAACAGTGGAATGGGGATTATGCAGATTTATCTCCTCAACTGCATCTGGACCAGGAGACCAGAGATTCTCTTCTCTGGTGGTTGTCTCAGGACCACCTGTCTCAGGGAATGTGTTTCCGCAGGCCAGAGTGGCTCATTGTAATGACAGATGCCAGCCTGCTAGGCTGGGGTACAGTCTGGAATTCCCTGAAAGCACAGGGCTTATGGTCTCGGGAGGAAGCTCTCCTTCCGATAAACATTCTAGAACTGAGAGCGATATTCAATGCACTTCAGGCGTGGCCTCAGTTTGCTGCGGCCAAATTCATCAGGTTTCAGTCGGACAACATCACGACTGTAGCTTATATCAATCATTAAGGAGGAATAAGGAGTTCTCTAGCGATGATGGAGGTAACCAAAATAATCCGGTGGGCATGGGATCACTCTTGCCATCTCTCAGCTATCCACATCCCAGGAGTAGAGAACTGGGAGGCGGATTTTCTAAGTTGTCAGACTTTTCATCCGGGGGAGTGGGAACTCCATCCGGAGGTATTTGCCCAGCTGTTTTAGCTATGTGGCACACCAGAATTGGATCTGATGGCGTCTCGTCAGAATGACAAACTTCCTCACTACGGGTCCAGGTCCCGGGATCCCAAGGCGGTGCTGATAGATGCTCTAGCAGTGCCTTGGTCCTTCAATCTGGCCTATGTATTTCCACCGTTTCCTCTCCTTCCACGTCTGGTTGCCAGAATCAAGCAGGAGAGAGCTTTGGTAATTCTGATAGCACCTGCATGGCCACGCAGGACTTGGTATGCAGACCTAGTGGACATGTCCTCGGTTCCACCGTGGACTCTGCCAATGAGACGGGACCTTCTAATCCAAGGTCCGTTCATGCATCCAAATCTAATTTCTTTGCGTCTGACTGCTTGGAGATTGAACGCCTGATTCTATCAAATCGTGGTTTCTCTGAGTCGGTCATTGATACCCTGATTCAGGCTAGAAAGCCTGTCACCAGGAAGATCTATCATAAAATTTGGCGCAAATATCTTTATTGGTGCGAATCCAAAGGTTACTCGTGGAGAAAGAATAGGATTCCTAGAATATTGTCTTTTCTCCAAGAAGGTTTGGAGAAGGAATTATCTGCTAGTTCCCTAAAAGGACAAATATCTGCTTTGTCTATTCTACTTCACAAATGTCTGGCATATGTTCCAGACGTTCAAGCATTTAGTCAGGCTTTGGTCAGAATCAAGCCTGTATTTAAACCTGTTGCTCCGCCATGGAGCCTAAATTTAGTTCTTAAAGTTCTTCAAGGGGTTCCGTTTGAACCTATACATTCCATAGATATTAAGCTTCTATCTTGGAAAGTTTTGTTTTTAGTAGCTATCTCTTCGGCTCGAAGAGTTTCTGAGCTATCTGCTTTACAATGTGATTCACCTTACCTTGTTTTCCATGCAGATAAGGTGGTTTTACGTACCAAACCTGGGTTTCTTCCTAAGGTTGTTTCTAATAAGAATATCAATCAAAAGGTTGTGGTTCCTTCTTTGTGTCCTAATCCTTCATCTAAGAAGGAATGTCTGTTGCACAATCTTGATGTGGTTCGTGCTTTAAAGTTCTACTTACAAGCAACTAAAGATTTCCGTCAAACATCTTCTTTGTTTGTTGTTTATTCTGGTAAACGGAGAGGTCAAAGGGCTACGGCTACCTCTCTTTCCTTTTGGCTGAAAAGCATCATCCGTTTGGCCTATGAGACTGCTGGACAGCAGCCTCCTGAAGGGATTACTGCTCATTCTACTAGAGCTGTGGCTTCCACATGGGCTTTTAAACATGAGGCTTCTGTTGAACAGATTTTTAAGGTGACGACTTGGTCTTCGCTTCATACTTTTTCCAAATTTTACAAATTCAATACTTTTGCTTCTTTGGAGGCTATTTTTGGGAGAAAGGTTCTACAAGCAGTGGTGCCTTCCTTTTAAGGTCCCTGTCTTGTCCATCCCACAAGTAAGGATGAATCCGTGGACTCGATACATCTTACAAGAGAAAACATAATTTATGCTTACCTGATAAATTTATTTCTCTTGTGATGTTGTATCGAGTCCACGGCCCGCCCTGTTTTTTAAGACAGGCATATATATTTTTATTTTAAATCTTTCAGTCACCACTGCACCCTATAGTTTCTCCTTTTTCTTCCTAGCCTTCGGTCGAATTACTGGGGGGTGGAGCTAAGGGGGGAGCTATATAGACAGCTCTGCTGTGAGTGCTCTCTTTGCCACTTCCTGTAGGGGAGGAGAATATCCCACAAGTAAGGATGAATCCGTGGACTCGATACATCACAAGAGAAATAAATTTATCAGGTAAGCATAAATTATGTTTTTTATATCCTGCCCTTTATGTCTCATTACTCGTAATGGACCATGGACTCTTACCACCTGTATGAAAGAAAACATAATTTATGCTTACCTGATAAATTAATTTCTTTCATAGTAGTGAGAGTTCATGAGACCCCACCTTGTGTTTTTCTGGTGTTGTTTTATTTTTTGTGTACATCTTTTTTCCCTGCTCCTATTTTTTGCTCTTGTTTCTTTTTCTTACCTCTTTTGCTTGGCTATACATTAGACTGAGTTGCCAGTGAGGGGTTTTATAGAGCTCTTGGGGTTTGGAATCTTTGCCAAGGAAGAATAATTCCCAGGAGTAATAGATCATGGACGAGTAATAGATTGTGGCAATGAATTTATCAGGTAAGCATATATTATGTTTTTTTTATCTTTATTAATTAGATATCTGTATATCTTTTTTTTAGATTACATGTTTGAAATACATTTTCAGGCTAAATTCTGATTATTTACTGTTGAAAAACTCCCCTCTGCATTTGCATTATTATTGTTATTGGTTTTTTTTTTGCTTGTTTTTTGTTTTGTTTTTTTAAATAAAAGCTATGTAATAACAAAACGTATATTATACAAGTAAAATATGTTCCAATGTAGTTTTAAAGGGACAGTAAACTCTGAAAATGGTATCATGCATATGAAAGAGCACTATTTAAACATGTTAAAAATATATTTTGCATGCAAAAAACAAAAGGTTAATTAAAATAGTTTATTTTAATTAAAAACTAACAGTGTATGACTTTGTACTACTCATTAAAGGGAAATTAAACACTAAATAAATACTAGATAGAATGTTGCTTTCAAATTAAAAATTGGTATGAGAATAACGTATATGTATTTTTTTTAAGTTTCATTAGATTTTTTAAATATTGACAAAATAAGTCTAAAGCTTTAGTTTTTATAAAACAATGGGGGCTGCGATGTTGTAACTTAGGCTACTTTCTCTGCTGTGGCCAATTAGGGACAGTTATCAATAGGTCACTAGAGTGTACAGCCAATGACTGTGTGGAATATAACAGTGTTCTGCACTTCCATTTCTAACAGGAACTGAAAAACTCACAATTTCAGAATGGAATTACAGGAAAAAGGAAACAAAATAAATAATAAAAGTATATTGAAGAATTTTTTTATATATGCAATTTATCATGTCATGTTACCATCTCAAAGTGTTTAATGTCCCTTTAAGGATTGATTTCTCACTGGCTGAAGTAGAACTGACCCTGTTTTTATTTATTAAACAACAACTTATCCGCTCTGGATAGCCACATCTGTCTTGTTAGTCTAGTGTTTATCTTCCAAGTTCTAGATATAATAGATTTTGCACTGTTTAGTGCTATTTGGAAAACCGCCAGTCTGATTTTACAAAATTTGCCTGTTTTTTGGTTAAGTAGTGCATGTGTGCCCGTTAGTGTATATCCCCTTCCAAATAAATGTTTGAACTGACACTGTTTTATTGGGGGACAGACCAACGTACCCTGTATGTCCACTGTCACTATGGATTTTACCAGCGTACCTTCACCAACAGCAGTAAAGCTGTGCTAGAACTGCATGCTTCACATCTAGCGTGTGTGCTGTATGTGTGCGTCTGAGCGATCATAAACCGTACAGAAAATGTCAGTCGTCATTAAGGTGTTAAATGCAAAATAAAAAATATTGTCCCTTTTATGTAAGCTACACAAAGGTGTCTATAAAATAGAACAATAACATTTCCACTGTTTAACTTTTAGGATGTTGATGAAGAAATAGAAGCAGAGTACAATATTTTACAGTCCCTTCCAAACCATCCAAATGTTGTCAAATTTTATGGAATGTTTTACAAAGCAGACCAATATGTAGGAGGACAGCTCTGGCTAGTTCTAGAGGTAAGTGAATTTACAGTATATTGTATGTAATGTATCATTTAACTCCACAATAAACAAAGTAAAGAATTAAATCAAGCTGGCTATATGGAATGGTTTTACCTTTCAGCTACAAGTGATCAGAAGGCAATTTTAAAAGACAATGTTATCATATTTTTATCATATTTATTTATTAAAGTGATGGTAAATCCTAGATTTTGTGATACCATCGGAACAAATAAAGGGGACTTTCATCGATGAAGTATAAAATACTTCATCCTGAAAGTTTCTTTATTTGCTTGAAGCTTTCGCCACCCTGAGCTCCTTTAGCAGCCCACGGCAGCACGGTATTTTGCTGAGAGGCGACGCTTCCACCTCTTAGCAAATAGCTGTGCGGCCCAGCTGGTGCAAAGCTGGATAGCCCGCACGGCTATTGACTAAGAGGTGGAATCGAAACCTCTCAGCAAAATAGCGCTCTGCCTGAGGTTCACATCGCAGCGAACAGTCAAACAAATAAATGAACTTTCAGCATGAAGTATTTTATACTTCATGACTGAAAGTCCCCTTTATTTGTTCCAGTGGTAAATCCTATTGTTTCACAAATGCTCGTATTTAACCATCACTTTAAGTGTGTATCACAATTTATTAATGTACACAGCGTGATGCCTTTTCATATAACAATTCTTAGCTTTCCTCTATTTAATTTAAAATGTAAATATAAAAGTCTTTGGCATGTTGCATAATGCCCTATTTAACAAATGATATTAAACGTATTTTAAAGGGATATTAAACAGTCTGTTTCATTGTTTTAATACAAAAATCACTTAGCTGAAATCATTGCAATATGTATTATTCATAATTTTTTAAAAGGATTTTACCTTTTCTTTATTATTATTTTTTAAAATTAATTTGTGCAGTGTCTATTACATGTCACAGCCCTACAAGGAGGCTGATGTATCTACAGGAAGGCTTATCTAGCTAGATGGCTCACATCTTCTAGAATAACTTGAGCTGGTTTACTATTCAGATACTACTAGAGATAAAGTAAGTCTGTTTTGCTCATGCTCAGAAGAGGCAGAATGCAACTTAATGCTCTCTTATCTCCCTGAGGGCAGTAGCTACAATAAGAAATTGTATTAGAAATAGTCAAATGCAGCAGCACTCAAAAAATGTAATACATGTATTCAAAGTGATACAAATAAATATAAGATTTCAGACTTATATGTCCTTAATCATGTATTAATACATGATTAAGGATGAATACTTCTGAAAATTTGTATTTATTTGTTTCACTTTGAATAATTACACTTCTGGAGTACTGCTACATTGGACTATTTTTTGATACAGTTATATTGGACCCTAGAAGTATGGGGTCACGCTGGATTAATTCCTGGTGCTGGATTCTCTCCTGTTTGTTTTTACAAGTGATCATTTTGCAAGAAAATAAGTAGGTTGTTTGCGTTTTTTTATACAAACTGTTTCTTTTTATGTATAATTTGATTTAACATATTTGTTTTACAAAGGATCACTGTTTAATACCCTTTTACTTATGCATACATTATCTGATTGAAGACAATGTTACAGGAAATAAATGTATATTCTCTGGGAATTTTTTTAGCCAGTATACAGTCTACCAATTGGCAAAAAAATAATTTTGTTTACTATGAATAATATAGTAAAGTATCAGCTCGAATTCTACCCTTAAAGGGACAGTATACACCATTTTTCCTGTAACTGCATGTAATAGACAATACTATAAAGAAGAATATGCACATATACTGAACTAAAAATCCAGTATAAAACCTTTTAAAAATTACTTAGAAGCTCCCAGTTTAGCACTATTGGGGTGCGATCCGATATACGGTGCAGGTTTCGGCGCAAGCGTGGAAACCTGCGCTGCCCGTAGTTTCCCCTCGCACATCGAGCTATCACATATACGGCGCCGGCAGTTGCTAAAGTGCCGTAAGTCGGACAAACTAGCGATGTCCAGAAATAAGCGTAAGTACAAATTTCTGGAGTCGCCAGTGACTTACGGCACTTTAGAAACTGCCGCCGCCGCCTAAAAAAACTAACTAAAGTATAAAATCTCCCTGTAACTGTCTAATACGCCTCCCAAAAATAGCCCGACACGTGTACCCCTCTATCCAAAATCCCCCCTCTCACTCCTAACAATAAATGTATTAACCCCTAAACCGCCACTCCCAGACCCCGGTGCCACCTATATTATATGTATTACCCCCTAATCTGACCCCCCTACACCGCCGCCACCTATATTAACTATATTAACCCATAATCTGAGCCCCCTACACCGCCGCAACCTATATTATATGTATTAACCCCTAATATGATCCCCCTACACTGCCGCTACCTATTTTAAATATATTAACCCCTAATATGATCCCCCTACACCGTCGCCACCTATTTGAAATATATTAACCCCTTATATGATCCCCCTACACGGCCGCCACCTATTTTAAATATATTACCCCCTAATATGATCCCCCACACCGCCGCCACCTATATTAACTTTATTAACCCCTAATCTGAGCCCTCTACACCGCCGCCACCTATATTAAATTTATTAACCCCTAAACCTAAGTCTAACCCTAACACCCCCTAGCTTAATTATTATTTAAATAAATCTAAATAATATTAATATTATTAACTAAATTATTCCTATTTAAAACTAAATACTTACCTATAAAATAAACCCTAAGATAGCTACAATATAATTAATAATTACATTGTAGCTAGCCTAGGGTTTTATTTTTATTTTACAGGTAACTTTGTATTTATTTAAACTAGGTACAATAGCTATTAAATAGTTAATAACTATTTAATAGCTACCTAGTTAAAATAATTATAAAATTACCTGTAAAATAAATCCTAACCTAAGTTACCATTACACCTAAACTATATTACAAAAACAAACACTAAATTACAAAAAATAAAAAAATGTTTCCAAGAATTTTAAGCTAATTACACCTAATCTAAGCCCCCTAATAAAATAAAAAATCCCCCCAAAATAATAAAATTTCCCTACCCTAAACTAAATTACAAAAGTAATCA
Organism: Bombina bombina; assembly: GCF_027579735.1. Lineage (NCBI taxonomy): Eukaryota > Metazoa > Chordata > Amphibia > Anura > Bombinatoridae > Bombina > Bombina bombina. The sequence continues at coordinate 445,804,175 of NC_069499.1, forward strand.
GCTCTATTACCAGCCCTTAAAAGGGCCTTTTGCGGGGCATTGCCCCAAAGTAATCAGTTCTTTTACCTGTAAAAAAAGAACAACCCCCCCATTACAATCCACCACCCACACACCCCTACTCTAAAACCCACCCGATCCCCCCTTAAAAAAACCTAAGTCTAACCCCCAAGTGGTCCTTACCTGTCCTGAAGACTGGCGGAGAAGGTCCTGTTCCAGGCGGAGAAGTCTTCTTCCAAGCGGCGACCTCTTCTTCTTCCAGGAACCAGCCGGCACGAAGCGGAGGAGTTGAAGACCGATGACCGTGGAGCTGAAGACCATCCACTCTGGAACTGAAGACCGGCGGTGCTGGAACTAAAGACCGCGGAGCCATGGAGCGAGGAGGATCCTCTTCATACGATCTCCGCTGTACACTGAATAGGATTTCAAGGTACGCAATTAAAAATGGCGTCCCTTGAATTCCTATTGGCTGATTTGAGCCTTCAAATTCAAATCAGCCAATCGGATGAGAGCTACTGTAATTCTATTGGCTGATTTGAATAGCCAATAGAATAAGAGCTATTGTAATTCTATTGGCTATTCAAATCAGCCAATAGAATTACAGTAGCTCTTATTCTATTGGCTATTCAAATCAGCCAATAGAATTACAGTAGCTCTCATCGGATTGGCTGATTTGAATTTGAAGGCTCAAATCAGCCAATAGGAATTCAAGGGACGCCATTTTTAATCACGTACCTTGAATTCCTATTCAGTGTACGGCAGAGATCGTATGAAGAGGATCCTCCACGCTCCATGGCTCCGCAGTCTTCAGTTCCAGCGTCGCCGATCTTCAGTTCCAGCATCGCCGGTCTTCAGTTCCAGAGTGGACGGTCTTCAGCTCCGTGGTCATCGGTCTTCAACTCCTCCGCTCCGTGCCGGCTGGTTCCTGGAAGAAGAAGAGGTCGCCGCTTGGAAGAAGACTTCTCTGCCAGTCTTCAGGACAGGTAAGGACCACTTGGGGGTTAGACTTAGGTTTTTTTAAGGGGGGATCCGGTGGGTTTTAGAGTAGGGGTGTGTGGGTGGTGGGTTGTAATAGGGGGGATTGTTCTTTTTTTTACAGGTAAAAGAGCTGATTACTTTGGGGCAATGCCCCGCAAAAGGCCCTTTTAAGGGCTGGTAATAGAGCTGATTACTTTTGTTATTTAGTTTAGGGTAGGGAAATTTTATTATTTGGGGGGCTTTTTTATTTTATTAGGGGGCTTAGATTAGGTGTAATTATCTTAAAATTCTTGTAAACTTTTTTTATTTTTTGTAATTTAGTGTTTTTTTTTTTTAATATAGTTCAGTGTATTTAATTGTATTTTAGGTTTGATAATTGTAGTTTATTTAATTAATTTATTGATAGTGTAGTGTTAGGTGTTATGGTAACTTAGCTTAGGATTTATTTTACAGGTAATTTTGTAATTATTTTAACTAGGTAGCTATTAAATAGTTATTAACTATTTAATAGCTATTGTACCTAGTTAAAATAAATACAAAGTTACCTGTAAAATAAAAATAAACCCTAGGCTAGCTACAATGTAATTATTAATTATATTGTTGCTATTTTAGGGTTTATTTTATAGGTATTTAGTTTTAAATAGGAATAATTTAGTTAATAATATTAATATTATTTAGATTTATTTAAATAATAATTAAGTTAGGGGGTGTTAGGGTTAGACTTAGGTTTAGGGGTTAATAAATTTAATATAGGTGGCGGCGGTGTAGGGGGCTCAGATTAGGGGTTAATATATTTAAAATAGGTGGCGGCATTGTAGGGGGATCATATTAGGGTTAATAAATTTATTATAGGTGGCGGCGGTGTAGGGGGCTCAGATTAGGGGTTAATATATTTAAAATAGGTGGCGGCGGTGTAGGGGGATCATATTAGGGGGTAATATATTTAAAAAAGGTGGTGGCGGTGAAGCACGCTCGGATTAGGGGTTAATATATTTAAAATAGGTGGCGGCGGTGTAGGGGGATCATATTAGGGGGTAATATATTTAAAATAGGTGGCGGCGGTGTAGGGGGCTCAGATTAGGGGTTAATATATTTAAAATAGGTGGCGGCGGTGTAGGGGGATCATATTAGGGGTTAATAAAGTTAATATAGGTGGCGGCGGTGTAGGGGGGTCAGATTAGGGGTTAATAAATGTAATATAGGTGGCGGCGGTGTAAGGGATCATATTAGGGGGTAATATATTTAAAATAGGTGGTGGTGGTGTAGGGGGCTCAGATTAGGGTTTAATATATTTAAAATAGGTGGCGGCGGTGTAGGGGGATCATATTAGGGGTTAATAAAGTTAATATAGGTGGCGGCGGTGTAGGGGGGTCAGATTAGGGGTTAATAAATTTAATATAGGTGGCGGCGGTGTAGGGGGGTCAGATTAGGGGGTAATACATATAATATAGGTGGTGGCGGGGTCCGGGAGCGGCGGTTTAGGGGTTAAACACTTTCTTAGGGATTGCGGTGGGGGATTGCGGTTGACAGGTAGATAGACATTGCACATGCGTTAGGCGTTTTATTTTGCAGGCAGTTTAGGGAGTTACGGGGCTCCAATATTCAGCGTAAGGCTTACTACGCCTGCATTTTGTGGCGAGGTGAAAATGGAGTAAGATTTCTCCATTTTCGCCACGTAAGTCCTTACGCTGTATATTGGATACCAAACTGCGCGGGTTTGGTATACCAGTCTATGGGCCATAAAACTACGGCCGAAGGGTGAAATATACAAGCGTAACTTCTAGGTTACGCCGTATATAGGATACCAAACCAGCGCAATATTTGGCGTCGCCAGCTTTTGCAGGTGACGCTGCATATCGGATCGGTCCCCTGATGAGGTAGTCTGGGACACCCACTGAAAGGAGCTGGGTAAACAAAAAGAGCAGACACTCCCCACCTCCCCCCTTTCCTGCATATTAAAACACAGATAACATAAACAGGAGCCTGCAGGAGTCTTTAAACACACGTAAACATCTGGCACTGTGGGGCTTGGTTTGGAGTCTGAAAATCAGCACAATGTTCTTAAGCAATAAGCAAAACTATACATTGTTATAAAACCCCTCCATCTGTTATGCTTATAGGAAAGATTACAAGTGGAGCGGTAAATAATGCTCCTGCTCACGCGGTAACTCCATTAGAAGTAAGGTTTTTGTGTGAGTTGGTTATCACTCATTTTACAAGTTGAAAGTAAAGCATATTCGCTTGCGAGCTAACCCAGTGTGTGCAAAAAGCCGAACTTACAATATTGCATTAAAGTATTCCACCATAGAAGTCAATAAAGCAAAAAGAGTGGAAAAAACCCTACTCGCGCACCAACTGATTGTATATTCTCAAGTTCACTAACCTGACATAAAATACGAATATTTCATACTCCAATGTTCTTCACATAGCAGGATATGTTCTATTTGTTCATAAACACGTATTTCTACATACATCTGATGGTATTTTGGTACAATATATATCTATACCTATCTATCTATACTATATAAATACTATAGATGATTATATCTAGGTAATGGTATATATATATATATATATATATATATATACATACATTAAGTTTCATAGCTCTGCACACACTGTAACAATCTGTAGTTTGCCAGGGGTGCATCAAAAGTAAACAATATAGCAGAAAAAAGGACGCACTCTCCGGGTCTTGCAATGTATTCATTTAATAATAGTAACGTTTTCGGGTAATTAGCCCCGTCCTCAGACCTGGTCTGAGGATGGGGCTAATTACCCCGAAACGTTACTATTATTAAATTAATACATTGCAAAACCCAGAGAGTGCGTCCTTTTTTCTGATATATATATATATATATATATATATATATATATATATATGATTTATAAATACAGAGAACATATTCCCTTATGTGAAGAACATTGTAATGTGAAATAATTACAGTAAATACACACGATAACACTTTATTAAATATGACTATTGCATAAAGACTGGGAAGTACCCATTACTAAATGTAGACTGGGAAGTACCTGTTGCTAAATCAACTAGAAGTAAGCATATTCTGGAATCTTTACAAGGGGAATAGTATGGTATAGTATCTGAAGTGTCTGTGGGTGACAACTTAGACTCTATAGATCATCAGTTTGTATGATTTAATATTCAAAACAAAAGTTTTAGACTTTGGAACGACTGATTTTTCTTACATGGGGAAATACGTAAATCAATTTCTAAAAGGGATAGCACAGATTAAAGGGGTACAAGAACAGTGGGAATATTTATACAATGATATTCTAGATGGAACTAAAGACTATATTAGGCTTGTTTGTAGAAAGAAAAAGAAAACCAATATGGTTTTCAAGAGAAGCAGCACATGCAGTAAAGACAAAAAAGATAGTCTATAAAATATTCAAACTCACTGGCTCAGAAGAGGCTAAGGAAAATGGAGAACCCAACAAAAGATAACAAAGCAGTTAATCAGAAAGGCTAAAGTTGATGCAGAAGAGAAAATAGCATGATCTGTAAAAAACAGTGACAAAACCTTCTTTAGATAGATCAGTAAAAAGAGAAAAACTAACGGAGGCATAGTAAGACTGATGATAAAGTAGTGGAAGGAGATAGACAAATAGCAAACTGTCTAAATAATTACTTTTGTTCAGTCCTTACAACAAATGGTAAAGATATTGAGATTATATTAAGGAATGTCACTTTAAATGATAATCACCTAGATTACGAGTTTTAAGCGCTATAGGTAAATTAACAAACGCAACAAAAGTGGGGTTATTTAATCCCTTATAGCGCTGCCATTACAAGTTTTAAAAAAACAGGCTTGTGCGGACGATATGGGTTTTTTAAGCTCTATACTGCACCAAAAACAATAGTTGATTTGATGTGCTTGTGTACGCTTTCCCCAAAAACATCAATGGGGAGAGCGGGTCAGAAAAAAGTCTAACACCTGCGATCGCGGAAATAAAAGCTCTGTAACGCAGCCCCATTGATGTCTATGGGGAAAAAGAAAATATGGTTTAAACCTAACATCCTAACATAAACCCTGCATCTAAACACCCCTAATCTGCTGCCCCTGACATCGCCGATGCCTGTCTAAAGTTATTAACCCCTAATCTGCCACTCCCGATATCGCGCCACCTAAATAAAGGTATTAACCGCTAATCAGCCGCTCCCGATATCGCCGCCACTATACTAAAGTTATTAACCTCTATTCTGCCACACCCAAACATCGCCCACACTATAATAAATATACTAACCCCTATTCTGCCGCTCCCCGACATCACCGCAACTAAATAAAGCTATTAACCCCTAAACCTCTGGTCTCCCACATCACTACAATTAAATAAACCTATTAACCCCTAAACCACCAGCCCCCCACATCGTAACAACCTAAATTTAACTATTAACCCCTACCCCTAGCGTAACCCTAACCCTCCCTAACTTTAACATAATTAAAATAGAGCTAAATTAAACTTACAATTATTAACTAAATAAACCTATTAACCCCTAAACCACCAGCCCCCCACATCGCAACAACCTAAATTAAGCTATATTAACCCCTAAACCTAACCCTAACGTAACCCTAACCCTAACACCCCCTAACTTAACATAATTAAAATATAGCTAAATTAAACTTACAATTATTAACTAAATTATACCTATTTAAAACTAAATAATTACCTGTGAAATAAAACCTAAGCTAGCTACAATATAACTAATAGTTATATTGTAGCTAGCTTAGGTTTTATTTTTTATTATTTTTTTTAGTGTAAGGTAGCTTAGGTTTTATTTGACAGGTAAGTTTGTATTTATTTTAACTAGGTAGACTAGTTAGTAAATAGTTATTAATTATTTAATAACTACCTAGTTAAATTAAATACAACATTACCTGTCAAATAAAACCTAAGCTACCTTACACTAAAACCTAAAATTACAAAAAATAAAAAAAAACTTCAATTGCAAAAATCAGCCAATCGGAATTAAGGTAGAAAAAATCCTATTGACTGATTGGATCAGCCAATAGGATTGAACTTCAATTCTATTGACTGATCCAATCAGTCAATAGGATTGAGCTTGAATTCTATTGGCTGATTGGAACAGCCAATAGAATGCCAGCTCAATACTATTGGCTGATTGCATCAGCCAATAGGATTTTTTCTACCTTATTTCCGATTGGCTGATAGAATTCTATCAGCCAAATGGAATCTAAGGGACCCCATCTTGGATGACGTCACTTAAAGAGATATTCATTACGAAGAAGCCGTCGTTTGAAGAGGATGCTCCACATTGGATGTCTTGAAGATGGACCCGCTCCACGCCAGAAGGATGAAGATAGAAGATGCCATCTGGATGAAGACTTCTCCCCGTCTGGAGGACCACTTCTGCCCGTCTGGAGGACCACTTCTGCCGTCTTCGTTGAGGACATCTTGCCGCTTGGATGAAGACTTCTCCCGGTAAGTGAATCTTCGGGGGTTAGTGTTAGGATTTTTTTAAGGGTGTATTGGTGGGTTTATTTTTTAGGTTAGGGCTATGGGCCTGCAAAAGAGCTAAATGCCCTTTTAAGGGCAATGTCCATCCAAATGCCCTTTTCAGGGCAATGGGGAGCTTAGGTTTTTTTTAGTTAGTATTTTATTTGGGGGGTTGGTTGTGTGGATGGTGGGTTTTACTGTTGGGGGGTTGTTTGTATTTTTTTTTTACTGGTAAAAGAGCTGATTACTTTGGGGCAATGCCCAGCAAAAGGCCCTTTTAAGGGCTATTGATAGCTTCGTTTAGGCTAGTTTTTTTATTTTTGGGGGGGCTTTTTTATTTTGATAGGGCTATTAGATTAGTTGTAATTAGTTTAAAGATTTGTTTTTTATTTTCTGTAATTTAGTGTGTTTTTTTGTGATTTAGCTAATTTAGTGTATTTAATTGTATTTAATTTAGTTAATTTATTGAATTGTATTTAATTTAGTTAATTTATTTAATTGTAGTGTAGTGTTAGGTGTTTTTGTAACTAAGGTTAGGTTTTATTTTACAGGTCAATTTGTCTTTATTTCTCTTGTAAGATGTATCGAGTCCACAGATTAATCCTTACTTGCGTGATATTCTCCTCCCCTACAGGAAGTGGCAGAGAGAGCACCCACAGCAGAGCTGCCTATATAGCTCCCCCCTTAGCTCCACCCCCCAGTCATTCTCTCTGCCTGCTTAACTGCTAGGAAGGGCAAAGAGGAGTGTGGTGACAAAAATGTTAGGTTTTTATTTTCTCAAGCAAAAGTTTGTTATTTTTAAATGGTACCGGTGTGTACTATTTACTCTCTGGCAGAAAAGGGATGAAGATTTCTGCAAGGAGGATGATGATCTTAGCATTTTGTAACTAAGATCCACTGCTGTTCTCAGAAGGGCTGAAGAGTACAGGAAAACTTCAGTTGGGGTAACAGTTTGCAGGCTAAACTGCATTAAGGTATGTTCAGTCTAGTTTTTTCTAGACAGACTATTTTATTTCTAGAAAAGGCTGGTAATATCCCCATGAGGGAAGGGTAAGCTGTATTCAGACACTTGGATAGGAATTTCAGCTTGCATGAAGGGCTCATTAGTTACTGGTGACACTGTTAGGAAAAAACGTGAATGATGCAATTATAACGTTTTTTTGAAGGGACTAAAGGGGTCATTGTGGCTTGTTTTTGAGTTTTCTAACCCACATGGTTAATTTAGAGACACTCTAGTGTTTGTCTGTTAGGCCTCAAAACATTGAGTGAGGTGGGAGGGGCCTATTTTAGCGCCTCAGTTGTGCAGTTTCTTTTCCTCTGAGACTTCTAACTGCTTCTCCAGAGGTTCCTGTCGTGTTTGAGGGCTGTAAAAGAAGTTTTCCCCCCCACAAATTGTTCTGAAGGGCAGGTAGGAGCCACAGCAGAACTGTGGCAAAGTGTTGAAAGTCTTTTTTACTGGTTTTGATGTTTTTTCAATCCGGTTTTGCCATTAAGGGGTTAATTGTTTATTTGCATAGCTGTGCAAAGTTACTAAGGCTATATGATACTACTGTAAAAATTTCGTTATGTTTACTGCTTTTTTACGCTGTTTTGCAGAATTTGTGCTGCTTTTTTTCTCTTAAAGGCACAGTACCGTTTTATTTCTAAGTGTTATTTACTTTGATTACAGTGTTTTCCAAGCTTGCTTCTTACATTACTAGCCTGTTTAACTTGTCTGACACCAAGGAAAATCCTTGTTAAATATGTATGGAAGCCATTGTGGTACCCCCTCTTAGAATGTGTCCCAATTGTACTGATATGTCTATAAACTATAAAGAACATATATTAGCACTTAAAAATAGAGCAATAGATGATTCTCAGTCAGAAGTAAATGAGGATTTAGCATCTAGCTCTCCCCAAGTGTCACAACCAGTAACGCCCACACAAGTGACGCAAAGTACCTCTAGTGCGTCAAATTCATTTATTTTACAAGTCCACAGTTATGAATACAACCCTCACAGAGGTTTTATCCTGACTGCCTGGTTTTCAAGGAAAGCAGGACAGCTCTGGGTTAAGGAAAAATGCTGAGCAGTCTGAAGCTTTAGTAGCCGTATCTGATATGCCCTCACAATGCTCTGAGGTAGGGGTGAGGGATTTATTATCTGAGGGAGAAATTTCTGATTCAGGAAAGATGCTTCCTCAGACAGATTCTGATATGACGGCCTTTAAATTTAAGCTTGAACACCTCCGCTTATTGCTCAGGGAGGTATTAGCAACTCTAGATGATTGTGACCCTATAGTGGTCCCAGAGAAATTGTGTAAGATGGATGAATACTTAGAGGTTCCTGTTTACACTGATGTTTTTTTCCAGTCCCTAAGAGGATTGTGAATATTATTGCTAAGGAGTGGGATAGACCAGGTATTCCGTTCATTCCCCCACCTGTTTTTAAGAAAATGTTTCCCATATCTGACACCATGCGGGACTCATGGCAGATAGTTCCTAAGGTGGAGGGAGCTATTTCTACTCTGTCTAATTGTACAACTTTACCTATTGAAGTCAGTTGTGCTTTCAAAAATCCTGTGGATAAAAAATTAGAGGGTCTCCTGAAGAACATTTTTGTTCATCAAGGTTTTCTTCTTCAACCTATTGCATGCATTGTTCCTGCAACTACTACAGCTGCTTTCTGGTTTGAGGCTCTAGAAGAAGCTCTTCAGATGGAGACTCCATTAGAAGAAATTTTGGACAGAATTAAGGCCCTTAAATTGGCTAATTCTTTTATTACAGATGCCGCTTTTCAACTGGCTAAATTAGCGGCAAAGAATTCAGGTTTTGCCATTTTAGCACGCAGGGCGTTATGGCTTAAATCCTGGTCTGCTGATGTGTCATCTAAAACTAAACTTTTGAACATCCCTTTCAAAGGAAAGACCCTATTCGGGCCTGAACTGAAAGAGATTATTTCAGACATCACTGGAGGGAAAGGTCATGCCCTCCCTCAGGATAGATCAAATAAAATGAGGACCAAACAATATAATTTTTGTTCCTTTTGGAATTTCAAGAGTGGTCCTGCTTCAGCTTCCTCTGCTGCAAAGCAAGAGGGGAATTTTTCCCAATCCAAGTCAGTCTGGAGACCTAACCAGGCTTGGAACAAGGGTAAACAGGCCAAGAAGCCTGCAGCTGCCTCTAAGACAGCATGAAGGGGTAGCCCCCAATCCGGGACCGGATCTAGTAGGGGGCAGACTCTCTCTCTTCGCTCAGGATTGAGCAAGAGATGTTCACGATCCCTCGGTTTTAGAAATTGTATCCCAGCGATATTTTCTGGAATTCAAAGGCTCTCTTCCAAGGGGGACTTTTCACATTTCTCGATTGTCTGTAAACAGACAAAGAGAGAGGCATTCTTACGCTGTGTAGAAGACCTACATACCATGGGGGTGATCCGCCCAGTCCCAAAAGAGGAACAGGGGCTAGGTTTTTACTCAAACCTGTTTGTGGTTTCCAAAAAAGAGGGAACTTTCAGATCAATCTTGGATCTCAACATTCTAAACAAGTTCCTCAAAGTTCCAACATTCAAGATGGACACTATTCGGTCTATTCTACCTCTGATCCAGGAGGGTCAATATATGACCACCGTGGACTTAAAGGATGCGTATCTACACATCCCTATTCACAGAATTTTCACAAGGGTGCTAGGGTCCCTTCTGGCGGTTCTACGACCACGGGGCATAGCAGTGGCGCCTTATCTAGACGACATCTTATTTCAAGTCTCACACAGACATTGTGTTGGCTTTTCTGAGATCTTACGGGTGGACGGTGAACATAAAAAAGAGTTCTCTCTTCCCTCTTATAAGAGTTTCCTTCCTAGGGACTCTGATAGACTCGGTAGAAAAGAAAATATTTCTGATGGTGGTCAGAAAATCAAAGCTCTTAACCACTTGCCGAGCTATTCATTCCATTCCTCGGCCATCAGTGGCTCAGTATATGGAGGTAATCGGACTCATGATAGCGGCAATGGACATAGTTCCTTTTGCCCGCCTACACCTCAGACCACTACATCTCTGCATGCTCAAACAGTGGAATGGGGATTATGCAGATTTGTCTCCTCAACTGCATCTGGACCAGGAGACCAGAGATTCTCTTCTCTGGTGGTTGTCTCAGGACCACCTGTCTCAGGGAATGTGTTTCCGCAGGCCAGAGTGGCTCATTGTAATGACAGATACCTGCCTGCTAGGCTGGGATGCAGTCTGGAACGCCCTGAAAGCACAGGGCTTATGGTCTCGGGAGGAATCTCTTCTCCCGATAAATATTCTAGAACTGAGAGCGATATTCAATACGCTTCAGGCGTGGCCTCAGCTTGCTGCAGCCAAATTCATCAGGTTTCAGTCGGACAACATCACGACTGTAGCTTATATCAATCATGAAGGAGGAACAAGGCGTTCTCTAGCGATGATGGAGGTAACCAAAATAATCTGATGGGCAGAGGATCACTCTTGCCATCTCTCAGCAATTCACATCCCAGGAGTAGAGAACTGGGAGGCGGATTTCCTAAGTCATTAGACTTTTCATCTGGGGGAGTGGGAACTCCATCCGGAGGTATTTGCCCAGCTGATTGAGCTATGGGGCACACCAGAATTGGATCTGATGGCGTCCCGTCAGAATGCCAAACTTTCTTGTTACGGGTCCAGGTCCCAGGATCCCAAGGCGGTACTGATAGATGCTCTAGCAGTGCCTTGGTCCTTCAATCTGGCCTATGTATTTCCTCTCCTTCTATGTCTGGTTGCCAGAATAAAGCCTATGTATTTCCACCGTTTCCTCTCCTTCCACGTCTGGTTGCCAGAATCAAGCAGGAGAGAGCTTCTGTGATTCTGATAGCACCTGCGTGGCCACGCAGGACTTGGTATGCAGACCTAGTGGACATGTCCTCGGTTCTACCATGGACTCTGCCAATGTGGCAGGACCTTCTAATCCAAGGTCTGTTCACGCATCCAAATCTAATTTCTCTGCATCTGACTGTTGGTCATTGATACCCTGATTCAGGCTAGAAAGCCTGTCACCAGGAAAATCTATCATAAGATTTGGCGCAAATATCTTTATTGGTGTGAATCCAAAGGTTACTCGTGGAGTAAGATTAGGATTCCTAGAATATTGTCTTTTCTCCAAGAAGGTTTGGAGAAGGGATTATCAGCTAGTTCCTTATAAGGACAAATATCTGCTTTGTCTATTCTTCTACACAAACGTATGGCAGATGTCCCAGACGTTCGAGCATTTAGTCAGGCTTTGGTCAGAATCAAGCCTGTATTTAAACCTGTTGCTCCGCCATGGAGCCTAAATTTAGTTCTTAAAGTTCTTCAAGGGGTTCCGTTTGAACCTATGCATTCCATGGATATTAAGCTTCTATCTTGGAACGCTTTGTTTTTAGTAGCTATCTCTTCGGCTCGAAGAGTTTCTGAGCTATATGCTTTACAGTGTGATTCCCCTTATCTTATTTTCCATGCAGATAAGGTGGTTTTGCGTACCAAACCTGGGTTTCTTCCTAAGGTTGTTTCTTATAAGAATATCAATCAAGAGATTGTTGTTCCTTCACTGTGTCCTAATCCTTCTTCAAAGAAGGAACGTCTGTTGCACAATCTCTGGTAAGCGGAGAGGTCAGAAGGTTACGGCTACTTCTCATTCCTTTTGGCTGAAAAGCATCATCCGTTTGGCTTATGAGACTGCTGGCCAACAGTCTCCTGAAAGAATTACTGCTCATTCTACTAGAGCTGTGGCTTCCACATGGCTTTTAAAAATGAGGCTTCTGTTAAACAGATTTGTAATGTGGCGACTTGGTCTTTGTTTCATACTTTTTCCAAATTTGATACTTTTGCTTCTTCTGAGGTTATTTTTGGGAGAAAGGTTGTACAAGCAGTCGTGCCTTCCATTCCTAAAGCTTTGGTATTGGTATCCCACAAGTAAGGATGAATCCGTGGACTCGATACATCTTACAAGAGAAAACATAATTTATGCTTACCTGATAAATGTATTTCTCTTGTGATGTATCGAGTCCACGGCCCGCCCTGTTTATTAAGACAGGCATATATATTTTTATTTTTAAACTTTCAGTCACCACTGCACCCTATAGTTTCTCCTTTTTCTTCCTAGCCTTCGGTCGAATGACTGGGGGGTGGAGCTAAGGGGGAGCTATATAGGCAGCTCTGCTGTGGGTGCTCTCTCTGCCACTTCCTGTAGGGGAGGAGAATATCCCACAAGTAAGGATGAATCCGTGGACTCAATACATCACAAGAGAAATAAATTTATCAGGTAAGCATAAATTATGTTTTTAGCTAGGTAGTTATTAAATAGTTAATAACTATTTAATAACTATTCTACCTAGTTAAAATAAATACAAACTTGCCTGTAAAATAAAAATAAACCCTAAGCTAGCTACAATGTAACTATTAGTTATATTGTAGCTAGCTTAGAGTTTATTTTATAGGTATTTATTTTTAAATAGCAATAATTTAGTTAATTATAGTTATTTTCTTTAGATTTATTTAAATTATATTTAAGTTAGGGGTGTTAGGGTTAGATTTAGGGGTTAATACATTTAATATAGTGGCGGCGAAGTTGGGGACGGCAGATTAGGGGTTAATAAGTATAATGTAGGTGGCGGTGATGTTAGGGGCGGCAGATTAGGGATAATAATATTTAACTAGTGTTTGCGAAGGCGGGAGTGCGGCGATTTAGGGGTTAATATGTTTATTCTAGTGGCGGCGATGTCCGGTAGTGAAAAAGCAGCGTTAGGACCTGTTAACGCTGCTTTTTCAGCTTAACGCAAAACTCGTAATCTAGCCCTTAGTCTGGTAATTGTTCTTTACCATTGACTTGTAATATCAATTTGGTCAAGTGCAAATCCTAGCGTGGTCAAGGGATGTTGATAGTGCACCTTTGCACTATCAATAGCGCTCCACTTGTAAACTTGGCCAAAATGTACCATGTTTTTATATGATCCTAAATCATCAATAAAGATGGTCTTTTTATAAGTACTGTGGGATAATTACATAAGCCTGTCTCTGGTCTCGTTATACTATTGTATTTGTGATATATTATGTCCCAAGGCTCCTCGTTTAATTGGAAGTTAGATGATACTCTGCTGTTCATCTCTCTAGTCTTTATGTTGCATTTTTACCAGCTCCATTGTAGGAATTTGCAAAGTTTATAAAGAATTACATATAAATCACAAACAAACTGAATGTTGTCAATATCCATTACCATTTATTTTGCTAAACTCAGTCGTTGAAATATCCAATGAGTGGTTCTTCTTTATTGCTGTGCTCCAATGATCAATTGATTTAACATTCTATTTACTAATGAGGTGTAAAAAAGTAAGTCTTAAAAGCTATTGGTATTCTTGTTTAAGCAGAGGAATTTTAGGACATAATTGATGTAATTTTTTTACAGTGAAGGTTGCTTCAGGATTGGAAGATCTGCAAACATCTGTTAAACTCTACTGCTTTCAAGGGGAGAGTATTAATAGAAACCCATAATTAGTGGAAACTCTATGTAAAAGAAGAAGAAACATTTAAAGCAAAAAATAAAAAACTGATCTGCTAAAAAGTTCAAACCTCAAACCAAACATAAAAATGTCAATATTGTTTTAAATAAAAAAGGCAGGGAACTGTCTTTGTACTAAAGTTAGCTCAGTATTGTTGTAGAGCATATAGTGCCAGTTTTACATCATGAATGGCATTATCTGCTTTGGTGCAGTGATGCAAGGTCAGCACTATACAATGGCTGAAGAGTTCTGTACTGATGGAATCATTTTGGGATAGATTACGAGTGGCGCGCTGACTGTATTGTGAAAGCGATTAATTCACGGCTCTTTGCGCACATCCATTTGACTTTTATCATCAAAAATGCTTTGTTCTCTTGGCATTCTTTGTCGAAAGCTAAACCTAGGTAGGCTAATATGCTAATTACTAAGGCCTTGAAGGCTGCCTTTTTCACAGCTAGACAGAGCTAGTTCATGTGTGTCATATAGATAACGTTGTCAAAAGAACTGAAATAAGGGGACAGTCTGCAGAGGCTTAGATACAAGGTAATTGCAGAGGTAAAACGTATATTATTATAACAGTGTTGGTTATGCAAAACTGGGGAATGGGTAATAAAGGGATTATCTATCTTTTAATGTTAAAGTAGACTGTCCCTTGAAATGTACAGTTACAATCTTAATTACAAGTTATAAGTTAAAAGTTATAAGTTCTCAAAGATATAAGGTCTAAGGTGTTAGACAAAAAAAGATTGCAAATGGCTTTAATATAGAACTACATACATACACACACACACACACACAATAAATATATATATATATATATATATATATATATATATATATATATATATATATACAGTATATATATATATATATTTACACATGTCTAAATATGTGTATATGTATGTAACAGGTTAGTAAGACAAGTGCACTCTCACAAACAGTATCACGATTTGCCAGGGTGCATGAATGTGGGTAATAATAACAAAAGATAGAAGACAGCACTCTCTGGTGTTAAATACAAAGGTTGTTTTATTTGTAGTGACGTTTCGGGGGAAATATATATATATATTATATATATATATATATATATTTATATATGTGTACATATATATTTATGTATGTTATATGTGTGTATATGTAGTTACAGACATATATACACATATAAACACATAAATACACATGTATACCTATATAAACACATGTATGTATAATATATATATATGGTTTAGATATATATTTTACAACAAATGATCATATATATATATATATATATATATATATATATATATACAATCCCAATTCTGAAAAAGTTGGGACACTATGGAAAATGAAAAAAACAAAAAACAAAGAGTCATTTGAAAACTCAATTCACCCTGTACTATATTGGAAACATATTATTTGATGTTTTACTTGAATTTAATGCATTTTTTAAAATATACACTCATTTTAAATTTGATAACTGCAAAACACTCCCAAAAATTTGGGACAGTTGACTGTTTACCACTGTGTAACAGCACCTTTTTTTTAATAACACTTATTAAGCATTTTGGCACTGAAGACACTAGTTGGTTAAGTTTAGCAAGAAGAATTTTTCCCCATTCATCCATTATGCATGTCTTCAGCTGTGCAACTGTGCGGGGCCTTCGTTGCCTTATTTTGCGCTTCATAATGCTGCCATACATTCTTAATCACAGGTCAGGACTGCAGGCAGGCCATGCTAGCACCTGCACTCTCTGCTTACGCAACCATACGCTTGTAATCCAGGCAAAATGTAATTTGGCGTTGTCCTCCTGGAAAATGCAGGGACGTCCGTGGAAAAGAAGACGTCTGGATGGCAGCATATGTTGATTTAAAATGTACACATATCTTTCTGCATTAATGGTGCCCTAACAGATATGCAAGTTACTCATGTCATGGGCACGGACACACCACCATACCATGACAGACGCTGGCTTTTGGACCTGACTTTGATAACAGCTTGAAAGGTCCATTTTGTCTTTGGCCCAGAGAACACGACAGCTGTTTTTTCCAAAAACTATTTGAAATGTTGTCTCGTCAGACCACAAAACACTGTGCTACTGTCCATCTCAGAGGAGACCGAGCCCAGAGATGGTGTTCATATATGGCTTCTACTTTGCATAGTAAAGCCTTAACTTGCATCTGTGGATGCAGCAGTGAATGGTGTTGACTGACAAAGGTTTACCAAAGTATTCCCGAGCCCATGTCAGGATTTCCATTACAGACTCATGACGGTTTTTGAGACAGTGATGTCTGAGGGATCGGAGATCAAGCGCTTTCAAAAGTGGTTTTTGGCCTTGCCCTTTACGCACAGAGATTTGACCGGATTCCTTGAATATTTTAATTATATTTTGCACTGTAGAAGGTGAAGGTCACTATCTCAAAAACGTCATGAGTCTGTAATGGATAGCCTGACATGGGCTTGAGAATACTTTGGTAAATCTTTGTCAGTCAACACCATTCACCGCTGCATCCACAGATGCACGTTAAGACTTTACAATGCAAAGCAGAAGCCATACATTAACACTGACCAGAAGCACTGCCGACTTCTCTGGGCTCGGTCTCCTCTGAGATGGACAGTAGGACAGTGGAATCATGTTTTGTAGTTCAATGAGTCAACATTTCAAATAGTTTTTGGAAAAAACAGCCATTGTGTTCTCCGGGCAAAAGAGGAAAAGGACAATCCAAGCTGTTATCTGCATCAGGTCCAAAAGACAGCGTCTGCCATGGTATGGGGGTGTGTCAGTGCCCATGGCATGGGTAACTTGCATATCTGTAAGGGCACCATTAATACAGAAAGATATGTATATATTTTGGAGCCAAAAGTGCAAAATAGTACCCCTCTCTCAGTAGTGCCTGATGTAAACAGTTAGAAAATAGTGACAAGGTCATCAGTACTGGTCCCAAAAGCTCTTTCGCATTGAGCGTGGCAATTTTTCTCTTCAAAATAAAGGGAATGGAGAATAGGCTTACCCCATCTTACATGACTCGTCCGGTCCTTGGGTGCTGCTTCCCGTAGGTCGCGCTCAGCTTTCACCTCTGCTGTATGGGCGCTTGTAACTCACCTAAATCAATCCTTGCGTTCAGACCGGCACCCTCTTCAGACGTCACGGGAGTATTTGTTGCGTGCTCCATATCTAAATCCAATTGGTCCAGCGTTGGGTTTGTAGAGCTGAATCAATCAGGCTAAAGGAAATAGGTAGGGAGATACCCAAAAGTGCTGTGCTGCACGAAAAGAAGGTCAATCATCGGAAGTTCATCAAAAAGGGAAAACGGGGCACCAGCAAGGGTTACAAGTCTTGAATACTTTATTCCATAATCACTTAAAAGAAGGAAGACACACAGCGGATAAAAACCTGGGAGTCAGCAGAGCACAGCTGACGCGTTTTGGCTGAGAGCTGTTGTCAAAAGCTGATGATACATTTTGGAGCAACATATGCTGCCATCCAGACGTCATCTTTTCCAGGGACGTCCCTGTATTTTCCAGCAGGACCACACCAAACCACATTCTCCCTGGATTATAAGCACATGGTTGCATAAGCAGAGAGTGCGAGTGCTATCAAAAAAAGGTGATGTTACAGAGTGATAAACAGTCGACTGTCCCAACTTATTTTGGAGTGTGTTGCAGTCATTAGATTTGAAATGAGTGTATATTTTCAAAAATGCTTTAAATTCACAAAGTAAAACATCAAATAATGTGTTAATAATGTGTTTTCAATATAGTACAGGGTGAATTGAATTTTCCAATGACTCTTTTTGTTTGTTTTTTTGCATTTTCCATAGTGTTTTTTTTGGAATTGGGGTTGTATATACTTGGCAAATACCTACTCTTTTATCTAACAAAGTAACTACTTAATCAAACTCCCCGCTTGATAGAACCCACCTTTCCCTTCATCCTCACAGAGCAAAACCTCTTTTTACTTACACACAAGCTATTTTTTTTCCTACTGCTGTTGATTTTTTTCTCCTTTTCTTTGCTTCTTTTTTTTTTTAAATTGCTACTATTTTTTTCCAGAAAGGTTTAGTATTGTTAATTTAAATAAAGAAAAACTTCTGAGTATGCCAGTTCAGTAATTATTATAGCCAATAATACTTAATTTGACCTCCGAATAACATTCCTCGTTTCCTTATTTAAAAACATCAAAGCCACCCCTGTATATATTTGTGGATCAATTTTGTATCAGCTTTAAACTACAAAAGGGAAATGTGGCCTGACAGTTTGATTCACTTTAAGGAAGGGACATGAAACTCAAATTCATGTTTCAAATAAAGCATAGAATTTTAAGAGACTTTTTAATTTACTTCTGTTGTCAAAAGTACTTTAGTCTCTTGGTATCTTTTGTTGAAAAGCATACATAGGTAGGCTCAGAAGCAGTAATGCATTATGTTACATAAACGGAAGGAAAGAGAAAATATTTGAAAAAGTTTTGCAAAAATGGAAAATACTTACCTAAAAAAACAAGAATGATTTATGAAAACAAAACACAAATAGGTTGGAACTCACTGAATTAAAGAGCAAGAGTAATAGAAGTACCTGTCAACAATATCTTTTATTACAATTGTAGCGCTAAATTAGATTACAAGTGTCCGGTTATTGCTACCGCCAGCTCCAGTGTAATACCAGTGCACAATATCGTGTACTGGTATTACAAAATGGAGCACTAATATCGCTTGCATGCAAGCGATATTTAGCGCTCCACTTGTAATCTAGCCCTTAGCAAGTAATGCTTGTAGTTACTCCAAGAAAGGTACAACCTTTTCGGTCCAATACAACCAGGAAATAGTATGTGATTAATTATTTAATAAGACATAGCGATCATAGCATAGTTTATTTCATTAAATGTAAATCTGGAAGGCAGTACCTAGAACACATAGGAAAGTATACCTGAACATATTCTATCTATTAAACATGCTAGGGTTGAGAAAAATAAGGATGTCCTGTACCTGAATAAATCCTGTAACAGTAATTTGCAAAAACTTTTATATATATATATTTATATATATATATATATATATACCTAGCTTAATTAACAAATGGAGAGGGGAAAACAATCATATGGAACAATTGAGGATGGAACACAAGTGGATCTTTAAAATGGATACCATAATCCCAAATGAGCTAAGAATTGAAGCTTTCATGTTTTCTAAAATAGGTAGACTTAAAACTTTAAAGACACAGTCCACTTTGTAATACCATATTATTGTGTGCTGGTATTATAATTTAATCTCAATGCGAATGTGAGCTCGCGTTCGCATTGCTAGGAAGCATTGTGCTCACGAAAGCGGGCTTTCTTAGGCTTCTATGAGAGCCTCGTTCAGATGCCGTCACAAATTGCATCAGAACCTCACGCAGCGAAGGAGTTAAGTAGCCCAGCATTTTTTTAAATATAACTAAATTCCCACAATACTTTAAGTCTCTAATGGTCTCTAAATTTCGTTACCAGTTTTATAATTAATGATTACACTACTAGTGAGTAGTGTGTTTGAATGTGGATCTATCTTCCTTCCCTATAACATTTAATTTAATTTAGCTTGAATTGTTAGCTAAAGTTGAGCTTACTTATAGATATAATATATATTAGAATTCAAAACATATTTTCATATATATTTATTATAACTTCTATATACCTATAAACTACTATAAAATTCATATATTATTTTTATGATGTTGTTTTTTTAATTAAATAAGAGATGTATATAACAGCTGACACTTAGTATTTGTATATTTTGCTTTCTTTTATTTTTTTCATGTTACTTTGGAAATGCTATTATTGTCTATATTTTTTAACATTATTATTATTAATTTCTTTTTATTTCTTTACTCTTTTAATTATTCTTATATTGTTTTCTAAATGTGTATTTATAGAGTTAATATTCCATTGTAGTGTGTTATCCACATATATGAATGTATAGCTGCATCCTCTAATGGGTTAATATGTATTTGTTATTCCCCAATTGATGGGGGTGTGAAAGTGTTACCTTTACCCAATTGGTGCAGTTTAGCTTAAATAGGGATTCACCTGTGGTGTTTAATCACCTCTGATGAAGCGCAGGTACGCCTGCGCGAAACATGTCAGGTGCTTTTTTCTTGTCTGACTATGTCCTATATTCTGGATGAATAAACGCTACTGATTTACCAGCACTTGGATCGTCTGAGCAGTGTTTGCTTCTGTTGCTATATATACATATACAGTATATTTATGTGTTAATATGTGTATACAGTATATACACGTATTAATACATACAGTATATATATATATATATATGTATATAAGCATATACATATATATTTACTGGGAACACACAGCTCCCATAGACCCAATGTAAAGGCAATTTTCAGTGCCTTCTTTTCTAACACACCCCAACCCTTTTTTACTACCTTTAAAGCCCCAAAACTGCCTAGTGCAGTTTTATTTTATTAAAGAAAAAGTGTAGATTATTTTCTTTAATAAAAAACTACAATACCCTACAATGCGAGCTTGTGGTAGCAATAAACAGCCACTTGTAATGGCTGGTTAATTATTGCGCTCCCGCCAATGGGCAAATTTACCTGTTTGCGGGAGCGCAATAATTTAGCTCTCCACTTGTAATCAAGCCCTGTGTTAATTAATAAAACATGTAGATATGGTCATATGTATACAGATAGATAGATAGATAAATAGATAGAGGAGGACAATGGAGTGTGTTATATGCAGGTTTAAAAGTTTCTTGGGCTACAAATAAAGTAATATTATAAGCGATAACCTGACATCATTTGCAGCAGAAATTTGTGCCTTTGCATAATCTTAGCATGAACTCAGAAATATGCAAACAATAACACAGACACAAGAAAGGGATGACTTAGGAGCTAATGTTGTGAGTAAAAACTCATTCACAAAGAGCCTAATTCCTGCTTTTTATCATCTCCTTTGATGTATTGCTGTCCACTAATGGAAACTGCTTGCAAGAAGCTGTGCTTCTCTGGATCAGAATGTTTCATCTCGGCTGCTGGCAGAGCTGCCATCAAGTCTAAGTATAGAGATATGGCTTCTGTCTATTTTATATTGCCTGCCACTAGGAGCACTGATGCAGTAAAGGTTTCAAATGACTGTAATTTGTTGCCTCATTGTTATCAAGCACATCAATCTTTTCCTTCCTGGCACTTTCGTCATACAGAGCGAGGATTTCTAAAAATGACAAAGCCTGCGCTTTTTCAGGAGCAGATGCACTTTTTCTTCAAATCACGTCTTGATTGTACTGATTTTTACTGCAGTTTATTATAGCACTCAGTCTTAAAATTAAATATACTGAAATATATACCTATGATTATTGGGAACATATTTATTTGAGCATATAGATATAAAGCTTTTAGTAGGCTTTTTGGCCAGTGTTATTAATTTTTTCAGTCAACCAGAAAGATATTTCTTTGCCAGTTAATTGTATTTTTATGTGACAAAAATATAGAATTCACTGATAAATATTTACTTAGAACCAATTCTCACTTCCACGAGTAAAGAGCGCAAGCTATGAAAACAGAGAAGCCCCAAATAGTGTAATATCGCTTGTACACTGCTTTATTTATACAAAATTAGGGCACTCACAAACATATATTCATAAAATGCATATAAGATCTCATGTAAGCTCCTTTTTGGTGCAGATTGCACTGAGTCCTCCTTGATCGATCGTAAAAGGGACATGTTGACACCAATCAATAATTAAGAAACCCCTTTTCTGGCAGATTTTTAAAGCATTTTCAATTTCAACACCTTTTATCAGTTAAAAAGAAAATACCATCAATAAAATTAAAGAACTTATAATGTAGTATCAGAGAATAAAATTAAACAGAAATGAAGTGCATACAATAAGAAACAATGAGATTCTCATACACTCCAGAATGCACATGTCCCCATGCAAGGTATAGAAGTGACCCGAATACCCTCAAAATGGAGGGCATTGTAGTTTTTTTATTAAAAAAAAAAATCTAGCCTTTTTTTAATTAAAAAAAAACAAAAAAAACTTCACTAGGCAGTTTTGGGGCTTTAAAATTGGTGGGAGTGGGGTGTTTGAAAAAAACGGCGCTGAAAAGTGCCTTTACATTGCGGTCTATGGGAACTGTCACCTAGATTACGAGTTTTGTCGGTAATGGTGTGCGGTACTAACAAGCAGTTTATGCTCACCGCTCACTTGCAGACAGCGCTGGTATTACGGGTTTTTACAAACCCGGCATTAGCCGCAGAAAAGTGAGCGGAGAGCAAAAGTTTGCTCCACAACTCACCTCAATACCAGTGCTGCTTACGTTAGCGGTGAGCTGGCTAAACGTGCTCGTGCACGATTTCCCCATAGGAATCAATGGGGCAGAGCCGGCGGAAAAAAAACTTAACACCTGCAAAAAAGCAGCGCTCAGCTCCTAACGCAGCCCCATTGATTCCTATGGGGAAATAAAAGTTATGTCTACACCTAATACCCTAACATGAACCCCGAGTCTAAACACCCCTAATCTTATACTTATTAACCCCTGTTTTGTTTAACATATTTATCTGCGATATCAGCAAAGGGCTACAGGGGAAAGTATGTCTCTTTGCAGATGATACAAAAATTTGCAACAGAGTGGATGTTCCAGGGGGGGTAGACAAAATGAGAAGTGATATATAATTGGAGGATTGGACAAACGACTGGGGTCTAAAGTTTAACACAGCAAAGTGTAAAATAATGCATTTAGGGAAGAAAAATCCAAATGTTAATTACAGACTCAATGACACTTTACTGACTGTTACAGACGAGGAACAGGACTTGGGAATTATTATTTCAGATGATTTAAAACTTAGTAAACAATGTAGTAATGCAGCGAGTAAGGCAAGCAGAATGCTTGGATGTATTGGTAGAGGTATTTGCAGCAGAAATAGTAAGGTTCTTATGCCACTTTATAGATCATTAGTTAGGCCTCATCTTGAGTATTGTGTGCAGTTCTGGAGACCATATCTTCAGAAGGATATTAACAAACTTGAATCTGTGCAAAGGAGGGCTACCAAAATGGTACATGGTCTAAAAAATAAAACTTACCAGGATAGGCTCATTGACCTAAATATGTATAGCTTAGAGGAGAGAAGGGAAAGAGGTGATATGATAGCAACTTTCAAGTACATTAAAGGGTTTAGTAAAACTGAGGCTGTGGGTATTTTACATAAAATGGAAAATTCAAGAACAAGGGGTCATGAGCTCAAGCTAAAGGGTAGTAGATTCAGAAGTAATTTGAGGAAGCACTTCTTTACAGAAAGAGTGATTGATTTATGGAATAAACTTCCTCAAGAGGTAGTAGCAACAAACACTGTGGGGGACTTTAAAAATGCATGGGACAAGCATAGGGCTATCCTACGAACTAGATAAGTTTATACTGTTAGGTAAGGTCGGGCAGACTTGCTGGGCCTATGGCTCTTATCTGCCGTCAATATCTATGTTTCTATGTTTCTATGTTTCTAATCTGCCGCCCCCGACATCGCCAACACCTGCATTATATTATTAACCCCTAATCTTTCTCTCCTGACACCCCCGCCACCTACATTATACTTATAAACCCCTAATCTGCTGCCCCCAACATCGCCGACACCTACATTTTATTTATTAACTCCTACTCTGCCACCCCCAATGTCGCCGCCACCTACCTACACTTATTAACTCCTAATCTGCCGCCCCCAACGTTGCCGCCACTATATTAAAGTTCTTAACCCCTAAACCTAAGTCTAACCCTAACCCCCCCTAACTTAAATATAATTTAAATAAATCTAAATAAATATTACTATCATTAACTAAATTATTCCTATTTAAAACTAAATACTTACCTATAAAATAAACCCTAAGCTAGCTACAATATAACTAATACTAGCTTATGATTTATTTTTATTTTACAGGCAAGTTTGTATTTATTTTAACTAGGTAGAATAGTTATTAAATAGTTATTAACTATTTAATAACTACCTAGCAAAAATAAAGACAAATTGACCTGTAAAATAAAACCTAACCTAAGTTACAATTACACCTAAAACTACACTATAATTAAATTAATTCCCTAAATTAAAAAAACGAACACTAAATTACAGAAAATAATAAAATAATTACAAGTTTTTTAAACTAATTACACCTAATCTAATCCCCCTAATAAAATAAAAAAAGCCCACCAAAATAATAAAAAGCCCTACACTATACTAAATTACAAATAGCCCTTAAAAGGGCCTTTTGCGGGGCATTGCCCCAAAGTTATCAGCTCTTTTACCTGTTTTACCCCAACATTAAAACGCACCACCCACACAACCAACCCTACTCTAAAACCCACCCAATCCCCCCTTAATAAAACCTAACACTAACCCCTTGAAGATCACCCTACCTTGAGAAGTCTTCGCCCAACCGGGCCGAAGTCCTCAACGAAGCCGGGCGAAGTGGTCCTCCAGACGGGCAGAAGTCTTCATCCAAGCCGGGAAGAAGAGGTCCTCCAGACGGGCAGAAGTCTTCATCTAGATGGCATCTTCTATCTTCATCCATCCGGCGCGGAGCGGGTCCATCTTCAAGACAGCCGACGCGGAGCATCCTCTTCTTTCTTCATCCGACGACTGAATGAAGGTTCCTTTAAATTATGTCATCCAAGATGGCATCCCTTCAATTCCGATTGGCTGATAGAATTCTATCAGCCAATCGGAATTAAGGTAGAAAAAATCCTATTGGCTGATGCAATCAGCCAATAGGATTCAACTTCAATCCTATTGGCTGATTGTAACAGCCAATAGAATGCAACCTCAATCCTATTGGCTGTTCTAATCAGCCAATAGGATTGAAGTTCAATCCTATTGGCTGATTGCATCAGCCAATAGGATTTTTTCTACCTTAATTCCGATTGGCTGATAGAATTCTATCAGCCAATCGGAATTGAAGGGACGCCATCTTGGATGACGTCATTTAAAGGAACCTTCATTCAGTCGTCGGATGAAGAAAGAAGAGGATGCTCCACGTCGGATGTCTTGAAGATGGACCCGCTCCGCACCGGATGGGTGAAGAAAGAAGATGCCATCTGAATGAAGACTTCTGACCGTCTGGAGGACCTCTTCTTCCCGGCTTGGATGAAGACTTCTGCCCGTCTGGAGGACCACTTCGCCCGGCTTTGTTGAGGACTTCGGCCCGGTTGGGTGAAGACTTCTCAAGGTAGGGTGATCTTCAAGGGGTTAGTGTTAGGTTTTATTAAGGGGGTATTGGGTGGGTTTTAGAGTAGGGTTGGTTGTGTGGGTGGTGGGTTTTAATGTTGGGGGGGTATTGTACTTTTTTTACAGGTTAATGAGCTGATTACTTTGGGGCAATGCCCCGCAAAAGGCCCTTTTAAGGGCTATTTATAATTTAGTATAGGGAAGGGCTTTTTATTATATTGGGGGGCTTTTTTATTTTATTTGGGGGATTAGATTAGGTGTAATTAGTTTAAAAAACTTGTAATTATTTTATTATTTTCTGTAATTTAGTGTGTTTTTTTTCTGTACTTTAGATAATTGTATTTAATTGTATTTAATTGTAGTTAATTTAGGGAATTAATTTAATTATAGTGTAGTGTTAGGTGTAATTGTAATTTAGGTTAGGTTTTATTTTACAGGTAAATTTGTCTTTATTTTAACTAGGTAGCTATTAAATAGTTAATAACTATTTAATAACTATTGTACCTAGTTAAAATAAATTCAAAGTTGCCTGTAAAATAAAAAATAAATCCTAAGATAGCTACAACTATTAGTTATATTGTAGCTAGCTTAGGGTTTATTTTATAGGTAAGTATTTAGTTAGACTTAGATTTAGGGGTTAATAATTTTAATATAGTGGTGGTGACGTTGGGGGTGGCAGATTAGGGGTTAATAAATGTAGGTAGGTGTCGGCGATGTTAGGGATGGCAGATTAGGGGTTAATAAAATGTAACTAGTGTTTGCGAGGCGAGAGTGCGGCGATTTAGGGGTTAATATATTTATTATAGTGGCGGCGATGTCCGGTTCGGCAGATTAGGGGTTAAAAAATTTATTTTAGTGTTTGCGATGTGGGGGGGGGGCCTCGGTTTATGGGTTAATGGGTATTTTTTGGGTGTTAGTGAACTTTTTAGCACTTTATTTAAGAGTTTTATGCTACGGCGTTAGACCATAAAACTCTTGACTACTGACTTTAAAATGCGGTAACAGGCTTGACAGGAGAGGGTGTACCTCTCACTTTTTGGAAGACTATGATGGCATCAGAACGAGGCTCCCATTGGAGCCTATGGAAGCGTGTTCTCTTGTTTCCTAGCAATGCGAACGTGAGCTTGCATTCGAAATTGTGATTAACTTGTAATACCAGCATACATTATCGTGCACTGGTATTACAAAGTGGAGCGGTAATATGGCTTGTATGCAAGTGATATTTAGCACTCCACTTGTAATCTAGCCCTTAGTGTACAAACCCCTACACATCTAAAAGCAAGTCTTGGTCTGTTTCCAAGCATGTGTGGCTTGCAGCAACAACAACATAAATAAAACATAAGTCTTTGCTCCATTAAGCAACAAGCAGTTATTTTAAACCTTACTAAAGTTGCACTGCTGGTCTGCTTACCAAAAGCACAACTTAAAACAAACACCTTTCAGATAGATCACAATCACTATATGGTCCTATTTTCAAAAACAATGTATTGATAACATTTTCAATCTTTTTTTTTTCCTTTTCTTTGAGTCTCTCAAAATAAGTGTATTTTTTTCCAGCAAATTATTTCTGTGAGGGTGACAAACTGCATATGATAGAAACACTAGAGTTTTAGTCTAAATTCTTATTTAAAAATATTTTACTTAAAGGGACACTCAAGTCAAAATTAAACTTTCATTATTCGGGTCTTATAACATAATAAACACTTTATTCGTTGACGTTTCGGGTCACCCCTGTTTGCAAAACAAGTTACAAAAATGACAAACACTCACCCTTCTTATTCATGAGAACCCTTCACCATTGCGGCATTCCTGGCAGTGTCCCGGAGGTTGCCGACGTCATGTGACCAACGTGTCACGATCTCCGTATCCATGGCAACCGGATGCCACACCAGAAGCGTCTGTGCATAAAAATGAAAAACAAAAGCAAACTGTCAGGAGTGAAATATGCAGCGGTATACAAGCATCATAGATCTAACGATCTTACAGAGTAGCCAGAGTCATATAATAAATTGCTAATAAACTGCTATGTATAAGTTCCTATTATGTCATGCAATTACATAGAAGAGGCTACAAGATACCTAAGGCTACAACACTGTCAAGCCTCCAATATGCAAGTCTATTCTAAACTATATGTATGTCTCAGGATACAAATATAGTTACAGCATCTAATAATCCTACTACAATCTTACTTATGAGGGTGACTAAGATAAAGAAAACAGAACAGCTGAAGGGCAGTAAACTACAATAATTCTAAGATAAATCTTGGGCTTTTAATATCCTATACTTTTTGCTAGGGTCTATTATGAATAGATATATGCCATTTTAAAGACAACAGTGCCAGTCCAAGTGAACACTCAGGCTTCGAGAAGTCGTAGTGCCCAAGGTGTAAATCCATCTCAATTCCCTCTAGAGTAGCAACTTGGCTCTATCATCCCCTCTTGGTAATGGTGGGATATGGTCGATTACTATGTACTTGAGGTCCGAAACACTGTGTTTAGCAACAGCAAAGTGTCTGGCCACTGGTTGGTCGGAAGTCCCTTTGTCTATAGCAGCTCGAATGGCCATCGATGGTTGGCCATTCTAGTTCTAAGATCATCCACTATCTTTCCGACATAAAACAAGCCACACACACAGTGAAGCAGATAAATCATAAACTTGGTTGTGCAGGTGACCCTTTGCTTTATTGAAAATTTCTTTGTTGAGTAGGGGTGACTAAATTTATTCCCAGTGGTAAGTCCCCCACAGGTAGTGTAACCCAAGCACCGAAAGCATCCAGGTTTATTTTTTAGCCAAGTCTCTGAGATATAACAATTTCTAGGGTCAGTTTTGATGAGATGATCCTGAAGAAAGTCATTGTCAGAGACCAGGAGAGGCCAGTTTTGTCCTAGGGCATTATTAATTGCTGTAACTATATTTGTATCCTGAGACATACATATAGTTTAGAATAGACTTGCATCTTGGAGGCTCGACAGTGTTGTAGCCTTAGGTATCTTATAGCCTCTTGTGTAATTACATGACATAATAGGAAGTTATACATAGCCGTTTATTAGCAATTTATTATATGACTCTGGTTCCTCTGTAAGATCATTAGATCTATGATGCTTGTATTATCATTTTTATAACTTGTTTTGAAAACGGGGGTGACCCCGAAACGTCAATGAAAAAAGTGTTTATTTTATTATAAGACCCGGTGAGTGCCTTCCAAATCCTTAGAGCTTTATATATATATATATATATATATATATATATATATATACTCACCGGCCACTTTAATAGGTACACCAGTTCAATTGCTTGGTAACACAAATTTTAAATCAGCCAATCACATAGCAGCAACTAAATCCTTTTAGACATCTAGACGTGGTGAAGACAACTTGCTGAAGTTCAAACTGAGCATCAGAATGGGGAAGAAAGAGAATTTAAGTGACTTTGAGCATGGCATGGTTGTTGGTGCCAGACAGGCTGGGTATTTAAAAAGCTGCTGATCTACTGGGATTTTCACACACAACCATCTCTAAGGTTTACAGTGAATGGTCCGAAAAAGAGAAAATATCCAGTGAGTGGCAGTTGTGTGGACGAAAAAGGCTTTGGTGATGTCAGAGGAAAATGGGCAGTCTGGTTCGAGATGATAGAAAGTAACTCAAATAACCACTTGTTACAACCAAGGTATGCAGAATACCATCTCTGAACGTACAACACATCAAACCTTGAAGCGGATGGGCTACAGCAGCAGAAGACCACACCGGGTGCCACTCCTGTCAGTTAAGAACAGGAAACTGCAGCTACAATTTGCACAGGCTCAACAAAATTGGACAATAGAAGATTGGAAAAACGTTGCCTGGCTTGATGAGTCTTGATTTCAGCTGTGACATTCAGATGGTAGAGTCCGAATTTGGCATAAACAACATGAAAGCATGGATCCATCCTGCCTTGTATCAATGGTTCAGGCTGGTGGTGGTAGTGTAATAGTGTGGGGGATATTTTCTTTACACACTTTGGGCCCCTTAGTACCAACTGAGCATTGAAAATACCACAACCTACCTGAGTATTGTTGCTGACCAGGTCCATCCCTTTATGACTACAGTGAACCCATCTTCTGATGGCTACTTCCAGCAAGATAATGCACCATGTCACAAAGCTCTAATCATCTCAAACTGGTTTCTTGAGCATAACAATCTGCAGCACCTGCGTGATGCTATCATGTCAATATGGACCAAAATGTCTAAGGAATGTTTCCAACACCTTGTTGAATCTATGCCACGAAGAATTAAGGCATTTCTGAAGGCAAAAGGGCATCTAACCCGGTACTAGCAAGGTGTACCTAATAAAGTGGCCTGTGAGGGTATATACTGCATACACTCACACATATATTTATATATATATATATATATATATATATACACACACGTGTGTATATATATATATATATATATATACACACACACAAACATATGCATATATTTATATATATTTATATACTTTATATCCACACATACATACACACAGATACATATATGAGCCCTTCCCAGTCTAACACCTTTTCATATGCCATATCCCTTTAAATCTCTGTTAAACCATTTTTTCAACCTTTATTTAGCACACCCTGAACTGTTTAAAGAATAAAAGGCTAGATTACGAGTCTTGCGTTATGAGTAAAAAAAGCAGCGTTAAGCCTCATAACGCTGCTTGTTTACTACCGCTGCTATTACGAGTCTTGTAAGTACAGCTGTCCCGCACATTTTTTTGGCCTTACCGCAAAAAAATTACGCAATTTGCGTATAGTCTATTTTCAATGGGACTTCCATAGCGCCGGTATTACAAGCTTATTTTTTTAGGCCGAAAAGTGAGTGGTACAGCCTATCCCGCAAGATTCGTAACGCATTCTAAAGTCAGTAGTTATGAGATTTACACTACAAAGTTGTAGCATAAAACTCATAACTAAAGTGCTAAAAAGTACACTAACACCCATAAACTACCTATTAACCCTTAAACCGAGGCCCTCCCGCATTGCAAACACTAAAATAAAATTATTAACCCCTAATCTGCCGCTCCCGCCACCACTAGAATAAACATATTAACCCATAAACTGCCGCACTTCCGCCTCAAAAACATTAATTAAATATTATTAACCCCTAATCTGCTGTCCCTAACATTACCTCCACCTACCTACATTTATTAACCCCTAATCTGCCGCCCCTATACTATATTTATTAACCCCTAAACCTAAGTCTAACCCTAACCCTAACACCCCCTAACTTAAATATAATTAAAATAAATCTAAAGAAAACCTACTATCATTATCTAAATGGTTCCTATTTAAAACTAAATACTTACCTATAAAATAAACTCTAAGCTAGCTACAATATAACTAATAGTTACATTGTAGCTAGCTTAGGGTTTATTTGTATTTTACAGGCAAGTTTGTATTTATTTTAACTAGGTAGAATAGTAACAAAATAGTTATTAACTATTTACTAACTACCTAGCTAAAAAAATACAAATTTACCTGTAAAATAAAACCTAACATAAGTTACACTAACACCTAACACTACACTACAATTAAATAAATTACCTAAATTAAATACAATTAAATAAATTAAATACAATTACCTAAATTACAAAAAAAACAAACACTAAATTACACAAAATAAAAAACAAATTACAAGATATTTAAACTAATTACGCCTAATCTAATAAGCCCTATCAAAATAAAAAAGCCCCCCCCCCAAATAAATAAAAACCCTAGGCTAAAATAAACTACCAATATCCCTTAAAAGGTCCTTTTGTGGGGCATTGCCCCAAATAAATCAGCTCTTTTACCTGTAAAAAAAAATACAACCCCCCCAACAGTAAAACCCACCACCCACACAACCAACCTCCCTAAATAAAACCCTAACTAAAAAATACTAAGCTCCCCATTGCCCTGAAAAGGGCATTTGTATGGGCATTGCCCTTAAAAGGGCATTTAGCTCTATTGCGGCCCAAACCCTAACCTAAAAATAAAACCCACCCAATAAACCCTTTAAAAAAAACTAACACTAACCCCTGAAGAGCCACTTACAGTTTTGAAGACCGGACATCAATCCTCAACGAAGCCAGAAGAAGTCCTCAACGAAGCGGCAAGAAGTCCTCAATGAAGCCGGGAGAAGTCTTCATCCAAGCCGGGAGAAGTGGTCCTCCAAAAAGTCTTCATCCAGACGGCATCTTCTATCTTCATCCATCCAGCGCGGAGCGGCTCCATCTTCAAGACATCCGACGCGGAGCATCCTCTTCTTTCCGACGACTAACTATGAATGAAGGTTCCTTTAAATGTCATCATCCAAGATGGCGTCCTTTAGATTCCGATTGGCTGATAGAATTCTATCAGCCAATCCGAATTAAGGTTTTAAAAAATCAGCCAATAGAATGCGAGCTCAATCCTATTGGCTGATTGGAATAGGATTGAAGTTCAATCCTATTGGCTGATTGCATCAGCCAATAGGATTTTTTCAACCTTAATTCTGATTGTCTGATAGAATTCTATCAGCCAATCGGAATCTAAGGGACGCCATCTTGGATGACTTCTTCCGACTTCGTTGAGGATAGATGTCCGCTTTTCAAAACTGTAAGTGGTTTATTGGGTGGGTTTTATTTTTAGGTTAGGGTTTGGGCCGCAATAGAGCTAAATGCCCTTTTAAGGGCAATGCCCATACAAATGCCCTTTTCAGGGCAATGGGGAGCTTAGTTTTTTTTAGTTAGAGTTTTATTTGGGGGGTTGGTTGTGTGGGTGGTGGGTTTTACTGTTGGGGGGATGTTTGTATTTTTTTTACAGGTAAAAGAGCTGATTTCTTTGGGGCAATGCCCCGCAAAAGGCCCTTTTATTGGTTGTTTAGTTTAGGCTAGGGTTTTTTTTTTTTTTTTTTTTATGTAATTTAGTGGGGGTTTTTTTGTAATTTAGGTAATTGTATTTAATTTATTTAATTGTATTTAATTTAGGTAATTTATTTAATTGCAGTGTAGTGTTAGGTGTTAGTGTAGCTTAGGTTAGGTTTTATTTTACAGGTAAATTTGTATTTATTTTAGCTAGGTAGTTATTAAATAGTTAATAACTATTTAATAACTATTCTACCTAGTTAAAATAAATACAAACTTACCTGTAAAATAAAAATAAACCCTAAGATAGCTACAATGTAACTATTAGTTATATTGTAGCTAGCTTAGGGTTTATTTTACAGGTAAGTATTTAGTTTTAAATAGGAATTATTTAGTTATTAATTGTAGGTTTTATTTAGATTTATTTTAATTATATTTAAGTTAGGGGGTGTTAGGGTTAGACTTAGGTTTAGGGGTTAATAAATGTAATATATGTTTGCGAGGCGGGAGTGTGGCAGTTTAGGGGTTAATATGTTTCTTATAGTGGCGGCGACGTTGGGGGCAGCAGATTAGGGGTTTATAATGTAGGTGGCGGCGATGTCCGGAGCGTCAGATTAGGGGTTAATAAGTATAATGTAGGTGTTGGTGATGTCGGGGGCGGCAGATTAGGGGTTAATAAGTGTAAGATTAGGGGTGTTTAGACTCGGGGTTCATATTAGAATGTAAGGTGTAAACATTAATTTTGTTTCCCCATAGGAATCAATTGGGCTGCGTTACGGAGCTTTACGCTGCTTATTGCAGGTGTTAGGCTTTTTTTCAGCCGGCTCTCCCCATTGATGTCTATGGGGAAATCGTGCATGAGCACGTACAACCAGCTCACCGCTGACTTAAGCAGCGCTGATAATGGAGTGTGTTATGGAGCACAATTTTGCTCTACGCTCACTTCTTGCCTTTTAACGCCGGGTTTATAAAAACCTGTAATACCAGCGCTGTAGGAAAGTGAGTGGTGACAATAACGTGCAAGTTAATACCGCACCCCTCATAACGCAAAACTCGTAATCTAGCCCAATATGTGTTAAAAAAATATCAGATTGTACATTATCTCCTCTTAAAAAAAAAAACTTGATAGCATGAAATAACCAAATTATATTTTTCTCTATATCCACAGTTGTGCAATGGTGGTTCTGTGACTGATCTAGTGAAAACCATCTTAAAGTGTGGTCAATGCTTGGATGAAGCTGTAATCTCATACATTCTCTATGGAGCTCTCCTGGTAAGAATCCTCATATTACATGCATTGGCAGTCAGTGTGCTGTTTAGCTGCACAAGGCCTTTTTATGCTACAAAAACCATGACTATAACATAACCTGCTGTGCTAGCAGCGGGGCATGTCAGGCCTTTGATAGGCTGGACAGATGTTGCTGTAGAACAAAGGCGCACTGAATTCATTAAGCTCCTAATAGTAGAGTAATTATTTTTAAACTGAGGAGTAATTTTTTTTTTTTTTTTTTCTTTCCAGGGTCTTCAACATTTACACAACAATAGAATCATCCATCGTGACGTCAAGGGTAACAATATTCTTCTTACAACAGAAGGAGGAGTCAAGCTAGTTGACTTTGGTAATGACAGTTTGCTATTTATGTTCCTCATGCGCAGTTTATCCCATAGTCTCAATTTGTTGCCTGCTTGAAAGTTTATGATACGCCACAGGTTTAGCGATTACATTCGGCATGAACCAGTGGGTACTTTGGATTTAACAGATGGAGCTCCCTCTGAGATTCTGTCAGATAATCTGTTTTGGGTGGCTGCAAACAGTCTTGTTTTTAACTCTAAAAAATAGCAAGTCGTTTATTTACCAGCTCGCATGCAATCTGCGTGTGTCTTCTGTTTCAGTGCAGTTGACTCATTTAAATTCAATATTCCATCTTTTGCATATGAAAAGGAAATGCTCATTTCTCTCAAATGGCGTTAATAGCCTAGAGCACATTCTTTCCCTTTGAGCAGAAGGTAAAGCTGTCCTGAGAGTCTGAAAATCAACAGATCCATTTAATTTGTGATTATTGCAGTTGGTGTAAACCTGATTGAAATGAAAGTATAAATAGGAACCTAAAATAGAATCACACGGCTGCGTAAGAACAGAGGATGCAGCAGATTAGTATATATTATATGTTTCAACTAATATTATAGTCCCAATTATCAAGTCATGTACCGTATTTAGCCACTACATCTATATATTGAAATTGACATTCATTTGCTCATACCAAAGACTGTAATACATTGCAGGAAATGGAAAATAAATAAATCGATAATTAAATTACAGTTAAGAGTAATATGTGAGAGATGGACAATTAGCTGAAATTATCTTAAAGGTAAATATAAGCATACAAATATTGGTGTTGTAGTAGAGTCTAAGTTCAGAAAGTTAAAGGGACATGAAACCCCAATTGTTTTTCATGATTCAGATTATACATTTTTAAAGGGACACATCTCATGATTCAGATAGAGCATGCAATATTAAGCAACTTTCTAATTTACTCCTATTATCAATTTTTCTGCATTCTCTTGCTATCTTTATTTAAGAAGCATGCATTTGATGCATAGGAGCCAGTCCATTTTTGGCTGAGAACCTGGGTTATCCTTGCTTATTGGTGGCTAAATGTCAACCACCAATAAGCAAGCGCTATCCATGGTGCTGAACCTAAAATGGGCTGGCTGCTAAGATTTACATTTCTGCTTTTTAAATAAAGATAACAAGAGAATGAAGAAAAATTGATAATAGGAGTAAATTAGAAAGTTTCTTAAAATGTCATGCTTTATCTGAATCTTGAAAGAAAAAAAATGTGGGTTTAGTGTTCCTTTAAACAACTTTCCAATTTACTTCTGTTATCAATTTTGCTTTATTCTCTTTGTTCCTTTTATTGAAGAAGCAACAATGCACTTTTGGGAGCTAGCTGAACTCATTTGTAAGCCGATGAAAATGGGCATACAAGTTCAGCCACCGATCAGCAGCTAGTTCCAAGCTCCTGAGCCTATCTAGATATTTTTTTCAACAAAGTATACCAAAAGAATGAAGCAAATTAGAATAGATAATAAAAGTAAATTGGAAAGTTGTTTAAAATGGTATTGTTTATTGTTACAATTTTTTAATGTGATTAAACAATAGTTTTTTTACTGCATATTTTTATTTCAATATTTTGTTTATTAGTTTATACAATCATTGGATCTATGGTATTAAAGTACTATTTATATTACACAAATAAAGAAAACTGTAATGTGCGTATCATATCAGAGTGTGTGTTTATCCATCAGCTACCATTTCTGCATATATCAGTTACTGATCATCATGTCCAATATAAACTCTTTAACTGAGCTGTGCTCTCTATTAAAGGGACAGTTAAAGGGCCATAATACCCAAATGTTGAAACACTTGAAAGTGATGCAGCATAGCTGTAAAAAGCTGACTAGAAAATATCACCTGAACATCTCTATGTAAAAAAGAAAGATATTTTACCTCAAAAGTTCCTCAGTAGCCACATCCCATTGTAAAGGACTTCTAAGCAGCAAATCAGTATGTCTGTCCTGGGACAGCTAAGGGGTTGAGCCTCGTGCACTCTCATGTCATTTCCCTATTCAGTTTAAAGAAAGTTTACTATGAAATCTCATGAGAGTTAAGTCAAATCTCATGAGATCACAGTAAAAGAGTTCATGACCTCAGCACTGTTGATGCTGATTGGCTGCTGTTCATTTCTTCATTTATTTATTTTTCTACCTGCAGCTGAGCAGCAGCTGAGTATAACTTTTTACACAGAACTTACTCTGCTGAGCTGAGGAAATTGTGAGGTAAAATATCTTCCTTTTTTACATAGAAATGCTCAGGTGATATTTTCCTGTCAGCTTTTTACAGTTATACTGCATCAGTATCAAGAGTATTATGTCCCTTTAAGTCAAAATTAAACATTCATGATTTAGATAGAGTATGCAATGTTAAACAACTTTCCAATTTACTTACATTATCAAATTTGTTTAAGTCTCTTAGTATTTGTGTTGAAGGGTAAACTTAGGTAGACTCAGGAGAATCAAAACACTACTGGGAGCTACCTGAACACATCAGGTTAACTAATGCCAAGATGTATACATGGGCAGGCACCAATCAGAAGCTAGCGTCCAGCATTGCTGCTCCCAAGCCTACCTAGGTATGTTTTTCTACAAATATTCCAAGAGAACAAAACACATTTGATAATAGAAGTAAATTAGAAAGTTGTTTAAAATTGCATGTTCTCTCTGAATCATGGAAGCTTAGTCTTGACTTTACTGTCCCTTTAAGCACATTCATTTATTTAATTGTGCATTCTAGTGCTAACATAACATGCTCTCTTTTTTTTTATTTTTTTATTTTTTTTAAATATGTTTTTATTGAGGGAATTGCACTTACAAATACACAAGAACAGTTTGCCCCAACATGGACATAGTATAAAGCATATAGTAAAACAAGTATTGTGGACAATTATAAACGTAGAAGAACAGATATAGAGATAAATCTCCTGTCAAATTCACAAAATGTTCTCAGGTTAAAGTATACATCAAATGAATAGAAGTTGGAGAGCAAACTCAAAATCGCCCTCTTTTCCCTCAAAGATGACTGAAGGGAGGGGGGGGGGGGGAGGGGGGGAAGGAGGGAGGAAAGAGGGGGGAGGGAGGGGGGAAGAGAGGCGGATCTAAGACAAGTATTGTGGTCCCATTCCTTGAAAAAAAACCGCTACCCAAGTAATATCTGAAAACTAGCATTCTCTTTCCCAATAAAACATATCATCAGGAGGAGGCTGCAATGGTATGAGAGGGATAAACTGTTCACTATAT
Organism: Bombina bombina; assembly: GCF_027579735.1. Taxonomy (NCBI): domain Eukaryota; kingdom Metazoa; phylum Chordata; class Amphibia; order Anura; family Bombinatoridae; genus Bombina; species Bombina bombina. The sequence continues at coordinate 445,841,025 of NC_069499.1, forward strand.
ATGGATAGAGATTAGATTAGGAAAGAGCAAAGGGCAGACAGTGGTAATTTACAAGTACAAGGGACATATCAGTTGCATATTTAGATCCACAGTTAGCCAAATAATCAGAGAGGATATAGGTTCTCATATCTCCAGTAAGCTGACAAATATGAATATTGCTGGGGCCATAAGATAAAATGTTCACAAAATTGAGTCTGTGAGTTCAGACCTAACGGTCGTCATATGGGATTGCAATGTTAGAACAGAGGCACCCTGCTGAACATGGCGGTAGCTGCACAAATGACAGCCACAGTAGGAATGCTCAGCCCACACCGGTCTTTACAAACAGTTGTCTCACCAAGATGCCAGGTAAATCCAGAGTTTCCCAGCATGATATGTCCATCCGATGTAGCCTCAGGCTGTGGGTCATGTTGGAGTAGAATTGTCTTCTGCGCGCACCCTCCTGAAGTGTAGCAGCGCAATGGTAGGAGCTCCCACAGTCCCCCCTGGGTATCTGGATTAAGAGATCTGACCTGTACCGGGTCGCTGGTAATCCACAGGCCTCTGATTCTGCGGTGAGCGGTGAGTTATCCGGGGGTTGATCAATATCCTCCTGAGAATCACTGAGCTGTGTGTTCAAAGCTGCATGGGGTGCCACATCCGAGACTTCAGTAGCAATTTCTGCATGGGTATCCGCCATGATGGTTAGGAGGCGGTCAAATCTGCGGCCCATCTTGCACTCAAAGTCCTCCTGCCAGTTGTGCAATGCCGCTAATAGCCCCTCCATGGTCTCAGAGTCCTCACACTCCAGCAGGCACCGCTCCAAAAAGCCAGCTCGGGCCCTCTTACTATTATCTTGCTGCGAGGTACGTGGTATACAGTTCTCTCAGGGAGACCCCGAGCTCGGCAAGGCCTCAATCTGTCGCTCCTCTCTGGCGCCCAAAACCTTCTTATAAATCGCCAGCGAGGTCCTCAGCTATTGCAGGGCTCCTTTAGAATGAGTACATCTCTTGTGCTGTGCGAATTAGCTACATTTTATAAATTTTTTATTATTTATTGCAGGAGCCATGTTCAAACACATCCTCTCTGCATGATAGCTGGCTCCGCCCCAACATGCTCTCTTTTGTTAGACCATGTCATTTTGCACTACTGATCCACCAATGTTAAACACACAAATAAAGTCCTGCTTGGGAACTACAGAGAACTGCGGAACACTGCCAGTTATACAATCAGCTGCAGCAGTGACACAACCCTTACAGTCAATGGCTGTGTTCAGCATTGTAGCTCCTGTATGGAACACTAGAACGTCCCTTTATAAGATATATATACTTCTGATTCATATTTTAATATGTGCCATAGCTTTTTTATACTTGCATGAAAATCTATTCTGCTGATATACTTCCACTATTATGATGAGACTGGTACATCATATACAATTCAATATATATGCTAAATCTAAATGCTTACTAAGGTATAATTGCCTAATATGTTTTTTAAGAAACATAGGTGTTTTAATGTAAATACAAATGGGGAATACAGCTAAGAAAGAAATATTATTTGATTTATCTATAATTCATTGTTTATCATATTCCTATTGTGAAAAATGGTAACTTAACCTTGAAAGTGTCTAGGACTGATTCTTTGATATGCATGGCCTGTCATAAATGGATTGTAAAAATGAATTGGTAGCTTGTCATGCTTTTCTTTGCAAAGCTGCACATAAATAACTCCCAGTTTTTGTTTTGTGTGTGTTTTTTTTTATTCTTGCTGTTCTGGTTCCATAACATTAAAAAAAAGAAAAACAATATTACATTTTTGAACATATTAGTGTTGTTCTATAAATGAAGTGAGTAAAATTCTGTGAAGCTTTGTAAACCGTCCTAGTGCAACTGAATATATCAGAGCCTTACACCTGCCACCTGCTAAACCAGTAGCCTGCTGTGAAATGAATGGCTTTGCCTGTAAATAAATCCTGACCTGCATTTCTACTTATGATTAGATTTAGTTTGCAAACAACATGACATCCTGTTTTGCTTTGCTTTCAAATGGGCATCCTATGTTAAAACTGAAATTATATCAGTTCATTCTACTTTTATCAAGATGCATTTTTGCAACGCACTTGTGTTAACAGAAATTCTTCTAAAATCTATCAGTTTTTTAGTTTATGTGACAAACAGAGCATACGTCTGTATGTCTAGTGTGTGTGTAGCCTCAGAGAACCGGCAGAGATGCATTAAGTGTCAGTGTCAATGCAATACCGGTCACGGATAGTTCTCTAAACAAGTGCAGTCTCTAGATGTGGGTGCACGGGCATACAGAGGTATGTTTCTCACGTCTCGTGCACAGCAAAAGCTGTCACTAAAACATGTCTGTTTTTACTAGAAGCATTTTTGCAAATACATGTGTATTTTCAACATTCTAAAAATAAGTTTTTTTGTCATTATTGGAAGTTGTTAAAAGACATAGGGCTAGATTATAAATGAGGCGCAAGCGGTTTTGCGCTAGCACAATTGTGTTTTTGCAAGTCATTTTCATTTTGCTGATATTACAAGCTGAGTGAAATCCCGATTACGATAGCACATTTGCCTGTAAATAAATATTAGTAATTAAAAAGTAGTTTATTAATGATAGACAGATTTGGACACTTTCAAATGTGACCCCGAGACTCTTTTAGTTATACTCTCAGGGGGTACAAAGCTTACTTTTCAGGGTTAGGCAAGTTGCACACAAATCCATCTGTTTCATTCAATATTTTGGTTTTTAATTCTAAAATAAATAAAGCACTGATCCTCAGTTTTACTTTTTCTGCATACATAACATGAGGAGGATTCCTTGTGATTTTATAAATAGTAGAGGAAAAAAGTGTGATGCTCTGTCATGAAATAGATTTGGTTCACAGTCCATGGACATAGCTTTAAAGGGATACTAAACCCATATTTTTTCTTTAATGATTCCAATAAAGCATGCAATTTTAAGAAACTTTCTAATTTACTCCAATTATACATTGAAAAGCAAGGCTGTAAAGCTTAGGAGCAGACACATTTTTGGTTCAGCGCCTGGGTAGCGCTTGCTGATTGGTGGCTTAATGTAGCCACCAATAAACAAGAGCTATCCAGGGTTCTGAACCAAAAATGGGTAAATTAGAAAGTTTCTTAAAGGGACACTGAACCCAAATGTTTTCTTTCTTGATTCAGATAGAGCATAAAATTTTAAGCAACTTTTTAATTTACTTCTATTATCAAATTTTCTTCATTCTCTTGGTATCTTTATTTGAAATGCAAGAATGTAAGTTTAGATGCCGGCCCATTTTTGGTGAACAACATTGGTTGTCCTTGCTGATTGGTGGATAAATTCATCCACCAATAAAAAAGTGCTGTCCATGTCCAGAGTTCTGAACCTAAAAAAGCTTAGATGCCTTCTTTTTCAAATAAAGATAGCAAGAGAACAAAGAAAAATTGATAATAGGAGTAAATTAGAAAGTTGCTTAAAATTGCATGCTCTACCTGAATCACGAAAGAAAAAAATTGAGTTCAATGTCCCTTTAAAATTGCTTGCTCTATCTGAATCATGAAAGAAAAAAATGAGTTTAGTATCCCTTTAAAGAAATGTGACCATGCGCTTATAAAGCAAACCCAGCTCAGGAATACAGGTTGTGGGAGAGTTATTCAGTTACTGTAGCAAATGGACAGGAGTATATTAGTAAAACAACAAAGAAATTATAATAACCTCTTGTAGGACTAAAGACTAGTTTATCTCTTGTTTACTATTATGTCCCATTACAACTGGAATATATATGTAAATATGATGTCACCATATAGAGAAATATCTCAATATGAGTAATAATTTAAGCTACTGGGTTTCAAACCTGTCCTCAGACCTCCCTAACATGCCAGTTTTTGAGGATATCTGAACTATAGCACAGGTGAAACAATCAACTGATTAGTAAACATGGTTATTTTACCTGCTCTCATCCAAGGTAATCCTGAAAACCTGGCCTGTTGGGGAGGCCTGATGACAGGTTTAAAAAAACAGTGATTTAAAGGGACATGAAACCCAAAAATTCTCCTTCATGATTTAGGTAGAACATACAATTTTACTTCTATTATCAAATGTGCTTCATTCTCTTGGTATCATTTGTTGAAGGAGCCAATGACATCGGTATATATATTCAGCCACCAATTAACCGCTAGAACCTAGGTTCTTTGCTGTTCCTGAGCTTACCTAGATAAACCTTTCAGCAAAGGATAACAAGAGAAGGAAGCAAAATAAATAATAGAAGTAAATTGGAAAGTTGTTAAAAATTGTATGCTCTGTTTAAATCATGAGGTCTAATTATGACTTTACTGTCCCTTTAAGGTGATCAGTGAAGATGCAATCACAAACATTTTATGGGCTTTGAATGTAAACATTTGTCCCATAATATTTTAATTGTTTTTGCGTTTATTGCAGGAGTATCTGCACAACTCACCAGCGCAAGGTTACGTAGAAACACTTCAGTTGGGACCCCTTTCTGGATGGCACCTGAGGTAAGTGTCCTATAATATGTAAGCATCTTATTATCTTTCAAAATAGTTCAATGATTTAAAATATTTTACATAACAAACATGTGAGATATCAGAGTTGCCATCATTAATTAATTCCAGGGACACTTTGCAGCAGAGCCACGCCCATTTACGGGCTAGATAGACCCCCAAAACAAGCTCATTAAATACTAGTAGTATAATTTAGCAATAGTGATTGCTTAAATTGATAGGAGAGTAAATGTAATCTTATATGATTCATACAGAGCATGTCATTTTTAAATTCACTTCTACTATGAAATTTAGTTTGTTCTCTTAGGTACCGTTGTTGAAAAGAATATGTACATTGCTGCATATTCTTTTAATTCCAGTCCCAGCACATGAAAAGCCTAATATCTTAAGCCGCAGCTAAACAAAGCCTCAGTGGATAAATGGGGAAAATTACACAGGTTCCAACTGTGCAGCATTATTGAGATGCCTTACTTCATCACCCATTGTTTCCTACCCTCCCTGGTGTTATATATCACATGGCTTCCCCTTATCTTACCCTTGTCTACATACTTCAACATAACAGAAGATCACAGATAAGGTTTCAGAAACTAAATGCAGGCAGAACTTAACATGGGACAAATTAATAGACAGGGACAGGGAGCCAAAAAATGGGATAGTTGGCAAGTATGTAGATATGAGCATAATTTGATGGATGTAAGGGAGTGAGAGTCTAAAAAAAGAAAACCATAGGGTGCTTTATCTACATGCCTTCAAAATCTCTGACTGCTGTGAAAGTGTAGTAGTAGTGTAAGTTTGCTGATAAGTTTGATAAGTTCACATGTATAATTTGTTTGCTATGCTTGCACAATTTCTGAGCAGCATTCATTAAAAAAGAAAAAAGTTTCATGATTTGAAAGGTGAGATTTTCATATGTAGCTTTGCTTTCTTGTGGAGGAATTTATATATTTCAACAAATCAGAAATTATCTGATTGGTAACCTTTTTAAAGGGCCATGATACCCAAATGTTGAAACACTTAAAAGTGATGCAGCATCACCTGAACACCTGAACATCTCTATGTAAAAAAGAAAGATATTTTACCTCAAAATGTTCTAAGTATTCACGCCCCATTGTAAAGGACTTTAAGCAGCCGGTCAGTATGCCTGTCTCGGGACCTGCAAGGGAGTTATACTCATATATACACTATCTGATAAAAAAGTATTCATATAAATATTATTTTTTACAAGGGTATATATATATATATATATATATATATATATATATAAATAAATAAAAAGAACATTTTCCTCTCTGTAAAGAGTAAAATTGAAATAAACACTTTTAGTTTGTTCTTCCATTTGGTCTAGCTACAGCTCCAAGAGTTTTTACCTAAGTTCTTGGAATTATCCTGTCTGGGACTCAGGGTATTTTGGTGGCTCCATACCGGGATGATATATTGGTTTAGGTTCCATCTCTAAAGTGAATGTAAATTTGAATGAATAAGTGTCCAGTTGTTAAAAATACTATTAAAAGCTGGGGCACTTTCATTCACTAAGCGTTTTTTTTAAAAATACTTACCTTTTTCTTTTGGAAAACCAGACCGGTGATCCTCCGCCACCTTCTCAGGCTCTACTTAGCATATCGATGAGGAAACCGGCTTGGAGGAAGGCGGTTTTGTCATTACGGTGCTAAGTACAGAGGAGCTGCGTGTGGAGGATCGCCAGTCTGGTTTTCCTAACGGAAAAGGTATTTAAAAAAAAAAAATGCTTCAATGTAAATTTTAATTAATGAAAGTGCCCCTGTTTTTAATAGTATTTTTAAAAACCTGGCACTTATTCATTAAAATTTACATTCACTTTAAGTTTAACTGTATCTTATACAAACGTTTGTTGTTTCTTTGCATGCATGGTTGGAGAATCAACATTCCAAAGACTTCTCTTTCTCCTCAAGCCAGAGTCTCTTTTCTAGGAATCGTTATCACCTCAATTTCTATGAGCCTTTCCTTAATGAATCAAAGGAGATTAAAGCTTCAGACAGCTTGTGTAACTTTTCAATTTCTTTCCAATCCTACAGTAGTGAATGGAAGTGTTAGGCATAATAATAGCAGCATCAGATGCTATTCCTTTTTCACAGTTTCACATGAGACCTCTTCAGGTCTGCATGCTTCGTCAATAGTGCAAGGCCTATTCTCAACTTTCTTGGATTTCAAAATCAGACAGACAGTCTCTGCCCTGTGGATAAATCACCAATTTATTTCTCTTGGGGCATCCTTCGAAAGCCCAACCTGCACATTAGTCACAACATAAGTGAGTTTCTTGTGTTGGGGTGCAGTATGGGGGTCTAGGAGAGCACAAGGAGTTTGGTCTCCTCAGGAGGCAAAGTTACCAATAAATCTCCTAGAACTCTGTGTTTTCAATCAGATAATATGACAGCAGTGGCCTAAATCAGTCATCAAGGGGGAACTCGCAGTTCCCTAGTGGTAAAGGATGTTTACAGAATGTTGTCTTGGACAGAGAACAATCTCTCTACAATCTCTGCTATTTAAATAACAGGTTGAACAACTGGGAAGCAGACTATCTCGGCCGCCAATGCCTTCATCCAGGAGAATGGTCTCTCCATCTGGATGTCTTCAACCAGACTGTAGATCTTTGGGGTCTACCAGAGATAGGCCTGATAGCTTCTCATCTGAACAAAAATTTTCCCAGATACTTTGCAAGATCCAGGAATTCACAGGTGGAGGTGATAGATGCTCTAGCAGCTCCTTGGTCATATTTCTTGCTTACCTATTCCTCCATCTGTTTTACTACCAAGAGTGATAGCTTGAATCAAACAAGCTATCATCATTAATTCTTATGGTTCCTGCTTTGCCACGCAGATCAGATGTCCTGTTGTCCTTAGTGGCCTCTTCTATTAAGACATAACCTACTGTCTCAAACCCCTTCCATCATCGAGACCTCAAGTCTCTCAATGTGAAGGTTTGGAGATTGAATGTCTAATTTTAAAACAAAGATTTGGAAAGTTTTTCTTTTCTGGTGTGAAAAACAAGGCTTTAGCTGGCATTATTTTAGAATTCCTAGAATTCTTCAATTTTTACAAAGAGGGCGTAGATACGAGTTTATCTGCTAGCTCTTTAAGGGGTCATGTTTATGCAATTTTCCTCAAGAAAATTTCTAAACTTCCTGACATTCAGAGCTTTGTTCAAGTTTTAATCAAATAAGACCAGTGATTAACCCCTTCAGGACCAGGGATGTTAGAGAAAACTTGCCCAAAGTACCAGAGAATTTTTAGCATTTTAGCTATCACTCCGTTAAACAGAAATAGAGCCTTGTTTTTTTTATTTTTTATTTACCTATCAAAAACTATATATATATATATATATATATAGTAGACAACCCAAGGTATTGATCTAGGCCCATTTTGGTATATTTAATGCCACTGTTTCACCGCAAATGCGGTCATATTTAAAGAAATTGCTAACTTTTACACAAACTTTTGGTTTCTCACTGAAATTATTTATATACTGCTTGTGCAGTCATAACACAAATGATTGTAAAGATCCTCTCTTGATCCCCTTTGGCTTTGCCATTGCTTTTTGGTTGTTAAAAGACAGCTAACTGCATCTGTGCACCACACCACTGACAGTCTACCAGCATATACATGCAAACAGGTGTATAATATGTATTAATACTTTCCCCTTCTGGTGAACCGCAGCCGTCCCACAGTCTCTCCCAAGGTCTGTGTGAATAGATCAGGTGTGCTAGCTGGAGGCGCTGGTTCAGCTTGTATCAGTCGTTGGTATCTTCCTTTCCTTCCTCGGTTGTATAACTTTAGGTGCAAAATAGTGGTGCTGAAATATCAGACAATACACCATACAAAGGTGAATATCTACTCACAGTGTATATTGCAGGTTACCGGCTCCTTCCCAATATGAAAAGACAATATCACAGATTCAGTAAAAAAGTTTGTCTTTATTTGGCTCAAATGACAAACTTTTTTACTGAATCTGTGATATTGTCTTTTCATTTTGGGAAGGAGCCGGTAACCTGCAATATACACTGTGAGTAGATATTCACCTTTGTATGGTGTATTGTCTGATATTTCAGCACCACTATTTTGCACCTAGAGTTATACAACCAAGGAAGCAAAGGAAGACAGTCTACCAGCATGCAGATTAGGGATAATATCTTTTTTTATTTCTGTAGTGTAAGCAACCTTACACTATCAAATCAGCTAATAGGATATTAGGAAAAAGCTTTCATCCCATTAGCTGATTTGATTTTAAATATTCAAATCAGCCATTAGGAATGCAAGGGTACCCCTATATAAAAGGGGTAACTTGCATTCCATATTCAAATTTTTTTTTTGGGGGTGTTTTTTTGGGGGGAAGCAAAAGAGCTTAATGCATCCAAATGCCCTTTTTGGGGCATTGGGTAGTTTAGGATTTTTTAAGTTATTTTTTTTTTATTTTAGGGGGGGGGGGTGGGGGTTGTAATGTTAGAGGGTGAGGTTTTTTTTTTTTTTTAAAACAAAAGAGTTGATCGCTTTAAGGCAAAGCCCTACAAAAGGCCCTTTTAAGGGCTATTGGTAGTTTAATTTTAGAATAGGGTTTTTGTTTATTTTGGGGTGTTTTTTTTAGAACAGGATTATTATTTTTTATTTTTGGAAATTTCGTTTTTCTTTTTGTAAGGGTAGGTTTTTTTTATTTTTTTTGTAATGGTAGGGTTTTTTTTTGTAAATGGTAGGGTTTTTATTTTTTGGTAAGATTGGGTTTTAATTAAAATTTTTAATTTAAGGTAGTTAGGATTTTTTTTAAGTTAATTTAGTGGTATCTTAATTTGGGTTAGGTTAGGGGGTTTAGATGATAGTTTATTACTTTGCGTTGTGGGGGATGGTGGTTTAGGGGTTAATAGTTTATTAAGAAAGTTTGCGATGTGGGGGGTGGTGGTTTAGAGGTTAATAGATTATTTAGATAGTTTGTGATGTGGGGGGGGTGACGTTTTAGGGGTTATTAGGCTGTTAGATTTTTTTCACTTTTTTCATTTTTTTGAAAGTAAGGTGTTTTTTTTTTCACTTTTTTTCTCCATTGATTTCTATGGGGAACACATGCTGCTAGCATTTTTTGTGCTTTATGGCCTACTGCTAGCACAAAATAATGAATTTCTCAACTTGTAATACCAGTGGAACCCGAGAAGCGCAAAAAGCCTAATGCTAGCAATGTTTTTTTAGATTTACTGTGGCACTTGTAATCTAGTCCTCAGTCGGTAGCCAAGAACACCTTAAATGGATACTGAATCCAAAGTTTTTCCTCAACGACCCCTCCCCCGCGGGAGGACAAAAGGCTTATTCTGGAAACATGCATGAAAGGCACGGAGGAGCATGAACATGAGAGGAGGGAACCCATGAATGCTCCTCCGGACTGTAGCCCCTCCAGTGAACTAAATACTGTACGAGAGTCAGTAATGCTGCTGACCTCATACTCCTCATGGTTGTCAACAAAAATAGGACAGGGACGAGGCAACACAGTGGTAAACCGATTACAAACCAATGGTTTCAAGAGGGAGACATGAAAAACATTGGAGATGCGCATTGCAGGAGGAAGGTCAAGAGCATAGGCCACAGGATTGACCCGTCAAAGTATTCGAAAAGGACCAACATAACGGGGAGCCAGTTTATTGGAAGGCACACGAAGGTTCAAGTTGTGGGAGGACAGCGAAACTCTCACCAACCTGGTAGGAAGGCGCGGGCAGATGCCTACGATCAGCCTGGAACTTTTGGCGCTGCATAGAACGATGAAGGCAATCCTGAATCTGCACCCACGTGGAACGGAGTTGGCGGAGATGCTCCTCCAAAGCTGGAATACCCTGAGACATGAATGAATCGGGCAACAAGGATGGTTGAAACCCATAATTTGCCATGAACGGGGATAACTTGGAGGAAGCATTAATAGCACTATTACGAGCAAACTCTGCCCAAGGTAACAGTTCAGACCAATTATTGTGGTGATCTGAGACATAGCAACGGAACTGTTCCAGAGCTTGATTAGACCTTTCCACAGCTCCATTGGATTGAGGGTGATATGCCGAGGAGAAGGAAAGCTGGATCCCCATTTGAGCACAAAAGGAGCGCCAAAATCTGGAGACAAACTGGCTACCCCGGTCCAACACTATCTCCTTGGGTAACCCATGTAAATGGAAGACCTCCTAGGCAAAAATTGAAGCAAGCTCCTGAGCAGTAGGCAACTTCTTTAAGGGAATGCAATGTGACATTTTAGAAAAACGGTCAACCACCATAAGGATAACAGTATTGCCATTGGAAACAGGGAGCTCGACAATGAAGTCCATGGAAAGATGTGTCCAAGGATGCTCACCATTATCAATAGGTTGAAGAAGACCTACAGGAAGACGTTGAGGAGTCTTATTCTGTGCACAAACTGAGCAGGAGGCAACATACGCAGCAACATCAGAACGAAGACCTGGCCACCAGAATTGTCGAGTGACAGACCAAATAATTTGGTTCTTGCCTGGGTGACCTTCGGCTTTAGGATAGTGGTAAGTGTGCAAAAGTTTAGTTCGAAGATTCTCAGGAACAAAACACTAACCACTAGGTTTCTCAGGAGGTGCATTGGTTTGTGCAGCCAGGATCTCCTCCCCCAAGGGAGAAGTCAAATTAGTATGTATGTAGCAAAAATATGGTCAGGAGGTATAACTGGAGTAGGTACAGACTCCTCCTTGGACAGAGGGGAAAATTGTCGAGAGAGGGCATCAGCCCTAACATTCTTGCTACCAGGCAGGTAGGAGACCACATAATTAAACCAAGACAAAAATAGCGACCATCTGGCCTGTCGGGGCAACAAATGTTTTGCTTCAGATAGATAAGTTAAATTCTTGTGGTCAGTAAGAATAAGCACTGGCACGCTAGTACCCTTGAGTAGATGCCTCCATTCCTTGAGTTCCAAAATTATGGCCAGTAATTCCCTGTCGCCAATTTCATAATTGCACTCCGCTGGAGACAATTTCTTAGAGAAGAAACCACAAGAGGGCACCTACTCCAGTCTCAGGCGCATTGACCTCAAGAACGAAAGGCAGGACAGGGTTAGGATGAGCCAGAACTGGAGCGGCAGCAAAGGCAGTCTTAGGACTATCAAAGGCCTTAATGGCAGTAGGTGACCAATGGAGTGGATCATTCTCTTTACGGGTCATGTCTGTGATAGGTTTGACAAAGGAAGAAAAGTTTTTAATAAACTTTCTATAGTAATTGGGGAACCCCCAAAAAAAAGACCAAAGACCAACTGGGCGAGGCCACTGCAGAACTGCAGATAACTTGTCAGGATCCATGGAGAACCCTGCAACGGAGATAACATAACCTAGGAAGGTAACTTGAGTCTGATGGAACTCACATTTCTCGAGTTTACAAAACAGGCCATTCTCACGTAGTCTCTGAAGAACCCGTGTAACATCAGAACGATGAGCCTCAAGTGTGGGTGAGTGTATGAGGATGTTGTCTAAGTACACCACAACACACTGTTGCAACATATCTCGTAGGACATCATTAATTCATTAATAAATTCCTGGAAAACAGCAGGAGCATTACATAGGCCAAAGGGCATTACAAGACACTCATAATGCCCGCTTCTGGTGTTAAATGCTGTCTTTCATTTGCTCCTCTAAAATCAAGTTTAGTAAAGCTCCCTTGAAGTGGTCAAAGAGTTCCTTAAAGAGCAGAATAGGGTAAGCATTCTTAATGGTAAGATGATTAAAACCCCTATAATCGATGCATGGTCTTAACTCGCCACCCTTTTTCTTCACAAAGAAGAAGCCATTCCCTGCAGGAGAGCATGATTTGCGGATGATCCCCCGCGACAGAGCAACATACCCCTCCATAGTACAATTCTCCACAAGAGACAGAGGATAAACCCGGCCCCGAGGAGGAATGGCTCCGGGTTGCAGGTCTATGGCACAATCATAAGACCGGTGAGGAGGCAACGTACCAGTATGCACCTTGTCAAAAACGTCAAGGAAATCTCGGTACTCCTCTGGCAATTGAGATACTGAAGAAGTGCACAAGACTTTAACTGGTTTCCGAAGACAAGTGGAAATACATTGCAGAGACCACAACAAAATTTCGCCAGTCGAGACTAGGATTGTGCTTTTGGAGCCAGGGATAACCCAGAACAACCGGAAAATGCAGAGAGTTTATCACCTGGAACTGGAGGGTTTTAAAATGGAGAGCCCCAACAGCCATGGATAACGGAGCAGTTTCGTGAGTAACGAGTACGGGCTGAAGGGGCCTGCCATCAATGGCCTCAATAGCAAGTGGAACGGACCGAGGCAAAACAGGAATGTAGTGCTTTGATACAAAAGCACTGTCAATGAAATAGCCCGCAGCAAGAGCCTGGGTGACTATGGAGGAGTCCACCCAGGAAAGGACAACTGTGACCAAAGGTTTCTCCTTTAGCGGTTCCGGGGACGAGGATAAACCACCCAAGGTCTGTCCCTGACAGGACCTTAGGTGTGAGCATTTCTCGGCCGTGTAGGACAAGACTTCAAAAGGTGACCCTGTAACCCACAATAGAGGCAGAGACCCTCCCTCCTCCTAAAGGCCCTCTCCACTGCAGAGAGACGCGTCAATCCCAACTGCATCGGCTCAGCAGTACCTGGTGACTCGTGACCAGGAGGCATGGGGGGAGAGGGAGGCATGGGTGGGAAGGAACACGTAGGAGACAACGGAAAAGGAGGCTTCCACAAGCGCTCCTTGAAAGAGAGCCTCTCTCTGAGTTTGATGTCAATTAGGATAAAAAAAGACACCAATGCCTCGAGATCCTCTGGTAAATCTCTGGCAGCAACTTCGTCTTTAATCGCATCAGAGAGTCCATGAAAGAAGGCGGCAACAAGGGCTTCATTGTTCCAACCTACCTCTGCGGCAAGCGTACGGAACTCAATGGCATACTGAGCAACAGATCTTGTACCTTGCTGAATGGACATGAGTAGTTTAGCAGCAGAGGAGGAGCGAGCCGGAACATCAAATAAGGATGCCACAAATTCAGGGTAATTTGAAATTACAGGTTTATTAGTTTCCCACAAGGGATTAGGCCAGGCAAGAGCTGTGTCAGAGAGTAACGAGATGAGAAATCCCACCTTAGCTCTGTCAGAGGGAAACGCCTGAGGTAACATCTCAAAGTAAATGCCCACCTGTTCGAAAGCCCTCTGCACTGATTAGGATTGCCTCCATATCGCTGAGGTAGAGGTGCAGAACCGGACATGCTCCTGGTAGGACTAGGCGCAGCAGCAGTGCAGGAGCAGCCATAACTTGCGGGACACTTTGGTCCAAATGTGCAGTGCGAGTCAGCAGGGTTTGCAGGGCTAGTGCAAATTGATCCAAGCGGTGATCCTGTTCATCCATCCTGGAAATTATGGCAGTTAAAGGTGTGATTATTAGCACCATCAGGATTCATGGCCCTTGCGTAATGTCAGGATGCCAGGAATCAGACTGAGACGAGAAGTGCAAAAATAATCACACCTTTATTAATAGCAAAAAATAATAAAAAAGTGTAAAAGTCAAATAACAAGCCAGGAATCAAAACCAGGGCTGGTAGTCAGATGAGCCAAGTCAGAAGCCAAAGCGAATAGTCAGACGAGCTTAGTCAGGAGCCAAAGCGAGTAGTCAGACGAGCCGGAATCAGGAACAAGGAGAACAGCAGAGTCAGGAACAAGCCAGGGATCAGGAACCAGGAGGGACGTCAGACAGCCAGGTAATACACAGGAGCTCTCACAAACAGGTCTGAGACAACGCAAGGGCAAAGCATACTGAACAGAGGCCCTTTAAATAATTAGTGATCACAATTCTGAGACTGCATCCTGTCTCACACGGATGATGTACACCAGTCTGGCCATAAATCGAAGTGCAGGAAATGAGCAGCATCACACAGTATGCACCAGAGTCAGCAAGAGAGGTGAGTAAAATGGCTGCCAGCAGCACATGGCAAACAAAGCAGGGAAAAAACCCTGACACCCAGAACATTAACATCCCGTTTTACTTCTGATATGCCATCTTTTATCATTTGTACTACTTGAGTTAAATATATGTAAACGTCTGATTTTGTGGGTAGAAAGTATAAATCCGCTTTCTTGACAGGGTTAATTCTATATTTGACTCTACGGGGCCGAATTATCATTGTGTGAGTGGACATGACTTGATATTGCGGATCATGTCTGCTGCACATCGATAAATGCTGACAGCATACGCTCTCTGCATTTATCATTGCACCAGCAGTTCTTGTGAACTGCTGGTGCAATGCCACCCTCTGCAGATTTACGGCCAATCCGTTCGCTAGCAGGGGGTGTCAATCAACCCGATCATATTCGATCGGGTTGACTTCTGGCAATGTCTGTCCGCCACCTCAGAGCAGGCGGACAGGTTATGGAGCAGCGGTCTTTAGACCGCTGCTTCATAAGTTGTGTTTCCAGCGAGCCTGAAGGCTCGCCAGAAACACGGGGCATCAAGCTCCATACAGGGATTGATAAATATGCCCCTACGTTTTTAAAGTATGTGTCCATTTTAAGTCCCTGATAATTTGTGGATTTATTGGGTTTATCTGCTTCAGATAATCTTTTAGATGCCATATTAGAATAAACAGGTTATGACGTGATATATTTACCAAAACTCAGAAACCTTGTTTTAAGTGGAGTAATTAGCAATAGTCTCTAAAGAGAATTAACTTTCTGTTTTTCTATTCAAGGAAACTCAATTATATGTGTATGAAAGGTATTTGTGGTGAAGTAAACAGGTGCAATAAAGATTATTCTATTACATCAAGGTTCTAATATCTTGTAATAAAATGGCCTTCTTGCAGAAGGTGTAATTCAAGAAGATATAACAGTTCTTCTATAGTTTTACTTCAAGATATTAGCAGTGTTTCCAACAAATTGCAGACAATTTGTAATTTTTATGAAGTTAAAATGTGCTCATTCTCCAGTGCATTAACCCAATATTTTTATACATTATCGTATCTGGTGTTTATGCAAACAAATCTGGGAGGCACAGTATGCTCAGATATGGTGAGGGTCCCTTTTTTTTAGTTATGCAAAGGATATGGCACACTTCAGGGTATCCTAATTTGAGAGTAGCACTATACGTTTTATACTTATTTTTGCATAACTTACATTTAGTGTGTCTGATCATTATTATGCACTAGGCCCCCAGCACTATCCGGCTAATAATGTCACACATCATAAGTACTGTACTCACGGCCCTGTCATGAAGTCGTCAATGGCTGCAAGCTGAGGCACTGAGGATACATGACTCAGCCACTTCGAGAAATACTAAGCTCCTCTGGCATCCACCCCGGCTGCTATGTGGAGTCGGTGCTTTGATGGCGGAGAGCAGTTTCCAGCAAGTCACCACAATGAGTGTTTAAGCTCCAGCACCAAGTTGTCCAAGTGGTCTGGTGAACTCTATGAGGTGTTACGATCAGCTATGACCTCCCTCCCCCTTCCTCACCCATTTCTGTAGCATAGTGGTCCATCCCTCCCCCTCCCTCACCATTTTTTCTGTAGGTAGGGAACCCTCCTCTTTCTCCCCTACCTCCCCTCTTTCCTCCCTTCTGCAATATGCTGCCTGCCCGTCCGCCTCCCTTCTTTCCTCCCATGCCACCAAGAGCATCACTGCAAGCTGATGCACAAGTGGCACAGAGTGTCACTGTCTGCATCGGTGATCTGCCTTTAAATGGCAAAGGTAAAATGATCAGTACCATGTGACATAGTACATACATCCTATAGGCTTAAGGGGTTAAACAATGTATCCTCCTTGCAACCTTAATTGGGTTCTAAGAGTTGTGCAGGTCTCTCTGTTTGAGCCTATTAATACTTTGGGCATCTAGCTTCTTTCCAGGAAGGTCTTGTTTATTTTAGCTATGTCTCCTGCCAGAAGAGTTTCTGAATTGTCTGCTCTTTCTTGCGAACCTCCTTATCTTATTTCTCATCAAGATAATGGGGTTTTAAGGGCTACATTTTTTTAAATTAAAAGTGGCTTTGTCGGATAACATCAATCGAGGGTTTGTAGTTTCTTCTCTTTGTTCTAATCTATGCAATTCTTTTTTTTTTTTTCAGTTTCAAATCTGCTTTATTATTGTAAAAGAATTTGTACAACATAAAGTAAAAATGTGGTGAGGATTAGTTATTACATCTTATAAGCTGTACATTTCTAAACAAAAAGCTGATATGTTGCAATAATCAAAGCAACTAAAGCACATTCAAAATTCAGGATGAATACACAAATAACAAGAACAAAAAGAAAACAAAGAAATGAAAAAAAGAGAATAACAATGATCTGCAATAATTGTGTGGCATACATCAAAAGTAATTGTATAGTCAAGGCCATATTAGGCTCGCGTCCCAACGCTCTGTATTGAATGCATATGGGTACATTCCGCAATCAGTGAAACTCCTCATGTACAGTATGAATGTGTCCCATGCCGTTTTCAGCTGAGTGTAAAGGGTCTCTTGTCTGTGTAACATGTAAGAATATTCCTCTAATTCTAAGATTTGGTAAAATTTGCTATACCAATGGGTCAAGGTCGGTGCTTCTTTGCTTTTCCATTTTTGGGCGATAAGTGTTTTTAAGCTATTGCTAGCTATGAATATGATTTTTTTCTTGTAAGTCGGGAGTTTGTGTGGGACATTGTTGAGTAACCACAAGAGTGGGTCAAGAGGTAGCTCCACGTTTAACATTCTGGATATAACCTTAGCAACTTTGTCCCAACAGGTATGTATAAGAGGGCATGACCACCATATGTGCCCCATATTACCTATGGAGGCATCACATCTCCAGCATTTATTGCTGGCTAATGAGAATAATTTATGTATCCTGCTAGGTGTTAGGTACCAGCGTTAAATAATTTTTAGGTTAGTCTTGATAAGTCTGCTAGAGGAGGAAGTTTTAGTTATATTATTAAATATGTGAGTCGTGTCAAATCTAATCTATGTAATTCTAATACTATCCACAAAGTTTGGTTTAGCACACCTTACAATTTTTTTTTGTTACATCGGTAAGAGTGCAGCCAATAAGAACAAATAGTTACACAAAACAGGGGGTATTAGCGCACATCCACTTGCAAATAAACAAAACATTTTTAAATGCTGCAAAAATTGCCTGCAAAAATCACCTATGCTTTTATATTAAAATTGTGATTTTGGTCACACAATATGGCCATATTCTGTTTAGCCATATTCTGAATATGGCCATATTGATTGACTAAGATCCCAATTTTAATATTAAAGCATAAGTAATTTTTGCAGCATTTAAACATGTTTGGTTCATTTTCAAGTGAATGTGCGCCTAATTTGGATGTAGTGAGAGTATTAAAATTCTACTTACAAGCTACAAGGGATTTTTGACAATCCTCTTATTTGTTCATTCATTTTTCAGGTCCAGGCAAAGATCAGAAGGCCTCAGCTGTTATTTTAGCTTCTTGGCTAAAACTCTTGATTCACAAGTCTTACTCTGAGAAATTCTTCCAAAAAATGCATTATAGCTCATTCTACTAGATCAGTTTCAACTTCCTGGGCTTTAAAAAATGAGGCTTCTATTGAACAAAAATGCAAGGCAGCAACAGGGTAATCCCAACATACTTTTACTAAATTCTACCTCTTGGATGTTTTTGCTTCTTCTGAAGCGGCTTTTGGTAGGGAAGTCCTCCAGACAGCAGTAACTGCCTGTCTGTCAAAAAAAAAAAATCCCTCCCAAATTATTTGTGGACTCCCCAGCTTGAGTATTAGTTCCCAGGAGTAATTGTTTGTGTGCACTCACCGCCTTATGAAAGAAAACTACATTTATGCTTACCTGATAATTCATTTCTTTCATGATGATGAAATACTTTAAATTTACCTAAAAAAAATTCTGGAGGCAGTTCTAGTCTTGCACCTCATTTTCTTTACTTTTTCCTACCTTTCTACTATACGTAAGACTAGCATACCCTCCATTATCATTTGAGCCCAGGGAGTAAGATGAATGGTGACAGACTTGATAAATGCCCAAATTGAGCTATACATGTTTTGAGCAAGAGATGCTCTAAGTTGCTTTGTTTTATTGTGCTATGGTTACATATAACGGTCATTATACCCATCTAGAGTATTCAAGATGATTGTTATACATGTCGTTGGGTTAGTGAGATACCAAGTATTAGTGATGTCGTGAACCTAAAAATTTGTGTTCGTGAACGGCGAATGCAAAGTTCCTCAAAAGTTCGCGAACGGGCAAACCGGGCGAACCGCCATAGACTTCAATAGGCAGGCAAATTTTAAAACCCACAGGGACTCTTTCTGGCCACAATAGTGATGGAAAAGTTGTTTCAAGGGGACTAACACCTGGACTGTGGCATGCCGGAGGGGATCCATGGCAAAACTCCCATGGAAAATTACATAGTTGATGCAGAGTCTGGTTTAATCCATAAAGGGCATAAATCACCTAACATTCCTAAATTGTTTGGAATAACGTGCTTTAAAACATCAGGTATGATGTTGTATCGATCAGGTAGTGTAAAGGTTACGCCCGCTTCACAGTGCGCAGTGTAGGTGATATACCTGCCCTGACCATGCTTTGCAGACCACGTATCAGTGGTCAGATGGACCTTTGCCCCAACACTGTGTGCCAGACATGCCATTATAGCAGACTTATATGGCTTTGGCGTTGCTTTTTGGTAATTAGAAGGCTGCTAAATGACACTGCGCACCACACGTGTTTTATGCCCAGCAGTGAAGGGGTTAATTAGGGAGCATGTAGGCAGCTTGTAGAGTTAATTTTAGCTTAAGTGTAGTGTAGTAGGCAACCCAAAGTATTGATCTAGGCCCATTTTGGTATATTTAATGCCACCATTTCACCGCCAAATGCAATCAAATAAAAAAAATTGTTCACTTTTTCACAAACCTTAGGTTTCTCACAGAAATTATTTACAAACAACTTATGCAATTATGGCACAAATGGTTGTAAATGCTTCTCTGGGATCCCCTTTGTTCAGAAATAGCAGACTTATATGGCTTTGGCGTTGCTTTTTGGTAATTAGAAGGCTGCTAAATGCCACTGCGCACCACACGTGTTTTATGCCCAGCAGTGAAGGGGTTAATTAGGGAGCATGTAGGCAGCTTGTAGAGTTAATTTTAGCTTAAGTGTAGTGTAGTAGACAACCCAAAGTATTGATCTAGGCCCATTTTGGTATATTTCATGCCACCATTTCACCGCCAAATGCGATCAAATAAAAAAAGATTGTTCACTTTTTCACAAACTTTAGGTTTCTCACAGAAATTATTTACAAACAACTTATGCAATTATGGCATAAATGGTTGTAAATGCTTCTCTGGGATCCCCTTTGTTCAGAAATAGCAGACTTATATGGCTTTGGCGTTGCTTTTTGGTAATTAGAAGGCTGCTAAATGCCACTGCGCACCACACGTGTTTTATGCCCAGCAGTGAAGGGGTTAATTAGGGAGCATGTAGGCAGCTTGTAGAGTTAATTTTAGCTTAAGTGTAGTGTAGTAGACAACCCAAAGTATTGATCTAGGCCCATTTTGGTATATTTCATGCCACCATTTTACCGCCAAATGCGATGAAAAAAAACCTTACATTTTTTCGCAATTTTAGGTTTCTCACTGAAATTATTTACAAACAGCTTGTGCAATTATGGCACAAATGGTTGTAAATGCTTCTCTGGGATCCCCTTTGTTCAGAAATAGCAGATATATATGACTTTGGCGTTGCTTTCTGGTAATTAGAAGGCCGCTAAATGCTGCTGCGCATCACACATGTATTATGGCTAGCAGTGAAGGGGTTAATTAGGTAGTTTGTAGGGAGCTTGCAGGGTTAATTTTAGCTTTAGTGTAGAGATCAGCCTCCCACCTGACACATCAGACCCCCTGATCCCTCCCAAACAGCTCGCTTCCCTCCCCCACCCCACAATTGTCCCCGCCATCTTAAGTACTGCCAGTACTAAAATAAAAGGTTTTTAATTTTTTTTATTTTTTTTAGCATATTTACATATGCTGTGGTGTACCATCCCCCCTTAGCCCCCAACCTCCCTGATCCTCCCCAAAACAGCTCTCTAACCCTCCCCATCTGCCTTATTGGCGGCCATCTTGGGTACTGGCAGCTGTCTGCTATTATTTCACAGTCAAAAAAGTGTTCTTTTTTTTAAATGTACACTACTGTTACACCAGATATGAGTGGTGGCACTGGGCAAGTGGGCACAGTATACGCTGTGAGCCTGACACACACGCTGGCAGGCAGGCAACTGCAATTAGATTACACAGAAAAGAAAAAAAAAAGCAGACTGATGTTCTAGCCCTAAAAAGGGCTTTTTGGGCTGCTGTCCTTACAGCAGAGATCAGATGAGTCCTTCAGGACTGTAGTGGACACTGAATACACTAGCCTAGCTATCGATTTCCCTATTAAATCAGCAGCAGCTACACTGTCACTCCTCTCACTAAGAATGCAGCTTCCAAATGAATCTAAAATGGATGCTGTCCAGGAGATGGGAGGATCTGGGAGGGAGGGTCTGCTGCTGATTGGCTGTAATGTGTCTTCTGACTGTGAGGTAGAGGGTCAAAGTTTACTCAATGATGACAAATAGGGGGCGGATCGAACATCACATATGTTCGCCCGCCGCGGCGAATGCGAACATGCTATGTTTACCGGGAACTATTCGCCGGCGAACTATTCGCGACATCACTACCAAGTATATGTTGTATACTATCTTTCTATATTTGTTTAGCCTATTTAATGGGAGTAAGACCTTATATAATTAAATACCATAGAGCTCACAACAACAGACACAGGGCGGTCATTGCTCTACTTTGAACCAATAGTATAGATAGTTTATAATAGTCCTCATGGATGTCATATAAAGCCACACTAGTATAATGAACTCTGCTACCACAACCCATATCTTCTGTTGGTCCACTCCCACAATGCACCTTATAGCATTCTAGCCCTATACAGTCAGGGACTATAGAGAAGGTTAAGATAGTTAAATCTACACACTAAGTATGTATAAACTCCATTGTGCACTCTCTCTCATATCCCAGGTTTCTGGTCTATGGGATTTAAGGGTGAGACTATACTCTATTATAGTTGGTCATCTAAAACCATTTTATTAAGTGGGTGTGCTATCTGCGGCCAAGATGGCGCATCCTAACCCCTAACCAAAGACCACTTGCATCACTATATGGAAACAAATGGCCTGTCAGAATTCTTTTTTTATACTGATTTCATTTATCCCTTCTATAACTTTCTGTCAATTAAATGATTTATGGTAGCCTAGATTTTTTTGTATCTACACTAATTAACGTTTATGGAATAGAGCTAGTCTCCCTATTTACATTACAAGAACACTTCAGTTTACTTACAGCTCATTCGACTCTTATGTTATATCCTTATTGATGTTTCTTTCAGCATTATTATTGCTATATATGTCCCTCATAGATATTGGATTTAAATAATATGTGCTCGATCCGATATAAATCGTCGCCCGCAAAAGCCGGCGACACCAAAATTTGCGCTGGTTTGGTATCACATATATGGCGTAACCTAGAAGTTACGCTCGTATATTTCTGCCTTCGGCCGTTGTTTTTTGGCCCATAGACAGGTATACCAAACCAGCGCAGTTTGGTATCCAATATACAGCGTAAGGACTTACGTGGCGAAAATGGAGAAATCTTACTCCATTTTCACCTTGCCACAAATTGCAGGCGTAGTAAGCCTTACGCTGTGTATCGGAGCCTCGTAGCTCCCTAAACTAGCTGCAAAATAAAACCTAACACCTAACGCATGCGCAATGTCTATCTACCTGTCAACCGCGAACTGCTAAATAAAATCTAATGCATGCGCAATGTCTATCTACCTGTCAACCGCAATCCCCCGCCGCAATCCCTAATAAAGTGTTTAACCCCTAAACCGCCGCTCCCGGACCCCGCCGCCACCTACATTAAATGTCTAACCCCCTAATGTGAGCCCCCTACACCGTCGCCACCTACATTAAAATTATTAACCCCTAATGTAATCCCCCTACACCGCCACCATCTATATTAAAATGATTACCCCCTAATGTGAGCCCCCTACACCGCCGCCATCTATTTTAAATGTATTAACCCCAATCTAATCCCCTTACACCGCCGCCACCTATATTAAATGTATTAACCCCTAATCTAATCCCCCTACACCGCCGCCACCTATAATACATTTATTACCCCCTAAAATACTAAACTGTCCCTACCCTAAACTAAATTAAAAATAGCCCTGAAAAGGGCTTTTTGCGTGGCATTGCCCCAAAGTAACCAGCTCTATTACCAGCCCTTAAAAGGGTTTTTTGCGGGGCATTGTCACAAAGTAATCAGCTCTTTTGCCTCTAATCTAAATCCCCCTACACCGCCGCCACCTATGTTAAAATTATTAACCCCTAATCTAATCCCCCTACACCGCCGCCACCTATATTAAATTAATTAACCCCTAATCTAATCCCCCTACACCGCCGCCACCTATTTTAAATGTATTAACCCCTAATCTAATCCCCCTATACCACCACCTATATTAAATTAATTAACCCCTAAAATACTAAAATTTCCCTACCACTAAACCTAAGTCTAACCCTACAAATAGCCCTGAAAAGGGCTTTTTGTGTGGCATTGCCCCAAAGTAACCAGCTCTATTGCCAGCCCTTAAAAGGGCCTTTTGCAGGGCATTGCCCCAAAGTAATCAGCTCTCTTACCAGCCCTTAAAAGGGCTTTTTGCGGGGCATTGTCACAAAGTAATCAGCTCTTTTACCTCTAATCTAAATCCCCCTATACCGCCGCCACCTATAATAAATGTATTACCCCCTAATCGAATCCCCCTACACCGCCGCCACCTATAATAAATATATTGACCCCCCTACATCGCCGCCACCTATATTAACTATATTAACCCTAATTATATTAGGGTTAATATAGTTAATATAGTTATTATATTATATCTATTAACTATATTAACCCTATCTAACTCTAACACCCTAACTTAATTATTATTAAAATAAATCTAAATAATATTAATAATATTAACTAAATTATTCCTATTTAAAACTAAATACATACCTATAAAATAAACCCTAAGATAGCTACAATATAATTAATAATTACATTGTAGCTATTTTAGGGTTTATATTTATTTTACAGGTAACTTGGTATTTTTTTAACTAGGTACAATAGCTATTAAATAGTTAATAACTATTTAATAGCTACCTAGTTAAAATAATTACCAATTTAACTGTAAAATAAATCCTAATCTAAGTTACAAATACACCTACACTATCAATAAATTAATTAAACTACAAATATCTAAACTAAAATACAATTAAATACACTAAACTAAATTACAAAAACAAACAAACACTAAATTACAAAAAATAAAAAAAGTTTACAAGAATTTTAAGCTAATTACACCTATTCTAAGACCCCTAATAAAATAACAAAGCCCCCCAAAATATAAAAAATTCCCTACCCTAATCTAAATTACAAAAGTAAACAGCTCTATTACCAGCCCTTAAAAGGGCCTTTTGTGGGGCATTTCCCCAAAGTAATCAGCTCTTTTGCCTGTAAAAAAAAACAACAACCCCCCCCATTACAACCCACCACCCACATACCCCTACTCTAACCCACCCAATCCCCCCTTAAAAAAACCTAAGTCTAACCCCCAAGTGCTCCTTACCTGTCCTGAAGACTGGCGGAGAAGGTCCTGTTCCAGGCGGCGACCTCTTCTTCTTCCAGGATCCAGCCGGCGCGGAGCGGAGGAGTTGAAGACCGATGACCGCGGAGCTGAAGACCGTCCATCTGGAACTGAAGACCGACGACACTGGAACTGAAGACCTCTGGAACTGAAGACTGGAGCCTCTTCATACGATCACCACCGTACACTGAATAGGAATTCAAGGTACGCAATTAAAAATGGTGTCCCTTGATTTCCTATTGGCTGATTTGAGCCTTCAAATTCAAATCAGCCAATCGGATGCAAGCTACTTTAATTCTATTGGCTGATTTGAATAGCCAATAGAATAAGAGCTACTGAAATTATATTGGCTATTCGAATCAGGTAGGGGGATCATATTAGGGGTTAATATAGTTTAAATAGGTGGCGGCGGTGTAGGGGGGATCATATTAGGGGTTAATATAGTTTAAATAGGTTAGCGGCGGTGTAGGGGGATCATATTAGGGGGTAACATAGTTAATGTAGGTGGCGGCAGGGTAGGGGGCTCACATTAGGGGGTAATATAGATAATGTAGGCGGGGTCCGGGAGCGGCGGTTTAGGGGTTAATATATTTAATGTTAGGAGTGAGAGGGGGGATTGATAGAGGGGTATATGTGTCGGGCTATGTTTGGGAGGCGTGTTAGACAGTACGGGTGATTTTATAACTTAGTCAGGTTTTTTTATGCGGCGGCAGTTTCTAAAGTGCCGTAAATCACTGGCGACTCCAGAAATTTGTACTTACGCAGATTTCTGGACATCGCTGGTTTGTCAGACTTACGGCACTTTAGCATCTGACAGCGCCGTATATGAGATAGCTCGAGTTGCGAGCTGAAACTATGGGCGGCGCAGGTTTCCACGCTTGCGCCGAAACCTGCGCCGTATATCGGATTGCGGCCTATATTACTAAATTAAACGCTTATTCTCCAAAATATATATATGTCATTATCTTATCTAAGTCCTTTAACATCTCTTAATATACTAGGGTTACTTTATCAAGGTCCAAGAGTGACCGTTTGTTTTATTGAATTTCCTCTAAGCAAGATCTTAGTTTTCCAGGGTACATGAATGACCCTCTGAAATATAAGAGGAATTAAATAAAAAAATGTTAATATGAGGTTCCAATATATTTTGTCAAACGCAAATATTACTGTGTATACCTTTGTCTTCTCTGACATTATATAGCTTACTTTGGTTTGATGAATATGCGTATACTTACCAATGTCATGACATTTGAATGACTATTGCACCATA
Source organism: Bombina bombina (assembly GCF_027579735.1). NCBI lineage: Eukaryota > Metazoa > Chordata > Amphibia > Anura > Bombinatoridae > Bombina > Bombina bombina. The sequence goes on from NC_069499.1 coordinate 445,866,524, forward strand.
TGTTATCTTTGTGACTTGTCTATTTGTTTTTGTATCCGCTAACAACCTCAATAAAAGATTTAAAAAAATAAAAATAAGACTAGCATACCAGAGAGGTCGGAGGGATTAAGTACTTTTGGAGTTTTGTATATATAAAGTTTGCATTTTTCTTTTATCACTAGATCATTAGCATAAGCAGAAACACACACATATACTGTATAGTTTATACAGTAGTTTTTTTCCTTTTAAATTAATTGCTTTTGCCAAGTAATTGCTTAATTTGTTTAAATCTTAGCAAGTACAGTGGAGGAAAAATCAAGTGAATAAATCATAACTGTTTTTTGTAGTATTTCAAAACCCATAATCTGTGGTGGGGTTAATAGTAACGGTTTAGGGGTTAATAGTGTAGTGTGTTACTTTGCGGAGAGGGTTGTGGTGGTTTAGGGTTTAATAGTTTAATTATTAGTGTATTGGGTACTTTGCGATGTGGGGGTGGGTTGGTTTAGGGGTAAATAGTGTAGTGGGTTACTTTGCAGTGGGGTTTTGGAGGTTTAGGGGTTAATATTGTAGTGGTGAGTTGTTTTTTTAAAGGTACTGTTATTTTATTTGTTTTTTTACAGATAAAGTTAGTATGTTTGGGGGGTAACTTAGGGGTTGTTAGGTTAGGGGGTTTAGATGTTAGTGGGTTACTTTGCGATGGGAAGTGGTGTAAGATTTAGGAGCGCACTAAAGAAAGGCTAAGGCAGGGAAAATATGTGAAATATATATACTCTATAACGTATGTCAAGTGTGTATCAAAACTTTTCTATAAAACGATGAATTTATTCCAAAACAAAAATGTATTTAACAAAACATAATAATATAAAAATGTTACAATGTTTAACATGGATCCATGTAACTCAAAGGTAAAAACAATTTATAGTAAAAACTATGTGTAGTAAAAACAAAAAAACAATAAACAATGAGAACAATGCAAATGGTTCTTGAAATTATGGCGTGGACCACGATAATGGTATTAGTCTATTAGTCCCAAGTCCCAATCTTAAAAGTGATGGTGTGCCAAAAATAAATTAATGTGCAAAAAATGTGATCTGTGCGATGATGCACACAAATAGTAAGGGACAAATACCCTCAAAAATTCAAGAAATTAAAAAAATGAAAATATAAAAGCACATTCCAAAACTGGTGAATAAAAAGTGAAAAAATTGAAGAATTGAAAAATGGGGTAAAAATGGATAAAAAGTGGGGTGGAAAACAATAAAAAATATATATTTAAAAAATAAATAAATAAAGATGGTGTTATGTTATAATTCTGTTGAAGATTCCATTAGAAGAAATAGGTGAAGGGAAATCCTATTGGGAGAATGATGATTGTCCAAGAAGATCCTCCTATGTTTAGTGCTCTAAGACCTAAAATCAGAAACATACAATACTGCAATAACGCTAAGGACTATTTTTGAATAAAAGAAATAGGCTTACCATATACTGTCAACGCGTTTCGGACATATCATAGGCCTTTATCAAGACTAAATATGGTGTGTAATGGTAGCATATTTATATTCTATATCAACCAATAGTTTACTAATCATTTTGGCACTAAAAATACTGATGGACGGTCTCTGATGATGTATTTCCTGTCAGACAGCCCTCATGTTTACACCGGAAGTGACTTTTTGATCGTTAATCCTCCCAGCTTGTTTATTTGATTGGCTTGCTTCATTCTCATGTATATATGCAATAAAATCATATTGATTCCTTATAAATATTAAAAGAATTTAAAAAGATTTTCTCGATCTCTTTCATTATATATTATCTTATTGTTTGTGCAGGCGTGGGCGAAAGTGACATTTGTGTTGAGTACGTCACTTCCGTTTTATACACTTATGGCGTATAGCTAATATATCTTCAATATATCTAATATGTCTCTATCATGTATTAATATCCGTCCTCCCATACCTCTATATCAGTCCCCCAAATCAGCATTATCAAAAAAATATTGTTTAGGCATTACCGTGCCTCTTCCATCTTAACCTCATAGGGACTCGTGTTACCGGAAGTGACTTATGAAGCTGTTAATGTCACTCCTGTTTTAGCCTCGAATAATTTTGGTCAAGGCATGTGTAGCTTTTACGCGAGTTATATTTATTTATTGTCTGGACATGGGACCTGATAGGGAGGGAGGGCGAGGAATCAAATGAGAGTCGTGCACACAAACCTCACTTCCACCCACGCCGGCACTAACAATAACATAATAATATACAATGAAAGAGATTGAGAAAATCTTTTTTAAATTCTTTTAATATCTGTAAGG